>NC_138221.1:9042572-10262572 GCF_964197995.2 Scardinius erythrophthalmus
TAAGTCACTTACATTTTAGATGCAATATTGACTGTTTTTGTTCTGTTTCAGCAGCAAAAATAGTTAAACAAAGATCACAGCAACTTGTTTTCTCATTACTGAATGATTCAGCATTTTGAAACGAATCGCTTGACTCAAAGATTCAATGGTCAATCCATAAACATCTGTCTCAATCATGAATGACTCAGTCATTGGAATGAATCGTTTGAACGAATGAATCAATGACTCGCTCATTAAGATGGTCGCCTGGCGACACCTAATGGCGGTTTAGTGTTATGTTTAAAAGTATCATTCTTTCCAACGTGCACCATTATCAATGTCCGTGCGGACGTCCGTTTTTTTACTTTCACTTTTATATTAGCGATTTAAAAGCACCCGCTCGTGTCACACGTCGCTTAACCGATGGGAAAATATCCTCACAGTCATATACCTAATAAATGTATATTTAAATACAATAGGCCTACCTAGTAAAACGTTTTATATACTATTTTGATATCCTTTTGGACACAAGAGGGCAGTATAGCCCTATGTTTGCTTTTTTGTTGAAACAAATAGCACTAAATAGCCTGTTTTTAACTTTTTCATACTTCTTGAATTGCAAAAACAGAATAAAATAGGTTTAGTTCTAATATTTGTATAATTTTATATAAAAATAAATGGTGTATAATTAAATTTTAAGAATATATGAGATGTTTTCTGATTCCTTTTTTGACATTATTTTAATCCCTCGCCATGTCAAAACCGTTTGAAATATTTAATATCCGTTCACAATTTAGCATCTTTAATGTATTTTCATCGTGTTAAAAAAGTTTGGTGTGAATAAAAAAAAAAACACTTAGCAGGAGTGGGTAAAAAGCAGAGGCTGAATTTGCAAATAAATTCATATTCAAACCAAAATATCTGACTTCCTATTGGTCGAAGCTAATAACTGTATATTAGAAAGTTGTCCGGCTCGATGAGACCAATGTACGTACTGATTTTTAAAACTGTGGGTAAAACTAACCCCCCCACTTTTGTCAAAAGCATTTTGAAAGTGACACACTTCCTGCTGCCAGTTGGTGGCGCTATAACTTTGACTCACAATAGTTACATCCATCTGATCGGCCTCTTACCACGAACACACTGGTGAAGTTTCATCAAGATCAGTTAATGTATGCAGAAGTTATACCACTTTGTGTTTCTCTTTTCTCGCCATAAATTCGTTTCCTCGCCACGGCCAAACCGTTCGAGATATCAAAAATCCGTCCGCAATTTAGAATCCTCAATGTCTTGACTTCATGCACACCGAGTTTGGTGGGGATTGGATGAATTCTCTAGGAGGAGTACTTCGCATTCCACAGCAAGCGTTTTCCAAACAACCCATAATAGCCGACTTCCTGTTGGGCTGGCGTAAAACTTGACCAGGGGAAAGTTGTTCGGCCCGATGAGATCTATATGTGTACCGAGTTTCATATTAATTAATGCAAGCGTGTTTGATCTATGGACCAAGTTTTGGGACCCCCGTTCAAGGGGGCGCTGTTGAGCCCCCCTGCCACGCCCGGATACCAGCTTCAGCCCGTCCCTGATGGCAGGGGGTTCTGACTTGTGTGCAAAGTTACAAGAGTTTTTGAGCACGTTAAGGACCCCAAAAGCCCCTGAAACCTTGATTAACAATGTAAAAGCAATAGTCAAATCCCCCCCTCCCCTCACACACACAGAGACACAGAGAGAGGGAGAGAAAATTCTTCAGAATATCCACATTCAAACCAAAATATCTCTCTTCCTGTTGGTCAGAGATAGTTCATGTAAATTAGAAAGTTGTCCGTCTTGATGAGAACAATACACATACCAAGTTCCCTTTCAAGGGAACTCGCGTTGCGTCGAGTTTGACGCTGTGGGAACGCTTTGCGTGATGATGTCTTGAAGCACATGTAAAATCAGTCCAATGGCGTGGCGGAGCGTCAGATGCGGGTGACGTCACGTACCAGGAAACTATAAAGCCTGCTTGAAAACAGAGAGCGACAGCTTCTGTGTCTTCAGTAGCGCTTTATGTGAAATCTTGTCTCTGTCTATTTATTGTTGTCTGTCACATTATGCAATCCAGCGATCAGTTCAGAATGTGTGTGCATCCCTGCCCGCGTTTTTATTACGGGTAGGGACACTCACGTTCTGTGTATTGTTTGTTTGGGAGAGGAGCATGCCCAGTCAGCACTCGAGGGTGCTGGCTTGTGTGCATTGTGAGGCGCTGTCCATGCGCTCGCTCCGATCCCGGCTGAGTTTCTTCCGGGAAGCTCGCGCTCCCCAGGGCTCGGGTCCCGCTGCTGCCGAGGCACAGCGGCGATCTCAGTCCTGGGGTTCGCAAATGGATCTATCAGCGGGGTCTGAGACGGGCTCTGCCTTATCTCAGCCCTTGCCTGATAGACCCGGTGTTTCTCATCAGGGTGCGGAAGCACGCGCGGCGGTTTCTTCCCCCCTGATGGTTACACAAACACTGCAATTGTCCAGTTCTGAGGAACTGGATGTTGTTAATGTTGAAGAATTGCTGGATGTAGTGACAATAGCAGTCGATAGACTATGTATACATACATAGTTGTGTGGCAATCTTATAAACAGGACGTTCGTTCAAATAAATAAATAAATAATAAACTTGACGAACGCTTCCTGCCCTCACGTGCACAATCACAACGCCGAAATCTGCCGTTTTTTCCCGATCTCCATACTGAGGTGTCGAGATCGTGGGAGAAACCAGTGTCATATAGAGTGTTTAATTCCACATATATCTGATTATTCCTCTATTTTCTGGTTAAAGAGACATGGTTATGAGGAGATGCCAAAGGTGGGAGAGACGCTCGCGAGCTATCTCTCTCTAGCAACAGCATCGTCCCTAAGTGTTTCGGCATTGCCTAAATAAGCCCCTCAGAGTGACATAAAAAAAAAAAAAAAAATATATATCTCTGGTGGGCAAGGCTTATTCCGCGTGTGTTTATACACGATGTCTTTGTCATTTATGCTAACCCTGCCACTTTGTGTGTTTCGGGGCGCAGTGGTCTCCGGCGAGCACATATCTCAGGGTCCACCCGGAAACGTAGTGGTCCTGGGATGCTTGCCCCCTCCGAGGAGGGTCCTAGAGCAGTCAGTTCAGTCGTTCCCTGCCGGTTCGCCATACAGGGCACTGAATTGGTCGCTCGAGTAACATCTACACCAGTCTTGAGAGGCTGGTTCTCTTGGTAAATTTTTTGTCCTGATGCTCGAGGGCTCAGGACAATGAGGGTAGTCCCCCCCCCCCCGAAGTGCAGCGGTCAACACCTCTTTTCACGGTGCCCGTCTCTCTTCGGTACCCTTAGGGGACCGTTCTGCCAACCCTGCCACCTCTGGTGTTTCAGGGCGCAGCGGTCTCCGGCGAGCACATATCTCAAGGTCCACCCGGAAACGTAGTGGCCTCGGGATGCCCGCCCCCTCTGAGGAGGGTGCTAGAGCAGTCTGTTTGGTCGTTCCCTGCCGGTGCGCCGTTACAGGGCGACGAACCGACTGCTCAACAGCAGGAGAAAAATACGGTCTTCGGTGCCCTCAGGGGACCGTTCTGCCAACCCTGCCGCCTCCGGTGTTACAGGGCGCAGCGGTCTCCGGCGAGCACATATCTCAAGGTCCACCTGGAAACGTAGTGGCCTCGGGATGCCCGCCCCCTCTGAGGAGGGTGCTAGAGCAGTCTGTTTGGTCGTTCCCTGCCGGTGCGCCGTTACAGGGCGACGAACCGACTACTCAACAGCAACAAAATCCAGAAACCAGTCTCGAGAGACTGGTACCTCTAGTAGAATCTTTGACAGCATGGAAGCTACTGTCAAATGTTTCTCGTTGGGTCCTGCAGACCGTGGAAAAAGGGTATTAGATACAATTCTGGTAACGCCCACCGCGGTTTATGGGGATCCTGCCCACAGTGGTGGGCCCCGAGCAGGTTCTGGTTATGGAACAGGAAGTGAACACTCTGTTAGAGAAAGGGGCCATAGAATATGTACCTCCCTCCAACAGGGAAACCGGGTTTTACAGCCGGTATTTCATAGTTCCGAAAAAGGACGGGGGATTGCGTCCCATTTTAGATCTTCGAGTTCTGAACGAGTCAGTCATGCAGCTCAAGTTCAAAATGTTAACATTGAGACAGATCGTGCCACAGATCAGGTCCGAGGACTGGTTTGTCACGATAGACCTCAAGGACGCATATTTCCATATTTCCATCCGTCCGTGTCATTGGAAGTTCCTGAGGTTTGCTTTCGGGGGCAAAGCATACCAATATCGAGTTCTTCCATTCGGCCTGGCTTTATCACCCCGCACTTTCACCAAATGCGTGGATGCAGCTCTGGCTCCCCTGCGCCTTCAGGGTATTCGCATCATGAACTACATCGACGATTGGTTGATTTTAGCTCAGTCGCATCAGTTGGCGGTTCAACATCGAGATGTTGTTCTCGCCCATATGAAAGAGTTGGGGTTACGGCTGAACGGCAAGAAGAGTGTGCTTCTCTATTTTTGAGGACCACTTTTTTAGGCGTGGTTTGGGATTCAGTGTCGATGCAGGCGCGCCTGTCATCGCCACGCTTCGATCCTGGCAGCTGTGAGAAGTGTAAAGCTAGGCCAGCTACTCACTGTCAAACAGTTCCAGAGACTGTTGGGTCTCATGGCAGCAGCTTCCAACGGGATACCTTTTGGACTGCTGTACATGAGGCCCCTGCAGTGGTGGCTCAGGACCAGAGGGTTTTTCCCCGAGGGGCAACCCATTTCGCACAATCAAGGTCACGCGGTGATGCCTACGTGCCTTGGTTATGTGGAAGAAACCTTGGTTCCTGTCCCAGGGCCCAGTGCTGGGAGCTCCTTGTCGTCGCAAACTGCTAACGACGGATGCTTCCCTCACGGGTTGGGGAGCGATCCTGAGGGTCGCTCATCTCAAGGTCTGTGGGAAGACCATCATCGTTCCTGGCATTCTATAGCCTAGAGATATTAGCTGTCTTCCGGGCTCTGAGGAGCTTTATCACAGGTCTCAGGGGACACCATGTGTAGTACATACGGACAACACGTCGGTAGTCGCCTATATCAACCACCAGGGGGGTTTGCGCTCGCGCCCGTTATGCAACTTGGCACGCCATATCCTCTTGTGGTCCCAGGGAAAGCTGCTGTCTCTCAGGGCAGCGTACATCCCCGGGGTCCAGAATATAGGAGCAGAAACTCTGTCGAGACAGGGGCTGAGGCCCGGGGAATGGAGGCTCCACCCCGAGGTGGTGGAGCTGATATGGAGGGAGTTTGGCAAGCACAAGTGGATCTGTTTGCGTCTCGAGAGACGTCTCACTGTCCACTTTGGTTCTCCCTCACGCATCCAGCTCCTCTGGGACTGGATGCTATGGTGCAGACGTGGCCGAGGCTACGTCTGTACGCTTTTCCCCCAGTTGCTCTGCTCCCGGGAGTTCTGGAAAGAGTTCGCAGGGACCGGGTTTGCCTGCTTCTGATAGCCCCGCACTGGCCGGGCAGAGTATGGTTTCCCGACCTCGTGTCTCTCCTCGACGGGCCTCCCCTGGAGCTACCCGTCAGGAGGGATCTTCTGTCCCAAGCGGAGGGCTCGATATTTCACCCCCGACCAGAACTGTGGAACCTGTGGGCTTGGCCTCTGAGGGGGCCCAACGCATAGTGTCAGGTCTCTCAACTGAGGTTGTTGAGACCATTCTACAGTCCAGAGCTCCCTCCACGAGGAAACTTTATGCCCTGAAGTGGAGACTATTCACTTCTTGGTGTAGTGACTGTCGGTTGGACCCAGTTAACTGCCCACTTGGTACAGTGCTGGAGTTCCTGCAAGAACGGTTCACTGCAGGTCTAACCCCGTCCACTTTAAAGGTTTATGTGGCGGCCATAGGTGCTTACCACATGCTTTTGGGTGGAATCTCTGTGGGGAAAGACCCCTTGGTATCTCGTTTCCTTCGTGGCACTTGAGGCTGAGGCCTGCAGTTTGCTCTAGGGTCCCTTCATGGGGTTTGTCCTTTGCGCTGCAAGGCCTTTCCCTGGCCCCTTTTGAGCCTATTGAGGAGGCTCCAGAGAAGTTCTTGACACTGAAAGCTCTGTTCCTTCTAACTATTTTCTGCAGGCCTTCTGTCCTCTTCCTTTTCACGGACCAGGAAAGAACTATTTGCTTTGCCCAGTTCGGGCGTTAGACGCTATGTCCACAGAGCTGCCCTGTGGCTTAAAACTACCAATTATTTGGGTGTTTCGGGTCCCCTAACAAGGGATATCCAGTGTCTAAGCAAAGGATGAGCAAGTGGGTGGTTAGGCCATTTCGCTTGCTTATGAAGCAGCCGGACAGCCTTCTCCTATGGCTGTCCGGTCGCACTCTACTAGGAGTATGGCGGCCTCCAAGGCCCTTATATCAGGAGTTTCCTTACAGGACGTTTGTGATGCGGCAGGCTGGTCCTCACCGCACACATTCGTCAGGTTCTACTCTCTGGATTTGGACTCTACTCCAGGGTCTCATGTTCTGTCTTCCTAGTGCTGCTCACTTGATTTCACACAGGACAGACATTCGTAGCTATGGTGGCGTTGGTATAGACGTTCCCACAGCGTCAAACTCGACGCAACGCGAGTTCCCTTGAAAGGGAACGCCTCGGTTACGACTGTAACCTCGGTTCCCTGAAGAGGGAACGAGCGTTGCGTCACCTTGCCATATCTCCTTCATGCCTGTCAGCGGCTACTTCAGACTTTTTACGAAGCTGTCGCTCTCTGTTTTCAAGCAGGCTTTATAGTTTCCTGGTACGTGACGTCACCCGCATCTGACGCTCCGCCACGCCATTGGACTGATTTTACATGTGCTTCAAGACATCATCACGCAAAGCGTTCCCACAGCGTCAAACTCGACGCAACGCTCGTTCCCTCTTCAGGGAACCGAGGTTACAGTCGTAACCGAGGCGTTTTGTTGCTGTTGATAAAACTAACCCCCCCACTTATGACTAAAGGTGGCGCTACTGAGCCCCTCACCACGCCCGTTTCTGAAACTTTGCACATGTCTACTGGCTAATAAATGTGATGTGTCTGTCGAGTTTCATCCAATTTCAAGTATGTTAAGAGTCTCAAAAGCATCAAAAAAGAATATTAAAGTTTGAAGCGTTGCCATGGCAACAGTATTAAAGATATCAAAAATCCTTTCACAGGTCTACATCTGCCGTGTGTTTACATTATACACATAAAGTTTGAAGCAAATCGGGTAAAAATAAGAGGGTGATTTCAAAGCATTTTGAAAGGGACACACTTCCTGTTGCCAGTTGGTGGCGCTATAACTTTGACTCACAATAGTCACATCCATGTGATCGACCTCTTACAACGAACACACTGCTGAAGTTTAATCAAGATCAGTTAATGTATGCAGAAGTTATAACACACTTCCTGTTTCCATTATTCGCCATAAATTCGTGTCCTCGCCACAGCCAAACCGTTCGAGATATCAAAAATCCGTCCGCAATTTAGCATCCTCAATGTCTTGACTTCATGCTGACTGAGTTTGGAGGCGAATGGATGAATTCCCTAGGAGGAGTACATTAAATTCCACAGCATGCGTTTCCAAACAACCCATAATAGCCGACTTCCTGTTGGGCTGGCGTAAAAAGTAAAAGTACGAAAGTTGTTTGGCCCGATGAGATCTATATGTGTACCAAGTTTCATATTATTACATGCAAGCGTGTTTGATTTATGGACCAAGTTTTCGGACCCCGTTCCAGGGGGCGCTGTCGAGCCTCCCTGCCACGCCAGTGTCCCAGCTTCAGCCCGGCCCTAATGGCCGCGGGTTCGGACCTGTGTGCAAAGTTTCAAGAGTTTTCGAGCACGTTAAGGGCCCCAAAAGTGCCCGAAAGGTTGAAAAAAAAATAATAAATATAGCTGCGAGCAGCGATTACGGGCCCAAGCCGGTGGCACCGCAACCCCGGTGCCTTTAGTTACCTAAAGGCACCGGGGTGGCGGTACCGCCGGCTTTGGCCCTCCATCGCTGCTCGCAGCTATTTATATATATATATATATATATATATATTTATTATACAAACACATTATATATATATATATATATATATATATATATATATATATATTTATGTATATATATATATATATATATTTATATATATGTGTATATATATATATATATATATATATATATATATATATACCGTTCAAAAGTTTGGGGTCAGGAAGATTTTTAATGTTTTTAGGAGAAGTCTCTTCTGCTCACCAAGGCTGCATTTATTTGATTAAAAATACAAACAAAAACAGTAATATTGTGAAATATTATTCCAATTTAAAACAGCTGTTTTCTATTTTAAAATATTTTACACTGTAATTAATTTATGTGATCAAAGCTGAGTTTTCAGCATCATTACTCCCGTCTTCAGTGTCACATGATCCTTCAGAAACCATTCTAATATGATGATTGATGGTCAATAAATATTAATTATTATTTTCAATGTTGAAAACAGTTGTGTACAGATTTTTTTTCAAAATGCTTTGATGAATGTAAAGTTCAAAAGAACAGCATTTATTTCAAATATAATTTTTTTTTAACATTATAAATGTCTGTACTGTAACTTTTGATCAGTTTAACTCATTCTCGATGAATAAAAGTATTGATTTATTTTATTTCTTTCCCCCAAAATTAAAATTAAAATTAAAATTATTACTGACCCCAAACTTCTGAACGGTAGTGTTTAATGTTACAAAAGCTTTAGATTTCAGATAAATGCTGTTCTTTTGAACTTTCTATTCATCAAAGACTGTACATAACTGTTTTCGACATTTAAAATAATAATGAATGTTTCTTGAGCATCAATCATCATATTAGAATAATTTCTGAAGGATCATGTGACAGTGACGACTGGAGTAATGATGCTGAAAACTCAGCTTTGATCACAGGAATAAATAACAGTTTAAAATATATTAAAATAGAAAGCAGCTGTTTTAAATTGGAATACTATTTTACAATATTATTGTTTTTGTTTGTATTTTTAATCAAATAAATGCAGCCTTGGTGAGCAGAAGAAACTTCGCTTAAAAATCTTACTGACCCCAAATTTTTGAACAGTAGTGTATATATATATTATATAAAAATGTAAGGGATAAGACACAGATAATTTTACTTGCCTGACCTGATTAGAACAATGAAAAAACTTAAATGAAAAAATAACTTGGGAATCACTAAAACGAGGGCGCGATTGAACAGTGGACACATAAAAACATACTCTGTCATTTTGTTCAGAACATCATTCAAACTGCAAAGTGTTAACTTATATTTTTGTACAGTAGCAATAAAACACAACATTGTGCTTTTTTAAAATACATTCAAGCAATCCGCCCCGAAAATGAAACTAAAATGCTCACGGCTGCACAGGCATTCATAATGGTGCGTGTCCTCAGCGAGGAACGAGCAGAACAGAGTCAACGTTTTTTAGGTCATTGCTCCTTCCATAGGAATTTATTGAAAAAGCTCGCTCTGCTCCGCACCATTATCAATGTCCGTGCGGACGAACATATTTTACTTTCGTTTTTAAGTAAGCGATTAAAAAGCCCCCAGCGGTGTCACACATCAGTTAACCGGTGGTAAAATATTCTCACCGTCACATACCTAGTAAATTTTTATATAGATATAATAGGCCTACCTGATTTTGAACACAAGAGGGCAGTATAGCACTATGTTTGACTTTATTTATTTATTGTTTAGACTAAACAACCATTCTGGCAGTTTTTAAACTTAAACTTCATTCTTAAATTGAAAAAAAAGAATAAAATGAGTTAAGTTCTGATATTTGTATACTTTTATATAGTAATAAATGGTGTATAATTACATTTTTAGAATATATGAGCCTTTTACTGTTTACTTTTTAGACAATACTTTAATCCCTCGCCATAGCAAAACCGTTTGAGATATTTATTATCCGTTCACAATTTAGCATCATTAATATATTTTTATCATGTTGAAAAAGTTTGGTGGAAATAAAATAAACCACTTAGATAAAGGTGGCTAAAAATTCAGAGGCTGATTTTGCAAAAAAATCCACATTCAGACCAAAATATCTGACTTCCTGATGGTCAGAGCTAATGACTTTAAATTAGAAAGTTGTCCGGGTCGATGAGATCAATATATGAACTGAGTTTTTTTTACTGTAGTTAAAACTAACCCCCCCACTTTTGTCAAAAGCATGTTGAAAGTGACACACTTTCTGCTGCCAGTTGGTGGCGCTATAACTTTGAATCACAATAGCCACATCCATCTGATCGGCCTCTTACCACGAACACACTGGTGAAGTTTCATCAAGATCAGTTAATGTATGCAGCAGTTATTCCACTTCGTGTTTCTCTTTTCTCGCCATAAATTCGATTCCTCGCCACGGCCAAACCGTTCGAGATATCAAAAATCCGTCCGCAATTTAGCATCCTCAATGTCTTGACTTCATGCACACCGAGTTTGGTGGGGATTGGATGAATTCTCTAGGAGGAGTACTTCGCATTCCACAGCAAGCGTTTTCCAAACAACCCATAATAGCCGACTTCCTGTTGGGCGGAGCTAATAACTTAGAGTGCGGAAGTTGTTCGGCCCGATGAGATCTATATGTGTATTGAGTTTCATATTAATTCATGCAAGCGTGTTTGATATATGGACCAAGTTTTCAGACCGTGTTCAAGGGGGCGCTGTTGAGCCCCCCTGCCACGCCCGGGTACGAGCTTCAGCCCGGCCCTGATGACCGTGGGTTCTGACCTGTGTGAAAAGTTTCAAGAGTTTTCGAGCATGTTAAGGGCCCCAAAAGCCCCTGAAACCTTGAAAAACAAAGATTAAATGGAATAGACAAATCCCCCCCCCTCCCCCCCACACACACACACACACACACACACACAGACACAGAGAGAGAGAGAGGAAATTCTCCAGAAAATCCACATTCAAACCAAAATATCTGACTTCCTGTTGGTCTGAGGTAATAACTGTAAATTAGAAAGTTGTCCGGCTTGATGAGAACAATATACGTACCAAGTTTTGTGATTCTAGGAAAAACTAAGGCCCCATTTTTGACTAAAGGTGGCGCTACTGAGCCATTCCACCACGCCCGTTTCCGAAACTTTGTACATGTCTACTGGATAATAAATGTGATGTGTCTGTCGAGTTTCATGCATTTTCAAGCATGTGAAGAGTCTCAAAAGCATCCGAAAAGAATATTAAAGTTTGATGCGTTGCCACGGCAACAGTATCTAAGATATCAATAATCCTTTCACAGGTCTACATCTGCCGTGTGTCTACATTAAACACATAAAGTTTTAAGCAAATCATGTAAAAATAAGAGGGTGATTTCAAAGCATTTTGAAAGTGACACACTTCCTGTTGCCAGTTGGTGGCGCTATAACTTTGACTCACAAAGGTCACATTCATGTGATCGGCCTCTTACATCGAACACACTGCTGAAGTTTCATCAAGATCAGTTAATGTATGCAGAAGTTATAACACACTTCCTGTTTCTCTTTTCTCGCCATAAATTTGTTTCATCGCCACGGCCAAACCGTTCGAGATATCAAAAATCCGTCCGCAATTTAGCATCCTCAATGGCTTGACTTCATGCTGACCGAGTTTGGTGTGGATCGGATCAATTCCCTCGGAGGAGTACATTAAATTCCACAGCATGCGTTTTTCAAACAACCCATAATAGCTGACTTCCTGTTGGGCAGAGCTAATAACTTAGAGTGCGAAAGTTGTTCGGCCCGATGAGATCTATATGTGTACCGAGTTTCATACTAATACGTTCTTGTATGTGTCCAAGATTTAAGATTGTGTTCTAGGGGGCGCTGTTGAGCCCCCCTGCCACGCCCGGGTACCAGCTTCAGCCCGGCCCTAATGGCCACGGGTTCTGACCTGCGTGCAAAGTTTCATGAGTTTTTGAGCACGTTAAAGGCCCCAAAAGCCCCCGAACCCTTGAAGAACAATAATAATAATAATAATAATCCTAACGAAAACAATAGGGCCTTCGCCCCTTCAGGGCTTGGGCCCTAATAAATAATCCTTAGAAGAACAATAGGGCTCTGCGCCCTTTCAGGGCTTGGGCCCTAATAATAAATAATCCTACCGGAAACAATAGGGCCTTCGCCCTTTCAGGGCTTGGGCCCTAATAATAAATAATCCTACCGAAAACAATAGGGCCTTCGCCCTTTCAGGGCTTGGGCCCTAATAATAAACAGAGCAATTCCAAGAGGGTCCTCACACCATCGGTGCTCGGGCCCTAATTATTAAAAGCCAATTCAAAAATACATGACATCATTTACTCAAAGATGATTCTAAAAGTAAGTAATGTTTTCCTGACAAAGACACACAGTAATACTTGCATGCATTACTGTGGGGGATTCTCCTGGTAAAAGATTCCCAAAGATTGCTCTGTCCCCTCACCTTAAATACCAGACCAGAACAACAGGGGTTAAACAAATGTTGTTTAGAGTTGTTTGGGCCAATCCATGTACCCCAGGGGGGTAGCACCTGGTTTCAGGAGATATCGTAAAGAGATATCAGTCAGAGAGGAGATACAGGATTCTCTTAAGTTCGCAATCTTTTTCATTAAACCAATGACTGCAATGAAATTAAGACCATTTTACCAATCGCACTGTGATCCTTAAAATGACACCAAACATGAAAAGGAAAAACAACATATTCACAAGATACACCATATGTGTTATATAGACATTCTTAATGAACTTTCAGTGCCTTGAGGAGGGAGAGGGGGGATGAGTTGAAGTCAAACAAGGGGACAATGAGATAAGTTTGGGCAGGACAAGGTTCTGTGCTCTGTCTTTGCTATCTGCTGTCCAGGGTGCATTTTATGGCTTTATTGCAGGGTGCGTTTTGTTTTAGCAGGAAAATCAGTTCTTACAGACGGCCCCTGGCCCCTTGGGACAGATTTAGATCAGGCCCAAGGGGACATTTTTTGGACATTTTCCTGTTTCCACATTTTCAGTGTTATTCTCTGAGTGTTCATAGACCTGACCACTGTAGTTTGCAGTGTTAGTCGATTGGTGCAGGAATCCAGTCGTCACCTGAAATAACAGCATTAAGACAGGTTGAACATTAAAATGAAAGCATGGCAGAATGCGTGGATGACCCTCTTGGCCGAGTTTGCTTCCACCTGCACTTGGCTGCGTTGGTATTCAGTCTGTAGAATTATCTCGTTGTATCAAGTCCGTTTGCTTTGGTCAGCATGATCAGAAAGTGTCATTGGAAAGTGTCATAACGCTTTGCGGAAACATCTTTGTCCTCCCTAGGATGTTTTAACTGACCCTTTGAGAAGTCCTCGGTCACCTTCAAGCAGAAGGTTTGGTTGCCGGGCAGATCAGAACTCCATTGTTGAAGGAATCATGTCACTGATTCAGCTCCATTGCGTGTGAGACACCTAAAACAACTTCTGAATGACCATGCAATAATTGAACACTGATGTATTTGTGGTTATTGTAAGATGAGAAAAAATTATTGGATAAACACAAGAACACAAGATAACACAACATGATGTACTCAAAATGTAAAACTCAAAAGTCAAAGGTGTGAGTGGTAAATATGGTCTCTTTTTCAGAATCATATATTTAATGAACAGGTGTAATTTGATCACCAAATTCTTCACTACCGCAGTGATCTGGTAGTGGAATTTAGACTTGGTCTGGATAATCAAGGGTGGGTAGCAGAAAGTCACCATAACTAGTATATTTACTAGCGGTATGCATAATTAGAGTAATTAGAGTATATCACATAATTAAACATGGAAATACACAATTTCATAATTATAAAATTGTCTACATTAGTTGTTATAAGTGCAAATCATCAATGAAACTGAATGTTTTAATAGATTCAATTAGAGAATGAAATGTATAGAAACAGATATTTAAATTCTCTAGTTTAACTTTTGTAATTATCCTCTGTGCATTTGATGTACAGGCTAGGTCACACTCAATAGTGCAGGTCTGAATTGTATAGTTGACAAATAGAAATGCCTGCATTTTAGATTTAATTGTTTAGATCATTTTTTATTGTCATTAGTCATTTGTTGGAAACTAGGGGGCCCTCCCAATTTTCAACAACGACTGGACATAATAAATGTTTTGTCCAAAGACCAGTTGTTTTAATGGGTCTTAATTCGATTTTTAATGAGCATTTAAGTCAATTGATGTGTGACCACAGCCATGCATGTCCTATGCACAGCACAGTATTTACATACAGGAAGTTGACAAGTCTGTAATGTTGAAAATAAATTATTAAAATAATTTCCCTTGTCCTATATGTATGAAGGTGAATGATGTATTGCATGATGTGAATAATTTTGGCCTGGATAGTCTTATGATCTATGCCAGGTAGAGATGTTCTAAGATTGCCATAGTGATGGTGTGTATTATGTATGTTTGTGTATAGGAGATGGGTGGTGTTTTATCCTAACATAATCTGTGCTGCATAATTTAGTTCCAGTTCTAAACTGGGAGGCCACATACAGGAGCTGCTTCTGTAGTGTTATGAGGTGTGAGCGGCCCCTTGAAGTTTCTCCACCCCCATCTCCTACATGTAAAGCTGTGTGTCCTGCTTAAGGCAGGCAGAACCAGACCCTTGTGGAATCTGGTTCTGAAGAAAGTCATTTGTCAGCCTGTAAGGGAAATAGACCTAGAGAGGAAAACACAGTTTAATCTTGAGCCTTTATACAAATTGCATTTAAGATAGATGGTCTATCTCAATATTTATTTGATGGCCTTAGCCAGACAGTTGTTACTGATGGCTTTGATCTGTTAAGATTTTACGCCATTAGAGGATAATTTGTTTTTGTTTACAAAGACATGTATCATTATCATGATCATGTGTTTGCAAAGAAAAGGTCAATTAAACAGTGATAATGATCAGATCTCACTGCTATTGCAGTTAAACTCATACAGTCTGCTGTGTTGTGAGCATTAGGACCCTCAAGTCTGCTAGGGAAATCTCTTTACATGATGCTGTTTATTTACACTAGCCAGATCTGTGTTTAGAGCATTAGATCACCAGGTGTGGTGCTGCGTTTGTTTGTTTGGCCTTTGGAATTTATGGTGCTATTCAAACTCTTGACCATTTGGCTCCCTGTGGTCCATAAAGACTTTAGATTTTCTGCCTGATATTTACATTTCACACAACTGTTCTTACATGTCCAGTAAAATACCTTCCCTGATCAGATTCCATGTGAGCTGAAGCTCCCAGAGAGGAGTTTTTAACCCTTGCACCGCTTCATTTGTGGTTTTGTTGCAAGAGAAAATTTAAATTTATACCTCCCCTTGTTACTGGGTTAAAGATCTGTTAGATCAAAATTAAATCATCCTGTGGCTTTGGATGGATATTTAAGACATGGTGGTTGATCATTTTAGTTGGTATATACTGAGCATTGTAATTTCTCTCATTAAAGATTCTTGCACACATAGAAGGTAAATAAGTTCTTTCTGATTCATTCTTCCTTTCAGTTTCCTTTCTTACCAATACTTTCTCTAACCATCTACTATCTCATTCCTCCCAACACTATAGTGTTCCTTCTTCTTGTTCCCTACATACACGTACCATCTGTCTACATTCTGATTCTTTTCATTCTCAGTAACCATCCGTTCCTCTTCTAACCCAATGCTGAATCATCAAGAGATTAAAGCCATTCTTGGCCATTACAATATAATATATATTACAATCTGGTCATAATATAAATTACATTTTATAAAATTGTATAAATCAAACCAATTTTATTTACTGGTCTCGGGGGTTTCTACTGAGTAATTTGTCCAAACTGACTTGTTATCTTCTCACTGATCTTTTTAGAAGGTGTTTGGCCCTGCAGCTCCAGCTGTGCTGGCATGAGCATTGTGTACACAGCAACAACCAAACTGGAAACCAGTAACAGCTGCTTTGATGCTGTGAACAGTCAATGGACTGTAAGCACTGAGAAACATGGGTCAAATCATTGCTCAATTTAAAGATTTTTGTGACTACGATTTAGAATTGGACACAATTATCTTATTTTAGGCTGAGATGTTATCAGTTGCATTCTTTTAAGAATCTTATTTGAATATGATATAAAGGTTGGACAAACAGGTCTCATGGAGGGCGCCAAGATTGTTTTATGGTTTGTTGCTTTTGTCAGTCTCTTTTGAGACCCCGAAAACATACAATAACGCAGTGATTGCAAAGTCTGGTATAAAACCAAATTAAAAGTTATGTTTTATAAGACTGAGCATTAAATGGTGTTGTTTAAACCATATTTGGGACATCAGTCATGAACTTTTTGACACTATTGAAAGATTTTCAAAGAACAATGATTACTTTGATGTAATTCATATTGGTCTTTGTCTAAATTATCTCATGAGACAAGGACAAGCTGTGCATGTCCTCTGACAGTATCAGGCCTGGTTACAAGCCTCTAGTAATACAATAATTGTCATTATATGCATCAGTTTTAAAATTGGCGTATTTTTCCAAATTTCAGCCTCTAGGACTTCTGCATAGCAGCTGTTCTCTAGGACTGAGATCATTTTCTCAGATCATTTCTTTTGAAATGTTCCAATTTAATTACACTGTTTTGTCCAACTTTACATTTCACACACAAAGGATTCAAGTGAGACAGTTTTCCTTGTTATCTTTTAGCTCATCAAATCACAAGATTTTTTCACAAGTTAACGTGACCATTTTCTTATTTCCATCATTGCAATGTTGTTGCAACAAAACAAATAATTAAATGTAACAACATTATTTACCTCAGAATTTTAGTTTTTAGTTTTCAACCCTCTGTTGAGTACCAGAACAAAATTTGGATGATGTTATTCCAATTTAGGTTTCATCACTTGTTGCTTGGGCAAACAAGGAGGTATTTAAATTTAAAGCAAGGGATATCTTTTCTCATCTACGCTGCCGCTATCATGTCCCTGATATGTGGTTTTATCTAATTCTCAAGCCCCACCAGATTTTGCGGTCTCCGGTCTAACTGGGTATGCCGACCCATTCTACAAATGTGTCTATATGAGGTGCGTCTGAATTTTCCCTCAACACTTCTAAAAGGCAAAAGAGAATTGACTTACCAAACGGCTGAAGAAAGAGAAGGACATCTTATTTCTCTTACTTGTTGCAAGTCCCAATATTTCACTGAAAAGACACTCGCAACCTGGAGAATCACGGAGGGACTGTCACCACTTTGTAAGGACCATCCATTGGCCCAACGACGGAATCCAACGGCCTGGCGAAGGTTTAAAGCATGTATGTCTTTTCAGCGCTCCAGTGAAGTTCACTTAATCTATTGGAACTTAGTTTTAGTATTACTTTAGCTCTACGCTTAATCTGACTCCAATTTCAAATGATAATCAAATTTAGATCGTATTTCTGATTAGAAAATAATCATACGCATTGATTATGGATTAATTTAGATCTTTGATTATTCTGAGTAATCCCATACTTTCAGTTATTAATTCATTATGGACCCGAATGCCGCTTAGAGATCACGTCGGCCAATTCGTGTTTCTCACGGACACAAACTTGTTAATTCTGATTTTAGTCAGAGGATGTAGGGTTTGCTAATACCTCTCCAGCCGGCCGCCTACTGCTTGCTCGAACTAGAGAGTGTAGTTTAATTTAGCCATTTCCATACAACTTGCTAAATCAGTGATAGACAGAAATCAACAGGTCTCCTGGATAACGTGCCTACTGCTCCGTTCATTCATGTGCCTGTAGTTTGACCTACCTTAACTAAGTTTGCGGTAGCACCAGCCTCCTTAAATATATTAAAATAATGATTTCAGAATACTTCAGAATAAATCAAGGTGTAACATTTATTTATTTTTACAAGGTGTAAAAATGTATTATGCCAATTACAGAAGTAAATTATTAAAAGCCAATTCAAAAATACATGACATCATTTACTCAAAGATGATTCTAAAAGTAAGTAATGTTTTCCTGACAAAGACACACAGTAATACTTGCATGCATTACTGTGGGGGATTCTCCTGGTAAAAGATTCCCAAAGATTGCTCTGTCCCCTCACCTTAAATACCAGACCAGAACAACAGGGGTTAAACAAATGTTGTTTAGAGTTGTTTGGGCCAATCCATGTACCCCAGGGGGGTAGCACCTGGTTTCAGGAGATATCGTAAAGAGATATCAGTCAGAGAGGAGATACAGGATTCTCTTAAGTTCGCAATCTTTTTCATTAAACCAATGACTGCAATGAAATTAAGACCATTTTACCAATCGCACTGTGATCCTTAAAATGACACCAAACATGAAAAGGAAAAACAACATATTCACAAGATACACCATATGTGTTATATAGACATTCTTAATGAACTTTCAGTGCCTTGAGGAGGGAGAGAGGGGGATGAGTTGAAGTCAAACAAGGGGACAATGAGATAAGTTTGGGCAGGACAAGGTTCTGTGCTCTGTCTTTGCTATCTGCTGTCCAGGGTGCATTTTATGGCTTTATTGCAGGGTGCGTTTTGTTTTAGCAGGAAAATCAGTTCTTACACTCATCCCTCGCTAATGTTGCACGAGTGTCCACTACTGGTGAACTCTTGAAATGAGTTTGAATGAAATGATCTAAGCTCTTGATCACTTGGAATCCAATATGGAGCTGATTATAAATGATACATTTGTTTTACACATCATTATATAGGCCTGTGTGTGTGCTTGGGCTGTTGGAGTAAATATATTTTAAAGAAAATCTAAATAAAAGTCTAATATCATACTATATTGACTTGTATGGTGTGACATTCTTTATGCCGCAATGCATGCTGGGAGCCATGAGTTTTATACTATGGGTGGCTCCCAGCATGCATTGCGGCATGAAGCATGTCACCATTGTCGATGGCTTTTGTCTTTGTATATAATTGTCCCAATTCTTCCTTTTCAACAACACCAGTCACAGACTCTCAGGGTCATTCGACTACAAACACACCAGGTACATAATCACAGTCTTTGTCTATAATTGTCCCCAATCTGCCCTGTCCGTCTCTGACTCTGTGCTCGATCTCTTCTTCAGTCATAGTGATTTCTGTCGCTGCAGTCGCTGTCCTCCTTCTTGCTCTTCTCTGGCTGATCTGCAGAAAAAGAGCTGGTGAGTTTTCAGATTTACTCCTTTGCAACAATTAAAAACAGTTCAGATGAGCAAACAAACACATCATGTTCAGACTGTAAGTATCATAGAAACATGTGGATTATATGACATTCTCAAACAGAAGTTTATTCCTGCTGATAAATCCTGTAATGTCAATATCAACAAGTCAACAATCATTTTTATTATTAATTTTAATGCTTCAACATTTTTTTTTGTTGAAAATCTCAATGCTTAACACTGTGTTTTTCATGTGTGTTTGATCATAAAAACTCATTTGATAATGCACTTGTTTTCAGATAATAAAAGAGGGACTGGCGACTCTGCGGTGAGTTCAGTAATGCAGTGATTTAGATTTGATTACTGTCTTTAAAGCTCAATAAAGTGTCATTCATGCAGTTTAACTGTTTGTTCTGAAGGTCAAAGATGAGAATGATCATAAAGGGACGAATGAGACGATCAACATGTCCATTCCTCCCGCTGCAAGAGCCAATGTGAGTCCACTAAATCATCAAACATTACGTTCACTGTCTGTTCAATAATGTGATTTAAAAGCTTTTGTGTTATTCTACATATTATAGTGAGAGATATGTCTGTTCTGTGTGTTAAACTTGACTCTCTGCACGTTTGCATTGATGTTTAGGAGCAGGCAGATGATGTGACTTATTCTGAGGTCACTTCTTCCAATACAAAGCCAGTAAAGTCACTCAATGTGAGTAGATACCAGCACATGAGTTTGACTCTCAGATAAATGAAGCTCATGCTCTAATAATAATAATAATAATCGATGGGGTTCAAACATTGATGGACAGAATCTGTTCTTTCAGGATCATGATGATACAGTGACTTATGCTGCCATCAGAGGAAGAGAAGATCAACCGCAGGATGAACTTTACGCCTCTGTGAACAAGAACAAGACCTTCACAAATAAACATTAATGATACAGATCATGAGCTCATCATATCAGGAGCAGACGGGAAGATTTCATCTCTCTGGTGTTTGGAGGAATTATATATTTGTGTGTGAACGAGCAGATATTTGTTGAATGTCCTGTGAATATGAATGAGATTTATTGTGAATCATCATCTGGTCAGAGCACAGAATCTCATCTATATCATCACAGCTACAGTAAAGTTAGAGATTGAAGCCCTGATTTGTTTTCATACATTTCATACATACGTATGAAATATACACTCAATCTAATGTCTCTCAAGCCTCTTCCATGACTGGAGTCTGTTTATCCGCTGGATTTCTGTCTGAAAACCTTCATCTTCATGCAGAAGCTCATGCTGAAATGATCCTCTTGCTTCAGCTTGTATATCAGCTGTTTCTTCTACAGAGAGACGTCCATCTGAGAATTATATCAGTGTCCGCTCACATTATATTGTCATAAATATTAAAAAAATTGACTTTGCAGTGTGTATATGTCACAAAATTAAATGTCAGTTATTTCTTTTTTTCACGTTACAATAAGGAGCATGAAAAATCATGAGTTAAAAGAAAAGTTGCTGTCTCTTCCATTCCTGTAAAAACAGACGTAACTAAACTTTCTCCTTTTAAAAACCCTCTATTTTAAAACCCTCCAGCCGCCACTGGAAAAACATTTGGCAGTAACTACAAGGCTATTTTTGGAAAAAAATATTACTGATTTTTTTTTTTTTTTTTTTAAATAGGGATTAGGCATTAAACACTAGACAAGAAAGTCCATTACCACACTCTGAGCTACAAGGAAATGCTGAACATTTCGACACCATGTTTCGCAGTCTCTAGACACTTCCTCAAATCTGCTTCACAGCTTTATCAGCGCTTTCACACTGAATGCTGCACTTGAAGTCCATTTCAGAGTCTTTCATATCAGTAACTCTCTCAGTTAAATGATATAAGAGATCATTTGAGGTTTTGCATATGTGATAGTCCTATTTCTCTTTATTTTGCAGATTTTAAACACACATAAACACTAACATTTTACATGAAGCATTGGTTTTATCACATGTGCTGTCAATGAATAAATCATGTTACTGCCATGTTGGTGTTGTTCCAGCATCTACCAGCAGAGGGTTGATGAGATTATTCAGTCAATTCCTGACCCAATCCCAGATGAAAACAGTGAGGATCAGGAACTCTTTTAAAACGACAAATTTCCATCTATACTTTTGGACTCTGCTCATATATATCACAAAAATGTGCTTGTATACAGACTGTTTAATGTACAAGGGCAGCATGAATGTTCTTCCACAGCTCAGGAACACTATCAACAAAATTGTACCCGCAAAAATATTATCAATTAAAAAATCATAAACTTTATTTGTTTTAATCACACGCTCAAACACAATACAACAATGTGTGCGGTAAAGTGCCTTGTTTAATTTTGCACATCTTCTGAAACAGATCTTCACACAAACCAGGAAGTGACATCATGGCCTAAATGTGCTTGAATTATGTAAGATTCTATTTCATAGATGATTTCAGTTTATTGACAATAAGAAAAAAGAAAAATCATTAGCAATAAGAATAAGTTGTGTCATGTTGATGATTGATTAATCTCTCATTGAACTCTACACATGCTCTGTTCTGCTAGTTTCCCTGTAGCTCTGATTACAAGATCTGCCTTCATACAACTGATTCTCTCGCTCTCAGCCTCCTTTATTGCTCTCTCTCCCTCCTTTATTGCTCTCTCTTTCTCCTTTATTGCTCTCTCTTTCTCTTTTATTGCTCTCTCTTTCTCCTTTATTGCTCTCTCTTTCTCTTTTATTGCTCTCTCTTTCTCCTTTATTGCTCTCTCTTTCTCCTTTTTGCTCTCTCTTTCTCCTCTATTGCTCTCTTTCTCCTCTATTGCTCTCTTTCTCCTTTATTGCTCACTCTTTCTCCTCTATTGCTCTCTCTTTCTCCTTTATTGCTCTCTTTCTCCTCTTTTGCTCTCTCTTTCTTCTTTATTTCTCTCTCTTTCTCTTTAATTGCTCTCTCTTTCTCCATTATTGCTCTCTTTTTCTCCTTTATGATAACACTCCATAAAGTATTTTGCATTTCCGGGGTACATTTGTCGCCCTAACACTGCCACTTGATTGACATCCCAAGGATTTTTAAACAGAATCACGTAATTGGTGTTTAAGCTGATGGTTTGGCTGGATTTACCCTGAACAAATACAGTCAGCCAGACCAATCAGACCATATGCTGTCTAAGCATATAGCTTTGGAATTTTTAGCATTCAACGTTATACCCTTAGCCTTCATGCATACTTTGCCTTTAGCAATGCGATACCCGTAAGATTTAGGACTGCTAGAACAAAACTCTGTGATGTGATCCCCATCCCCATATTTCATGATCACCCAAATGATCCCCCAACGGGGGCTCCCAGTCACCCTCCCTAGACACGAAAATTACGCTATCGGTGTCGGAGTAAAGCAATCTGTTGCTGAGCTTGTCCATCAGGTCGTACAACTCCAGCCGTGCATGAGCCGTTGTAACAAACGCGGCTACAAACACATTAATAGCTTCCCTCATCAAGAACCCCTCATTTCAGCATGGTTGTGTTCAATTTTTTCGGGGTCGAGATGGATCCCCTCTTTTTCAAAATACTCGTGAATGTATTCTTTTTTGTCAGCATCCATGACAACATTCAACCGATACCCCAACGCTTGCTGTTTTAGATGTAAAAACGTCTTCACGTAGTCGCAAAACAACGTAACCGACTGTTGTGGAAAATGCCACACTTCGTCTATCCTGGTCACCACACACCCCTTCTCGATGGCTTTTAAAAGCTCGTTATTAACCCAACACCCTGAGAGGGCCCTCTCCTCGTCCGTATGACTACAGACCGTTAACTGGTTTTGGTCGTGCACACAGGTACGGCATAACTGGAAAATGAGTTTTCCACCACATCTGTAAGGGAGAACAGGGTGTAGTAATTTACATGGGGGGTACACAGTCGCTTTGATAAGACCGCAATAATTTTCAATCAGTTCGAAATCTTTGAAAATTATTTGGGGGTGATTGGATAGCTCTTTCAAGCGTGATGCAGTCGGTACTAGGGCTGTCAATCTTCCTCTATAATATGCAGTCGGTACTAGGGCTGTCAATCTTCCTCTATAATACTATTCGAATTCCATTCCTTATTTTATTTAATATTCAAATAATATTCAAATACTAAATGCTCAAATTCATCCTATTATTAATATTTACGATAATACACAGTCTTATGGATCGCCAATGCATGATGTTGATCGGTCTCATATCTTCACAGATAAACCGTGTCAGATTGTCTGTTATCGCCTTTTGGCAGACAGCTGGTAAGCCCCGTGATGAGGAGAGAGGAGAGAGGCAGAAAATAAGTAATTATTGCCTGTTTTAGTGGCGGTTCCTCGGACAGATCGCCTAGCTTGTCAGGGTGTAACGTTGTCAGGTGTTCCCTCAGGTTGCTAGTTGAGGAGTGATATTTCATTTGGATTTTGCATATTCTGCAGATTGCCACTTCTTTATTTGTAATTTTTCCATTTAGGGTTTGAAATCCAAACACCTTCCACACATCGCTTCTCAGGCCATGTCCACACTAATACGTTTTCATTTGAGAACGTATATTTTTCTCTCCGTTTTGGCCTTCCATCCACACTGAGACAGCGTTTTTATTAATGAAAACAAAGCTTTTTTGAAAACGCACTCCAAAGTGGATACATTTGAAAACGTCGTTTTCACGTTGTAGTGTGGACTGTGAATTAAATTGTCAGGAGTGGTGATCGCCATTTCCGTGGAGACATTGCTCGCCGCGATTTTTGCCAGTATTGTCAACAGTATATAATTTGCAATATTTTACGTCGCATGGTGGTCTTTCATGTCCGGCAGGGATTTTTTAACAGAAACGTAAACAATCAGGGCAATGCACAGTTATTTTAGGTACTTTGTGGCATACATACATACATGCACGCATTGATGATGCCTGTGATTTTCATAACCCGCATAACAGAATTCGCATACAAAGGCGGTTCCTATGAATGCTGTAAGATTGGTTATCATGTAGTAATGTGCATTGTGCAAATAAAGACATGTCGTTTTTGGATGCGGATCATTGTGATTTCTGTACGTTTCTAGCATGCCACAGCTAGTTCTGTAAAACACAACGATTTTAATACCGAGTAGTTGTTTAACGCTTCGCAGAGTCCTATCTCGTGGTCGATTGTGAAGCCGGCGTTGTTGCTGATGACGGCGGCCCGTCTTTCTAGCATGTTCTCAGGTAATTGAGGGTCAAGAAAATGTGCCAAGCAAATAGATAAGCATAATTTATTTGAAATATTGTTTGGGCAAAATAAACTCATCTTTTTCTTTTGACCACCTGTTGCAACGGCAAATTGGAAAGTTTACGACGATGACCGCCTCCACCCTTGTTCATAGCCACATTGGCTTCGATCTCAATAGATTCATCCGACAATATCTGATCATCGCTCTGTAAAATGTTCTCAATTTGTTCGAGAAGCATATTAACATCGTAATTATTTCCGGCCGTTAAAACAGCGTTTGCGGGATTTCAGACTGGGGGCAGTCATGGCCAAATTGATAACACTAGAATCACCTATAAGATGTCTAGAAAACAATACAATTTTGCTAAGAGCATCATGTAATAAGATGTTATACGGCGCCAAATCTGTAGAGTTAATTTCCCTACACAATTCGATACTATTGAAACGGGTTCAAGGAAAAATATGATACCCATTTACATCCCCACCCTCAAGAATCAGTGATTCAATGTCGGGCCGACTTAACATCGGGGCGACAGAAGGGGTCGGAGTGTTACTAGTTGATGACCTATTAGTACTAGCGTTGTCTATCAGGGTTGACGTGTTACAATACGATGATCTATCAGTACCAACATTACCTGCATCGGACGGGGCGTTGCTACCCTTCGGGGGCACAGTGATGGCATCACCTGTAGGGGTAACAGCATTGATAGCATTTTTTAATGCATAGCCATCTTGTACAATTTGTATATTGCATTTGTTTAACCTGTTAACCTTTGCCAGTGCACCGACGCACTGAAGCGTTTTTTTTTTTTTTTTTTTATAGTTCTAATAGTTTAAAAAGTTACTATCAAATTTAATGTTATTACCTTGACAAACAACAACTGCTTCTACTACTCCTGACAACACCCGCAAGGAGGCGCGAGTTTCAAACCCCTTTTATTCGGAAGCGACACTCAGACCGAACCAATAACGTATCCACACAAACCGAGGCCTCGTTTGTCATTAGTCACGTGATTTCCACGTTAACAACACAAGTCTAGAATCGCGGCTTCATCTGGCACGCCCATTTTTTCTCGACACAAGCTCCGACGCCTCGGCTCAAATGTCACACCACTAACACTTCCCCTTCACTTCCTTGTCTGGTCTCCTCCTACCTAACACTGTTGCTTCCTACATGGAAGATTCCACGTCAGTGCTTTATCTCTGATCGTCCGCTTCCTGTCTTCCGTCATCCAAGAGATCAATATTATCATCCAGTCCAGATTCTTCAATATATACACTCACCAGTCATCTCTGATGTTCCACTCAGTGCCTCTGTTCTATAAAACTCTGTTTCTGAACTACTCCCCTGTCTGCTTCTCTCTATACCATGACAGAGTGAAGCTGGTGATGCTGTCTGTGACAGGGTATTTATGAGTTTTGGAGGGCTCTTATCTTGGAATACAACATCAGAATGTCCTGAAAAGGTGCAGTTGACTCTGTGAGAAGGTGTACTCTCCACATGAGTTGAAATTGATCTGTGGAAACTAGGATTTAAAAAAATAATAATGATTTTCTGAATGTATAGACACAACAGCATATTTATGAATTTTGGAGGGCTCTTAGTTTGGAATAGGCAGATAAAAAAATAATATGATAGATTATAGATAGATATAGATAGATATGTAGCGTGAGTTCAAAACTCAAAAAAGCTAGTTCAAAAAGCAGCTTTTTACCAGAACCAGGAAGTATGACCATATTACCCCGGTTCTGTCAACACTGCATTGGCTCCCTATTAAACATTGTATAAATTTTAAAATATTTCTGATTACTTACAAAGCACTAAATGGTTTAGCTCCGCAATACTTGAGCGAGCTCTTAACGCATTATAGTCCTTCACGTCTATTGTGATCTCAAAATTCCGGCCAGTTAATAATACCTAGAATATCAAAACCGACTGCTGGCGGTAGATCCTTTTCCTATTTAGCACCAAACCTTTGGAACAGTCTTCCTAACATTGCCCGGGAAGCAGACACACTCGGTCAGTTCAAAGCTAGATTAAAGACACATCTCTTTGACCTAGCATTCACATAATACATTATAGACTTCTATAATCCAATGTTAGGCTTCATAGATTAGGTCAGCCGGAACTGGGAACACTTCCCATAAATCCTGATGTACTCGTTACATCATGAGAAGAATGGTATCTGTCATGACTGCAATAGCAAGGAAACTCGTTTATTGAAGACAATAATACAGGTAGATAAGATGAAGCAGCTGGTGGGTGGCGCAGGGACTTCGATGGTCAACAGCGGTGCATATGAGGTGAAGTGTTTTGAGTGCATTGGTAATGATGATAGTATCCAGACATAACACGAAATCCACGGGAACACCGAACAGGAACAAGGAACAAGGAAGCATAAACTGGAGACGTATCACAGGACCGGGAAACAAACACACAGCACGGAAGACTTCAACAATGATCTGACAAAGGAGATGAGAAATGAGTGAGTATTTAAGGATGATTAGATTAACTGCAGCTGGCGCCGTGAGTGTGATCAGCTGGCCACTGATAACCAATGATGGCCGGTCACGCCCATACACACACACCCACACACATGTAACAACATAAACATGAGACAAGCAGGAAACAATGCATTCATGAACCGTGACAGGTATCTGCGCTAATTTTAGTGTATTTGTTTATCCCAAGGTTTTCCCGCAGCCTGCCGGATCCAGGCCGTATCCAGATCTGACGAAGGACCTTCGCCTGGACCCGATGACAATGCAGTGCTGAAGTGCAAACTAGTCTCTCCCTATGGAGGATCCCTTTCCCACTCTACAGATAAAGCGTTGTGTCGGGATAATTTCGAAGTGATAAAATTCTGTATCAAAATTTTAAGGCCAGAAAACTTGGTTTGTAGGGAATTCCAAACCTGCGCACATGTATTCAAATGCACATAACTATAGAATTTATTTTTGATGCACACGTGAACGCCATCAGCGTTTCTCACAGGTTCGCGTTTAAAGTCTGTGTAGAGAGAATGGTGTCGTCTTAGCGGCCTCTAATTTACTCATTTAATAACTTATGATCCTTGCGACGGAAGTGAATCAATCAAAACTAACTTTAGCTGGAAAATATATTTATTCAAGAACCGCTATAAAGCCAAAACAATCTGTTACCTTAAATTATCCATTTGTTACTGTAAAGCCACTTTGAAACAATCTACATTGTTAAAAGCACTATATAAATGAAGATGACTTGACTTGACTTGATTCCTGGCCTGATTTATGTGACATTTTAATTAAAAAATATGGCGAACATCGATTGTTTTGACGCTATGGACAGTATATTTTGATTTCCTAGGCAATGACAGCAAAATTCCTCGGAAATTAGTTTTTCATCTTGTGTGTAAACAAACTGAAAAAAGAATTTTGCACCTGGATTTATCATACGTTCAGATCCATCTACCGAAAATACATGCAAAATCGTGCATATTTAATGAGATAATGCCGAATTTGCATAATTAAACATACAAATTTCAAAAACTTGTAATACTTTTTTTTATATATTTGTGTAAGTAATCAACTGAGGAAGTTTCATGGTGATATCTATTATTTAAAATTGTTACCCTATTCACCTGTAGTGTCTCACCTTATCAGACGTAATCAAGAGGCAGGAAAGCATATAGAAGCTTTAATCACTGCTGTACATGCTTTGGCAGAACATTGTGAGTCTGGAGCTTTAAGAGACGAACTGATAAGGGACAGAATTGTTGTTGGTATACAAGATGCAAGACTGTCTGAATGTCTGCAACTTGATCCTGAACTCACATTGGAGGGATGGAGGGTTTCATGAGGGCAGGAGGAGTGATGGAGGGTCTCGTAAGGACAGGTGGAGTGATGGAGGGTTTCATGAGAGCAGGAGGAGTGATGGAGGGTTTCATGAGGGCAGGAGGAGTGATGGAGGGTCTCGTAAGGACAGGTGGAGTGATGGAGGGTCTCATAAGGGCAGGATGACCCCTTGAACCTGACCAACAGCTTCCTCTGTCACTTTGGGCCTCCGTCCGCTACTACTATCTTAACAGAAAACTTTTCAGTAGCAAACAAATTTTTATTACAAATTATGTAATTATTTTATTTCTGGATTTTAATGTCATGCTGGAAACTGCTAAAAGAAAGAAGTGAGACTAACAGTAATTATCTCGTGTGCAAAAGTAGCCAATAAACTATTCAGAGCAGATGTGTGTGAGACAGTGTGGTTTACAGTATGCACTTCTCACACGTTTCACACACACTTATAGCAACACTTCACTGTGGCATCGTATCACTAAACAACAACTCTAGCAAGATTTAAACACTCATTTGATGAGAGGAAGTTACCAACCAGAGGAGGATATGATGATGTTTAAAGGAATAACTGTAACTATATATAATGAAGAGGAAGACTGACAGAAACAGAAAATGGCTGGTAAGTGTGATCTGTGTCTGCTGGGGCTGATTATTCTCTCTTCACTTCTCACAGGTAAAGAAATCTGTATTTTCTCTAAAGACATTTAGTGGAATTAGTCTGGAAAGAGTTCATTTGAACATGCTCAGTTTATTCTTGCACACATTCACGTTGTGATCTCAGAGTTGTGTATTGATACACATAGATCATACTGTATTATACCATGGGCTGTTTAAATACTCGATTCTGATTGGCTGGAAGGTGTGCAGTAAAACCGTTTAATGCACAGGTAGTTCCAGTCAGTTTGATTACAGTTCGAAATGAATCCGCTACATTGGTAACAATAGTAACACAGATACACTTGCAAGCAGAGTGAGAGACGCATATGAAAACTTTTAGGTAGGCTAAATGGATGATTTTTGAATATCGTTTAATTTGTATCAGTGTTGCCTGTCATTCATAAATAATTGTAATAAATCCATTAAAGAATCATTAAGTTAGCTATATGCTTAAGCAATGAGGGGACTGTAGCTGCTAGACTTTAATGAAGAGATCGACGCACACAGATAACTCGCGCACGCATCTCTCTCTCTCTCTCTGTTCCTTCTCCTTCAGTTCTCTGTCTCTCTCTTTTAATAATGAATTTAAATAAATGTGAATTCATTCAAATAAAAGCAATCCGATGGCCTCCGCTTCGCGTCGGGTGGTTCTTCGCCTCTACGTCGTGCATTAAAATCCTTTAATGCATGGCTAGCCGTGGATTATCCCTTACTTATTCCTGATACTGGACATAGTGTCACTCAAACATCTGATGATGAAGAATTATCTTCATATTAAGAGTGTGTCTGATTTGAACAGCTCTCTGATAAAGACTAATAGTTTATTCTGGAGACTGAGTGTGTTGTTTTGCTTTAAGTGAGGACAAAGACTACAATTTAAAAACTTATGCTTTTTATGCTGGTATGTTTCATTTATTAATATATATCATAATGATCACTGAGATATACTGTGTTTCAGGTATCAGTGGAGTGGAGAATCATGTGTTCATCAGTTCTGGTGAAAATGTCTCTCTGTCCTGTAATAAAACTCTTTCTGACTGCAAATCTAAAACTACATGGATCTACTCTAACAGCTTCAGACATTCAGAGACAGTTGAACTGATTAAATTAGGGATAAAGAATAAAGACACAGAGAAACATGAGAGACTGAGTCTGGAGTCTGACTGCTCTCTGAACATCAAGAACGTCACAGGAGAAGATTATGGATCTTACACCTGCAGACAATATGTGAATGACAGACAAGGAACTGATGCACATGTTTCTCTGCATGTTCTTCACGGTAAGTTTATGATTATGTGGTAAATTTAAAATTCTCCCTGTAAACTCAGATGATGATTGAAGAGTCTGTGATTTGTGTCTTGTGTTCAGTTTCAGTGTCTCCATCATCATCATCTTCATCATCATCCTCACAGACTGAGATCAGTCCAGGCCGCTCTGTGACTCTCTCCTGTCAGTTGTATTCAGACGACTGTGATTATTTGGTTCGTTATGAGGGAGTTGAGCTGTTGTGGGTGAATCAGACTGGTGTTGATCTGAAGACAGACTCCAGATATCAGATATTATCATCATCAGATCAATATCGCTGTTTCATCATCACTCTGACTACAACACTCCTGAATGAAGATGACAACAGAGAGTGGAGATGTCAGCTTACTAAGAGAAATCAAGTCAAGACCTCAGCCAGATACACTGTCAAGTATTCAGGTGAGAAAACAGTGTTAGAAGAGCCTCATAATGTCAGTAACACTAAGGTCTATCAGTATCACTGAACCAGAACAAACTGAGGGAACAAAAGCTTCTTTGACTCTCACAGAAGAGTAACTCAAAGCATTGCTTCAAACTAATGAACTGCAGTGAAGTAACAGTCCAAAACGTGATGCTGGAAATAATAAAGGAATTGAAACTTGACAGCAAAAATATTAACTTTTTGTGTAATATGATGATCATAGTTAAAATATGAATGTCATATTGTACAGTATTAATGATCTGAACTAACATTCATCTTCACAGCTCAAGCTGATTCAACGACAGCAGTGAATCCAGTCCACATCACACACTCTCAGGATCCCTCAACTAGAAACACACACGTTTCTAAAGGTACATCATCACTGTCTTTCTCACATCAGTGCTTTTCAGTGCATAATGCTAGAGTTATCTTCAGTGTTAACTCATCAAAATATGACTGTCATATTCTACATTATGATTGTCACATTGAGTTGTTGTTTTAGTTTCATTTCATGGACTTTTATGGTGTGTCCCAATTAGCGTACTTATGCATATTCTAGGACATGTTTAGTATAAATAGTGAGAGATGTGTGTTCATATAACACTCCGGTTCTTTCACTCGATTCTCCCAGAAAGCGTCACATGAAGACGATATGTTGAGCTCATCCATGCAGCGCATTCACTGTAGATACATGAAAAACACCAAACAGACATAAAATACTGCTCATACACTCACAACATTATCAACAAACTTACATGTAAAAGTAAATATACAAAGAAAGAGAGAAACACAAAATAAGCCTTACACTAGTAATGCTCAGCAACAAGTTTAACATAGAAAACTTCTGTAATTAATCAAGTCTGGGTGTCTTATGACCCCAATATGAAATAAACTGATTTAAATATATTTTAAAAATATATATATTTTTGACCTTAAAGAAAAATAGTTATCTCTGCCAACATTTTGTTTCGGTCTGACCGGGGAAAGTTTTGACCTGCTATTCACCTCAACAGCTCAGATGAAACTGACAGGGCTTATCTCTAAGCCCTAACTGAAGACGCTACATGTGACAACGCTATATGTGATGCCACTGCTGTTTTGCTTCCGGCCAACTATTTGTTTGTTTAATTTGTTTATTTGTACCCGTGCATTGGTGCGGCTGGTTTAAAGCCTGGTTGTTAAATGGCGGGTCACTTGGACTGCTAGCTCCCTAGCATTGTGTCCGCCAGGCTGCCTACCAGTTTGGTCCCACTTTATATTAAGTGGTGTTAAGTACATGTACAATGTACTTATTGTGTTCATGTTGTATTGTAAAACACTTTTGCTGCTATTGAGGTGTGATACATAAGGTTAGGGACAGGTGTGGTGGATTGGGTAGGTTTAAGGTGTAAAGGAAGGGTCAACTGTGTAATTACAAATGTAATTACATAAATTAATTACAGCTGTAATTACATGCAGGAATTTTTTAAATGTAAGTACAATGTAAAAACGTGTAGTTACACAATAAGTACATTGTATCAAATTATTAATTTCAATGTAAGTACATAGTACTTAAAGCCTGCCTTGGCTGCAGAGAGTGCTGTTAGGGGGCTGGAGTGTTATACAGTAGCTGCCATACCTGGTGGCTGTAAACTTTACTTTAGAGATGTGTGCTACACCGTGTGCTGTGTGTGCTTCACAGTGTGCTGACGAAACGTCCTTATGGTGTGGGCGCATTGTGTCTGATTTGATGTGACTTGAGGTGGGTTTGGACGACCTCTGGAGTAGTAGCCGGCCTGCCCTGTTCCCACTAAGCCTGGCTCGGGAGAAGTAGGTTTGTCATGTTGGGAGAGTCCTGAAAGCGAGAGAATTTTATTGGTGATGATGATTTTACAATAAAGTGTATTTTTGTACAGCCCCTCACGTCTCAAGTTATCTTGCTTTCAAATGGTAACACTTACCTGTGTGTCCTTATTGGGAGTTATTTCCCTGGCGCTCCACCATGGTGGCGTAGTCGGATAAAATTATTAGTGATTCACTTTTCTCTCCACTTGAGTACTGCCAAACATAGATGTTGGCATTATGCAGAGTTCACACAGTAGTCGGGTCACTGTTCTTTTCACACTGCACGAATATCCGGGGTAACAATCAGTTTCGTGTGTATGTGTTCAAACTGCATGACTTTACAAAAGAAAGAATCGCCGACAACTTCTGTCTGTTCCGCAAACTGCGTTTCACAACCAAACACACATGAGAAGTGATGAGGAAATAATGCAAGATCACGCTTGCGTGAGACTGAAATTGTTATTCAAAATTAAAGCCCGCAAGAAGATTGCGATCCAAATTGTCTGTGCACTGATTTGCAGTGAAAAGGAGAAAAAGGAAAAACATATTATGCAGAGGGAAGAAGAAAAATAAGGAAATGTTCGGGGAGACAAGAGCAAGGATTGTGTTTCTGCAAAGAGAAATGATTCTGAAATGTGCTGCTGTTGCTGCTGGTCAAGCAAATGCTTGTGCTTTATTTCTGTTTGATATAATTGTAAATATATATCTTAAAATAGTGATATTCTGGTCTATAACTCCTCCCCGTACATCCCGCTGTCCTGTATCTTGCTCTCTCATTGGCTGTCGGTCTTCGCCAATGTAGTTTTCAGTTAGAACACATTCACACAGCAGGATTGTGAATCGCCAACAGGTTCAGATAGTTCCCATGCCAAATATCTCACGGCCCTCATCTGTGATTCTCTCAGATTGTGTCTTTGATAATTCACATTGCGTGACTGTCACTAACGTGAACGATTTGCCAGTGATTCTGACTCTGTGCTCGATCTCTTCTTCAGTCATAGTGATTTCTGTCGCTGCAGTCGCTGTTCTCCTTCTTGCTCTTCTCTGGCTGATCTGCAGAAAAAGAGCTGGTGAGTTTTCAGATTTACTCCTTTACAACAATTAATTTTTTTTTTGTTTTTTTTTTTGAAAATCTCAATGCTTAACTTTGTGTTTTTCATGTGTGTTTGATCATAAATACTCATATTTCATGAGGCACTTGTTTTCAGATAATAAAAGAGGGACTGGCGACTCTGCGGTGAGTTCAGTAATGCAGTGATTTAGATTTGATTACTGTCTTTAAAGCTCAATAAAGTGTCATTCATGCAGTTTAACTGTTTGTTCTGAAGGTCAAAGATGAGAATGATCATAAAGGGACGTATGAGACGATCAACATGTCCATTCCTCCCGCTGCAAGAGCCAATGTGAGTCTACTAAATCATCAAACATTACGTTCACTGTCTGTTCAATAATGTGATTTAAAAGCTTTTGTGTTATTCTACATATTATAGTGAGAGATATGTCTGTTCTGTGTGTTAAACTTGACTCTCTGCACGTTTGCATTGATGTTTAGGAGCAGACAGATGATGTGACTTATTCTGAGGTCACTTCTTCCAGTACAAAGCCTGTAAAATCACTCAGTGTGAGTAGATACCAGCACATGAGTTTGACTCTCAGATAAATGAAGCTCATGCTCTAATAATAATAATAATAATCGCTGGGGTTCAAACATTGATGGACAGAATCTGTCCTTTCAGGATCATGATGATACAGTGACTTATGCTGCCATCAGAGGAAGAGAAGATCAACCGCAGGATGAACTTTACGCCTCTGTGAACAAGAACAAGACCTTCACAAATAAACATTAATGATACAGATCATGAGCTCATCATATCAGGAGCAGACGGGAAGTTTTCATCTCTCTGGTGTTTGGAGGAATTATATATTTGTGTGTGAACAAGCAGATATTTGTTGAATGTCCTGTGAATATGAATGAGATTTATTGTGAATCATCATCTGGTCAGAGCACAGAATCTCATCTATATCATCACAGCTACAGTAAAGTTAGAGACTGAAGCCCTGATGTGTTTTCATACAGGCCAGACTCAATCTAGTGTCTCTCAAGCCTCTTCCATGACTGGAGTCTGTTTATCCGCTGGATTTCTGTCTGAAAACCTTTATCTTCATGCAGAAGCTCATGCTGAAATGATCCTTTTGAATTCAGCTTGTATATCAGCTTCAGCAATTTGACATTGCAGTGTGTATATGTCACGCAATTATATGTCAGTTATTTCTTTCTTTTTTTCACATGTAACAATAAAGAGCATGAAAAATCATGAGTTAAAAGAAAAGTTTTTGTCTCTTCCATTCCTGTAAAAACAGACGTAACTAAACTTGCTCTTGTTAGAAAGTTTCAAAGTTAGAATTCACGTTTTAAATGAATACTTGTGTGAAGGTAAAAGAGTGGCAAAATTTAATTGAGAACAAAATATTCATATTTATAAGCTGAAATGTACCCTCATAGTTCTGATGTGAAAGTCTGAATGTTTCGATTCACAGACAATAAACTAGTCAGACGTTACCAACTAAGTCCAAACGTCGAGCGAAGGGTTCATTATGATGACCATTACACTGACCTCGTACCTTATGCACACCAATGATGTTGAAACCATCTGGTCATCTACAGCTTTAAGATGGTATGAGCTTCTGGAGTCGGGATTTCATCCCAGTTTGATCTCTGTTCTGTTGACTGAGAAGAAGGCCTTAGGTTTCCATGATTTGGTTGGATGTTGCTTCTCTCTGAAAGGTACTGGAAAAGTGCTGGAAGTTGAGAGGGAAAAGGCTGGGATCGTTCCTCATCTCTGACCCCATGCCTAAGTCGGATATAAGCTACAGCAATCAGCTTCACTAAACGACTGAAAGTGCTCTTGGTTGGATTTTCTGCTTCAAGTGATAGGACTAGCTGAGTGAACTTATATTTATATTGTCTTGATGTCTGTGTCGTTTTCTATAAATATTCAGATATAAGTGACCAAAAAAGCCATTTTAAAGTAGTTAAAACATCAGAATGGTAAAATTTTGTGTGCTTTCCTCTATTTTAAAACCCGTATGTTTAGCAGTAACTACAAAACTATTTGAGGAAAAGGAATATTACTTATTTTTATTAAAAAAAAAATAAAGACAAAAAAAGACTGACCTAGGACGTTCTTAATGATAACAGCACTAAACACTAGACAAGAGAGCCCATTACCACACTCTGGGCTTCAAGGAAACACTGAACATTTGGACACCATAGCCGTTTCTCAATACCAAGTACGCAAAGTTCGGACTTAAGACCTTGGTAGTTCGGACTTAACAAGTTCGACTCAGGAGAACGAACTCCCGAGGACGGGAGGACGCAAGTTCGATAATTCTGAAATGGAACAGCGGCGTACTTGATAACGTCACTCAGCTCGCTCTGGCATATACATCTCTTTATGTATATTGGCTACAAATAAAACAAAATATGTTATAAACCACCACTCTGCCTCTTTTCATTTTCATTTAAAAAAAATCTTAAACATAATGGCCACACAAATGTGCAATTGATTATCTTCACTGCATATTTATAACATCACGAAATATAAAGCACAACCCTGACTCTTTTTGTTTTCATTTTAAAAATATGATAAATAAAAAACATTATAATATTGATCATTAAAACTAACATTTAGCAAGAAGAGACAGGGTTGTGTCATTTTATTTTATTATATTATGTACATACAGTGAAGAGAATGTAGGCAACATAGGCTATAATAAAATATTTTATGTTTTAAATAATATAAAATAAAATGGCATAACCTTTTTTGTTAAATGTCAGTTTTAATGATCAATTATAGCCATTATAAAAGTATAAGTAGCCTAAAGGTATAGGCTATAAGAAGCTATACAATAATAAAGCAAACGATTCAGTCAAACATAAGTCAGCTCTCTAGGCTACAACATTAAAGTTAAATAGACTAAATAAAGCTATGAAACTTCACTTTGCCCTCAGCTTAACGTTTTGCCAGGGAACAAATTATAGATTATACAAATAAAATAAATAAATAAATCGTCCGTTAGATATACAAACGACTATTTATATCTCATGATAAACCACTAGACTAGAGGCATCCGAGCCAACGGCAAACGTCAACTGCAGCACTAACAGAGGTAAGGCTGTTCTCGGTGGGGTACATGAGCACCGAGCGTCCGATTGCCTGGTTCTCACAACTCCGAAAACGTCAGATCAAATTTTCAAATAGGCGCTATATCTTTATAAATAAACCCAAGATTTGAGCTTTAAACAACTACATTCTCGCCTGAAATACTCTTAAAACTACATTTCGTGACACAATAACAGCAGTATTTTTAAATTACGCGGGGTTTCTCCTCCGCTATTGACGCTTGCTGGTTGGTGTGAGATGCATTCTGGAATACCTGTCCGCACAAGTCACCTCTCGATGCATCCTCGGTAAAAGGGGCGGATCAAGAACACATCCGGGGATTTGAACTGGACTTGGCTAGATGTGAACTTTGAATTGGAACAGTACTTGGGCAGCGACTGATGACGTTTCACAAGTCCACAAGAACTCAAGTACAGACAAGAACGCATATTGAGAAACGGCTCATGTTTCACAGTCTCTAGACACTTCCTCAATGTGGAACTGACTCTCTTCTGCAGCCTGTCTCTAGTGGCCAGTCGATGAATTGCAGTTTAAGTTACTTCTGTATCGGCTTCACAAGAGAGGCCGGAAGGTTGCCGTCTTAAAGGTACATATCTTTTTTTGGAGAGTGATTTCTATCAGGATGACTCTGAACCAGACAATGTGGAAATAGATGATTCAGAACAGGACTATGTCTTGGTCAATATTACAGAAAACAGGAATATGTTTGGCAGTAACTGCTATTTTAAGAAAAAAAATTCTTAATTTTAAACTTTTTAAAAAAGAAAGAAAAATTAAATATAGAGGGGACCTAGGATGATAACAGCACTAAACACTAGACAAGAGAGTCCATTACCACACTCTGAGCTACAAGGAAACACTGAACATTTCGACACCATGTTTCACTTCCTCAAATCTGCTCCACAGCTTTATCAGCGCTTTAACCTGTTCTGAGAACAGTACTTGTTATCAGGGCCTGAAGTTAACTTTTTTGACCACCAGCCACTGTGGCAGGTGGATTTAAAAATACACCCGCCACAGTGACTTTTGACCAGCCAGGTTTTTTTTTTTTTTTTTGCCTCATAAAAGGTGGAAAAAAAAGGAATTGCACAAACATTTGTCCTTTAACTTGTAAGAATACACATTTAAGTGCTGTCAAGTTATTAACGAGATCCATACAAGTAATAATAACTCTTAGAATACAGATATAGACCTAGTGCAGCTTGTAAACAAATCACACGTGGCTGTGTTGATGGCTGGGCAGCTGTTAGTTACAGCGTTCAGGAACGGTTAAGCAGAACTAAATTAATATTGTTATTACTGGTAAAGTTACCGGGTAGGCTACCGGACATTTTCTCACCGGTTCCCAACTACCTGTCACGACACACAATGAGGGAGAAAGTAGATCCAAGTGCAGTGAGATATTTATTGGGTAATCCGTGAAACGTAATCCAGTCCAGGCAAGTGTCAAATACCTTACAAGCAATCTAAACGAGAACAATGAACACAAGGAATAAGCAGGAACAAACCAAGAAGTGTGAGACATAACAAGGACTCCGTAACAAACACTAACACAGACAGGGCATATATACACACAGAACTTAATCAGATAAGTGACAGAACAGAATGCTGGGAAATGTAGTCTAATGTGAATGACACCGTGAGAACGAGGACCTCTAGTGAACCCAAGGGAAACACAACCAGACACTGTGACAGAACCTCCCCTCTACGGAGCGGCTACCAGATGCTCCATGACAGCAAACAAGACAACACAAGAGTCCAAGAGGAAGGTGGAACGTGAAAAATCCGAGGGAGGGATGGGAGGGCCAGGACCATGCAGGGGAACAGGAACGGGGGTGATGGCTTAGCCGGCGGCCAGGACGAAGCAGACAGCTCATCGGGCGGCCCAGGCGAAGCAGACGACCACTCGGGCGGCCACGGCGGTGAAGACCCCTCGGGCGGCCACGGCGGTGAAGACCCCTCAGGCGGCCACGGCGGTGAAGACCCCTCGGGCGGCCAGGGCGGATACTTTCCCTCGGGCGGCCAGGGCGGAGACTTTCCCTCGGGCGGCCAGGGCGGAGACTTTCCCTCGGGCGGCCAGGGCGGAGACGACCCCTCGGGCGGCCAGGGCGGAGACGACCCCTCGGGCGGCCAGGGCGGAGACGACCCCTCGGGCGGCCATGGCACCGGAACAGACACCACCGGCTCAGGAACAGACACCACCGGCTCAGGCACTGGAACTGGCACAACCGACTCAGAAACAGGAACTGGCACCATCGACTCAGGCACTGGAACTGGCACCACCGACTCAGGCACTGGAACTGGCACCACCGGAACTGGCACCACTGGAACTGGCACCACCGGCTCAGGCACTGGAACTGGCACCACTGGAACTGGCACCACTGGAACTGGCACCATTGGAACTGGCACCACTGGAACTGGCACCATTGGAACTGGCACCACTGGAACTGGCACCACTGGAACTGGCACCAACGGCTCAGGCACTGGAACTGGCACCATCGGCTCAGGCACTGGAACTGGCACCACTGGAACTGGCACCACTGGAACTGGCACCAACGGCTCAGGCACTGGAACTGGCACCACCGGCTCAGGCACTGGAACTGGCACCACTGGAACTGGCACCACCGGCTCAGGCACTGGAACTGGCACCACTGGAACTGGCACCAACGGCTCAGGCACTGGAATTGGCACCACCGGCTCAGGAACAGACACAGGCTCGAAGGCGGCCATCTTGTCAGGGGACACAGGCTCGGCAGGCGCGACGTGAACAGGCTCGGCGGCGGCCATCTTGAACCTCCTCCAAGCATGTAACACCGTCAATGAGTAGAAAAGGAAGACTACCTTCTTGACCGTGGCAGGAGAGATGACGGGTAGTTCTGGTATGGTCTCTGGGATAACAGCGGACTGCACTGGGACGACTTCTGAAACAACCGCATGCTGTACAGGGACGGCCTCCAAAACGACCGCACGCTGCACAGGGACGGCCTCTGAAATGACCGCATGCTCCACAGGGACGGCCTCCAAAATGACCGCACGCTGCACCTCTAGTGAACCCAAGGGAAACACAACCAGACACTGTGACAGAACCTCCCCTCTACGGAGCGGCTACCAGACGCTCCATGACAGCAAACAAGACAACACAAGAGTCCAAGAGGAAGGTGGAACGTGAAAAATCCGAGGGAGGGATGGGAGGGCCAGGACCATGCAGGGGAACAGGAACGGGGGTGATGGCTTAGCCGGCGGCCAGGACGAAGCAGACAGCTCATCGGGCGGCCCAGGCGAAGCAGACGACCACTCGGGCGGCCACGGCGGTGAAGACCCCTCGGGCGGCCACGGCGGTGAAGACCCCTCAGGCGGCCACGGCGGTGAAGACCCCTCGGGCGGCCAGGGCGGATACTTTCCCTCGGGCGGCCAGGGCGGAGACTTTCCCTCGGGCGGCCAGGGCGGAGACTTTCCCTCGGGCGGCCAGGGCGGAGACGACCCCTCGGGCGGCCATGGCACCGGAACAGACACCACCGGCTCAGGAACAGACACCACCGGCTCAGGCACTGGAACTGGCACAACCGACTCAGAAACAGGAACTGGCACCATCGACTCAGGCACTGGAACTGGCACCACCGACTCAGGCACTGGAACTGGCACCACCGGAACTGGCACCACTGGAACTGGCACCACTGGAACTGGCACCACCGGCTCAGGCACTGGAACTGGCACCACTGGAACTGGCACCACTGGAACTGGCACTACTGGAACTGGCACCATTGGAACTGGCACCACTGGAACTGGCACCACTGGAACTGGCACCAACGGCTCAGGCACTGGAACTGGCACCACCGGCTCAGGCACTGGAACTGGCACCACTGGAACTGGCACCACTGGAACTGGCACCATTGGAACTGGCACCACTGGAACTGGCACCACTGGAACTGGCACCAACGGCTCAGGCACTGGAACTGGCACCATCGGCTCAGGCACTGGAACTGGCACCACTGGAACTGGCACCACTGGAACTGGCACCACTGGAACTGGCACCAACGGCTCAGGCACTGGAACTGGCACCACCGGCTCAGGCACTGGAACTGGCACCACCGGCTCAGGCACTGGAACTGGCACCACTGGAACTGGCACCACCGGCTCAGGCACTGGAACTGGCACCACTGGAACTGGCACCAACGGCTCAGGCACTGGAATTGGCACCACCGGCTCAGGAACAGACACAGGCTCGAAGGCGGCCATCTTGTCAGGGGACACAGCAGGCGCGACGTGAACAGGCTCGGCGGCGGCCATCTTGAACCTCCTCCAAGCATGTAACACCGTCAATGAGTAGAAAAGGAAGACTACCTTCTTGACCGTGGCAGGAGAGATGACGGGTAGTTCTGGTATGGTCTCTGGGATAACAGCGGACTGCACTGGGACGACTTCTGAAACAACCGCATGCTGTACAGGGACGGCCTCCAAAACGACCGCACGCTGCACAGGGACGGCCTCTGAAATGACCGCATGCTCCACAGGGACGGCCTCCAAAATGACCGCACGCTGCACAGGGACGGCCTCTGAAATGACCGCATGCTGCACAGGGACGACCACCGGGGCGTTGGGGAGATAAGAGGCCCTTCTCCTCCTCCTCCGTCCTTGATGGCGAGGTGCAGCCTCAGTACTAGACGAGACCAGCGGCGAGGACTTTGAACTGGACAGGACCAGCGGTGAGGACCTTGAGCTGGACAAAACCAGCGGTGAGGATCTTGTGCTGGACGGAACCAGCGGCGAGGATCTTGTACTAGACCAGTCCGGCGGCTCCGGATCAGAAGAATGGCAAGGCGGAGGACGGTGTCGTGGAATTTGTCGACCACCTCCTCCCCTGCAACCTCCCCGAGTTCCGGAGAACTTCGCCAGACGAGTCCCCAGAAACGACTCACCATTTCTGATGGACGAGTTCGCTGAAGCCTTAGCCGCTGCTGCTTCCTCAGTCTGCTGGGCCCATAAGGCAAAACATTGAAAAATGTTCAGTCGAGGCGCTTCCTCCCCGACCTGCGAACCTCCTCTCTGTGGTCCCCTTCCTTCCCCATACACAGGAGAAGGGTTACGGAATCCCGAACTGCTGGATCTATTCATTGTGTCGGAGTCCTTCTGTCACAACACACAATGAGGGAGAAAGTAGATCCAAGTGCAGTGAGATATTTATTGGGTAATCCGTAAAACGTAATCCAGTCCAGGCAAGAGTCAAATACCATACAAGCAATCTAAACGAGAACAATGAGAACAATGAACACAAGGAACAAGCAGGAACAAACCAAGAAGTGTGAGACATAACAAGGACTCCGTAACAAACACTAACACAGACAGGGCATATATACACACAGAACTAACAAGGTGATGGGAACCAGCTGAGTGCAATAATCAGATAAGTGACAGAACAGAATGCTGGGAAATGTAGTCTAATGTGAATGACACCGTGAGAACGAGGACCTCTAGTGAACCCAAGGGAAACACAACCAGACACTGTGACACTCCCAACATCTGTGCAACTGTCATTGTACTGTAGCCTATGTCAGCATTGCATTATCTCATCTCATCTCACGAACAGTTTAATACTTAACTCACACATTCAAACGTAGTCAGAGACGGGCCTCATCTTTCTCTCCGATCACATATTCGTTCCGAAACACCCCAACTGCGCTGTTTCACAGATGCTTTCTTTACTCCAGTAATGTGCCGCCACATTTTTAGCTAAAATCCAACGAAATAGCTGACTTCGTATAAATGTCAAAGAACAACAGTTGCAAAAAAAAAAAACCCGCAAAGACCCGGCCCCTTTAGTTACTGTTGCTATGTCCGACAAGCTACACCGCGCTCACGCCAAACCATGATCTCACGCAATGAAAAACACATCGCGCAGCAGAGACGCTGACAGACAAGACAGTCCAGGTTACTTTTGATATTAAACAAAGTCTCAGCGTTAAAATTTGGTAATTTTTAAAGAAATTTAGACAATACCATTTTGTGGCTCTGTAATGTGTCTTGACAGATCACTGTGGTGCCTCAGTTAAAGCTGCTCGTGAACCGATCATCTCTTCCTTCTAGTTAATTTATAGCATCAAATAAACATGAATGAACATAAGAAGGAATGTAGTTTTAACTGCGGAAAGATGTCAGTAGTAGGTCTACTCAGTACACTCCGTTTTTTCAAGTTCAAATCATCCAACCTTGAACTCTCCTGACTGCTTTGTCGGACAAAAAAAGGCGGATTATGATTGGCCAGATCGCCGTCAATCAAACTCCCCGCGAAGGGTCGATTCTCATTGGCGTGGCAGGTAGATTGACAGTGTTAACCGCCAATTGCAGAATTCACCCGCATTTGGTGTGTGGTCGGGTGTTAATTTCAGGCCCTGCTTGTTATTGACGCAGAGCAGAGAAGAGGAAAGCTAGCAGCGAAGGGGTTAGGCTATGCTATGTTGAGGTTAAAAAATATATATCTTCCAAGCCATGGTAAAATAATATAAGTGATCACATTTTAACTTAATAACATGAGGTTTAAAACATCATCATATATGTCTGTCTGGGTTTGATTAGACAGGGGAAAATATTAAAACATGCTGTAATGTTAAACTATTAACAGTTTATTTTACTTTGGAGGCAGACACCCTTTTCTCTCCCGAAAGCTCTACTGTACACTGAGATACTGTTAGACTTTTTACTTGTAATTGTTATTTTATTGAGCTGGGATGACACACAAATTATGCCTATTGATTAAATATACTATCATGACTTGACAGAGTTTAACATTTTCAGTTAATCAAAAATGTATTTAATTTTAAGTTCTGTTAATGTAAAAAACAATTTGATGACGTGTAAACGGCCCACAGTTTCCTTGCGCATGTTTAAAGGTCCCATGACATGCTACTTTTTGTAGGCTTTAATATATTCCTTAGTGGTCCTTAGTACTGTATCTGAAATCTCTTTCCAAAAATTCAGCCTTGGTGCAGAATTATAGCCACTACAAGCCAGTCCCAGAATGAGCTTCCTTCAGACGGGCCGTTTCGGTGTCTGTAGCTTTAAATACTAATGAGGAGGAGAAAGGCAGCCAGGTGGAGGGTGGGTGTGGCCTTGGCCATCTTGCGCAACAGTACCACGCACGTTTACGTTGGATATATTGCAATGGCACGAAGACACACAGTCGTACAAGCATTTCAGTTTGACCCAGAATCTGATCCAGATGGAGAAGCAACGGATGAAGAAGTTGCAACTCAGCGGCTCCAGCAGGACATTTCCGAATGGTTAGTTTAAAATATTATGTCTGGATACGGTACTTTATCCGGATGGTTTACAGTTATTATCATGCAGCTAACGCGAACCTACTGTTGCCTTTTCATGAGAGATCTGTAACGTCTGTAATTTATCTTTATTATCATGTAGCTAACGCGAACCTACTGTTGCCTTTTCATGAGAGATCTGTAACGACTGTAATGTATCTTATTACAATTACATCAAGCTCTGCGATCTTGAAATGCGGATATCGCGCGCCATATAACCAACAGGAAAACGGTTATCCAAATAACAAAGAAATGTACAACACTCGCGTTACAGTGTGTGTAACTTGATGCTGTCTACCTTTACATTAGCGCAAGTAACTGCATAGCTGCATAGCTAATGTGACAGCCACATTCTACATGTAAGAAGCTAGGTAACCATAAACAGTAAAGCAACACACTTATATATCATTTGTTGACTTACTTGTCCGACGTTCAGCAAGCCCAGCTCTGTATTGACCATTCGATGTTCATTTGTACATCCAATTATTGAGCAATTATTATGCTTCACTCGCTTCACATGTAGCCCATATGGGACCAAATACAGGCTAGAGGAACTCATATTAATGTTAAAAAGAAAAGTGGAAATTTCATGTCATGGGACCTTTAAGGCTAGACGATCGAGTGTGGCCACAGCTGAAACTCGCTAAAGCGTCATGTGGTGAATGGTAAGTAATTTTATGCTTACACATATTCGCATTCGCTCAGGATTCTGTTTGATGATAGCCTACTGTAACCGAATACCGAAATCTGGAAGTCCTTACTCTGAAATTTGAGCTGTGTTGAATTGATAGTAGGCTATACGTTAGTCTGTGCACCGAGGTAAAGTTAGCTAGTAGCTGTAGCCTGTCACTGATTGAGTAGCTACACTATTTGTTCAGATACTTTGCTCAAAACCAGTCGGAGTTATGCAGGGACCTATGAATTCCGGTGGAGAATTTACGGACTGAAGACATGAGGAGGGCAGAGGAGTTCCTTCATCTGATGGGTGTGCTATACACATCCACCCTCTGCATCTCAAGCGAAAGAAGTCCAACGTGGTCAAATTCTGCCAATTTCAAAGAAGTTGGAGAAACACTACCATTCAAGCACAGGACTCTGCCTTCACAAGGAACATAAAGGAAAAGATTTGGACTGATCTCTCTGCACGCTACCAGGTACTTTGACTGACATATTCATGGAGGACAAATGTTCACTGCTCAAGAAAACCGATATGCTGATGTGGATGGGAATTTCACATTTGTCTCTGTTAAACATGAATCTTTCTTTCTAAATTCAAGAATGAAGAAGTGCAGATCTTCTTGGAAGAGGCAACAGTAATGGACCCAAGGTTCAAGATGAAAATTGAGAGTGATGCCATCTGGGAAAGGCTAAGAACAGCAGCAGTGGTGATGGCCATCACAGAAGAGGTATTTGACTGTCTGTCTGCTATTGTTATCATTTTACACCAATTTCATACTGTATATGGGACTCACAATTTGTTTTTAAGCAGGAGCAAGAAGAAGCTCAAACACTGGAGGAAGAAGAAGACCAGGAAGAGGTAGAAGAGGAAGACTATGTAAGCTCTGATCTCTGTTAGTTCATTACAAAGAGTGTACTACTAACATTCCTCTCTAAAGCAGGTTTGTAATTTTTATTTTATTTTTTATTTCAGTCCCCACCTGCAAAGCACTGCAAGACAGCCTTGGAGGGGCTGTTTGAAGAAGAGGACCAAATGTCGCATTCAACTGTCCCGAAGCAGGCCCGCCGGACCATCAGTGAGCAAGTAGATTTGGAAGTGCAAATCTACAGCAGCCTTCCTGCCATTCCTATGTCAGGTGACCCTGTACTCTGGTGGTGGGAAAATAGTGGCAGTCTGCCCCTACTGTCTGCTTTAGCAGAGAAGTATTTGTGTGTTCAGGCATCTTCCACTCCTTCAGAGCGGGTGTTCTACACAGCTGGAGACACAATCAGCCTGGAGAGATCAAGGATCCTCCCAGAAAAAGCAGTTTTTCTGCACAAGAACTGCTAGAAATGTTTAAATGATTAATTGATGAAGTTTTTGTGAACACAATAAAAGTTAAAGTTAAAATGTAAATGATGCGTTGTTTACTCTTTTATAGTTTAGCACACACACACACACACACACACCAGTCGACTAAGTGTGATTACAATACAAAGCTTTGTTTTAGAAATGTTTACTTTTTTTAGAAATTTCAAAGCATTCAACTTCTGTATTGATATTGCACACTTGGTTTTCATTATCTAAAACCACTTTAAATTAGACATTCAAAGCCAACAACTCTCAAAGCCACCCTGTAAGTGTTCAGCAAATGGTACAGGAATCTATATGGGAATCGATAAGGAATCGCATCGATAAGCAGGGTCGACAATGGCATCGATATCGATAATTTCTTAACGATGTCCATCCCTACTCACACGCAATATTTCCTACTAGCTGAAACTCCTTCTTTATGTGTACAGCTGTGACGTAATGACGCAAAGACATGCTCGAATTTCCCGTGGAAATCCACCAGTACCACTGGAATTAAAATCATTATTACAAGCTTACCGTTTTGAATCGAGCTAACGCAAGCAGAGTTTTGAACACTGGCTGGTTATGTACTTGCTCAAACACTTATTTTTTATAATTTTTAACCCAAAAAAGTGACGGACAGCAGCTTTAATATGTAATTTCTTTTACTGCAGGTTAGAAGACTCCAGCCTAGGAAGTTGACTAGTTCAGGTCCAGTTTTAGAAGAAAAATACAGTTCGGGAGAAAAACAACGCTCGGGAACCCAATTCTAGTTTGATATCCTGCTTTTTAAAAATAATTTTAGTCTTTTATACATTTCTAATTTTAACCGAACATTTTAATACAGCTTGAACATGATTGATTTGTATTTTCAGAAAAGTGTTGTTGTATACAAAACAAAATATTCACAGAAAAATGTTTACCTATTAAAAAAAAAAAAAAAATTATGCTATACTGTTTTTATTCTATGCATTTTGAAATTTAGAGTGAAAAGTTGTCAATAAATGTCAAAAACAGTGTCTTCATTTTACAGTACACAAAATTACAGCAAATTATAAATAAAATATTTGTGGTGATGAAACAGTGCTGTGATTATTACTTGTAGCGTTTATACGCCCGTATAAATATAATTAATTATTATTCATAACGGATTATGATCAATAATTAATTATTTCCAGAAATTTACTGTAGCAGAATCAATAGTATGATCATTTTATCAGTTCATCCAATGAACAGAAAGCATAAACAATTATTAACTCTAGGAAATATAATATCTTCCTGGCCAAGAAAGAATAATCCCCAGCTAACAATAAATTAAGAAATAATCAAGGGAAACAGCATAGGTAACTTAAATCGAAGTTCAAGACAATAAATTCGTAAGCACATAACACAAATAATATTTCTCTTTTCAAATACAAACAATACTTTATTAATTATATGCTAACACACAAGAAAGTACCTAACACAAACACGCACACGCATACACACGCATTCATACAAGTTACAGAAATAAATAAAGTATGAAAGAAAGAGTTTGGAAAGAATGAGTTTAAGAGTGAGATCTGGGATCTCCTTACTCTCCACGCTCTAGCAGAGAGTACAGAGGCCACAGTTTAGACATCATTACTATTATAAGAATACGAAACATTTTACACAGATTTCAATCAAGCCATCCTTTGAATCACGAGCATACGATCATACTGATATGAAACACAACACACTTTCATTTAAACATCTAACAGTTACAATCATTAAAGGACTTACATGGGATATAATCTTATTAAAACATGCATGTAAGTGGTAGAAAAAACACAGGATTATGTAGTTGCATGATGTTTTATAATAAGTCCATCGAAAACTGTTCTGGATGATTTTATGTATTGTTATTGGAAAAATCTCAGTTTTCTGGTTTAAAGGGGGGGGGGGGGGGTGAAATGCTCATTTTCACTCAATCTCCTGTTAATCTTGAGTACCTATAGAGTAGTATTGTATCCTTCATATCTCCAAAAAGTCTTTAGTTTTATTATATTTATAAAAGAAAGATAGGCTGTACCGAGTCTTTCCGGAAAAAAACGAGCGGCTGGATGCGGGCCGTGTGGGCGAAGCTAAAGCTGTGCTGACGTGCCGATAGCTATAGCTAACAACACACAGAGACATTTGAAGCAGTTTTACTCACCGCCTACGACCGCGAACCTTTATCATTGTGACTGCTCGATCCTTAAGCATTAGACGATCTGCAAATCCGTCAATCTGGGCTTTGTTTATAAAACAATCATCGTCAAAATGCAGGGAACAAACAGTCTTGCACAACTCCGTTTTTGCCCCGGAAAAACAAACTGCATCCACTGTTCCTGTAACGCTGGGTTCTTTGGGAAGCTGAACACGGTAAGCTTTCCCTCACATCCAAAAACACACTTTGGAGACATTCTTGAACAAATCCTTTGCAGCGCTGCCGATGATTTCCTGTTGATGTGCGCGGCCTCGCTCTCCTCTGGTCGACGTGTGCGCGGGCGCGCTTTTCCGAGAGAAATGCTCATATAAGGAGTTCCACTCTCGTCTACGTCATTAGATCCACGATCGAAAAAAATCAGCCGAAACTTGTACCAACCCGGAAGTAAGATTTTCGGCACAGAAATTCTCCGTTATTCGTCCAAAATATTTTTTTTAAACTTTGGCCATGTTTAGCATGAGAATCCATCTCTTTAACACTGTAAACAACTCTGAATACATGAAACACCATTGTACCCCCCCTTTAAAGAGAACTCTGGTTTGGTGATTTCAGAGGTCCTAACGGGGGAGGGGTCAGGAATGTTGTGGGGTCCAGCAACATCTGCTGGTATCTTGACAAAGCACTGAGTTGTGCCATCTCTGAACCAATCATTCTTTTAAAAAACCCCTCACATTGACAATGTTCTTCCGTTCGCTTGGCCATAAAAGTTCTCATTGTAGCCTTACCGGCGCCGGGATGGGTGATTTGAGCCTGGAATGTGAGGACTCTGTGTGGGACCTTGGTCTCTGTCTTTCTCTTAACCAGTCAGTGTTCGGCAACAAAGCTAGCATTGACCAGTTATTTCGTTAGTGTTGGGGGGCTCTTCTAAATAGTCAGACCGGTGATGCCGGACCCGATGGCAAGATTGGTGATGATCATGAGACGTTCTGAACAAATCTTCCCCCTTCATTCGCGAGAAGCGGAGAGTTTGAATTAATCTTCTGGAAGAAGATTAGTCTGTGTTTGGTTCATACTTGCAGTCGTTACATACTGTAAAAATACTGTAAACATTTTTACAAGTTGCTGCAATTAAATTTGCAGTAAGCATACTGTGAAGTGAAATGAACTACAGCAACTTACTTGCTAATTGCTGCCAGCAAGCTACTGTAAATTTCACAGTATCCTGTTTACAGTGCAGCAACGAGTATTTCATGATCACATCAGAGAGAGATGAAGAGTTACAAGAACACAGCTGAAGAGTTTGATCAAACTAAATACTGCAAACGTGTTTTTTCCACTGTAGGCCATAAGGTGAAGCCGTTTTCGTTTAATCCCGTTCCCATATATAGGGCACTAAATTATTTTCGTTCCAAAAAAAACACCTATTTGTATTGAGCACGAAAATAAAAGTTCTCCATGAGTTATCCTGCAGTTTATTTTTTATTAGCGTTTAAAGTCGGCAATAGTTCTTTCCTCGCGTAATCATATTTTTATCAGGAGTGATGAGGCAATCATCACGTGCTTCCCGCTAGACCAATAAGGTGGCTGCTTTTTGGAACGACATGTAAACATGAATCCAAGATGTCTGCGCCTTTGTCGTCAATATCGAGTAGCGAAGACGACAAAATTACGGCCAGACCTCCTTCAAAACTCCGCAAAAAGTATTCTAAACAATGCTATATGCATCTCACGTCCATACACACAGTAAAGAAGAAACAAAGGATTTTTCACGCACACGGTGGGATACATTTAGAAACAGCGCCAAACGGTGGCTTGGCTTGCAGGGTGAGAGTCAAAGAATAGCAGAAACTTACAAACATTGTCTAGAATCGATATTGAGTATGAAAATGTTCCCGAAGACGCTGGGTTTCACCCCACTTGCTACAGGCGTTTCATTGACAAAAAGCGCTTGGATGCGGCCGAGAAACGTGTCACACAGCATCATCACAGGTTGCAGGCAAACGACAGAAGGACCATCTTTCACAGGCAGAAACGTTGTCAGCAGGTAGGTAAAAAGTACACACACACGTTTGAAGTTTTGTGTCGTATGCTGGGTACCATGATTAACTTTCAATTACATAGATTTGCACTTTTTTGCATACAGCTACAGTCAGAACACTCAATATTGTTTAACTGTTATAACACAGTTTTTACCTAATGTTTTAATTTACAAATAATTTAATTATAGTTTGCTTTATTTACAGGCCAGTTACTGAAAGCTGCTGAGATGAAGGAAGACACTAGCATTCTTTTGCATATTCGAGACAAAGACTGTGTGTCTCTGGAGGTGCGATACCACAAGTCCTGTTACAGACAGTACACAAGATTCCTGACAAAGTCTACTGCGACAGATACTGGGACCTCAGAAGAACAGTTAGTTATTATATTGTATTACCAAATAATAATGAATAATTCCCTCACACTGTTGCATATTTCTAAAGTAAAGCATTGACCACCTACTTAGACTGTATATTGCCATTTTGTCTGTAAACACAGTTTTGACTGCATAATCTCTGCACAGTAATTCAATATGATAAAATGTGTAGTGGTTTGTGAAAGAAATTATATATAATTTAAATATATGCACATGTATTTTCTTTCTGAAAAATAATAAAAAAAACCCGACTCAAATCGGTTGATCAATTGCTTTCAATTATGCTACTATTTATACTATATTTAAAATGGAAGCAATTGTGAAATAGTTATGGCACATAAAATATTTACTTTGCTTTTTTTAATGTGTTTTCTTTTCAGAAATGAGCCAACCTTCGATGCCAGCTACAATATCTTCTGTGAGCGGATAATCCGCCATCGAATAATTGTTAACCAAGAGGTGCTGACAATGACGCAGCTCAGAAGAAACTTTTTAAATCTTGTGAAAAAACATGAAGATCTTGATGCTTCAAACTACAGGTAATTTAAATACAATGAGTTTCTTTTGCAGCATTGTAAAAAACATTTGTGCAACATTTTTATTTTTTCTCACAAAAATGGAATTCATTATAATGAAATCTTAATTATATTTTATAATGTGTAGAAGCTGATACACAACTAAATAGTTTTCAGTGTGAATACCGGTATATCTTTTTTTTATACTGTTGTGATTATCTTTCACTGTATCTTTGTTTCAGGCAGGATAAATTGAAAAAGGAGGTTGACCCGTGATTTCCCCCAGCTGGTGTTTCACTCCCCCAACAAGCGCAACATCAGTGAGCTGGTCTTTGTTGAGACACTGTCTGCTGATAAGCTGATAGACAGGCTACCTCATCCATCAGGTACAGAAACAACCGAGTCAACTGAGGTAACTAGCCAAAGTGATGGTGAAAACACGGCAAGTACAACAGCTGGTCCGCAAAGACCAAGTTCAATGGCCTCTATCAATACTGCAGAGGACACAAGGACACTTTATAGTGCAGCATTGATATTAAAGACGCTTCTATGTGACTCTCCCGGTATGAAATGCCCGTGGCCACCCACGTCAGACGATTTAAATGTGAGCGAAGCTAAATCTGTTGTACCACTCGAACTGTACAATTTGATTTCCTGGATTTTCGGTGCAACTGAGGAACCAACACTGGCCCATTATGTTGAGATTCCAGATGATACGAACTTAAAAGTCATATCTATTTGTCAAGACATTGTGTATCTCGCATCTAAGGGCCGGAGGCAGACACCTAAATCATTGTGTCTGGGTCTAACTGTTCGCCATTTGTTTTTATCTTTCTGTGATTACACAGGACCTATTGAAAAATGTGATGTATAAAACATCACAGTTTTGCTAAATTTACAATGTGTATGTTTAATTTTGATTGGTGCAAATTTTGAAATACAAGCGCACTTTCTTCAAATGTGTTCATGGTATACATTCACACTTTAGTATACTAATGCACCGATACCTGTCTTAAATGTTTAGGTACATGTATAAATGTCATCTTGTGTTGATAAAATTATAATAAATAAAGTTACAAGCAAAAACAACAGCATACAATTTTTGTTTTTTTTTCATTCACAATTGTATACATTTATGGATTGTGACAAAAAATTGCACAATATTTTGCGGAGAACTTTTAACATAAAGTCCAAAAAGGTGTTGTCAATGCAAAAATGATTTTAAAAAGTAGTGCCCAGGTGTGGGAACGAAAATCACTTTCTAGACACTTTTTCCTAGTTTACCTTATGGCCTATTGCATGGATCTTCATGTGTATCTTCAAGTGACTTTTAATAGAGAAACTCTTCCCGCATTGATCACACGTGTGCGGCTTCTCTCCAGTGTGGATCCTCTCATGTGTTTTCAGAGATGATGACACACTGAATCTCTTGTCACAGTGTGAACACTTGTAAGGTTTTTCTCCAGTGTGGATCCTCTCATGTGATTTCAGATGTGATGACTGACTGAATCTCTTGTCACAATGTGAACACTTGTAAGGTTTTTCTCCAGTGTGGATCCTCTCATGTGATTTCAGATGTGATGACACACTGAATCTCTTGTCACAGTGTGAACACTTGTAAGGTTTTTCTCCTGTGTGAATTCTCTGGTGCTGTTTTAAACATGTTGCTGTAGTAAAAGTCTTCTCACACTCAAAGCACACGTACTCTCTCACATCAGTGTGTATTTTCTGATGTACATGTAAAGATTTCAGATGTGAAAAACTCTTTCCACACACAGAACATGAATGTGGCTTCTCCTTTGTATGAAATGTCAGGTGTGTCTTCAGGTGTGATTCCCAAGGAAATGTTTTTCCACATTGATCACATGTGAACGGCTTCTTTAAGACGAGTCATACAGATGGCTGTATTTCCGCACTTCTTCAACTAATCGCTCGGTCACTTGGTCCATTTCCATTTTCTTCACTGAACTTTCACCTGAACTTCTGAATTTAAAAATGGCGGGCGGTGCAGAAGAACACGCCGGAAATGCGTAGCCGGAAATGCGATGCTACCAAGCCGACCAATCACAGATCTTGCGGTCCGCGTCGCCGCGACGCGTAGTTACATTTTTGAGGAGGTGCGCGTCAGGGTACGGCGAAGGGTACGACGTATGGTACACGTCAATGCGTATGCTACGCCGTACCTTCTACGCGCACCCGACGCAGAAGTATAAATTGGCCTTTACTCTGATATACTGAACCTTGGCTTGAACTAACCTCTCTGATTGTGTGCAGCCCGCCTTGTGAAACTCTGCCTGTGCCTTGAACTTCTGCAAAACTGTTGCAGAACAGTTCAACTGTTCTGAAACAGCACGTCGAAAACACGGTACGCTTGGAACCTCAACAGAGGTGGTTCCATTTAAAGCGAGCCGAAGCGAGCCGTGCCGTACCGTACCGTGCAGTGGAAAAGCGCCAAAGTGTGCCGTACCGAACCGAACCGAACCGTACCATGCAGTGGAAAAGCACCATAGTGCCGGTCATGTTGGAAGTTACCTAGCTGGGGACTATTTTCAGGCACTGTGTAATATCATTGCGCCTGCTGCTCCCATGTCTAATCCGATTCAATGATTTATGCTAAGCTATGCTAAAAGTTGGACCACCAGAACCGGAGATCGGCTGAATGGATTCAAAAATGGTAAAAACTCATTTGTTTAACTCGAGGGGAGATGGAAAATGAGCCTATTTCCCAAAAAAGTGGAGTATCCCTTTAAGTTTTTCTTTGAGAAAAGAATCCGATACAGTATCGGATCGAGTGGACAGTATCAAGTTTTGAAGTGGACTCACCTTACAAAATGCCAAAGAGTTGCTGTGTGGTTGGAATTAAAATAAAGTATTATCTACTCACAGCACAGACAGGCTAAACATTATTAAAAATTATAAAAATGTATACTCGGATTAATTAATTAATTAATTAATTAATTAATTAATAAGAAAAAAGTAAACGGATCGTGACTCTGAGAATCGGATCGGATTCCTGAGGTGCCTAAAGATTCCCACTAATTCCCTAATTAAAATATAGGCAGATATCTAGAAATACAGAAAAGAACACAAATTATATATTGTAAATTCAAAAATAAATATTAAAGTCGGCATGAAATCAAATTTGACAAATCTTCTTCTTATATGTAATATTGTAGTGTTTATTATAAATGATTTATCTGTGCACTTCATTATTTTTTTAAAATTCATGTACCCTTATAATCTTTAATCAAATACATTACCCTTCCCTCCCCCCTCGAAACGACCTCTCTTCTCTTTCGGTCACGTGCCATGGCGAAAGGGTGCGGCCAGAGCCGATGAGGGTGCGGCTATAATCGAGATGCTCTCGAGGGTGAACTTGACTGATAACAGAGAATGTCTAATAAGGCTGATAACTTGACTTGACTCATCTTGGTTCGCGGGAATAATAAAATAAAATAAAAAATGGAAGGGGAGGGTAACGGTGGGGAGTCTGGTGGAGAGAAATCCTCCACAACTGAACGTAAACTGACATTCAAATCTGCCTCGATTTTGTTTGCAACGCCAAACCTCCAACGATCCAATCAATTCCCGAAGGACGAAATCAATCCCCGCCCTACATTTTTTTCTAATTTCAGAAGCCGTTTCACTCGGATATGCGTCACAACAAGGAAAAAATTACAATCTCAACTTCCGTTTCATGCCGACTTTAATAATGGTCAGAAAAAAGTACATATTTGTAACCAACAAATACCCTTAGTCTTAGACCAGTGAGATGATCTTAAAGTGTCAATTTACAGGAGATCTGAAGACATCAGCATAATAAATGAGGTGAAAACAGGAACTATTGTTGTGAAATGGGTAGAACTATTTACTGCCCTAGTACAACAATTAAATGTGGGACAATGGCCTTCATCATCACAGTATGCTAATGCTGTGAATCAGATGCGAAGGAATCATCACTATGCAGATTACACCTCTAATGGCTCGCTTCCACTGAGCGGTAAACCCTGATCCGGCTATTACATGATTGGCCATTAGAGGTGTAATCTGCATAGTGATGATTCCTTTGCATCTGACTCATAGCATTACAAGAAGCTATAAAATAAGAAATAAAGCAATCAAACATACAAAGTCAACGCTCTAGTTTAACACTACAACGGTAAAGTTAAATAGCCTAAATATAAAGTTAGGAAATTTCATCCACAACGATTGGCCAGGGAACAAATTATAGATTTACGAGACCAAAGATCGCCCGTTGGATATACACAAGACGAATTATATCTCATGTTTAAAGAGTAACTAAACCCTAAAACAACTTCTTTTTTTTTTTGTTAATGATCTGTAAGCTTTATTAATGCTGTTCATTGATTCAAGTAATTTTTTTGACATTTGGGGATAAAGTGTTTTAATTCTACAAAATATGGTGCAGAAACGTCTAAGTGCTGCCCTCTTCAGGGTCTGAATACTTAGGACCATGTGATATTTCAGTTTTTCTTTTTTAATAAATGTGCAAAAATGTCAACAATTCTGTGTTTTTCTGTCAACATGGGGTGCTGTGTGTACAATAATGTGGGAAAAAAATGAACTTAAATGATTTTAGCAAATGGCTGCAATATAACAAAGAGTGAAAAATTTAAGGCGGTCTGAATACTTTCCGTACCCACTAAGTGTATTTTATGATAGCAATAACTGTAAAGGGACTAATGGGGTAAATTAAATGTGGGCTAATATACCTGTAGGCCAATTAAGCTCAGATTCATCTTAACATTTAGTCTGTGCTTTTGTAATTATTCATTTTTAATTTTGTGACTTTAACTTCTGCTTTAAAAAGCTTTTAGATTGTAATTTTCTAATGTACTTCTGATACAAAAAATAAATCTTCATTAAAATAACAATCTAATTAAATCTTGGGCACAAAACATTCAGCCAGTAAGAAAAGAAAACCTGTAGGATATTGTGTATATTTGTCTATATTGTCTCATTTATTATTGTAGCCTTATTTAAGTTGATTTTCTGATTACTGTATATTTATTTTTGGACTGATGGTGGTTAATAAAGTCCAGTAATGGTATGAGAGAGTGTCAGTCATTTTTCATATTGGTCAGTGTTAGAGGATCTGCGAAGTTGAAAATTGAGTGTTAACCTTAACGCATTAGATTACAATCGTTAATGACACAACATTGTAAAGGCTACAAAAACTTTCCGCTAACAGTATTCACGACTCTTGCGTGATTGTGTTTATGGGGTGCAGTCTAACATGTGTTCATGTTTCATTTAAAAAAAACGCATTATTTTTCATATAATTTACCTTTTGTAATGTACTTTTTGCTGTCCTCTCGTAAAACGGTCTGATGATTTCCTGGTTATAAGAAGCCTCTCCCTCAGAAATACACGACGGGCTCTGATTGGTCAACTTGACCCAGTGTCTTTGCCAGTGTGTGTGTGATTCGCGCCTAGTTCACGTTGTCCGGAAACGTCACGGGCGTTACCAGTTGCATGTGCTCCGGTGTGTTGTAAACACAGGCGTCAACATTGCCTTATCAATTTTAGCCCAAATCTGACTTAGAGAATATTAGTGCAGAGGAATCGAGCAGAACTTGTACACGAACGGCGGTTACAGGACGTTTCAGAAAGGTACGTTTTTTTTTTTTTGTAGATGTCTCATTATTTTTGTATACGCTGTTATTTGTAAATGCTACTGCTTATGCTAATGCTACTGTTTGTTACAACACGCAAACAAGTTCATACAATCGTTATAACTCATAATATTACAATCCTCGAAGGGATTATGCTAATGATACTGTTTATGTTAAAACACGCAAAAAAGTTCATGCTCACTCACACACTCTCTTTCCCGCACACACACTATACAAAACGAATATAGCATGCCGTCAGAACCGAGCTCATTACGAGACTAACCATGGTTTTACCACAGTAAAGAAAATGTTTAACGTTAGCCATGTTTTACCTGACGTCAACAAACACCAACAAGCTCGCTGGTGGGATTAAAATGAAGTTTATATGAACTATTAAAGACCTGATCCTGTAGGAAGTGTTGGAAGACCTACAATAAAGCCAAATTTCTCCCAGATTAGTTGTTGTTGACAGTCCATGATATAGAACTGTTCGTTTCTAATGAATGGCTGAGATTAAGCTTTTTAAATGTGTATGATTGCTGTTTAAATAAATACTTACAAATATATCCGTTGTCTGCATATGATTAAAATAGCCTTTCAATTATTGGCTGATAACTCAAGACAACATAAGAACTTGGAGTTGCATGTTGCATGCTTTGAATTGCTTTATACTGACTCTACTGAACATATTTTTGATACTTCACTTTATCAAAGGTTGTCATAAACGTTGGTCAAATTAATTGATAAAAATGACTAACCATTAATCATACAAATTAGGCCAACATCTCTTTTTGTAAACAAGTGAAATACAAAAACACACTGGTGTAGAAGGCATGGATGTACCAAAATATTAAGGAACAATATTTATAAATACATATTTGAATAATATAGTAGGCTACATATTTGATTAGTCCTGCTGTAGTAGTTTTGTCCTTGATCCCATGGTTTTCTCTGGTCTAACATTTTAATTTTTACAGATGAATATGAATAAAACAAGACACTTTATCTTACTATAAAAGTAATGTCGAGTTAATGATGCTTTAAAAAAAAACTGTTGAAAAAATATGTTGAGGCAGATGTTTTTGTTTATCAAATTTAAGATTAGGATAGGTAGCCTATAACTTTATGTATATTTTTTATATTATAAAAATGGTTTCTATGCTCTTCTTTAAATGACATACTTTTTAATTGTATGTCCATGACCCACCACACCTGAGAAACTTCTTTTCTGACCTGCATTTCCATTTAATAATTGGTTCATTACCTAGCCTAGTTTGTGAAGCATTCAACATATGGCAATGTTTTAAAAGAATAACCACATAAAAGTCTTATATATTATACAGGTTTTAATTTGCCCTAGGTGCCAAGGCCCTTATTTTGGTACTCCCACCCACAGCATGATATTATCAATGAAAGAAAATTTGAAAATTGATAGTGCCAAATAAAAACAAAACAAAATGTATACATTTTCTAGAGTTTTGTCTCTGTTTTATTATGGCACATATTGTTTTAAATTATAGCCTAAAACATAAAAGTGGGCTCTTCCTAGGGTGACCACCTGCTAATAAGCCCAAGGGGGGACAATGGGTATGTTTCTGAGGGACAATGTGGGACACTGCCTGGCGCGGCGGTGCCCCACTGGCAGACTCACTGATAGTGGTTTACCCATTTCTAGCACATACCACCTTGCATAGTATTAATAATGCCCTATTCTCCTAAACGTGTAACTTTTGATGTATGCTCATGAATAGGCCAACCAATGTGTGTGTTTTTTTTCTAAATAAAGACTCATAATATTTTGAACATTCAATGAATTGACAGATGTACTTCCACTTAAGATTTACTATTTAATTTTATTTATTTTTCATTACAATTGATTTACTTTAAATAAATTAATAAATTATAATATAAATGTATAGGATTAACAGGAATTGTAGTTGCTCAACACCACAGGAACAATTAAAAAAAAGTATTTAAAAAAAAAAAATACGATTGACCTCGTTTTCCCCTCCCTCCATGTCCGATTGAGAAGGACGTTTTGCAAAGGTCACAAAAAGCCCTCTCGGTATCCCCCTCAACACCTTTCAGCCACAAATATTAATTTCCCCTTTCTTGTTTCTTGTACTCACACCTTCTCTTTTTAATTGATGATGGCGTTGCCTCTCAGACAGTCTCTTTCTCGAATTTTTCGAATTGGAAAGCGCGCATCTAAAAGTTCCTTCCTTCCCAGTGTGTCTGGTATGCGCGTGCGTGCGCTGTCATGACAACAACGAAAAAGTTGACAACAACCTAGTCAGCAGTTCAACTGAGGGGTTTGTGTGGCAACAATAGCGTGCTGAAATGTTCAAGTAATGTTCGTTTGTCTCCTTGGGGCTCGAGTATATCTACTAACTGTTTTTTTGAGCAAGCATAGATTATGCGTGACACGGTCTCAATTTGCGTGACGCGTGAATTGGGATTTCAACCTTAAATAAATAATTTATTTAACATGGAATCAACATAGAAACAATATCAAATCAATCTTGTGTACAGTAGGATTCTATGCCAGTTAATTGTCTGTTTTTACTCCTTTCAATCAAAAATCAAAAATAAAGTAGGGATGTAATTAAAGATACAATATGAAAAAAAAATTTGCTGCCGAGGGGTCGCTAACCTCATACAATAACGAAGGCGTACGTTGATGACGCAGTGATATGCGGAATGGTGGAACTTGCTGTCATGCTGAGGGATTTAATAATGTTTATGTAGAGCAGTGTTGTCACGATACCAAAATTATGACTTCGATACGATACCAGACTAAAATACCTCGATACCGAAAATGAATCGATACCATGGGAAAAAAACAAAGTAATTGAAAAATATGACAGAACTTACAATTCATTGTTTTATAAAAAAAATTTTTTTTTTAAACTTAAAACTCTGTTCCTGCCCTGCTTTTTGACCATTCCTTCCCCAAAATAAAATAATAATAATTACATGCCAGTGTGTACGTTCTTACAAAGATGTTTGCAACATTGACATTATTATCAATTACGTTAACATTTGCTAACCTTTCACAATTCTGATCAGGTTTGGGATGACCAACATCTTATTTCATGAAATGAGATATTTAATTTTATAATTACAATATAGATATTTAATACTTTAATGACAAATACTTTAAGAGACAAATAAAATAAACAGTGCTTAATTTCTTTTTTGAATGCTACTCTTAAACAGTAGTGAAGGCTACTGTAGATGAAACAAAAAAACTTTATAAATTAACTATAGACTGATTCTTAATAAATAGATCAAATTTATTCAGTCAAGCATTGGGTGATTGTCTATTTTGTGTTGTTGTTTCATTAACATTAATCACGCAGAATATAAGGTAAGACCTAAACGCTACCCAATGGAACACGATTTATTTTTACAAACGGTTTTCGTTCACTAAAGACATACCCGACTGTGTTTACGTGAATACTTGCCAGGACGTAAATTTTTACAGAGAATTTTGATTATTCAATCCTAATAATGCGCGAAAGAGAACTGAAGTCGCGATCCGGATCGCATGCTGTGTGAAAGTGTGAAAGGCACGTGCGCGCGCTTCAGGTCTGAGCCCGGCAGCGCAAGCACGTCTCGCGCTTTGTTTTCTCATGCATGCATGTTTCGCTGTGCGTATATTTTACTGTTCTGCTTCCGTCGTTTAGTGAATGAAAACAGTGGAAGCAGAGCTTTGCACACACACACATCCTGACTCCGGCTGTCACACAACAACGCAAAATACTGCTCTTATTATTTAGAGTGCTGTCACTCTTATGGCGCTTTTCCACTGCATGGAACGGTTCGGCGCGGTTCGGCTCGCTTTGCTTTTCCACTTGGCGCGACTCGGTTCACTTTAGCTTGGTTTGCTTTTCCACTGCAGTTAGTACCGCTTCAGAATATGTGGGATTATAGAGACTGGATCCGCTCCTCGGCAACCAACAAGAGGATCGTCTGCACTTCGTTCACAACGATTCAGCCATTTATTTATTGTAAGTTTTTCTTTTCTTTTCAAGCAAGTAGTTTAAAAACAGGTGCTACAGCGGTGGCTGTTACTGGCTATTTAAATCTACCGTGTTTCGTGTCTCGTGTAGCAACGGTAGCAAATACAATGACGCTGGTAGTGACGATTCTGTCTGTCTGACCAATCAGTGATCAGCAGTGTCTCACGTCACATTTTAGTATCGGTACGGTACGCTTGGAACCTCAACAGAGGTGGTTCCATTTAAAGCGAGCCGAAGCGAGCCGTACCATGCAGTGGAAAAGCGCCACAAGTGAGCCGTACCGAGCCGAACCGTACCATGCAGTGGAAAAGCGCCACAAGTGAGCCGTACCGAGCCCTACCGTACCGTACCATGCAGTGGAAAAGCGCCACAAGTGAGCCGAACCGTACCGTACCATGCAGTGGAAAAGCGCCATTAAAGTACTGGTACTAATAAAATTTCATATCGTACCGATTTTAATAGCTGGGTATCGCGATACCTTTTTGTAGTACCGGTATATCGTGCAACACTAATGTAGAGTGAAAACATTCATGTTTTTTAACATTAATGTGGTATGAAGCAGGTCGCGATTGCTAATAAGAGACTATATGTGTTAGTTAATTTGCTATATGAGAATACAGCAGTAAGCTAGATCAACATTAGAATAACATACAGATCATATTCTAACATTTCATCATGTTGAGCTGTATAACATTGATTTGTTTTATTTTGCTCACCTGACTAATAAAGTACGTGCGAGAGCTGCGTCTCTGTGAAGTCGTGGCTCGTGAAGTTCTGTCAAGTCCAAGTTTGTCGTGTGCTATGATGTGTGATTGGACAATGGCCGTTTTGGGGGAGGGGCCGGCGATAGGTCAATTGGACTTCTGGAAAAAGTGGCTGCATGGTAAAAAAATATAAGTGGCTGGTAAAATTGGGCATCCACAGCCACTGTGGCTTGTGGGCAAAAAAAGTTAATTTCCCACCCTGATCATTAAAGGAGTCATAACCTAGTATTACATTGGATACCTACTGCTGTATTATAGTCTTTCAGGCCCTTCTAAAAAAGAAAAGTGGAAAAAAAATAAACACAGACCTACTTTTACCCTTATTTCTGGAGGCATTATTGTCTCGCGAGATCAATGCGATGTTTTGGCTGTCGTGGACGCTCTATATGGCTCTGCACGCCAGTTGAAAGGGTTGTTGGGACAGCGTCATTAAAAATGAATTTCATCCACTGGTCCCTGATAGTTTCGTCCGATTTTGGGAGATAAAACACATTTACATGTTTTTTTATGGCAATCAACCACAGAGCAAGTCCGGTGTGCACTCGGTTTCTCCATCTTTCTCGACTGAACTGAATATGAGGGGGAGAGGGGAAGGCTTCCTGCTGCGGTGTCCATATATGGTATATCCTACTACCTCATGACGTCAAGAGGGAGCTGAAATCAAAATCTCGTATTTGAGTGCGCGTGCACGCGCGCTGGTTTATTTACCCTGAGGTAAACAAACGCTTCACTTTTAAATATCGGCTTCCCGGCCAGTGTATAATCGTTAGTCGAACATAACATACATTGATTCTCGTGGAAAAGTGAAAATTGCAGGTTATGACTCCTTTAACAACGCATTCTCTCAGAGACAACGATGGATATATAAATAACGGTATATAGCAACTATCTTAATTTCCTGACTTAATATTTCTCTTGTGGACCTACATTAATGACAGTGAAAAAATTTGAAGAATATTTATTGTTAAAGTGTTTGATGCTGCTTTAGATTTTTCACAGATAGTTGTGCTGTGTTTGTGAACTAAAGACTGTTATTAGGCCTATATCATTTTAGTGATATTATTATTATTTTTGTAAGTGTATTGTCTGTGTTATTAGCAGGGGTGCAAACAGCGCGCTTTTCGGCGCCTCCCGCTTTTTTCACGTCAGTTTGGGTGACTTGTGTGAATCGTGCAGATCCGAAGATTTTTTTTAAGGGGGGGGGGGGGGGGGGGGGGTTTGAGAGGGTCTGATTATAATTTAACCAACAGTAATTCTGGATTGCGTCCACCAACAAGTAAATAGGAAATAAGCGAATCAGAACACTGCGCGCCAAACCAGCAGTATGTGCGCAAGCGTGAACCACTAGTGTTTCTGTCTCACTCTGGATCTGCCACTGCATCACATTTCTCTCTGCGTGGCGTGGAGTGTCCGTTTTTATGTCGGCTCTCATGTTAACTGGTTAGAGCTTGTGTTAGAGCACAATGCCTGCGTGACACACACACTTCTCGAGCCGCGCCGAAACCGCGTGCTAGAAATAGAACCTCAACCGACGCCTATTTTTCACGCGACACGCAAGAGTGTTGGAAGTTTTCAGACAAAATAGAAGGCGCAAATACATATTAATAAATTACATTTTGATGCTTGAAAGTCTCTCAGTTTTGACAAATGCATATATAATTGTAATTTAAAAAATAGGCCTAATTATCGATTTTCAAATATTGCCCCTGTCAATAGGCCTACAGAACGAAACATTCTGTAGCCTATTTTGCCGTCAATACTGCCGACGTTGTCTTTGCTGTATCAGGCTATATATATTATGTTTAACATCCAAATGTAGATGGTCTGTCGGCGCACAGAGCCACGCAGTCGCAGACAGCACGTTAAGTTCGTGAACACCGAATTCCCTTTTCTTTCTTATCTATTTGTGTTTGAACAGACATGTGCACGAAAAAATAAGCCAGTGTCCGTCTCAACGAGTTTCCCCGTAAACGCAGTCAAAATAAAACGGATGCGTGTCATTACCGGTATTAGATACGTGCATTCGTCTTAAAGGGACAGCACCCAATATACCTGCAGCTGTTTGTGTCACCAAAGTTAATCAAACAACAAAAGAGAAAGAGAAAAATCACGTTTTGTCAAAAGATAAACTGTATTAATACTTAATACAGTTAATTTACCTGAAAAACATAAAGCACTGCTTTATTTCTCGTGTATTTGTGTTTTATTGTATTTATATTTGTATTTTGTTTATTAGTTTCTATGCAGATGCACTAGGCCTACCCTACACAATTACCCCAATCATCCTAGAATTATTAATTCTTTACAAAAAGAGCTATTCAAATCATCAGGTGAAATTGTTTTCAGGAAGTAGCAGTAAAGCAAGAAGAAGTGCAAGATAGTTTTTCTAAATTTCATTTGACTCTATGTGCCTATAGGGGTGGGTTGGGGATGGTGGCAATGTAGTATCTGGATATTTGCCGCGGGATGAGGGCTTCGATTACCTCTCTCTTTTTTGACCATACATGTGTTTGCACCCCTGTATTAGTGTCTTTAATCATTTTGTTAACTAACTAATGTGTATAGCATAATGGAAACAAAATACTGACGAACAACGATGCCTTTTTCATCTTGGATCTGTATTATGATGTGTATGTTAAAACAAGCACTCTTGACAATTTGCAAATGGATCAGCTTGCAATTCAATTTTGATGTGGGATGTAGTTTTTTTTAGTCTGTTTTAAAAACATTTTCTTCGGGGAGTCCTTACGCGGGTGATGTCGTAATGAATTTAAGGGAGGCAAATTAATTGTAGTTCCTTCCTAATATCAATTGAATAACAATACTAGCTTTATAATAATAATAATAACATAGGGGATGCTAACGATGAATCGACGATTGATTAATTGTCGATAATACATTTAATCGATACAACTTCTCGATCATCGATTAAGCAGGTCTTAATGCGCGGGCGCGCTGCTCAACTGCGAAATATGTAAAGCGAACACGTCGGAGTTATGTTTGGGACCATTTTACACCTTCATCATGACTATAAGTTTGCTTGTGCATTCGCAGCCTTTTGTTTTGTGCAAATGTAAGTTGTAATGTTGTTTATTTTGTGTATGACTATCTATATCTGATTTATCTCATATTGGATGCATAATTTGGTTAAGAATTAACTAGGGATGGGCATGATTAATCGACGATCGATAATTGATCGTTAAGAATTTCGTCGATCACGTTTATTAGTTATCGATTAATCTAATGCAGGTTGCGTTGCGTGAGTCTTGAAGCAATGGAATTCATTTTAGCGTGGAGGTCGGCTACCTGTGCATCCCGGCAACGTCAGTCCCCTCAGAGCGGGTGTTTTCGGCGGCTGGACTGGCTGTCACCAGGTTGCGGTCGCATATCTGATCCCAGATCATGTCAACATGCTTATCTTTCTCAACAGAAATCAGTAGACTGGTGCAGAAGGTCTATGGGAACTTCATGCGTTTTCTCAGATCGGATAGCTATCTGATTTATCAAAACGATTCCATTTACACCTGGTCATATAAATGTGTTTTTGCAAAACGGATATAAATCCGATCTTGAATTCCCGCGCTATATGCATTTAAATTGTTGCACGTCACCGAAAGCAACTGATATGACCTGCATTTTATTGCTCATCAGCGAAAATGTCTAAATCAAAGACCGCAACAAGATATTGCGGCAACAGCCCTGGTAAGATCATTTCGGTTCTTTACTTTTAATGAAGATGATTGTGTGTTGATGAATGACTTTCACTTTGATTTGCGATAGTTTGCACGTTGGCTTGATGAATAGATGCTCATCTGCGGTGATGCGTGTTGAAGTAGCGTCGTCATCTGGCTATAACATGACATATAGCCTATAACACGCTCTCACACGTTTATTTCTTAGCATTTTTGGGATAACGTTAAGTCAAATTTACATATGTGGTTTCAACAACCAGATGCATTTACTCTTGTCCAGTTTCGTCTGGAATGCGTCTCAGATCTCCTCCTGAAGTGGTTTGAGCGATCGGGTTTAAATCGGGTTTCGTCTCGAATGCGTTTTGGAGGGCATTTACATTTGGGCTTTTCACGATCGGATAGCTATCCGATCACAGAAAACGGATGAAGTGGCCATGGGTCTCTGTTTAAGAACGCCGGCTCGCAGCTGCAGGTTCCGCTGTTTTAGAGCACCGCAGGGCATATCTTCAAGTCTACCGAACGTCCAGTTTCACTGCCACAAGTTGATCTTCTTGTAATAAAGATCTCATCGAGGACAAACAAACTGTATTTTTGTATTTTCATAGCATTTTTAATTCATAAAAAGTTAAAGAAATAATGAATTTCAATATAAAAATATTAATGATTAATCGATAGTCGATCGTTAATTCTCCCGACGATCGACTAAGAAAATTTAATCGAATGCCCATCCCTAGAATTAACTCTGTAGTAAAGCGGCAGCTTCAGCGCGCGCAGCTCAAACGGCAGTGCACGACTAATAATGACTATTGGGACTGTAATATTACATAATGTTTAACGTTATAGAGAGAACAATATTGTAATAAAACAATATTATTTGTGAATTATTTGGGTTTAGGTGCCGTGTCGCGTTGCTCCAGGAAGAGTTCACTTGTGCATGAATTTGCGAAATTTTTTGCAGATATAATTTGTAATATTATGTTTATTTTGAATATATCTGATTAATCTCATATAGGATGCGTTTATTTTAGTTAAATAACGCGCATGCAGTTGTTCCAGGAAGAGCACGTCGTTATATTTGTTTATTAAATAATTATTTTAATTAAATTATCAATCACATTTTACAATCCTACTAGCCCTTCATTTAGATTAAAAACTGTCATGCTGTTGGCCATGCCACTGCAGCAGACGCATATCGCAGTATTAAGGCTGACGATTAATTGATCATTAATTTAAACGACGATCGATCATGGGAATTTGTGAAAATTGACATCCCTAATCTAAATGTTGGTGTCAAAATATGGCAGTTTTGTGTATGTTCATATCATGTTAGATAATTGTATCATTGATCAAACATATTTAATAGTTCTCACTACAGAAACATGGTATTTGTGCCTATAATGTTTTTTTTTTAAATAACCGGAAGATCAGTGAACCTCATTCATGGAAAGTTTCAGTGAAGTATAAATTAATTTATAAAAAGACTTAAATTGTAATATTTTATAGCAGTTGTCTGTTGCATCTGTGATACATTTTTATCTCCATCCACTGCATATTCCTCTATTTTAATTATTTAGAAAATTTGTAGTTGAAAGTTTTTCTTTCATTTCAGACCCAATGGAAGAGAAGGAGGAGAGTGAAGAACTGAGAGAAGTGAAGGAGGAGAGTGAAGAACTGAGAGAAGTGAAGGAGGAGAGAGAAGAACTGAGTGAAGTGAAGGAGGAGAGTGAAGAACTGAGAGAAGTGAAGGAGGAGAGTGAAGAACTGAGAGAAGTGGAGGAGGAACATCATGCCAAACCTGCAGAAAAACCTATAACCTGCACTCAGTGTGGGAAGAGTTACACATGCAGACATAAACTAGAGAGTCACATGAGAGTTCACACCCAAGATAAGCCGTTCCTGTGTGATCATTGTGAGAAGAGTTTCAGTTGTTTAGCACACCTGAAGAAACACATTAGAGTTCATACAGGACAGAAGCCACATCTATGCAATCAATGTGGGAAGAAATTCAGTCAATCATCACACCTTAATGTTCACATGAGGATCCACACTAGAGAGAAGCCGTTCATGTGTGATCAGTGTGAAAAGAGATTCTCAAACAAAAGTCATTTTAAAAGTCACATGATGATCCACACCGGAGAGAAGCCGTACACATGTGATCAATGCGGCAAAACATTTATCTGGGCATCAAACCTGAAGAGACACCAGACGGTTCATATGAAGGAGAAGCCGCATTCATGTTCTGTGTGTGGAAAGAGTTTTTCACGGCTGCAATCTTTACATGTACATCAGAAAATTCACACTGGTATGAGCGAGTACATGTGCTTTGAGTGTAAGAAGACTTTTACTACATTAAACAGTTTAAAACAACACCAGAGGATCCACACTGGAGAGAAACCTTACAAGTGTTCACACTGTGACAAGAGATTCAATGATTCATCATCTCTGAAAAGGCATGAGTCGAGGATCCACAGAAGAGAGAAGCTGCACACGTGTGATCAGTTGTCAATTAATGAATGAAAAATTACCAATCCGGTGAAAGAAAAGGATGATGCAAAAGGTATGAAAAGGAAGCGTAAAGGAAAAGAAGAGCGCGGCCTGTAACAGTGGAGGCAGCAGTTGAGTCACGGCTCGTGTTTCTCTTCATTCATGCATAAATCTTTCGTCTGCTATTAGTGTTGTCACGATACCAAAATTATTGTTTCGATACCAAGTCAAGTATTGCGATTTCGATACTTTTTTACGATACTTTTCCTGAAAAGGGAGAAACACTGTCAAATATCATTGCTGTGCTTTATTTTAAAACCGGGACAACATTCTAATCATATAACACACTAATAAATGACCATATGAACAGCAGATATATTAAACATTTGAACAAAATATGAAATATTTTATAAAAAAAAATGTTTTTTTTTATTTTTTATTACATTTATTGTATTTATGTCAAAACTTTCAAACATCAAAATGTCATTTATTAATATGTATTCGTGTCAAAATTACATAGAAACATGAACATCTTTTCCTATTCTGTTTTGCCTGAAATAGGCGTCGGTTCTATTTCTAGCATGCACGCGTTTTCCGCGCGTCTCAAGCTGTGCCTGAGACTCGTGTGTCACGCAGGCAGTTAACATAGGAGCCGAACTAAAAACGGACACGACACGCAGCCAGTGTGTCGCCGGCCTTACAAATCTGGAACGCGGTCATTCTTAGAAGTATCGATACTAATAAATTAAGGAATCGTGACGTTTGTAATTTCCGCTTTACTTTTGAAGTATCGGTGCACCGTGCAACAGAGCAAGGTAGGCAACGTACTTCCATATGTCACCTCACGTCATCTTTGTCTACGAGTCGTGGACCACTTGTGCTCGCACATGCAGCCATCTCGCTGTAGTGTTTGGCACTGACAGCGGCAGGTTCTTTGCTGCGTGCGTCAGGAAAAAAACACAGACGTCCATAAGGACGTCCAGATTTTTTTTGTATCGATACTGATAAATTTAGGTATCGTGACGTTTTTAATTTCCGAGTATCGCGATACTTTTGAAGTATCGGTACACCGTGCAACACTATCTGCTATTGAAGATTTACGTGATGGTGAATGTACTAGAAAGCTGATGTGAGTCTACCTGTGTGGAACTTTTCAACGCACACTGTTTTGGGTTATTACAGTCAACATAACGAACCAAAGGGATTATTCGCTGCGTTTTGTGGACCCTTCTGACACGAGCTACAGAGTGTTGCCTGTTCCTCAAGCCTTACCTCAGGTACTCCCAAACATTTCACCTTAAGCTCCCCAAAAGACTTCCTGAGGCCTCCTTACATTCATTCCAGTGACACACACACACACATTCACTCACTAAACACACTTTTGTAAGTCACACTCAGGGCCAGCGCGTTTGTTTTGTTCCTTGGGTTTTTTTTGTATACTATGATTTTTTGAATGTGACGATCTTCTTTGGTTATATTTTTGCATTTATGTTTTGTTGAGAAACTGACTTTTTGAATGAACAGACTATTAATTAATTGAGTACACCACACTAACTGTAATGAGTATCTATTGTGATGAGTACTGATTTAAGCCTGCAGGTGGCAGTAATGTGGTGTATAAGATGAAGTGCATTCCCTAGAGGAAGAGGTTGTAATGGAGACATGTGCTGAGTCCCAATTCGCATACTATCCGTCCTAAATAGTATGCGAAACTAGAATTAGTACGTCCCAAATCGTAGCATGTTGAAAAGAGTATTCCAAAGATACCCGGATGGTCTACTATTTCCGGTTAGAATTCGAAGTGCAGATCAATGCACACTCTAACGGCTAATATTGCCCACAACCCATTGCGTGCGGGAGGGAGGAGCTTTGCGGTGATGATGGTGATGTAAACCTGGCAGTCGGATGCAGCAACGGAGATGCGCCCTCAGTTTTTAAGTGTAAGAATTCAAATGTTTAACCCTAATTAAAGTTATATTTTATTGTCTCGTAATATTAATGGGTTTATGTTGTGCCAAAAAAGTACCGTGTTTATCTTGTTGGGTCCGATGAAGATACCGAGCGCCTCATTGCAGGCTACAAAACAATAAATAAAAAGGCTCTAGTACAGTGTCATGCAAGTGTCTTTTTTTATGTATTTCTTTTTATGTTTGTGTCTGACTTATTTGTAGTAATACTGTGGCTGTACATATGTTAACTTTATCAGTCCAACCAAAGAAACATGGTTACTACACTTTTACTATAGTAAAAGCATGGTTCATTTTCATCGGGGTATTTTTAAGTATTATACATAAGTATAAGATTAAGTATAAAATACGTTAAACAATAGTTACACTATAAACTTTAAATATTTTAACTCAGAAAATAAGTAGCGCTAGCTTTCGTTACACACATTTGCACATGAACGTCAGAACCAGCCGCCTCACAAACGACCTGCGTTTGGTTGATCTACGACGACGCCCTGCTTCACTCCTCAATTTGGTAAACACATTGTAAATGTATTGTGGAAAAAAAGATGGGAATAGTAAATAAAATTATATTGCATATATAAGAATGAATGAAATGTTAAATGTTTTGTTAACAGTCGCGGTGTGCGTAACTAGGCAACCACGTTCAAGTTCACGTTGCATGACGTCATCGAAGTATGTCCCAGAACGTGCATACTTTTTTGCTACACACTCAAAAGTATGTACTTTTTCATCACAAAAAAAGTACATACTTTTAGGTCGTAGTATAAGTAGGCGAATTGGGACTCAGCAATGGGCTGCGTCCGAAACCGCATACTCAATGAGTAGGTACTTTTTTTCAATGAGTAGCAGGTACTTACTTAACGAGCGCTAAAAGAGTAGGTACTTTATAGCCAAATCTCATTGAGTATGAATGCGAACCGGACATCTGCCATGTTGACGTTATCATGTGACCTACGACACATTATCACACGCGCAACAACTTAAAAGATTTGAACAACACGTTTAATTCATCTATCTGTAAATATTGATGTTGATTAAACTTGCTCATTTTGAAGAAACTGCTGCCCATTTATTTTGTGAATACATTTAGGGTTGATTAAAGTTCTTATATTTAACCCTACTAATGTGACCCACCGTTTTATCCTTACAATATTATTTATTTTTATTACGAAATCCCAAAATGGTCATCTCTTGAATGTTGTTAATTTCTTTATTTTATATCCAAACATTTTTATCCACAAGCAAAAGTGGCTAACTGCTTTATGTTTTCCTCTTTTTCTTGTTGAATTTAACTCTCGTTTCATCCCTCAGGCCTAGGCCTATAAATATATATATTTTTTAAATGCATTTTTAAATGTATTATAATGAATTATTTAAGAAAAAATATATTAAAATATTCAACCTTGTACTAGGTTATTTTTTCCTGTGTAAAAAATCTCATATTATGTATGCAAACCCATGATATATAAATATATATAGCCTATATATATATATATACACCTCATAACATCAGTAACTCAACAGCCCTACCTAGAACGGGTTTCCTCAGCGTTGTAATGTCTGCACAAAGGGCAGCTGTGCAAAGATTTGCCTTTGGAGAAAACTGTTGATTTTATACTCAAAAAAATGTAAGTATAATTAATATTAAAAATTAATATTACCCCAGAATGAATTGCATTGATATCCCACCCCAAAACATACAATAATAACAACGATAAATGCTGACCAATACTTAATTATATTACTTTTTACTGAAAATAGTCGTAAAAAGTATATAGTGAACATATCTACATTTGCATTCAAACAATTATATAAAGCATTAATTAAATAATTATATTGTATTTACTGACAACGAGAAATATTAATAAATTAGTAAAAGAATGAATGAAAGTCACCATCACACAATAAACAAATGCATATACAAGTCAACACATGAAACAAGCTTTATTCAAACTACAATCATGTATGTGGGCTGAAGGCGCTGAGGTTGTTGCGTGATGTGTTGTGCTTCACAATCTGAGGCAATAAGGGCAGGTGGAGTGATGGAGGGTCTCGTAAGGGCTGGTCTCGTAAGGGCTGGTCTCGTAAGGGCAGGAGGAGTGATGGAGGGTCTCGTAAGGGCAGGTGGAGTGATGGAGGGTCTCGTAAGGGCAGGTGGAGTGATGGAGGGTCTCGTAAGGGCAGGTGGAGTGATGGAAGGACTCGTAAGGGCTGGTGGAGTGATGGAAGGTCTCGTAAGGGCAGGTGGAGTGATGGAGGGACTCGTAAGGGCAGGTGGAGTGATGGAGGGACTCGTAAGGGCTGGTCTCGTAAGGGCAGGTGGAGTGATGGAGGGACTCGTAAGGGCAGGTGGAGTGATGGAGGGACTCGTAAGGGCTGGTCTCGTAAGGGCAGGTGGAGTGATGGAGGGACTCGTAAGGGCAGGTGGAGTGATGGAGGGACTCATGGCACCATCTCCAGGATTCAGCTCTGGGCTCCTCATCCTCAGCACTCACACCAGCCTGCTGACATTTCAAATTCTACAAAATGCACAAACATAACACAAAAGCAGTCATTTTAACCACACAATGTCATATGATTTCAGTATTATTTAGAAGACAAAACCACTTTTTTTCACAAACGCCGCCATCATCTTCCCTTGCAGGTCCTGCTCCACCACAAATGCACAGAATGCACAGAAATCAAAAATCAGAAAAGTGCTGTAATAGCTCTGTTTGAAATTACAATAATTAGTTATTGTTATTAATTTCTGTGGTATACTCACTCAAAGCCTTTGATGGCAGCATTCAGCTTCATGAGCCACTCTCCACCAGATAAAAACACATCTGTTCATCTGACCCTGTAACATCCAGACAAGATTCACATTACCTCTGTGATTTATGAGCTTGTTTTAACTTTTTATCCAATATAAATGTTCCTCAATTTATCAACAGTACTAATGGACAAATAAAATAGATAACTTATGTTTAGTTACTTTATAGATTTATTCTACATAATAGCACACATTCATCATTCAGATGTCTATTTCATGTTGTGATGTGCTCTTCTGCAATACTTACTGAAGATTTTCCTGTCAGAAGTAAATAGACATTTAAAATAAGCGTCTTTAGGATGTATATGGTTTATGTAAATCCACTTTAGAGACGTAACTTACGTTACGTGTCCTTACTGGAGCTCGCCTGTTAGCTAACGTTATACATAATAAAACGTGTTTTTACAGCAAAATCACAACTATACTACACTGTGTAACGTCTTTACACCTTCGACAATTCAACAGTTTACTCTACAGTAGTTCAACACATGCAATTTTAACACAAGGACCCGTATTTACTCACATTTGAAAGCACCCGCGTCGCTGATCTCTGCGATGTTTGATAATGACGTATCCTCTCGCGTGGCCTCCTGGGATAGAAAAGTATTCATCTTCGAGCTCTTCAAAATCTGGGTTGAAGCAGTAAGCCATCCGGGAACTAATCGCCTACTCTTTTATGAGTACTGAGGTTTCGGACATACTACTCCGTTCACGTACTGTTTTCCCCTACTATATAGTAGGAAAGTAGGAATATTCGGACGCACTATAAGTATATGTACGCCCGAATCTCGCGATAATTAGTACGTCACTCTGGTAATTCTCGCCTACTCTTTTATGGATACTAAGGATTCGGACATACTTATTTGCTCGCCTACTGCTTTTTCCATACTATATAGTAGGGAAGTATGTGGTTTCGGACGCAGCCATGCTTTGTGTGCCACATGGAATAAAGACGCCAGTACCATCTATTCTTTTTATCTTTATTTGTTGTCTCTGGAACAATACACTAACTACATCAAAGGCATTGTTGATTTGTTTATTGTACCAAATCTTTGTGTGAAAAATATTTTTGATTTATTTTATAATTTTTTTGTTAAATGAATAGTACAGATATTTACACTGAATATGTTTTGTGTGAGATGTTTTGGTAACACTTTACAATAAGGTTTGTTAATTAACATTAGTTTACTTCATTAGTTAAGATGAACTAATAATGAACTACACTAATACAGCATTTATTAATCTTTGTTCAGGTTAAAGGGTTAGTTCATCTAAAATTGAAACTTCTGTCAGTAATTACTCACCCTCATGTTGTTCCAACCCCGTAAGACCTTTGTTCATCTTCAGTTTTTTAACGTAGTATAACTGCACAGTGCGTCTGTGTTGTACGTCACCACGTAGGCTCACTATTGGCCGACGCTGGTCGTGTGTGATGCGTGTGACGTGCAACACAGACGCACTACGCAGTTTTACTAAGTGAACTAAGTGAGTTTACTTTGTCATTAGGATACATACCAAAAGCTTTTAAGCTTAATTTCTATGATTAAACCGCTTGTTAAAAAAACACCCTACAGAATTAGTCAATTACAGGCTGATCTCCAATCTACCTTTTCTGTCAAAGATACTAGAAAAGGCTGTATCTTCACAACTATGTTCCTTTTTAGAAAGAAATGATATCTGTGAGGATTTTCAGTCTGGATTTAGACCGTACCATAGTACTGAGACAGCTCTCATTAGAGTCACAAATTATTTGGGTGAGTTTGATTTGGGTGAGGATGAGTTGTTCATTTCCTGTAGCTCACACTCAACTCAATTTGGATATAATTCAATCCAAAGCACTAAGAATATGTTGTGGAGCAGTTAAAGTCCCTGTAAAGGCAATTCTAAAAAAAAAATCTAAACACATTATAAATGTTAGAAATGTATTACTAAAACATATTACAAAGACTGTGAACTGTGAAGTACTGAATTGTGGAGTTAGACCGTTAAACAGTTTTTCACCATTGCTGTGTTTTTTGGGCGGGTCACGGAAATGCGTACTACCTGGATGCGATCATGTACAAAACAGATCGGTGTCCTTATTTAAATTTACGAAAAACGATCACATCAAGAAGAGGTGGATTAATTTTGTGAAGAGCCACCTTGATGGAGTGCTGAGGATCACCGCCAAAACCCGCCTCTGTAGTGATCATTTTACACGGGATAGTTTTATAAACTTTCGTCGGAGACAACTGGGATTCACAGATAATCCGCTGTTACTGGTGAATGGGGCCGAACTGATTATCTCCCGCCTCGGCCTTCATCCTCCCGTCGCGCCGACAACTGGTGCCATCATTGGCAGTGCGAGCCCACCAATGAGTGTAAGTTGCCTTGTGTGCTTATGTTATAATTATAGTAGGTAACGTTAGTCCAGGCTCGAACATGGCTTTGTAAAACCTATGAGCATGGTTTTGTATGGACTAAGGAATGTTTAAGCAGAGTATGGGCTAAGGAATGTCGCATGGACAATAAGATCTTCTGTCCCAGTATACCACTTACTGATACTCCACCATGGAAAGTCCCTGAACCGCTTGTAGATTTGAGTTTACTAGACAAGTCCAAAGAGTAGTACATTGGAAATGAGGTTAATGCTTTTTTAAATAACACATTTTATTCAGTATTACAAATATTTACAGATGGTTCTAACCTATCAGTCAAAAGGTTGGATTAGGTGTATATATTCCACAATTTAAAAAACAGATTAGTTTGAGGTTGACTGATGAGATGTCTGTTTACACTGCAGAGTTAACAGCTATAATAATAGGACTAGGGGAGAGCGGGGCACAAAGTAACGCTTTTTGACTTTCTGAGTTTGTGTAAATCTTCTTATGGTTCAGAATATTTATTTTTCCCACATTAATTTCCCACATGTCTAGTACAATTATGTGTTTTTGTTTTATTAATACAGTATATACTTTTTTCTTGATATACCCCGAAAGAATGGAAGTGAAATGTGACAACATGCCCCATAGGTGGGGTACATTGTAACATGTGTGGGGTACATTGTAACATGACCATATGACAGCTTAAAATGTTATCTGATCTAATAATAAAAATATACAAAACAAACTAAAATATTTTCTAAATAAAATACAATTAAAAAACTTTTTCATATAAAAAAATGGCAATTTTTAATAATTCAATATAAACTCATTTTTGAGTTTTGACTACGAACACATGAAAACACAGCTATACAACATAGTTCAAAACAAATAAATAATGATTAATTTCTGAACATTGACTCTCAGTCTTTATTCACCTTTTTCTCACGTTTTCTCAATAAAATTAATAAAAGTATAGAATATAATAGCATATTTCTAATAGGGGCACATTGTAACGCAGTGTTACAACATGCCCTTGCCTGCACAACTGGGATTTAATCCCGGCGAGTGTCTTCTGCTAGTTAGCGAAGCATTAAATAACTATCTCAACTGTTAAATAACATCTTAGAGATTAAAATAATATCAGATTTGTCTTATTTTAAATAAACACAAAAAATAGAGATGAAAAATTAACTTAAGTAAGAAATTTACTTTTGCTATGGTTTAATAAATGTCTGTGGATATCTTTCAAATAAATTATAATTTTTTTTTCTATATAGTGTTGATATGGCAAGTAGTAAATACACAAAGTTTCGTCATTCAAGCATGTGCGGAAGTATTTAAAACAAGCATGTTACAACTAGCCCCGCATTAGGTTGTGCCCCGCGCTCCCCTACAGTGGGTCGAACAAGTCAGACCAAATAAAGTGGTAATATGTTCAGATTCTTCTTCAGCTTTAATTAGTATAGTACATGCAAGATCCGACAGAGAAGATTTATTAATGGAAAAAACAAAACATCTCACATTGAAGCAGTGTATCGGAGCTTGATTGGTTTTGCCATAACCACGTGATCTGTGACGTCCGAAGCTTCGTTTCCACACACAGTCACGTGACTGCTTTGTGTTCAGATTCAGAAATAGCACGAACCCCTTGAGCAGGTTTCGAGTGTCATGCCCTTCGGTAGTAGTAAATAAAAAAAGAAATAGACTTAGCCCTCACACTGTTGAACAAGTCCTGTTCCTTAAATAAAAATCTTTAATTTATTAAATACCCACAAAATAAAATGTCAGCTCCACAGTTCACAAGCACTTTCACTACCCAGTTGACAAGCACTTTCACTACCCAGTTGACAAGCACTTCACCATTCCACAATAATTTTATTTTGATTATATATGCCTACATGAGCCTTGCCTATGAACTCGTAGGATTAGGGCTGAGGCTAAAGTTTATGTGAATAAGGCTGCATTTGTTGATCAAAGCAGATTCATAAGAACTGTTTCTGTACAAGTTAATTAGTCCCATTTTTTTTTTTTTTTCATAAATTCATTCATACAGTTGTTTGTTCATACATTGTCTAAGCACTACATAAACACTAACACATGAATTATGAGGATCAATTGTGTTGCTTTGTGGTTTACAGAGCACAAAGAGATTTATTAAATGAAACTGTTGTGGGATGTGTCTCCAATGTGTTTAGTTTAGGACAGCTCAGTGTGTGTGTGAATGAGAGCGAGTGGGTGCCATAGACTGTAAAAAAATATGGACATAGTGTCCGTTACGTCACCCGTATGTTTCTGAAGAGCATTTTTGAAGCCTAAAGTGGGCGGAGTCGGCCGTCGCCATCTTGGCCTCGTGTCACCTTGCGTCACTCTCGGAAAACAGAATATGGGCAAAGAGGCGGGGCATGGGTGGAGATGGAGGAGCCTGGCTATCTGAAACCACGCGCTCGCGGCTCACTGCTCGACATGATCGAGTTAGCTCAGGCTTGGGAGGTAATGCTATATGCTACTGAAAGTACCCTATGGAAAGTACCAAGTCTGCGACTGCACAGGGCCTCGCGCTAAAGTGACAGTTGATGATGAAAACCCAATTAAAAGTTCCTATTTTTGCCCTTCGAAATATTATAATAGTTAAAAGACATGGCTACAAGTGAGACTGTGTATCGTGATTCTGTACTATTCCGCTAGCTTAAGATGTATTATGCAGTAACTATTCTGAGAGAGTGTGTGTGACAGTGATTTATGTGCATAACAGTTACATGTCAGTCACTCTTTTTTATAGTCTATGGTCCGTCAGCGCGGCATCGCTCGTCAAGTTCATAGAGAGCTTATTATTCAGTCCATTTTAAATTCTGATTTTGTCCGCCTCTCAAATGGGTTAAACCATAGATATATTACCTATGAAGTTCAAGTAAATGCGATAGAAATCCGCGCTCATTCAAGGATTTATTACATGGACGGAGAAAGCGCCGACACCTGCAGGATTTCATCTGACGGTTTAAAAAAAAAAAAATTTAATCTGAAAACTCCAAAAAGCAACGAAATTGTCAGACATCCATTAATGCATGTTCACAGAGGAAAACAACTGAAATACAGCGCTGGTTGTTCTCTCGAACGATACTCGACGACAACGACGGAATCCTAGGCCGTGGGCGAAGTAATGGGTGTATTAAAGTGTATGAAATAATCCCGAAAAAAGCACAAACACTGCAGAGATGACAAGTTCAGCAGCTAAAATTTGCTGAGGTGAAGTGACGGCTAGTAACAGCAGACAAACGGCTAGCATTGACATCAGCGGCAATCTACCTGTCACTCAAAAGTGGACACACCCTTAATTATGCAGAACTTTAAATATTAATCAACTAAACGGATGAGTTATAAAAAATAAAAAAAATCACCCCCCTCACAGTTGTCATGAAGGGCAAAATTAGCTGTATAGACCAAAAAAACATACAGACACCAGGCTGTAAACACGTTTTTTTTCTGCTGTAAAATTTGGCATTTTAACATGGGGGAGATGTAGATTTGACTCACTTTTGACACCAGCCTCAAGCGGCCAGTCAACGAATTGCAGTTTAACTCACTTCCGTGTTGGTTTCAAGAGAGAGACGGGGAGGTTGCCGCTTGGTGGGTGCGCGTGTCCGAGGCGCGTCCCTCCCCCGTCTGTTCCCCGCAAAGCAGCGGATGAGAGTGGTGTGAGAGTGATACGGTGACCGGTGCAGGCAGTTAGCTGTGTGCAGTGTATTTCAATGCAGCCAGCAAAATAAAACACCTAAACTCTTCGGCAAGACGGCCTCTTTGTTTTTATATGCTACCATCACACTAAACAGCGTGAAGTTTAGGGAGGTAACCCCGGGAGGAGAACTTCTGGCCCTGGAGAAGACGGATCTCCCCTGTGTCTCCCAACCACGGTTAGGAAACAGAAACAGGAAAGGTTAACAAAACAATAAAAAAAATGAATGTGTCTTCTGGGACAGAAAGGCAGCTTTTCCACCTTTTGACCACAAGATGTCGTTAGTGTGCAACGTGTTGAAAAGCTTCGAGTAATGAACCATTTTACATTCAAGGGGGAAAGCCCCAGTGCTTTACAAAGCTTTATTTCACCATCACTACTTAGGGGCAACAATAAATACAGAATGTGGAGTGAAAGTAGCAACACCAATTACCTTCTTTAAAGTCTCAAACGTAAAACAAAGCCAGTAGCCCACGCAAACCACTGCTCTTCCGGTCTTAACAAGCGCATGGAAATCTAATCGCGTGCACAACTCCGCCCACAAAGAAACACTCTTAAAGGGGCCATGTCACTTTTACCTTGCGATAGATAGATAGATAGATAGATAGATAGATAGATAGATAGATAGATAGATAGATAGATAGATAGATAGATAGATAGATAGATAGATAGATAGATAGATAGATAGATAGATAGATAGATAGATAGATAGATAGATAGATAGATAGATAGATAGATAGATAGATAGATAGATAGATAGATAGAGGCGGATCTGATCTATTTTCTCAGGGCTGGAGAGAGTAAAGCAGAACATTATAATCCATGTGTAGAAACTCTTCCTGAAGACATTTAATATCTGCTTTACAGACGCTCATGAAGTGTGTGCAAATACTTTCTGTTTCACCAAACTGGAGCTGATGTTAATCATTTCAAAATACCTTAAAAACGTAATTTTCTACAAGTTAGTCATGGATAGTGGAAACCTTTTCAGTAACAACATTTTTTTTTTCACTAATAATGTAATGATTTTATTTCTAGATTTTAACTGCATGTGGGAAACTGCTAAAAGAAAGAAGTGAGACTAACAGTAATTCTCTCGTGTGCAAAAGTAGCCAATAAACTGTTCAGAGCAGATGTGTGTGAGACAGTGTGGTTTACATGCACTTCTCACACGTTTCACACACACTTAAAGCAACACTTTAGTGTCACTATAGCAACTTTAGCAGGATTTAAACACTCATTTGATGAGAGGAAGTTACCAACCAGAGGAGGAGCTGATGAGGAAGAGCTGTAACTATATATAATGAAGAGGAAGAGCTGTAACTATATATATAATGAAGAGAAAGACTGACAGAAACAGAAAATGGCTGATAAGTGTGATCTGTGTGTGCTGGGACTGTTCATTCTCTCTTCACTTCTCACAGGTAAATAAATCTGTATTTTCTCTAAAGACATTGTAGGATTGAAAATAATCCAAGATATTTGAAATGAACAAAGACGTTTGCTTTACTGTTTTCCACCCCCTCTTTCCTCCACAATGTCCATTTGTAGTTCCTAAAGGCACAGAGGGGCTGATAGTGATCACTGTAGGCCAAGATGTGTGTACTTCAGGGGTCGATGAATTGTCACACATTTAGTACGGTGGGGGAAGTTGTAATTATCTGATTGGTCAGTTTGAACGTCTCACATTTGGGTTTTAGTCACATGGTCAGTTAAGGATAAAAGAAGATTGAAACTGTTGTTCTGTCTCTTTTAATCTCTGCTCTATCTTTCTCTCTCTCTCTCTCTCTCTCTCTCTCTTCTCTCTGGTAACATTTTACATATATGCTGAGTACAATTAATGGTATAAGTTATCATCATCTCATACATTTATTTTGTAACTATTTTAAGTATAATTATAACCATGTTGTCAATAAACCCTTTCAATTACAAAAAAATGTGCTAACTAGTTTTGATTTGGTATTGACTTGCTATATAGTATAATAGTGCTATCTATTGCAATACAATATTGTCACTCTCTATAGCAACGCTCTCCCACATATTAATCTATTGTAACTGCGCTTATTTCTGTCGTTGGTATAAGTGGCAGTGGGTGGAATAGACAAGAAATGTACAGTTTTCTACCATCTTGCTGACAATGTTTCTTTAGTCATTCGGCAGTCTTGCAGGAAATCCACCCTTACAACATTTAGTGGAATTAGTCTGGAAAGAGTTCATTTGAACATGCTCAGTTTATTATTGCACACATTCACGTTGTGATCTCAGAGTTGTGTATTGATACACACAGATCATACTGTATTATTCCTGATACTGGACATAGTGTCACTCAAACATCTGATGATGAAGAATGATCTTCATATTAAGAGTGTGTCAGTGATTTGAACAGCTCTCTGATAAAGACTAATAGTTTATTCTGGAGAGTGTGTTGTTTGCTTTAAGTGAGGAAAAATACTATATATATATATATATATATATATATATATATATATATATATATATATCATAATGATCACTGAGATATACTTGTGTTTCAGGAACCAGTGGAGTGGATGTGTTCATCAGTTCTGGTGAAAATGTCTCTCTGTCCTGTAATAATGCTCTTTCTGACTGCAAATCAACTACATGGACCTACTATAACAGATTCAGACGTCCAGCAGTAGTTGAACTGATTACTGGAGGGATAAAGAAGAAAGACACAGATAGACATGAGAGACTGAGTCTGGAGTCTGACTGCTCTCTGAACATCAAGAACGTCACAGAAGAAGATTATGGATTATACACCTGCCGACAATATGTGAATGGACAGGAACAAGGAGCTGATGATTATGTTTATCTGCATGTTCTTTATGGTAAGTTTATGATTATGTGGTCAATTTAAAATTCTCCCTTTAAATTCAGATGATGATTGAAGAGTCTGTGATTTGTGTCTTGTGTTCAGTTTCAGTGTCTCCATCATCATCATCTTCATCCTCACAGATTAAGATCAGTCCAGGCCGCTCTGTGACTCTCTCCTGTCAGTTGTATTCAGTCGACTGTGATTATTTGGTTCGTTCTGAGGGTGTTGAGCTGTTGTGGGTGAATCAGACTGGTGTTGATCTGAAGACAGACTCCAGATATCAGATATTATCATCATCAGCTCCAGCTCACTGTATCATCACTCTGACTACAACACTCCTGAATGAAGATAATAACAGAGAGTGGAGATGTCAGCTTACTCACAGAAATCAACTCCAGACCTCAGTCAGATACACTGTCAAGTATTCAGGTGAGAAAACAGTGTTAGAAGAGCCTCATAATGTCAGTAACACTAAGGTCTATCAGTATCACTGAACCAGAACAAACTGAGGGAACAAAAGCTTCTTTGACTCTCACAGAAGAGTAACTCAAAGCATTGCTTCAAACTAATGAACTGCAGTGAAGTAACAGTCCAAAACGTGATGCTGGAAATAATAAAGCAATTGAAACTTGACAGCGAAAATATTAACTTTTTATGTAATGTGATGATCAAAGTTAAAATATGAATGTCATATTGTACAGTATTAATCATCTGAACTAACATTCATCTTCACAGCTCAAGCTGATTCAACGACAACAGTGAATCCAGTCCACATCACACACTCTCAGGATCCCTCAACTATAAACACACACGTTTCTAAAGGTACATCATCACTGTCTTTCTCACATCAGTGCTTTCCAGTGCATAATGCTAGAGTTATCTTCAGTGTTAACTCATCAAAATATGACTGTCATATTCTACAGTATGATTGTCACATTGAGTTGTTGTTTTAGTTTAATTTCATGGACTTTTATGGTGTGTCCCAATTAGCGTACTTATGCATATTCTAGGACATGTTTAGTATAAACAGTGAGAGTAGTGTGTTCATATAACACTCCGGTTCTTTCACTCGATTCTCCCAGAAAGCGTCACATGAAGACGATATGTTGAGCTCATCCATGCAGCGCATTCACTATAGATCCATGAAAAACACCAAACAGACATAAAATACTGCTCATCCACTCCCAAAATTATCAAAAACATACATGTAAAAGTAAACAAAACAAGTATACATAAAAGAAAGACTGTATACGGTATTCCTACCGTATCGGAGAGAAATGCAGAATCACGTTGATCTGCAGTCGCGGGTCTTTCATGCGGAGACTCTCCTCATATTAATGCATAATGATGCATTTAAAAGTTAATGGTCAAACGAATCTTTATCTTTTAAGTCCACATTGTTATTGCAGATGAAATATAACACAGATAACATTAAATAAATATTTTTCTATCAGGTTAAAATATGATTAGTCACTCAAACCTTTATCTAAACCTCTCACCGTCGGTTGCGCATATCCGCCATGTTTTGTAGGGGTTTTTTTTTTAACACTTTTTACTCGTGTTTGTAGTTCCTCCTACAAAACTCAATGGGTTGTGTGTTATATTAGCTGTTATAGTGAGCACGGATCCACACTTCCAAAATCCACCGGAAACAGTAGACCATCCGGAGACTTCTGGTATACTCTTTTCAACATACTGTGCTTTGGGACACTTATTTTAATCTCACACACTGTTTAGGAAAGATAGTATGGACATTGAGATGCAGGGTGTGGCTGTGTTTTTATGTCCACTTTTTATGCTGAAGGGGGTGGATTGGAATCCATTCCATTACTGTTTTGAATTGTTAGGGGTTAACAGTTTAGGACCCAAGGACCAGATGTTTGAAAGAAGACCCTGAGTCAGAATTATAATAAATTGAAGAAAAGTTTTACTGAAGATAGTTTGCAGTTTCATCAGCAGAAGTCAGCTTCAAGACTCACACAGGAGTTCGTAGGCTTACAGTTACAAAGATCACAGCAGTTATACCATTTCCAAGGTCTAAGCTACGTAATTGCTTACAGGTTGAATGATTCTGATTGGCTAAGAAACAGATAAACATTTTCCACATAATTTCCCACACATATACAGACTGAAGCATATCTCCATCGATTATGCAGCTGACACTCAGACCCAGGGCCGTGCACAGGGGGATGGCCCGGTGGCTAGAGCCACTGCCCTTCTGCCCTCATCAGCTGAGGTGCCCCTCTCGCCCCCCTCCCTAACCCTCCAGAAAATTCCCATAAAAACGTTCTGTTATCGCTCTGCTAAAGATCCACTGATTCCGCTAATCCTCTCTGTGTTTTCAATAGGAAAATTGAAAATTTTCCGCAGACAAGCATGTCACTCGTAGACAAGCATGTGCCCGCTCTCCGACGACAGTTTTAGAATAGAATGTTGTCCCATTCACAGGTCGATTACAAATTACAATCCACATTAGGCTACAGACAGTAGTCGATCCACAAAATTAGTATTTTGGTAATATGTTTTTGTATTTCTGTCGCAAAATGTTTTGCTCCTGGTCTTCAAATAGTGCTAACAACTCGTGCAACATCCATGTTCTTGGAAGAAAAACAAATGCGTTTCGTGCCGTTAGCCCCCTTGTAACCTACTATACTAAGGTACTATTCATTTAGATTAGAACACATTTAGATAATATATTACCTTTTTATTATGTATAATGTTAATATGGTCTCATTAAATATTATAAATATGATGTATGTTATAGATATATACTAGTATATCAACTAAGGCAACTGATTATAATGGGAAATATATTTACAGGAGTTAAAGTGTGAAAAACTGTCTGCTAAATATTCTATACATAATGATTTACCCTCTGGCTTTCTAGAACTTTGATTCAATTTTTGCAATGTTGAATGGGCTTTAACCTGTCTTTGCTCTTTCTCACTCTGTTCTTCTAATTTTGTGAATGCATTGTTTTTTTGTTTACAAAATTTGCAGACAACATAAAATGTTATTTATTTATTTGCGATTTATTTATTAGTGTTATTTATATTAGATTAGATCAGGTTAAATAATTTGATTGAACAAGAATTCTAATTTTCACTACTCCCAGTGTATGATTACAGAACAATATATGTTTGAAAATTGATGGAGCAACAGATTTTGTGTGAAAATAAATCAGAAAGGTGGTTTGTTTAAAAATCGTATTAATGTATGAGGTGGCAAGGAGGTAGGCTACACACGGGGTAAAACCAGCATGGTAAAGACACACAGTATTGATAAAAATACTTAAGCTAAATTAATATGCTTTTAATAATGTCTAAGTCGATACTTGTTCAAACCAATCACTTTAGCAAAGTTTATACAATTTTTGGAGTTATTTTGATAAATTAAATAATAAATGTTTGTTCAATAAATATAGGCTATCTGTCCTAATTTTCATTTTTTATGATCATTTTAAAAATACAGAAACAAGATTCTTGAGATCTTTGTATTTAAATTGCTACATAAGTCTAAAACATAAAAAAAATAGTAGATTAAATTAGCACAGAATCAACTTTGATCAAGTCAATGATCCGCCAAATTTCCAAGTCCATCATCAAAAGCGTTTATGAAAAAAAGTGCTGAGCAGAATTTGTGCCATTTAGTGGTATAAAAGAGAATTAAGTCAAATGCACATTTCTTCCCCGGTGTGACTTTGTAACTGTTGTAACCTGTATATCATTTCAATTTATACTTTAACTGTATAATATTAAATTAAATGTCTATACTACTTCCATAGGATGAGGCAGCTCAGAGAGTGAGAGCCCACTGAGCATCAGACAGTTAAACTGGCATTGACATTGAATTATTTAATTGGAAGAGTAATTATAACAGCATAAATTGATTTTGCACTAAATCCTAATTGTAATCTTATTGCCCATATAAAAGAGTTGTTTTTAATTTTCTATATTAAAATGATACTGCCTCATTCAAACTCCTTATAGTGCCCCCTTTTTGGTTTAAGCCACTGCCCCTCAAAATGTCTGTGCACGGCCCTGCTCAGACCCTGAAGTCAGGCACGTCGTGACCTTCCAGGTCTCAGATTTGCATTGTTGGGTGCCAGCATGTCCAGTGGCCAATGCCAGTGGTTCCTAACCTGTAACAAGAAGACTAACACACACACCGACACACAGCTTTTCCAAGGTTGGATTTGGCCAGACTCTAACTATAAACAGGAGTCTCGTCTCAAAACATCAAGATAACAAGTTATTTCTCTGAAGGATAGGACACTTTAGTCTAAATGGAAAATATAGGCTTTAACTGAGAAATGGTCCCTTAAACTATAGACTTAAATGACCCCTGTATGTTTTAAAACATGTTGAAGACTGATCATCTTTGTTTTAGTAAACACTGTTACAAAGACACAAACTCACATAAAAAGCCAAGAGTCAAACTGCCCAACTAAATGAAATACTGATCACCATAATGGTGACCAAACATTCAAACCATCAACATCTACATCTCTGTTAATTCTCAATAAGAGCTTCTGTAGACGTCTGATAGAAATAAAGTCAGGCTGGTTAGTAATAAGTGAAGCTGGTAATGAATTTTGTGGAGTTGTTTAATCCTCCTCTGCTGAGATCTTCACAGATTTAATGTCTTTATCTTCAGTTGATTTCATCTAAGGCTGTGGCTGAAGTCAGTTGTATCTATATCATCATAGCTACAGTTAAGTTAGCAATTGAAGCCCTGATGTGTTTTCAAGTCAAGTCATGTCAAGTCACCTTCATTATTTTTTATTTTTTTTTATCTTTTAACAATATAGATTGTTTCAAAGCAGCTTTACATTGATAATAGGAAATTACAGTAACCTTCGGCCCTCCGGCCGCTTATCCGCACAAAACAGTGTCTGGTGGCTCGAGAACGTGTGTTAAGCTGGGGTCACATGTGTCGGACATACGTACCATCAGCACCGGCTCTCCACAGGGCTGTGTTCTCTCTCCTATGCTTTTATCCCTATATACCAACAGCTGCACCTCCAGTCACCCGTCCGTCAAAGTCTTGAAGTTTGCGGATGATACCACCATCATTGGGCTCATCTCCAACGGGGATGAGACTGACTATAGGTGGGAAGTTGACAACATGTTATCCTGGTGTAGCCAGAACAACTTGGAGCTAAATGCTCTAAAGACAGTGGAGATGGTTGTGGATTTCAGAAGGAACACACCCCCACTTACTCCCATCAATTTGAGCGGCTCCCAAGTAACCATTGTGGAGTCCTTCTGCTTCCTGGGTACTACCCTGTCCCAGAACCTTAAGTGGGAGCTGAACACCAGCATACTAGCCAAGAAAGCCCTCCAGCGTATGTATTTTCTCCGACAACTGAAGAAATTCAACCTCACGAAGACAGTGATGGTGCACTTTTATACAGCCATCATTGAGTCCATTCTCACTTCCTCCATCACCATCTGGTATGCTGCTTGCACGGCCAAGGATAAGAGCAGGCTGCAGCGTATCATCCGCTCTGCGGAGAGGGTGATTGGTTGCAATCTGCCCTCCCTTGGGGACTTGTACTCCTCTAGGGTGCTGAGGCGTATGAAAAAGATTGTGGCTGATCCCTCCCACCCTGGAAATTCCCTATTCCAGCTACTCCCCTCTGGCAGAAGGTTGAGGGCCGTTAGGACAAGCACCTCACGTCATAAGAACAGTTTTTTCCCTTCTGCCACTGGCCTTTTCAATAAGGCACGGATCCCTCATTGACACTGACCTTAAATGTTGCACTGACTTAAAGTATAAACTTTTTGACTCAATGCTACAGTTTGCACTGCATATTTGCATCAATGCCTTAAAAGCTATTTCTTGGTGCTCTTTTGTGCTCCTATATTTTATACTATATGGCAGGGGTCACCAACTGGCGGACTCCGGTCCGGATCCGGACCGCAAAATACGTCCATACGGACCGCGAAGCCTTTTGACATAATTAAATAAATAAATTCCGCTATTTTCCGATAAAATCACATTTTTATCAGGCACATTAAAGTCAACTAAGTAGAGCCGTTTGGGTCCTACAGCGCAACGGGTTGCTATGGTTGCTACTACAGTTACTATTTGCTCACTGTTGCTACGTTCAGACGCGTAGTCATGCGTGCGTGAAGCGCGCAGACAGATGAAACTTTCAGCGAGTGAAAAACAATGGCATTTAAAAAAATTAAGAAAGTTGCCTCTGAAAAAAAGAGTTTTCCGAGATGAATGGGTGGAAAAATACGCATTTATTCTTCCTGCATCGAGCTGTAACGTTACATGTGTCTCATTTGCTCTGAGTCTGTCGCGGTTGTCAAAAGTGGAAACATTAAACGTCATTAAGAAGCTAAACATAGACACTTTGAAGAAACGTATCCTCAGCAGTCCGAGGTAAGGGCACGGAAAATAAATGAGCTCAAAGCCCATAATGAGCGATCTAAGTTACACGGGTCCTCTCTCACTCATTCACCGCCCAACAACGAGCATATGAATGTTCACTGAGAATACAGTGAATTTTAGACAATTTTATTTACATTTCACAAGATGTTATTTAAATTTTTATGGACTTAAATGAACCATACAAAATAAGAGAGAAAGGGTCTTGCACTTTTTCATTTTTCCAACACTGGTGGCACTATTTTTGCCTGTTTGTGTTTCTGAATGATATTGCTGATTATCTTTTACCAATGCAACTTGAAGCACAGAAGAGAGCAGTGTGTTCAACATTAGATACATTTAGTTAAGTAGAGACCATACATGTAAATGAAGATAAAATGGGATATGGGATTTCTGATTTATTTGAACAGGGAGGTTTGCGTTCATTGATTGTGATTGTTAATCTCAGTTCAGCCGAAAAAAGCACTTTAGTTTTCCTTTTAAATTGTTAATGTTGAAATTAATGTATGTTCAGTGCAAATTTAGAGATGAAGGCATAAAGTTTCCTTTATCATATTTTTATCAGACATTGTTACTGGTTGAATTCAAATACCAAATTTTGTACCAAAGCAACTTAAAGGACATAACAGAACAGCATTAAAATGAGATCAGTTTTGTGAAGAATTACTTGTGTCTGCTTATGAAAAGACATGTTTATCCATAACATTATATTTTGTTCAATAAAAAAAAAGTATTGATTTTTTAAATCTACACTCATTTCTTTAGTCTGGTAAAACCCATCAATTCATATTTTTAGGTATATAATTGTCCGGACCTCGGCTGGTGAGGAGGGTTCATTTACTGGACCTCAAGCAATTTTAGTTGAAGACCCCTGCTATATGGTATATGTTGTATGTTATATGTATGTACCCTCCTGCCAAAGTAAATTCCTTGTCTGTGTAAACATTCAGGGCGAATAAATTAATTCTGATTCTGATTCTGATTCTGGAGTGCCCTCTGGTGGCTCTCATGGGCACTCCAGCTGGTGACCGTTACACTTTGTAAAGTTACACTTTAAATTAATCTGTGCAAGTTAATACACAGAAAAAAATTGTTTGCCGTCGTAATCTTTAATCAAAGTCTGAAAAGTTACTTCCGGTCTGGAATGGCGTTCCTTCTCTGATGATGTAGGTTTGACGGCTTGGGTTGGGAAACGCTTAACCACTCCCCTCAAACCGTCAAACCGCAGAGATTGAGAGGAGGAGCGCTAGAGTAAAACCCTGCCCTCTGTTCAATATTCTGTTTCACTTGGAAATACGTCACAACACTGGAGAAAAGTCGTTTGCAACTTCCGGTTCATACGGACTTTAACAGCAGGTGTTCATCACTAATGCTCAATCATCACTTAATCCCTTAATTATCTCATTACAACTGATTCAGAGTTACTGTAACTCTTTAGAGTGGGACCATATGTATTCTGAACAGAGTTAAATGGCATCTGTGGATTTTGCTGTGTAATTAAAGCCTGCAAGAAGATTGCGATCCAAGTTCTCTGTGCGCTGATTTGCAGTGAAAAGGAGAAAAAGAAAAATAGATTATGCAGGAGTAGGGATGTTAACCGATGACCGTTTGACCGATGGTTGACCGTATCAACGTTAACCGATCAAAGTTGTCGGTAGTCAGTTCAAAAAAAGAAAGTGATCTCTAAATTAGGCTATTATAGACAGTGGACTAAACGCTACTATAGTTAGCCATCTCATTCCAAGATCTTTTTGTGTGAAGTGAACAAATCCCTCACACTCAATTTTCCATAACTCGCCTGTTTGTTAATAAACCAATAAAAACATTTGGCGTGAGGTCACAGCGTTTGGGTTCGTGCGCTCACAAGATTTGGGAAAAGTAAAGGCTACAGGCTAAAACACTCGAGGTTAGAGCCAGGGCAGACGACAGGAATCATCATCTTTCTTTATTATTGTTAGCACTACCTCAAACTAAAGCGGCGTCTCTTCGGAGCTGTCATTTTCTTAAATGAACCGCGGCAATGTCTCAAATGAGCTTCTAACGCTAGACAAACGCCTTTATTTTCAACGCGATCACCTTGTACCCAAACCATATCAAAACTAAGGAGCCATTTGTCCTCCGATTACATACAAGCTCCTCGCCGCCGCGTTTGCGGGACTCATGTTTCGCGCTGTAGGGGATTTAAAAAAAGTGACGTGAGCGGGAGGCAGAGCGGCAGAGAGATGCGACAGAGTTGCGAAATTGCAGGCACGGCTCGAAATGGCTGTTATTTCAAATAGCGTAGCATATTTTAAACTAATCGGTTAACCGGTTTTAACCGGCTAATGAGGCTCGGTGGTCGGTCAAGAATTTTTTTAGTTTTCGCCATCCCTATGCAGGAGGAAATGTTCAGGGAGACGAGGGGAGCAAGGACTGTGTTTCTGCAAAGAGAGTTGGGGTTAAATAAATAATTCTGCAATGTTCTGCTGTTCAAGCAAATGTTTGTGCTTTATTTCTGTTTGATATAATTGTAAATTTATCTATTACCATGCCAAATATCTCACGGCCGCCAGCGACTCTTCTGCGATTCTCTCAGATCACGTCTTTGATAATTCACACTGCATGACTGTCACTCACATGAACAAGCACTGATTTACCAGTGATTTCGGGCATTTGTCGGTGATCTCCCAAAACCTGTTGGGCAAGCGAAAATCAGGGCTAATATCGTTCAGTGTGAACTCGGCATAAGGCTGTGTATGAAGTCAGTTGTAGTTCTTGTGTTTCTCTTTCCTTCAGTGATTCTGCTTGTTAACAGCAGGTGTTCATCACTAATGCTCAATCATCACTTTAATCACTTTATCATCTCATCAACTTTAACACTGAGTCAGAGTTATTGTAACACTCTTTAGAGTGGGACCATATGTACTCTGACCAGAGTTAAATAAAATCTGGGGATTTTGCTGTGTGTTCTCATGTTGGATTGCTCTCTTTAGTTTGGTAAAATAAAGTTTAAGCTGCTAGGTTTGCTACGCCTCACCTCTTCTTCTCCTCATTCTGGATATTATTATGATGCATCTCAACTAACATTCATCCTTTTCAGCTCAAGCTGATACACCAACACCAGTCACAGACTCTCAGGGTCATTGGAATAAAAACACACTAGGTACATAATCACAGTCTTTGACTATAATTGTCCCCAATCTGCCCTGTCCATCTCTGACTCTGTGCTCAATCTCTTCTTCAGTCATAGTGATTTCTGTCGCTGCAGTCGCTGTTCTCCTTCTTGCTCTTCTCTGGCTGATCTGCAGAAAAAGAGCTGGTGAGTTTTCAGATTTACTCCTTTACAACAATTAAAAACAGTTCAGATGAGCAAACAAACACATCATGTTCAGACTGTAAGTATCATAGAAACATGTGGATTATATGACATTCTCAAACAGAAGTTTATTCCTGCTGAGAAATCCTGTAATGTCAATATCACAGAGTTATCAAGTCAACAATCATTTTTATTATTCATTTTAATGCTTCAACAAAATCTGATTGTTGAAAATCTTAATGCTTAACATTGTGTTTTTCATGTGTGTTTGATCATAAATACTCATATTTCATGAGGCACTTGTTTTCAGATAATAAAAGAGGGACTGGTGACTCTGCGGTGAGTTCAGTAATGCAGTGATTTAGATTTGATTACTGTCTTTAAAGCTCAATAAAGTGTCATTCATGCAGTTTAACTGTTTGTTCTCAAGGTCAAAGATGAGAATGATCATAAAGGGACGTATGAGACGATCAACATGTCCATTCCTCCCGCTGCAAGAGCCAATGTGAGTCCACTAAATCATCAAACATTACGTTCACTGTCTGTTCAATAATGTGATTTAAAAGCTTTTGTGTTATTCTACATATTATAGTGAGAGATATGTCTGTTCTGTGTGTTAAACTTGACTCTCTGCACGTTTGCATTGATGTTTAGGAGCAGACAGATGATGTGACTTATTCTGAGGTCACTTCTTCCAATACAAAGACAGTAAAATCACTCAGTGTGAGTAGATACCAGCACATGAGTTTGACTCTCAGATAAATGAAGCTCATGCTCTAATAATAATAATCGCTGTGGTTCAAACATTGATGGACAGAATCTGTTCTTTCAGGATCATGATGATACAGTGACTTATGCTGCCATCAGAGGAAGAGAAGATCAACCGTAGGATGAACTTTACGCCTCTGTGAACAAGAACAAGACCTTCACAAATAAACATTAAAGGTCCCATTGCAGGAAAATTTCACTTTATGAGGTTTTTTAGCCTAAATATTTAGTTCCCCTAGCCTGCCTATGGTCCCCCAGTGGCTAGACGTTTTGATGGGTGTAAACCAAGCCCTGGGTATTTTTGAGAAAATGAAAGCTCAGACGGGCGAATCTAGAAATCTTCCCCTTATGTCGTCATAAGGGGAACGGTCACCTCCCCTTTCTCTTCTTTGCCCGCAAAGAGAATTTGGCCCGTCCATGAGAAAATGAGCTGCGTGAGCGCGATATTGGTTTTCCTCGAGAGACATCATGGCTTGCAAATGAGCGAAGCATGGCAGTTGCTCAGTGTTTGGATGTACAAATGAACACAAAGGTATTTTTTAGTTCCTTCATCCGAGCCTCTGGAGAACCAGTGGGTTATTTGAATTTTTGATGTGTAATTGTTCAAGTTCAGACATAATCTTTCTCTCAAAGTCGTTCAATACTGTTTATGCATCAGTAAATCAAGCCAGTGACTAAACGATCAACTTCACATCGTTTCTCTTAGTAGGATGAATATAATCTTACTTAAACTGTGATTAATATATATACAGAAAGCGATCAAAGAACAATCCCTTTCCAGTCGCTCAAGCTGTCAATCACACAGCGCGAGTTTATCTGGACACTTGCCAAAACTCGTTATAAAATCAATGACGCTGTTACTGTACTTACCTCATGTTTGCATTGGTTAAATCATTAGTGAGAGTGCAGAAACTGCGTTGCAATGATAAGATCTTCATTCACGCGATCAACAGGCTGGCATCTGCTCAATGCTCATCACTGCAACCTTTCATGTGACGGGGATAGATCTAAATACTTAAAAAACTTCTCACGATTCATTAATCCTGACAGCTGTAATAGTAAAAACGTATAATAGCTGTAATAGTAAAAGTTTTCGAGAGAGTTCCACATGTAATGCGAGATATTCCATATGCAAGGATGTCAGCCAATCACAGCAGTGGGCGTTTACACTGAAGTCTCACAACAGCCAATCACAGCAGTGGGCGTTTACACTGAAGTCTCACAGCAGCCAATCACAGCAGTGGGCGTTTACACTGAAGTCTCACAGCCAATCACAGCAGTGGGCGTTTACACTGAAGTCTCACAGCAGACACGCCCCTTCAAACAGAGTGTTCAAATCAGAGGCTAAAATCAGGCTAGGAAATATGCCTTTTATTTCAAAATTATAACAACTTTTGATCTAAAAAAGATACTAACATTATAAGGGCACCCCAGGAAACATTCTAAAATAATAAAATAATCCATGGAATGGGACCTTTAATGATACAGATCATGAGCTCATCATATCAGGAGCAGATGAGAAGTTTTCATCTCTCTGGTGTTTGGAGGAATTATATATTTGTGTGTGAACGAGCAGATATTTGTTGAATGTCCTGTGAATATGAATGAGATTTATTGTGAATCATCATCTGGTCAGAGCACAGAATCTCATCTATATCATCACAGCTACAGTAAAGTTAGAGATTGAAGCCCTGATGTGTTTTCATTAGGGATGTCCCGATCCGATCCACGGCATCGTTTTCGTGCCGATACTGGCCCAAAACGCTAGATCGGATATCGGAGGGGAGAAAAAAAATTATCCGATACCTATGATCCGATATCTATTAGGGATGTAACGGTACATGTATTCGTACTGAACGTACATTCGGTGCATGGATTTACACGGAGAATACACGGTATAAAAATAAATAAAACTCGCGTGCACATTAATTAATGTAATACGGAACTAACGTTACTGTTACGTGCATAGACATATGCGGGAACGCGCGTCTATATCGCTTCAAACGCTCGCTTTAGCATTATATGCTCGCGGCGCGTCCTATTCGCTTTGGACGCGCGAATGGATTCAAACTGTTCAAGCATCGAACTAGACGCGAATTTGATGCTCTATTCGCGTTTGGTGTGAACGCAGCAAAATGAACAGGCTGCGATGTCAAGATTGCAATGCTGGAATATATGTGTGTGTCAGAGAGAGAGAGAGGCACGGGCGCGATCGAACAGTGGAAACAAAAACATACTCGTCATTTTCATACAGGAAATCATTAAAACTGCAAAAAGTGTTTAGCTTATATTTGTGTAAAACACAACATTGTGCTTTGGTCAAACTGTAAACTCTTGTCAAACTGTAACTGTCACCCAACCAAAATCTCTCTCACACACACACACACACACACACGCTGTTTAAAAGCAAAAATGATCTCATCTTTTGGACATTCATCATATTGCATTGGTTTTCATTTCTTGTCCTAAAACAGAGCACTAATCTGTTTATGTTCTACATTGAATAAAAAAGAAAATCAAAATGTGTTTTTAAAAGTAGTATTATTTTATACAGAAATAAATTATTTATAATTCAGATAAGAATAAAGTTAAAGTTAATAAAAATTTTAAGGAAACAAATATATTGATCTGAAATATAGCAAATTAATTTTAAATTCATTCAGGTTACCAAACATATCTCAAGGTCTTTTGAATAAAGGGTGGCAGTCTTTCATTATCAACTGTTGTTGTGGACTATACACTGGAGAAGTATTTGTTCTCCATTTGAGTGAGATGTTTTTATGTGGCTAATTGAGCAATGAGCTTCCATATATTTTATTATTAGTAGTATTAGTTCAAGAATAAAATAAAAATATCGGATTGATATCAGTATCGGCAAATGTAGTTGTGGTATCGGGACATCCCTAGTTTTCATACAGGCCAGACTCAATCTAGTGTCTCACAAGCCTCTTCCATGACTGGAGTCTGTTTATCCACTGGATTTCTGTCTGAAAACCTTCATCTTCATGCAGAAGCTCATGCTGAAATGATCCTCTTGCTTCAGCTTGTATATCAGCTGTTTCTTCTACAGAGAGACGTCCGTCTGAGAATTACATCAGTGTCTGCTCACATTATATTGTCATAACATATCCTAAAATTTGACTTGGCAGTGTGTATATGTCACAAAATGAAATGCTAGCTATTTCTTTCTATTTTTCACATGTGACAATAAAAAGCAAAGTTGTTAAAATAAAAGTTGTTGTCTCTTCAATTCCTGTAAAAACAGACAAAACTAAACTTGCTCCTTTTAAAAACCCTCTATTTGAAAACCCACCAGCCGCCACTGGAAAACAGAAGTACGTTTGGCAGTAACTGCAAAGCTATTTGAGGAAAAAAATATTACTGATTTATAAAAAAATAATAATAGAGGGGACCTAGGATGATAACAGCACTAAACACTAGACAAGAGAGTCCATTACCACACTCTGAGCTACAAGGAAACGCTGAACATTTCGACACCATGTTTCACTTCCTCAAATCTGCTTCACAGCTTTATCAGCGCTTTAACCTGTTCTGAGAACAGAGCTATTCTCTGAACGTGTTCAAATCATCCTGCAAAATCACCATCATCTGGAAATCACACTGAATGCTGCACTTGAAGTCCATTTCAGAGTCTTGCATATCTGAGCTTTCTCTATTCTCCTGAGTAACTCTCTCAGTTAAATGATCTATAAGAGACCGTTTGAGGTTTTGCATATGTGAAAGTCCTATTTCTCTTTATTTTGCAGATTTTAAACACACATAAACACTAACATTTTACATGAAGCATTGGCTTTATCACATTTGCTGTCGATGAATAAATGATGTTACTGCCATGATGGTGTTGTTCCAGCATCTACCAGCACAGGGTTGATGAGATTATTCAGTCAATTCCTGACCCAATCCCAGAAATTGTACTAATCCACGAGCTTCACGACACATGACCCTAAGAGTGAAAATGAAAAAAATCATGCCCTGACTAACACAACTACTTTCTACTCAAGGACCTTGACAGAATTGTAGAGTAAAAAGTATGATATTTGTCTTTCAAATGTAGTGAAGTTAAGGTAACAAGTTTCCAGAAAAAATAATACTCAAGTAAAGTACAGACACTCAAAAAGTGTACTTAAGTATAGTACTCAAGTAAATCGTTACTGTCCACCTCTGGATGAGAAACAGCACTTACTTCTGTTATAGTCTCCATTATCACCATAATGATGAGATATATGGATGATGGAGATCATAAATATATAAACTCTGACTCTGATCAAGACAATGTTAATCACTCTCAGAAAAAAGTACTTTTTTCAAAGGGTACAACTTTATACCTTAATCGTGCAAATTGGCACCATAGACTGTAAAAAAATATGTGTGTAGTGTGCGTGACGTCACCTGTTGGTTTCTGAAGAGCGTTTTTGAAGCCTAAAGTGGGCTGTCGCCATCTTGGCAGCGCGTCACTCCCGGATAACAGAAAATGGACAAAGAAGCGTGACGTGGGTGAGCTGAGGCTATTGTTATTGACCTGTTGCTGAAGCCACGCCTGCCTAGCTCGACGTGGTCGAGTTAGCTCAGGCTAAGGAGCTAATGCTATATGCTAAAGGCCTCGCGCTAAAGTGACAGCTGATGATGTAAAGCCAATAGTTAAAGTTCATGTTTTTGCCCTTCGAAATATTATAATAGTTAAAAGACATAGCTACAAGTGAGACTGTGTATCGTGATTCTGTACTATTCTGCTAGTTGAAAATGTATTATGCAGTAACATACAATATTACTCTGAGCTTGTGTGTGTGTGACAGTGATTTATGTGCATACATGTCAGTCACTCTTTTTTTACAGTCTATGGTCCGTCAGCTCAGCATCGCTCATCAAGTTCGTAGAGAGCTTTATTATTCAGTCTGATTTTGGCCGCCTCTCTAATGGGTCAAACCATAGATATAACTTCAGAAGTTCAAGTAAATGCACTAGAAATCCACGTTCATTCAAGGATGTGCATCTATTGCATGGACAGAGAGAAAGCACTGACACCTGCGGGATTTCATCTGACGGTACTTTTTATTTAACACTAAAAAGATAAATAAGCATGTAGTCTATCTGTCCCGTAAGAGCAACGGTACCGCAGAACGAGTGTAGCCTCTATATCTATAGACACTTTTAAATCTGAACTCCAAAAGGCAACAAAATTGTCAGACATCCATGAGTGCATATTCACAGTGGAAAACAACTGGAAAACCCATCCATCCATTCATCTTCTTCTGCTTATCCGGGGCCGGGTCGCTGGGGGTCGCTGGGGCAGCAGTCTAAGCAAAGATGCCCAGACTTCCCTCTCCCTAGACACTTCCTCCAGCTCTTCCGGGGGAATACCGAGGCGTTCCCAGGCCAGCCGGGAGACATAATCCCTCCAGCGTGTCCTAGGTCTTCCTCTGGGTCTCCTTCCGGTGGGACACGCCCGGAACACCTTCCCGGGAAGGTGTCCAGGAGGCATCCGGAACAGATGCCCGAGCCCCATCAGCTGACCCCTCTCGATGTGGAGGAGCAGCGGCTCTACTCTGAGCTCCTCCCGAGTGACCGAGCTTCTCACCCTATCTCTAAGGGATCGCCCAGCCACCCAGCGGAGAAAGCTCATTTTGGCCTCCTGTATCCGGGATCTTGTCCTTTTGGTCATGACCCACAGCTCATGTCCATAGGTGAAAGTAGGAACGTAGATTGACCGGTACATCGACTGCATTACTGCAGAAGCTGCACCGATCCGTCTGTCAATCTCCTGTTCCATCCTTCCCTCACTCGTGAACAAGACCCCAAGATACTTAAACTCCTCCACTTGAGGCAGGAACTCTCCACCAACCTGAAGTGGGCAAGCCACCCTTTTCCGACTGAGGACCATGGCCTCGGATTTGAAGGTGCTGATTCTCATCCCAGCCGTTTCACACTCGGCTGCAAACCGTCCCAGTGCATGCTGAAGGTCCTGGTCTGATGGGGCCAGCACGACAACATCATCCGCAAAGAGCAGAGAGGAAATCGTGTGGTCCCCATACCTGACACCCTCCGGCCCCTGGCTGCACCTAGAAATTCTGTCAATAAAAATTATGAACAGAACTGGCGACAAAGGGCAGCCCTGCCGGAGTCCAACATGCACCGGGAACAAGTCTGACTTACTGCCAAAGGCAAAGGGCCTTATTGGCAAAGGGCCCCGGACCCCATACTCCCAGAGCACCCTCCACAGGACGCCGCGAGGGACACAGTCGAATGCCTTCTCCAAACATATCACAACTGTAAAACAGTGCTGGTTATTCTCTCGATACTCGACCACGACGGAGTCCAAAGGCGTGGGCGAAGTAATGGGTGTATTAAATTGTATGAAATAATCCCAAAAAAAGCACAAACACGGCAGAGATGCTGAGTTCAGCGGCTGGAATTTGCTGAGGTGACGTGACGCTAACAGACAGACAAACTGCTGATAGTGACAGGCTGACATCAGCGGCAATCCACCTGTCACTCAAGTGGCCCCGCCCTTAATTATGCAGAACTTTAAGGCTTAATATTATTTAAACGGATGAGTTATAAATAAATTCACCCCCTTTCATGAAGGGCAAGATTAGTTATTTAGACCAAAACCAATTTTCATGTATCGGCTTGTACATCGGCTTCACAAGAGAGACCGGAAGGTTGCCGCTTGATTGGCACCTTAAAGGTTCATATTATTAGTACATGTGTACAAAGGTACCTTTTGAAAAGGTTCTGGCCCAGTGACAGCTTTTGTACCGTTTTTACTAAGAGTGATTTCTATCAGGATGACTCTGAACCAGACTGTCGATGTGGAAACAGACGATTCAGAACAGGACTATGTCTTGGTCAATATTACAGAAAAGAGAAGTATGTTTGGCAGTAACTGCTATTTCAAGGAAAAAAATATATCATTTCATTCATTTTTTTTTTAAATAAATAAAAATAAAAAATAGAGGGGACCTAGGATGATAACAGCACTAACACTAGACAAGAGAGTCCATTACCACACTCTGAGCTACAAGGAAACGCTGAACATTTCGACACCATGTTTCACTTCCTCAAATCTGCTTCACAGCTTTATCAGTGCTTTAACCTGTTCTGAGAACAGTACTTATTGACGCAGAGCAGAGAAGAGGTAAGCTAGCAGCGATGGGGTTAGGCTATGCTTTGTTGAGGTTAAAAAAATTATCTTCCAAGCCATTCTAAATGAATGCTATTCATCTTATTGTGAATGTTTCATACATCCATATAGAATAGAATAGAATAGAGTAGAATAGTCTTTATTGTCATTATACGCAGGTGCAATAAAACTCTACACATCAAATTTACCAGTGTTAAATTAACACTGCTCAGTGTTTATATGAGTCCAGAAATAAAGTAAATCTGGTCAGTAATAAGTGTGTCACGGAGTCACCAGATCCACACGCTCCGCCCACTCGTTCCCTCTCCCCGGAAGTCTGATTCACCCCTCCTGCACATCATCACCGACTCACACTATAAAGAGACACTTCCCTAGTGATGGCAAAGTGAGGCTTCCTGAACCACTGAGACCTCGCAGCCCATTGCTTCACTCAAAGGGTCATTACTCGAAGCTTCATTCAGCATTGCTCACTAGTGACACCTAGCGACTGTGCAAAGAAACAGCAGACAGATAAATCAATACTGAACCAATGACCTGAGCAGACATTTGTCCATTGCCTGGGTATAAAATGGGACTGGGGATATATAGGAAACTGCAACACTGCAGGTTGGGGTGGGTGAAGGAATGATTACAAATGATTTTTATTGAGGAACAGAATTTTTTCAAGTGTGTTGGGGTTTAGACAATTCCTCTTCTTGGACAAAACCTCTCCAGCCTTGGAAAAGATCCTTGCACAAGGAACAGAGGATGCAGGGGAACATAAAAAAGCCAGTGCCAGCTGATATAAATGAGGAGACTGATGCTTATGTTGAGCCCAATATACTAGTGGATCCTCAGATCTTGTGAGATTCACTTCTGATAAATATCGGTCCACTTCTACAGTAGCATCTGCTGTTGCACTTGAGCTCCTTCTACTGTGATCAACCATGCTATCCAGCAGAGGCCAAAGGTCACCTAATAATAAAGGTACAAAGTAAAAAAAAATCCATTAACAATGGTTCACAATACCAATCACTAATATTAGGGATGGGCAATACCACACTTTTAGGATTCGATACGATACGATACTTTTTCTTGCATTTTCATCGATATCGATACCGATACCGTTCATTTATTTTTCTTTTTTTCTTTAATTTTTGTCAGTAAAAATATTATTACATTTAAGACAAATCACAAGACAAATACAGACCATTTATACAAAATGTATTATGGTCAATACATAATAAAATTAAAATTAAAATAAATAACATAAATATGAATTAAATAAATTAAATATGAACAAAAACATACACATTTTCACTTGTCTTATTTCTCAAAAAAAAAAAAAAAAAGACCAATCTTGGTAGAAAAAGGTAAAAGGAAAAAAAAAACTAACAAACAAACAAAAAATGAATACATCAATGTTATGTTTCGAGCCTCTTTGTAGAAGTAAACATGTAACACTTCACTGAAGCAAAAACAAGACGTCATAAAGATCATAATAAACTAGGACTTACTTATCCTATAATGCATAACAAAGACAGTTGTTCCCTGAGAAAATGAACTTGGAAAAATGAACTTCCTCACGCCTTTAGTGCACTCGAGATATGTCGTCACACTTTACTGGGCTGGTGGCCTTGTTTGGCTGTGTGTGTGTGTCATTGTCGGCTGTGTCTCACAATGTCGCTCATTCGCTCGTCTCCTGTCGTGTGACATGGGCCAGCTCAATTTGCCGCCAGGTACAGCCAGGGGTGTCCCGGCACATAGTAATTTAAGGAAGTAATCTAAAACAGCTGAAAGTGATACATACACCCCCAATTATAATTTTTTAGTTTATATCGATATTTTTTTTAAAGGAAATCGATGCCAAATGAGTAGCGCGAGTATATCAATCTATCGATACCACAGAATCCCTAACTAATATGAACATTCACACAACAAAGCCATACACTACTTGCTGTTGATTGAAGATTGAGCTGCTTCTGAAGAGGCTGGCAGCTGAGCTGGGGGTGTGTTGGTGGAAGCAGAATGGAGACCAGAACTTCTGATTACAGAAGCGCATTCAGATTTTAATCTTGATACCGCTTCTTGCAGTTTCCCTTGACTTACGAATCCCAGTTTTTTTTAATCTGGGATCCAATAACGAGGGTATGGTCATCACACTTATTGACTCTAAATGTGCTGCATGTTCCCTGACCCTCCGTACAAGGCTGTCACCCAGATGCCTTGTTAACTTTGAATTGAGGCCTTCTAGCTTGCTCGTTACAGCGTGATTAAGCATCTTCACTTTGGAGGCAGACACCGTTTTCTCTCCCGAAAGCTCTACTGTATCCTGGCTGAAAGGGGCAAGAACATCTAAAGCGTCCTGGACTGCCTCGTACTCCAGGGCTGTAGGAGGGGTGACGTCAGTCTTTAGAGAGGTCAGGGCTGCCCCCACTGGCTCTCTCAGCTGACAGAGACGCTCCAGCATGTTACAAGTGCTGTTCCAGTGAGTGTCCACTTCAGTTATCATTTTCAGGACTGGTCTCCCCATCTGCTCCTGTACTTGGACCAGTCTCTCTTTTGCTCTAGTGCTGGTTCGGAAATAGGTCACAAGTTTCCTACATTTGGACCAAATGTCGTTGAAGCTACTGATGACCTCAAAAGATTTCCTCGCAATAAGGTTTAGTGCATATCGCATGCCTAACATTCAATGATCTTACACATGCTATCATGTTGGCTGCAGCATCAGTTTGGCTCTGGGTTGGACGGGACCAGCGGCGAAGAGAGTTTTGGCTCTGGCTCGGGGGGCATGACACTCACAGACTCTGGCTCGGCGGCCATGACGCTCTCAGTCTCAGGCTCGGCTGGACTGGCGTGAAGTGCAGCCTCGGCTGGATTGGCGTGAAGCTCTGGTTCGGCAGGACTGACGTGAAGCTCTGGCTCGGCAGACGTGACGTGAACAGTCTCTGGCTCAGCAGACGTGACGTGAACAGTCTCTGGATCGGCAGACGTGACGTGGCAGACGTGACGTGAACAGTCTCTGGATCGGCAGACGTGACGTGGCAGACGTGACGTGAACAGTCTCTGGATCGGCAGACGTGACGTGAACAGTCTCTGGATCGGCAGACGTGACGTGAACAGTCTCTGGATCGGCAGACGTGACGTGAACAGGCTCTGGATCGGCAGACGTGACGTGGCAGACGTGACGTGAACAGTCTCTGGATCGGCAGACGTGACGTGAACAGTCTCTGGATCGGCAGACGTGACGTGGCAGACGTGACGTGAACAGTCTCTGGATCGGCAGACGTGACGTGAACAGTCTCTGGATCGGCAGACGTGACGTGAACAGTCTCTGGATCGGCAGACGTGACGTGAACAGGCTCTGGATCGGCAGACGTGACGTGGCAGACGTGACGTGAACAGTCTCTGGATCGGCAGACGTGACGTGAACAGTCTCTGGATCGGCAGACGTGACGTGAACAGGCTCTGGATCGGCAGACGTGACGTGAACAGGCTCTGGATCGGCAGACGTGACGTGAACAGTCTCTGGATCGGCAGACGTGACGTGAACAGTCTCTGGATCGGCAGACGTGACGTGAACAGTCTCTGGCTCGGCAGACGTGACGTGAACAGGCTCTGGATCGGCAGACGTGACGTGAACAGGCTCTGGATCGGCAGACGTGACGTGAACAGTCTCTGGATCGGCAGACGTGACGTGAACAGGCTCTGGATCGGCAGACGTGACGTGAACAGGCTCTGGATCGGCAGACGTGACGTGAACAGGCTCTGGATCGGCAGACGTGACGTGAACAGGCTCTGGATCGGCAGACGTGACGTGAACAGTCTCTGGATCGGCAGACGTGACGTGGCAGACGTGACGTGAACAGTCTCTGGATCGGCAGACGTGACGTGAACAGTCTCTGGATCGGCAGACGTGACGTGGCAGACGTGACGTGAACAGTCTCTGGATCGGCAGACGTGACGTGGCAGACGTGACGTGAACAGTCTCTGGATCGGCAGACGTGACGTGAACAGTCTCTGGCTCGGCAGACGTGACGTGAACAGGCTCTGGATCGGCAGACGTGACGTGAACAGTCTCTGGATCGGCAGACGTGATGTGAACAGTCTCTGGATCGGCAGACATGACGTGAACAGTCTCTGGATCGGCAGACGTGACGTGGCAGACGTGACGTGAACAGTCTCTGGATCGGCAGACGTGACGTGAACAGTCTCTGGATCGGCAGACGTGACGTGAACAGTCTCTGGATCGGCAGACGTGACGTGATGCGTAGGCTCGACAGGACGAAACCTTGGAACGATGGCCCTCTTGGCAGCACGTGCAGACATAAGCGGGGGATCGGCCACGCTGGAAAACCGGTCCCGTACATCCATAGACCGATCCAGTGGCTGGCTTGATGGTTGGCAAGACGTGACGATTCCCAGGCCGGGCGGGCGAGACGTGACCTGACTCTGGCTGGGCAGACGGGACATGGAGCTGTGAAGACTCTGGACTGGACGCGACCAGCGGTGAGGGATCTGGGGGTACTGTGAGCTTGCAGGGTGTTTCATCAGCCAAGCCCACAGTAAATGCCGAACCGCTCAAGGAGAGGGCCAGGTCGACATACCCTTCTAGGGTCCAGCCGGTATAGTCCTCCGGCATCAATTGAGCAACGTCATCATCCAGCCCGCTCCAAAACAGGTCCATGAGCTGGGTGTCATCTAACGCTCCCAGGTGACAGCAAGACAAAAAGTCCTGTACTAAATTCCTTATACATTTGGTATTGGTAGCCCTTTAATTTGTATTACGCTGTTACGCACGAACAGCGCGCTGACGTGCATTCCGCCAGAGCGGTTTCAGTTTTCTCTTAGTTTCGTTTCTGCCGCCATCTTCTACGAGTGGTAAATGTGCGTGCATGAATGTAAGTTCATTTATCCTTATATTTAGCTGTTATAACGAGATGTATTAAGACTTTCATGTAGCAGCTGTACATCCGATTGCTGTTGTTATGTTCATATCGTGATTAATGTGTTCGGAGGCGAGTGATGTCAGTGTAATTCACGTGTACATGTTTAGCGCTATTTGCCGCGCTGTGGACAATATAAACATGTATAGATGATGTATACTGAGGTGAATCTTTATGTTTACTGTATTCATACATATTCTTATATATATATATTTATTTGTTCATTTCAGACTAAACCACATTCTACCACCTCAGTTATAGCTAATGGCTGCATAATGTTGGACATGTATATTGACACATCCTGAAAAGATAAAGAGTTAACAATCTTCTGTCTCCTGTCATACTTCTTGCCGGAGTTCCGTAGTGGACTAGCCTTCCACCTAACTTCACAAAATAGAGTCCTTTACAAGTCCCTTGCATACCTCTCAATAGGCTGGCCATCTTGGAACATCAAAGAAAGGAATTTCCTCAGGGCCTGGTTGCTAACAACTGCTGGATCCATTTTGTGGTGAGTTCTTCTGTTATGATGCAGAGGCAGGAAGCAGGAAGCAGGAAGCAGGATCCAAATGCAGCAGTGTTTTATTAAATAAACTTGAATTAAGACAAAGACTAAGACTCCGGGACGGGACGGGACAGACAACATGCAACATTACAACATCAAGAACTCACAAAGACTGAACTAGACACAGGGCTTAAATACAAAGGCAAACAAGCTAAACAAGATAACAAGGGGGCGTGGCTAATCAGAGACACCTGGGAAGACTAATCAACATAACGGGCAGCTAAACATGAAAAGACAGGGGAACACATGACAGACAAGAACAAGACACAAACCCACACCTTGACAGTCAGCTCCCCAGTTCACAAGCACTTCACCATTCCACAATAATTTTATTTTGATTATATATGCCTACATGAGCCTTGCCTATGAACTCGTAGGATTAGGACTGAGGCTAAAGTTTATGTGAATAAGGCTACATTTGTTGATCAAAGCAGATTCATAAGAACTGTTTCTGTACAAGTTAATTAGTCCCATTTATTATTATTTTTTTCATAAATTCATTCATACAGTTGTTTGTTCATACATTGTGTAAGAACTACATCAACACTAACACATGAATTATGAGGATTAATTGTATTGCTTTGTGGTTTACAGAGCACAAAGAGATTTATTAAATGAAACAATAAAAAAAATTATTGGTCTTCTGGGACAGAAAGGCAGCTTTTCCACCTTTTGACCACAAGATGTCGTTAGTGTGCAACGTGTTGAAAAGCTTCGAGTAATTAACCATTTTACAATACAGTCGAGGGGGAAAGCCCCAGTGCGTCACAAAGCTTCATTTCACCATCACTACTTAGGGGCAACAATAAATACAGAATCAATAAACGGATCTATTTTCTCTGGGCTGGAGAGAGTAAAGCAGAACATTATAATCCATGTGTAGAAACTCTTCCTGAAGACATTTAATATCCGCTTTACAGACGCTCATGAAGTGTGTGCAAATACTTTCTGTTTCACCAAACTGGAGCTGACGTTAATCATTTCAAAATACCTTAAAAACTGTTTTAGAATTAATTTTCTACAAGTTAGTCATGGATAGTGGAAACCTTTTCAGTAACAAAACAATTTTTTCACTAATAATGTAATAATTGTTTTTCTAGATTTTAATGGCATGTGGGAAACTGCTAAAATAAAGAAGTGAGACTAACAGTAATTCTCTCATGTGCAAAAGTAGCCAATAAACTGTTCAGAGCAGATGTGTGTGAGACAGTGTGTTCACTCATTTGATCAGATGAGAGGAAGTGAATAACCAGAGGAGGAGCTGATGATGTTTAAAGGAGGAGCTGTAACTATATATAATGAAGAGAAAGACTGACAGAAACCGAAAATGGCTGATAAGTGTGATCTGTGTCTGCTGGGACTGATCATTCTCTCTTCACTTCTCACAGGTAAAGAAATCTGTATTTTCTCTAAAGACATTGTAGGACTGAAAATAATCCAAGATATTTGGAAATGAACAAAGACGTTTGCTTTACTGTTTTCCACCCCCTCTTTCTACCACAATGACCATTTGTAGTTCCTAAAGGCACAGAGGGGCTGATAGAGATCACTGTAGGCCAAGATGTGTGTACTTCAGGGGTCGATGAACTGTCACACATTTAGTAGTGTGGGGGGAGTTGTAATTATCTGATTGGTCAGTTTGAACGTCTCACATTTGGGTTTTAGTCACATGGTCAGGGAAAGGATAAAAGAAGATTGTAACTGTTGCTCTGTCTCTTTTAATCTCTGCTCTCTCTCTCTCTCTCTCTCTCTCTCTCTCTCTCTCTCTGGTAACATTTTACAAAAATGCTGGGTACAATTAATGGTATAAGTTATTATCATCTTATACATCTATTTTGAACTATTTTAAGTATAACTATAACCATGTTGCCAATAAACCCTTTCAATTACAACTAATGTGCTAACTAGTTTTGATTTGGTATTGACTTGCTATATAATATAATAGTGCTATCTATTGCAATACAATATCGTCACTCTCTATAGCAACGCTCTCCCACATATTAATCTATTGTAACTGCGCTTATTTCCGTCGTTGGTATAAGTGACAGTGGGTGGAATAGACAAGAAATGTACAGTTTTCCATTAAAACAGCAATATAACGTAGAAACAAATGCATTCAACATTATTTACACAACATATCGTAAACATTAATTAAGCTTATTCTAGACAATATTCATTAATATTGATAATAATAATTAAAAACTTATTTCAGCAACAGATATCATCGTTTAAATCATACCACTTTTCAAATAAAATAATTACACCCAATCACAGCTTAAAACTATAAAGAAAATTGAGCTCTTACCATGAAAAACGTGAAAAAACAATACGGGTCTTGAGTGACCTAAGCCAAACTACTATTGAAACCCCCGTGTGTTGACTGTAGCATAACGCGTTCAAGCCGTTTCATGCATATTATTAGTAAGATATTGTGTATACATTTATTCAGTTTAAACATTTTAATGGTATAGGTCAATATAAAGGCTCATAATTGGTTTAAATGCGTTCTGATAATATGTTATTTAACAACAGAACCTTTATCAACGACCCTTGGTTTTATAACTAAAAATGAATTGCTTAAATCATTTTGACTCGTAGTAAATAGACCCAAATTATAACCCGTCAAAATGTAACAAATTAATGTTTATCTCTGGGTTGTTGAATAATTTGGTCTGATGTGAAAAGTTTAGATTGTTTAGTTTGCAGTGACAGTGATCAGATCGAGCAGTTTAAGAACTCATTTATTTATTTATACATGTGTTTATGCATGTATATGTTAATATATCATGACCCATGTAACACATCTTGGTGCTGTCAAGACTCCTGGGGATTTTTGTTCTGCACAATATTAGCATTGACCAGCAGGTGTCGCTGTGTGCATTCGAAGCCTCGAGAAATCAACCACTTTCACACACATCAGGCTGAAGCTTCATCTCACCATAACTACCTTCAGGTTCACTTAGATCAACAGTTATACGGTATATTCGCAAACATATATGTATGTATTTACTGTAGTAAATCACTTGCAACATTTTTTGAACAATGTCCAAAAATGTAAACAAAATATGTCACATTCATGTAACATTCAAAATAATGTCACATTCGGCTTGCTCAGTTAATTAATATTCTGAAAATACTATCAATCACACTGTGCTTGACCCTTTTATATGAGAACACAGAATAATTTAATTGAATTGAGCTGAATAATGCCACTATTGTCTTCAATAGAGGTGAAGTGTACAGAACATCTTCAGTTTGCTGTATACAGTGACACTTCACATGAGAGCATCCGCTAAAGAATGAGTCTCTTTCAGACTGTAAAGTTCGACGTCACATCAGAACGCACCGATGAATTGGGATCTGGCCTGAGAGATTCTGCTGTTTATTCAGCTTGAAAGAGTGAGTGCTGCTGCCATTCCCCCTGTGCGCTTCAGCACTATAAAGAGAGATACAGTTCCCTGAACGAGCGTTATACACATGTGACACTGCGTCTTTTTCAAGATGTCGTTCCACCCGTGTGTTTGCTGGCGCCGGCTGATGGTCACGATCGTTGCCTGGTGTGTTTGGGCATTAAGCACACTGAGGTAGAGTTCGTGGTTCAGTGATGTTCTCACTGCGGGAAGATGATCATCTCTGTGTTACGGTCGAGACTCCAATACCTCAGGAGTGTTCGGAAAAGGAAATAATTGTTTAAGCTCTGGTGTTACCCGGACACATTTAAATGGTGAACAGACATGAAGTAAAGCTTGTTATGATGTGTTACTCCCTGTGTCCGTCTCATGCTTTCCGCTCACATAACATGGTGTCAGAAGTTTAGGAAAAAAACAGTTAACTGTTAGTTGCGACGCCACCATAAATACTCAGGAGAGAGTGTGTACGCGGACAGAAACGAAGATTAAATTGGAGATCGGAGAAGCCACAAGTGAGTGAGATGGAGAAAACAGGACAGATGAGCTGGTGAGATACAGCAGGGAAAATAAAAGGAGGTGACCATGGATGATGAAGCAGCAAGTATGCGGCATCTGATGCCGTCGCTGATGCCCCCAGGCAAGTTTGATTTCAGCCATATTAGTGAATGGCCCAAATGGATGTGACGCTTTGAGTGTTATAGAATCGCGTCAGGCCTAGACAAGCAGTCACGAGAATATCAGGTTAATACGTTTATGTATACCATCGGTGACGAAGCTGAAGATGTCCTGAATGTTCTTCCCCTGTCTGAGAAGGAGAAAAAGTCATATGAGACAGTGGAAACGGCGATCACACGGCATTGTGTAAGCAAACGTAATGTGATTTTTGAACGTGCAAGTTTTAACAGACGTAATCAAGAGGCAGGAGAGCGTATCGAAGCTTTCATCACTGCTGTACATGCTCTGGCAGAACATTGTGAGTCTGGAGCTTTAAGAGACGAACTGATGAGGGACAGAATTGTCGTTGGTAGATTAGCCGTGATTAAAGTGAGGCCGTGAAGAGACAGCAGCCTATCCTGGGTGGAAGTTCATGTGAGGTGCAAATAGCAGGGGACGTGCTTTAATGCTGTAAGTTCAAAACCAAAACAGTCAAAACAGAAAGTGAATTGGCCAAAACAAAAGAGGCCTAGTAAAGTGGATGAAGACAGTAGATCGGCTGGGTGTGGGAAATGCAGAAATATAAAGAGACACAATTGGAGAGAGTGTCCTGCACGTGAAGGGGAATACCCTAAATGCCACAAAAAGGGACATTTTGCGAAGCAGTGTTGGTCAGCTGGAACGGTTCATGGCATCACTCAGGATCGAGAAGAGTAGAGCATGAAAGACTTTCCTGGGAGAGGTGAGTTCAATAGAGACAAGTGAGTGGATTGAACTAGTCAGATTGAATGGTCAAAATACTGAGTTCAAGCTGGACACTGGCGCAGCTGTCACTGCAATCCCAGAAAGCTTTTCAGCAGCCGTTCATGGCAAACTCCAGCCACCCTGCAAAGTCCTGTATGTGTCCGGTAACCAGGCCCTCGATGTTCAGGGACTATTCACACACAACGTAATGACGAACTCGGTCGCCCAGCCCTGTTTGTTTGAACCGTGAGAGGGGTCAATTGGCGTTATTACGTTGTGCGTCAAGTTCAAGTGTTACTCTTTTGGCGTAAATCGATGCGTACAGCCGTCTACCAGAAGCTAGTTATTTTAGTCAATAAAGTTTTAAATATTGATATTTTTCTTACACGACCGCATCGCTTCACTTCAGAAGGTGTGAACTATTGAACTCACTTTTGAGTGAACTATCCCTTTCCTATACACATTACTCGCATCCTCTTTTACTAACACTAAAGATAACTTTGATACTAACAAGCGTCAAGCATATCATAAACCTTGCATATTAAATATCCTGAGGTAAGCATACTATCTATACAAACTTCTGTTTGTGGTGGCAGTTTCCCTTATTTATTTATTTCCCAGCCAACCCAGCTTTTTTCATTCGGCCTATTGAGGCTAACTCACTAATAACTCACTAACTCAAGCTGTCTTCTCCTCACCACGGCCTAATGTGGCAGTCTTTCACGGCTTACTCGGCATTTCTCACAACACTCTAGGCAACGGCCTAACGGTTAGCTCTGTTTAAAGATTATTACACCTATGTCAATGTCTGTATTTTTCAATAATATAATCTATTTTCTTAGGTTCTTCATCCAGGGAATCCTCCAACTGGTGGGTATTGATTTCCTTTCTCAGTTCTTTTGGGGTTAGACTCCGATCCGAGTTTTGTTTTTAATAAATTTAATGCTCGTGGGTAGTGTAGTGTCCAATTATATTCCATGAGGGAGCGTATAAAAAGGGATTTGAATGCACCGTTTGTGTGTGTGTGGTCACCGCCTGGGCGTCATTGCCGCCCATTCCCGGTTTGTTTAATCCCTTCTGCTTGAGGTATGTATTTGGCTAACTAGTTAGCACATAGATTTGTGACTTTATGTAACAGTCATTTGGTTTATAGCATTATGGGCGATGGTTCGTTGTTGGGGTTGTTGGCGGCGGCTATTCATCTGCCCCTCCTGCATTCCCGTGCTTCTGTTGGCATGGCGATAGTCTTCTGTGTGCGTGACTTGCGACCCGCTATGAAATGAAAGTACGTGTAACTACCACTACTGCACAACGTTCATTCATAGTTATGTTGGGAGTAATTTTCTGTTTAAATTCTAACAGGAATAATCTGTTCTCGGGTACCGTGTGTTCAGTGAGGCCTGCGGGGCAACACTATTTGATGCTGCTGCTTTGTCGATCCTGGTTTCTCCTGGACAACTCGCTCGTCAGCGCGTGTGTGCTCGGTTTGTGTATTGTGACTCCTGCTTTCCAGCAGATATTGTTTATGTGATCGCTGGGTTGCGGGTGAAGTATGAAAGTGGAGTGAATATCCACCCAGTTTTGGTGCCCAATTCTTAACCTCAGCGTGATTTGATGCATGATTCTCTGGTTTATTAATTAAATGTTTTTCTTCTGTAATTTTTATTGAAGTTTCAGTTGTTGTTGTTATTTGTTTTGTTTATTTGGAGACCATTTTGTTAATTTTGTTTCTCGTTATAGGAGCCGAGGCTTCAGGGCCGGCCGCTCATAGGCCCTTGTGTGCGGTGGTGGGATTCTGTCACGGAGTGCTGTGTGTTCATATTTGACCTTATTGGTGTGTGTGTGTGTGTGTGTGTGTGTGTGTGTGTGTTGTGGCGACACCTTGTGCTCATTAAACTAGTTTCCCTGCCATTAGTAAGCCTCTGCCTCCTTTTCATGTGTGGTTTCTTTAATGTCTGTAGGTGTAACCTGCTCCTGCAGTCTTTTAATGTTTTAAGATTACTGCTACATGATTGAAATAAAACTTTTGTTACTTTTGGTATCCACGTCTCAGGCCCTCCTTTCGATAACCATATTCCTGTGTGTCCTTTGTAGTTGGTTAAATTCATTAATATTTATATTTCCCTGTTTAACAGGGTGGCGTAGTCAGCTATATCGTATAGAGGTTTCTTGCTCTCAAGTAACTCTCAAAAAAGAAGAGGAACTGTTTTCTGAATGTGTGTGAATTCACACCGGCCCGCCTAAACTGGGTTCAGAGATGATCACAGTTGTGTGTGGGTGATGGTGATTGATGAGTGTAAAACTGAAAATCATTAGTGTCCATGACAACAAAAGAGTGATTAAGGCAGACGATGAAGAAACACAACGAGTCCAAACAAACCTGACTGTGACCGACACAAAAGACAACCATTACTGTGGACAGCAAGTTCGGTCCGACTACAGCATGATTGGTGTCATTGTTCTCGGTGTGACTCAAGAAATCTGTCAAGACCCGTTTCATTACAAAAGGAAAAAAACAAAATATATATTTTTTTCATTATATTTTTACAAGGAAGAAATATCTTGAGTATCTTCAGAGCATGGTGCCGATGACACATACTGACTCTCATAATGACACACCAAGGTATTCATAAAATACAGCCAACACTGGCTCATTGGAAAAACTTTGCAAAACGCAAAATACGTACAGTACCAATACCAATGTACATATTACTGCAGTTTCTAAAAGAAATGAAGACTAGAGGCAGTAAAACAGCAAGCACTTTTAATCGTTTTCACACACATTTCTGATAACTTATTAAGCTTGCTCAGTAGCTCAGCTGGAAGACTTTGGGTTCGAATCCCGTGAAAGACGAGTCATGATGTAAGAGCTCAAAGTTCATTAATAATCTTAAATACCATGGCTACGATTACGTTTTCATGTAGCATTTGCTTTTGTTAACACTATCGGGTAGGTTTAGGGTATAGAGTAGGTGTACGTTATTTTAAAGCTTGATGGTTAATCTTTTAGCGCCACTCACTGGACATTTCAACTCTGAACTGCGAGGATACGGACAAACTTCGACGTAATAAAGCGTTGCATAACGTTCCATATTCACGTTCATCTGTTCCAGAAAAAAGACTAAACACACTTTTAGCGCCACTTACTGGACATTTCACTTTGATACTGTTGTGAAACGTGCACAACGCAACGTATTTTATCGTCTTGCAAAAATGTTGCCACAGGAACGTTTTTCACATGAGCCAGGGTTGCAACATCACATTTTACTGCAAATTAAATTCAAAATAGCCTTTAAAGCATCTCTGAATCGCTTTAAACAGCTCGTCTGTGTCACAGCACACAAAACCAGCTGACCGAGAATTATCCCCGTCAGAGCGGCTCGTGCCACTGCCAAATCCACCGGCCAAAGGGAAAATGACTGGCGTTTGGTGTTTGTAGTGTTAATAAAGGAGTCTGGATCTGATCTATTTTCTCAGGGCTGGAGAGAGTAAAGCAGAACATTATAATCCATGTGTAGAAACTCTTCCTGAAGACATTTAATATCTGCTTTACAGACGCTCATGAAGTGTGTGCAAATACTTTCTGTTTTACCAAACTAGAGCTCATGTTAATCATTTCAAAATACCTTAAAAACTTAATTTTCTACAAGTTAGTCATGGATATTGGAAACCTTTTCAGTAGCAAACTAATTTTATTACTAATAATGCAATTATTTTATTTTATTTTAACGTCATGCTGGAAACTGCTAAAATAAAGAAGTGAGACTAACAGTAATTCTCTCGTGTGCAAAAATAGCCGATAAACTGTTCAGAGCAGATGTGTGTTGAGACAGTGTGTTCACAGTATATGCACTTCTCACACGTTTCACACACACTTAAAGCAACACTTCACTGTGGCATCGTGTCACTAAACAGCAACTCTAGCAGAATTTAAACACTCATTTCATGAGAACAGAGGAAGTGAATAACCAGAGGAGGAGATGATAATGTTTAAAGGAAGAGCTGTAACTATATATAATAAAGAGAAAGAGCTGTAACTATATATAATGAAGAGAAAGACTGACAGAAACACATAATGGCTGATAAGTGTGATCTGTGTCTGCTGGGACTGATCATTCTCTCTTCACTTCTCACAGGTAAAGAAATCTGTATTTTCTCTAAAGACATTTAGTGGAATTAGTCTGGAAAGAGTTAATTTGAACATGCTCAGTTTATTCTTGCACACATTCACGTTGTGATCTCAGAGTTGTGTATTGATACACACAGATCATACTGTATTATTCCTGATACTGGACATAGTGTCACTCAAACATCTGATGATGAAGAATTATCTTCATATTAAGAGTGTGTCAGTGATTTGAACAACTCTCTGATAAAGACGAATAGTTTATTCTGTATGGGATGAATATAGTATCAAAATGATTAACACGTGCAAGCACACTTATCAATGAACTTGATACATGTTGCAGAAATGTTTTATCCATGCCTTTCAACTTGCGTGTGCAAAATTCTAAATTTAATGAATGTGAAGCAATTTGTACAAATAGAGACATTTTTGTGAATACAAGGGTTTTCTTTTGTATTAGTGTATCATAATTTGCGCATGCAACAAAGAAGATGTGCATGTGTGGATCAGGTGACACGCGTGCATACATTGATGTCTTTTCTGAATCGATCTCATTTGATTAATTTATTTGGATTTTGAGACTTTCTTTTAGCTGTTTTTAAGCATTTCACAACCCACACACAAACAACTACAAATGAATAGGCCTGGGGCCTGTTTCAATAAGGAGGTTCAACCAACTCTGAGTTAAAACTTGAACTCTGAGTTGACTTACCCTGAGATGGGAAACTCTGAGTTTTTGGTTTCAGAACAGCTGAAATGAGTTAGTTCAATCAACTCTGAGTTGACTTACTCTGAGTTAAGCGCGTGCACCACAACTATAAAAAGCCATTATCAATGGAGCGCAGATATTATGAGTCACCATGGCAACAGCGCCAGATAAAAAGAGGTCTTTATATTTCTTTACATTTTAATTACTGTTATACAGTGATGGGTGTAATTAATTACCAAGAAATCTAAATACTGTAATTTAATTAAAGGGATTACTCTTAATTCTTCTGTAATTTAAAGTTAAATCGGATGTAATTGTATTAGACTATAGAACAATTCTGTATAGGCTATTTAACATAAATTTTTAAAAGGTATATTTTTAATGTAACCTTCTCCCTCTACACACTTTGGTCAATTCAAGAATAATTCATGCAATTGTATATTGTTTATTTGAAAGCATTAAAAGTGATGTTTGTCTCTCCTTGTATTGTTCAAGTGTTTAAGGTTGACATGGCATTTAGTAATTAGTAATAAGTAGACCAATCATTTCTAAAGATAGTCATTATTACATTAATCTAATTACACTGTTGAACAGGGACGGACTGGGGCTAAAAAACAGCCCTTGGATCCCAAATAGGCCCATCATCCGGCCATTCGCCTCTAGCCGTGTGGGACAGACACTAGTCAGGATGTTCTGATACTATATGCCACAATACTGTAGCCTATCAGACAAGGTATTCACAGCAAGTAACATCTCAAAACCAATGATGATAATTGGGGTTGTGTTTAATAATGAAGCCTCAGCCTTCAAATAAAAACAAAAAATGTACAATGCCATAAAATACAAATAATGAAATGTCACTGCAGGCTAACAGTAACCCCAAATTACACAAACTTGTAATTGTAAAAGATATAGTTATATACCAGGGGTCTCCAACCTTTTAGTGTGCGAGGGCTATAACTCAAGGGATAAAATAATCTAGAAGGAATTTTTATTTGTTATACTCCAATATTTATTATACATAACATGGTAAAGCTTTTTTACTTTTCACCATCATATGGGAAATAATAAAATATCTTGATATTCTGGTTCAGACTTAAAAGCGTTTAAAAAAAATCCTGAAAAATTATGAAAATATAATTGATTTTTTTGTTGATTTTCTATAAACCTATTGTATGTGTTATCAAAAACAGTAGCCAAAACATTAAGTATAAATATAAATGAAAACATAAATAAATAAATAAACTGCCATAACTTCTAAACAACATTACTGCATTACATTTAAAGGGGTGATGAACTGAGAAATCAAAATTTCCTTGAGCTTTTGACATATAAGAGATCATCATACTATAATAATATCCTGTAAGTTTCAGAACTGAAAACTACCTTGTTAGTCCAATAAAAGCTTTTATAGACATCAGGCTCAGCAAACGACTCGTTTTTCAAAGTGGGGAACTATGACGTCAAAGAGGATAAAACACCGCCTCCACAAAAGAAGATCAACTCCTACTTCAACACGGCCTGTTTAGCCCCGCCCACCGATTCGCCCAAACGTGCTAAATAACATAGGACGACATGATAATTGCTAAACCGGATCGAGCTACTTCCAAGCAATAAACATGCTGTTTACTAAATATTGTGCAGCGCCTGTTTGTGGAAGAAGACAGTCTGCATAAGCTTCCTTCGGATTCCAGCATGGTTAAACTTTATTAAAGGGTAACTAAACCCCTGGTCAGAGCCTGACTCCACCCACTGGCAATATTTGAAAAATGCTGGAAAAGTGGGCAGACCACAGCAGAGATAGAGGGACGAATCGTGAGCGGGGGGGGGGGGGAGGGGGCGTGCACCTGAGACCTGCTGTCAGACTCTCTAAAATGGAGAGTGACTCACAGGGTCGCAAGACGACGTAAAGCACATGCATCTGATGAGTTTTATCAAGTTGATGTCAATAGCGCGCACTCTCTATAGGCATTTTCATATTTTGCCGCTATGTGAAAAAATCCAGCAAAATGCGCCGACGCGTTTATCGACCCCAGAGGATTAACTTTAGCCTAACCATAAATTGTGATTAAAATATATATGATCACTCACATCAAGACGCCGCTGCAGTGGTGGAGTCCGAGCAGGAGAGCAGCGTTTGGCACTGCGTCGCTTTTCAGCGCGAGCTGTGTGGAGAAGCCCATGTCCACCTCTATTGCGTTTCAAAAGCAATTCCGCGTAAAATGCAGGTTTCACACTCGGTCTTCCAGGCCAAGTGCATGCAACCACTGGGGCCTAATTTCCAAGTCTGCTGGAAAGCTATGCAGTCCAGCAGTGCTGTTGCAACCAGCAACACTACACCTATGTACCCTCCTGCCCACTGTACTAAATACAGATAAATCTACGCTAGCTCATACCAAGGGCGTGGTAGCTCGTACCAAGGGAGGGCGTGGTGAGCTGGAACCTGCTTACGTCACGTAGTACCGCTTACGCCACGTAGTACCGCAAACATCCAATAGGAAAATTCAACTGCAGTAGCCACCGTTCAACCTGAAGAGGGCAGCACTCAGACGTTTTTACACCATATATTGTAGAATTAAAACACTTTATACCCAAATGTCAAAAAAGTTACTCGAATCAATGAACAGCACTAATAAAGCCCCATTCTTACAGATCATTAACTAAAAAAAGTTGGTTTAGGGTTTAGTTACCCTTTAAATCAGTCAATCACAATTTCCCGACGGATCTGCCAGCAACATGTAAGTAACCATGTGTATTCTAATGCCTGATCTGCGATCAGTGATTTCTGATGTGTAATTATTCAAGTTCAGATATCTTTCTCTTAAAATCGTTCAATACTGTTTATGCATCAGTGACCAAACGATCAACTTCACATAATTTCTCGTAGTATTATGAAAAGAATCTTTTTTAAACTGTTATTAAATTATATACAGAAAGCAATCAAAGAACGATCAAATCGCCCAAGCTGTCAATCAAACAGCACAGCGCGAGCCGAGAGAGCTTATCTGGACACTTGCCAAACTCGTGATGAAATAATGACACTGTTACACTACACAACGAAGCTCTTACTGTGTATTCACATCGTGTTTGCATTGTGATTTGGTGTAAGCATTTGTGAGAGCGCAAAAATTGAGTTGCAATGATAAGATCTTTATTCACGCGATCAACAGACTGTCTGTCATCCGCTCAGTCAGTGCTCATCATGCTGCAACCTTTCATGTGATGGAATAGATTTAAATATAATGCTTTAAACGATTCTTTTCACGATTTGTTAATCTCAATAGCTGTAATAGTAAAAACAAGCAAAAATAGTTCATATGCAAGCATGTCAGCCAATCACAGCAGTGGGCGTTTGCACTGCAGTCTCACAGCAGACACGCCCCTTAAAACAGAGCGTTCAAATCTGAGGCTGAAATCAGGCTTGGAAAAATGGCTTTTATTTATAAATTATGACAATTTTTGATGTAAAAATCATACTAACATTATAAGGGCACCCCAGGCAACATTATAAAATAATAAAACAATCCAGTTAATGACCCCTTTAATACATTTATACATGACTATATTAATATAACAGTATTTTTAATATGCATACAGGCACATTTCTGCCAAAAAAGTTTGTTTTACTAAAGTTAATTCATAAGTTGTGGGGTGAAATGTCTTCTAACTGGTTTGTTCTCGGAACAATGTTTCGCCTGTTGTTGTTTTTTTTTTTTTTGCGTCAATATGTTGAGAATATCAGCGCTGTTTCATCTGGCTTTTTACAAGCTTAAATCACATAAGTTAGTCATCTGTGGGTTTATAGATAGAGAATTCTGCGCTGAATTGAAATGCTTCTCGGTGGATCGCGCATCTCTGCAAGGCAAGGCAAGTTTATTTATATAGCACATTTCATACACAATGGCAATTCAAAGTGATTTACATAGAAGAAATTAAAATAATAAAAAGAAATAAGAATAATTAAAACAGTTTAGAAAAATAAAAAATAAAATACAGTACAGTACAAACAGTCGGACGAACATTGGCACAGTGCTCATTCAGTAAATGCATAGCTAAACAGAAGTGTTTTGAGTCTGGATTTGAATGTGACTACAGTAGGAGCGAATCTGATCTCCTCTGGAAGCTGGTTCCAGCTGCGGCTGGCATAATAGCTAAAAGCAGATTCACCATACTTAGAGTGAACCCTTGGTATTTCTAGCTGATATGATCCTAGTGATCTGAGTGATCTGTTGGGTTTATATTCAGTGAGCATATCTGCAATGTATTGATGTCCTAGGCCATTGAATGATTTATATAGCAGTAATAATACTTTAAAGTCAGTCCTAAATGTAGGATTACATCTCTGTGTAATAACCTAATGTTCGCGTGATCGAGGTCAGCCCGCACAGCTGCTTTGTCCGCGATCGCTGTTTTTTGGGCCGAGCTAATAATGCGCTGCTCAGATCAAACAAGTTTTATTCCGCTTTTTGAGCGTTTGCCGTTTGATGTTTCTCATACGCAACGCAAATGACAGCGTACAATCAAAGAGAGTTGGGTAATTTTGTAGAGGCAAAAGTTCAAATTGAAACGTTTAGTTAAAAAGGTCGCAAAATTATACCATTCGAAGTCTGCAACCCCGACAGCAAGTTGGGGCTATTTATAGAATGTGTTTAGCGGGCAACTCACAGGCACCACGTTGGAGACCACTGCTATTCAAATATAATGTAAGCAAATTTAAAAGTGCAGCCTTATAAAACTAACTTTCTGTCAGTGGCTATAGGCCGACTCTTCTTCCTCAGTTGTTGTTTTTTACACGTAGCATATATGTGATCAATGCCCCTGCTGTTGGCTGTTCATATTGCTTTATTAGACTTTTTTTTTTTTTGTGCCGACGGCCCTCGGTTGGACGGCCGTTCTGGACTTTTCCAGAACGCACAGATTGTCAGTCCGTCCCTGCTGTTGAAGATGTCATTTGTAGTTAGTAATACAAGTAACTTGCCCAACTCTTATAATATCAGAGGTGAAACTGGAAGAACAGTATTTTATTCAACCTAATTTTAACACATACAACCTAATGTGACATATTAAATAACTAAAGCATCCAGTGTCTAGCAGTGCAGCAGCATTTTTGGCTGAGGGTATTCCTGGTATATATTAATGGCATTTTCCTTCCTGAGCCTGTTAAAAAGAAAAAGCTTAACATGAAATTCTGCAGTTGCGTTTAACTTTGCATGTGTATGGGAGAGCAACCGGTCCGAGAGCGCAGTGAAGTAAGTTTTAGGTTTGATATTCGCCGCATTTTGTAAAGGGACCATCTGCAAATTCCACTCACAGTCAAAAATATATAAACGTCCAGTCATTCATTCAAATGAACATACTTCCAAGGTTATAGTAAATGCCTAGTGGGCAGACTGACTAGCCTACTGTATGTCCAGCCAATTTCTCGATTGAACAGTACAGTTTTTTAAATTACTGTAAATTGTTTTTCTATTCATGTTGTAGTACGTTCCTAGTGATAGTCAGGTGAGATTTCGCATTATTCACCTGTAGTGAGTCACCAAAAACCCGTTTGGTTAATTACAGTAATTTTTGTATAAAAAAAATAATTGTTTAGTGTAAATAGGCTACATAAAGGGACGTATTGGGATGATTTCTTCTGTAGTAAGCTAGTCTAGTCACTAGGAACATACTACAACCATTTTGAACATGAAAAAACGCTTTTGGTGAATTACAGTATTTTTCTGCAGAATACAGGCTACATACATTAAGAGAAGAATTGTCCAAATTTTACTTGTAAGCCAGTCTTACAGGAACCTTCTAGGAGCTTTGGAATTTGAAAATGTCTGTTTTTAAATATTAAAAGTAATTTGCATTAAAACAAATTATACGTTTTAACGCAGATAGTGGAATTGGCAGACGTTCCCTTGTGCATCACGAGCTGTGGTTAGCGCGTTAAAGCATTCTCATGTAGAAATATGCAGCTACACACACGTAGGGCCAGTTGATTTTCAATTAATATTTCATGTCGATATACAATGGTTGCATATTGTTAAAACTCATCATAAGACTATATAACAGTGGCAAGGGTCAAGGGAAAACAAATGTCCTGCGAAAATCATCTTTAACATTTAAAAACAGACATTTTCAAATTCTATGATGTATATTATGTTTACAATGTGTAGTCAGATAAAAATGAGCCTATAATATGAACGCATCTGCGAAATTTCAGGTTTTTTTAACAGGAAGGAAAATGCCATTAATGTGAAACGCGCGTCGTGTTCATAGGCTCTTGTCTGTAGGCTATATACAGTAGTTTTCCTCCCATAGAGCATATTACAAAGAAAAAGCTTAACGCCAGTAAGACGGTGATATTTAAACTTAGTAGCCAATACGCCTTATTGAACATGCAACTCGCTATTGCACGTTAAGCGTTTTATAATGGTTTTCTATGGGTGTTGTTCATAATCTGATGTAATCTGTTTGCCTCTATAAAGTATGCTTTATTAATAAGGTAGGCCTATATTGTGTACTAAATTTGGTGCTTCAATATCACTCTCATTAAGCGTCTTAAATGGGGAAGAACGCTTGATTACGCTGCCGTTGTCTGTTTTAGCAGAATACTGCCATCTAGTGGTAGCAGGTTTTCTCAGACAGCTGTGTGTGGATCGTGCAAGGCGAAACTGGCGAAATGAAAGTCTCAAAACCCAAATGAATCAAATAGGATCGACTCAGAAACGAGTCAATGAATGCATGTGTCACAGGTCGGGGTGGGCAACTACAAGGAGATGACCCAGCCACACCGCTCTTGAATTTGGGACACCACTGTGAGGAGCCGATACCACGGGCTCACAGGCAGACAAAGGACAACCAGACTGAATAAGATTTAAAAAGGTTTTAATTAAAAAAGATACTAATTAAAAAGAAGTAAAGTTTCGACTTCTTGCAGCTAGCCCACACTGCACTGGCTTGCTCCTCTTCACGGGGCTCAGGCGAACAGAAAATAGTGGCTTCTTCAGCGAAGCTGAACTGGTTCTCTCCACGGGGTTCAGGCGGACAGAGAATGATGGCTTCTTCAGCGAAGCTGAACTGGTTCTTTCTTCAGCGAAGCTGAACTGGTTCTCTTCACGGGGCTCAGGCGGACAGAGAATGATGGCTTCTTCAGCGAAGCTGAACTGGATCTCTCGCTCAGGCAGACAGAAATGGATATCGTTGCTTCAACAAAGCCGAAGCGGGCACTACTGGAGACATAATAATACCAAAAGCGGTAAAAGAAAATCATCCACCGATTCATCTAATCAAAGAAGGAATGGAATGGAGTTCATCACTGGTTGATCTCATTCATTGGATTCCGAGACAGAAAAGATATTATTTTATAAACGGGCTGGATCTCCTCATGCCTTCGCTATGCACTCCCACTCGTGTTTCACTACAATCCACACAGAACAGCACACGTGATTATATCAATATATAGCACTGCAAATCTTCATAACTCACAGCTTAGGGCGTTGGCAGGGGTTTCCGATCCTCAGTTCTTCAATACAATCTCCTTAACATCCACAATAAAGCATAAGGTGTCCAATCCTCTCCAAAAGACAAGTTATAAGTCGTAAAGTTTCATCATACCATCCAAAACATCTATCACATCATCTAAGCAATGTATAACACTTATCTCTCCTTAATGATGAATTCCTGCTGATAGTTCGATCTCCATTCTCCAAGTATCCAATTCCTCTTCTCATCCAGAACAAACACACCAGCTGGAGCACCCGACTGACGAACCCACGTTGGCAGGGACACAAACGGCTGAAGCACACACTGGAAAACACACACAGAAGACGATCCAAAAGGAACAACTTCCAGACAACACTGACCTCGAAGGCGACACCCCCAAAAACCAACACCACTTTTGTATCTCTTCCTCTCCCTGTGATTTCCAGTTACCGCTGATTTGCGTCCTTCTCACACCTGGAATCAAACGTCAGTTAATGCTTTTGCCCGGAGTTACAGGAACCGGAGCGCTCTCGGGTCCCACGCCGAAAGCGCTCCCCCCGGAAATCATGACCGTGCACAAAGGTTCCGCCCTTTCGAACAAAAGTTCCGCCTCTTCATTCGTCACCCGTGACATCCCCCCCCACCAATCGGTTCTAGTCCCTAGGACCGGTTAACTTCAGACCATTCGCCATACCTTTCAGGGGGTCTACACCGAGTCTCACGTTGTGACCGTCGGGCCGGCGACGGCGGGGCTGCTTCAGCTGCCTCAGGCTCAGGGATTCTACGAAGCACAGCCCATCCTATATGCGGGAATACAGGAGCCACAGGAACTACGGGGGCCTTCTTAACCGGTCCTGCATAATTTGGACAAGGCCGGAGTAAATTTCGATGGAGCACTCATTCTGGACCCAGCCTTCCTTTCGGGATGGATCGTCTACACAGATAAGTCAAGCCCCTGCTGCCGTTCCACCACATACGGCGTGTTCTCCCATCGGTCACTGAGCTTTCCCTTCCCTTGGCGTCGGTTATCTCTCACCAAGACCCACTCTCCGGGCAACAAGGGAGCTTCTCGGGCTGTTCGATCATACAAGCGTTTGTTCTTGATTGCTGCTGCACTCAGGTGGTCCGTGACCCATTGGTAAGCATAGTGGAGTTGCTGATGATGTCGGCCCACCCACTCCGTCGTACTCTGAGCTCCCTCTACTGGCTGTGTCCCCAAGAGCATATCAACTGGTAAGCACATGTGCCTCCCGCACATTAAAAATGACGGGGCATACCCCGTTGTACTGTGCACGCTGTTATTATAGGCTTGTACCAAGGAGGGGAGGCATTCCGTCCACTGACTCTGCTGCTCGGCCTCCAGGGTTCCCAATAGACCCAGCAGGGTCTGATTGAACCCTTCACATCCCCCGTTGCCCTGGGGGTGATATGGGGTGGTATGAGTCTTTAGGCACCCGTACAGGCGGCTCAGCTCTTGGATGACCTTAGATTCAAAGTTAGGGCCCTGATCAGAATGAAGGGTCTCGGGGCATCCAAAGGGCTGAATTACTGTTTGCCACAACACATTTGCAGTTGTCACAGCTGTCTGATCTAAGGTAGGGGTGGCCCATGCGTACTTGGTAAACAAGTCCGTTACCACCAAGATGTTCTGAAAACGGTTCATCGGTCGACCCAGCGTCAAGAAATCCATCGCCACAATGTGTAACAGCACTCTAGGGCGTATAGGAACCAACAGAGCTTTTGCTTCTCTCCTTCTCTTAAAGAGCATACATCGGGGACAGCTCTGTACAAATGCCTCAACCGTCGCTTCCATTCCAGACCACTGGAAGTGTCTCCTCAATAAGGACAACGTCCTCTCCTGTCCTTGATGTCCAGTGTACATGTGGTAAGCTTGCAACAAAGTCGGGAGCTGTTCTTCTGGCGCTACCACCTGGTATGCTGTTTCCTGCAATACAGGGTCTTGAACTGGCCGACAAATCACTCCCTCTCGTAGACTGAGTCTCTTCCATTCAAAAAGTTTCTTCACCACCATAGTTTGGGCCTGCCTCTCCCCAGCTCCAGGCATGTAGCCTCGTTGCAGGTAAGAACGCACTTTTACCAGATCTCCGTTTCTACTCTGTTGCTCCTTCCACCGCTCGGGGTCCCATCCCCAGCTAGCGGGCACTCCATCCAGTCAGGTTCCAGGGGCCTCTACTGCCCCCACCATCAGTCCTTCTTCCGGCTCAAAAGAAAAGGGGCGACATCTGACTACGCTCACCAACCGCCGGAAGTCAGGACAATACATCGGCATTAGTATGCTCTCTGCCAGGCCAGTACTGAAGCTGGTAATCATAGTTGGCTAACTGGGCCACCCAGTGCTGTTCCACTGCCCCCAACTTAGCGGTCCGTAGGTGGACCAAAGGATTATTATCGGTCACCACCGTCACTTTAGCTCCCCACAAGTAATCTTTGAACTTCTCACTCATAGCCCATTTTACTGCCAAAAGCTCTATCTTGAAGGAACTGTAATTGGAGGCATTTCGTTCTGCTGGATGCAGGCTCCGACTGGCATAGGCAATGACTCTCTCAACTCCTTGTTGTCGCTGCGCTAAAACTGCTCCCAATCCTGCATTGCTGGCGTCGGTGTACAAGATAAACGGTTGGGTGTAATCGGCGTAGGCTAGAATGCAAGAGCTCCTGCTTGAGATGTTGGAATGCCGCTTCACATGCCGTATCCCAATTCACAGATGGAGATCTTCGACCATGAGGGTGCCCCGTGCCCTCAAGAAGGCGGTTTAAAGGTTTTGCGATCCCAGAGAAGCCTTTGATGAAGCGTCGATAGTACCCCACGAAGCCCAGAAAGGACCTTACTTGGCGGACAGTTCTCGGTGGTTCCCAACTCTGGACAGCGGACACTTTCTCTGGATCTGGGGAAACTCCTGCAGCACTGGGCGCAGCCAGGGCCTCCCTCCTGGCTTCCCCCTCTAGGGAGCCCAAAACAAACTGTCTTCTGTGTGTCACTCAACCCTTGGAGACTTGCCAGGTACTCCATTTGTGTTTTCCAGTCCGGGGGACTCAACTCAGATCCCGGTCCTCCATAACGTTGTGCCCAGGGGGCGCCCATAAACACCGGCATAACTTGAGGTCTTACGACTCTCACCTCTTCGTCTGCCATGACGAACCTGTGGCCGCTACAACTCACAGTGATAATCCTGCCGACTACGCCACTTTACTGTCACAGGTCGGGGTGGGCAAATACAAGGAGACCAGCTGCACCCCTCTTGAATTTGGGACACCACTGTGAGGAGCCGATACCACGGGCACACAGGCAGACAAAGGACAACCAGACTGATTGAGATTTAAAAAGGTTTTATTTCATTAAAATAGATACTAATTAAAAAGAAGGAAAGTTTTGACTTCTTGCAGCTAGCCCACACTGCACTGGCTTGCTCCTCTTCACGGGGCTCAGGCGAACAGAGAATAGTGGCTTCTTCAGCGAAGCTGAACTGGTTCTCTCCACGGGGTTCAGGCGGACAGAGAATGATGGCTTCTTCAGCGAAGCTGAACTGGTTCTTTCTTCAGTGAAGCTAAACTGGTTCTTTCTTCAGCGAAGCTGAACTGGTTCTTTCTTCAGCGAAGCTGAACTGGTTCTCTTCACGGGGCTCAGGCGGACAGAGAATGGTGGCTTCTTCAGCGAAGCTGAACTGGTTCTCTTCACGGGGCTCAGGCGGACAGAGAATGGTGGCTTCTTCAGCGGAGCTGAACTAGTTCTCTTCACGGGGCACAAGCGGACAGAGAATGGTGGCTTCTTCAGCAGAGCTGAACTGGTTCTCTTCACGGGGCTCAGGCGGACAGAGAATGGTGGCTTCTTCAGCGAAGCTGAACTAGTTCTCTTCACGGGGCTCAGGCGGACAGAGAATGGTGGCTTCTTCAGCGGAGCTGAACTGGTTCTCTTCACGGGGCTCAGGCGGACAGAGAATGGTGGCTTCTTCAGTGAAGCTGAACTGGTTCTCTTCACAGGGCTCAGCCGGAAAGAGAATGGTGGCTTCTTCAGTGAAGCTGAACTGGTTCTCTTCACGGGGCTCAGGCGGACAGAAATGGATATCGTTGCTTCAACAAAGCCGAAGCGGGCACTACTGGAGACATAATACCAAAAGCGGTAAAAAGAAAATCATCCACTGATTCATCTAATCAAAGAAGTAATGGAAAGGAGTTCACCACTGGTTGATCTCATTCATTGGATTCCAAGACAGAAAAGATATTATTTTCATAAACGGGCTGGATCTCCTCGTGCCTTCGCTATGCACTCCCACTCGTGTTTCACTACAATCCACACAGAACAGCACACGTGATTATATCAATATATAGCACTGCAAATCTTCATAACTCACAGCTTAGGGCGTTGGGAGGGGTTTCCGATCCTCAGTTCTTCAATACAATCTCCTTAACATCCACAATAAAGCATAAGGTGTCCAATCCTCTCCAAAAGACAAGTTATAAGTCGTAAAGTTTCATCGTACCTTCTAAAACATCTATCACATCACAATCCAAGTAATGTATAACACTTATCTCTCCTTAATGATGAATTCCTACTGATAGTTCGATCTCCATTCTCCAAGTATCCAATTCCTCTTCTCATCCAGAACAAACAAACCAGCTGGAGCACCCGACTGACGAACCCACGTTGGCAGGGACACAAACGGCTGAAGCACACACTGGAAAACACACACAGAAGACGATCCAAAAGGAACAACTTCCAGACAACACTGACCTCGAAGGCGACACCCCCAAAAACCAACACCACTGTTCAGAATATGAAGCCCTTTTGTATCTCTTCCTCTCCCTGTGATTTCCAATCACTGCTGATTTGCGTCCTTCTCACACCTGGAATCAATCGTCAGTTAATGCTTTTGCCCGGAGTTACAGGAACCGGAGCACTCTCGGGTCCCACGCCGAAAGCGCTCCCCTCCGGAAATCATGACCGTGCACAAAGGTTCCGCCCTTTCGAACAAAAGTTCCGCCTCTTCATTCGTCACCCGTGACACACATGTGTCGCCTCATCCTCACTTGTTGCATGCACAAATTCTGGCCTACATTAATACAAAATCGAGGTTTTGTATTAACAACTATGTCTCTGTTTGTATAAAATGCTGCACATTCATGTGATTTGGGATTTTGCACACACAAGTTGTATTGCATTAGTTTAAATGTAGTGATGCACATTTGTGAATTTGTCAAATAGATGGGTAGTTGTGCACACATTAATAGTTAGCACCAGGCCTATTCATTTGTTTGTGTGTGGGTTGTGAAGTGCTTAAAAACCATGAAAAGAAAGTCTCAAAATACAAATGAATCAAATGAGATCGACTCAGAAAAGACGTCAATGAATGCACGCGTGTCACCTGATCCACACATGCACATCTTCTTTGTTGCATGCGCAAATTATGATACACTAATACAAAAGAAAACCCTTGTATTCACAAAAATGTCTCTATTTGTACAAATTGCTTCACATTCATTAAATTTAGAATTTTGCACACACAAGTTGAAAGGCATGGATAAAACATTTCTGCAACATGTATCAAATTCATTGATAAGTGTGCTTGCACGTGTTAATCATTTTGATACTATAAACATCCCATAATTCTGGAGAGTGTGTTGTTTGCTTTAAGTCAGGAAAAATACTATGATTTAAAACTTCTGCTTTTTATGCTGGTATGTTTTATGTTCATTTATTAATATATATCATAATGATCACTGATATATACTTGTGTTTCAGGAACCAGTGGAGTAAATGTGTTCTTCAGTTCTGGTGAAAATGTGCGTCTGTCCTGTAATAATGCTCTTTCTGACTGCAAATCAACTACATGGACCTACTCTAACAGATTCAGCCATTCAGTAGTAGTTGAACTGATTACTAAAGGGATAAAGAAGAAAGACACAGAGAGACATGAGAGACTGAGTCTGGAGTCTGACTGCTCTCTGAACATCAAGAACGTCACAGAAGAAGATTATGGATCTTACACCTGCAGACAATATGTGAAAGAACAGAAACAAACTGAATCATCTGTTTATCTGCATGTTCTTCATGGTAAGTTTATGATTATGTGGTCAATTTAAAAAGGGCAGATTCTCCCTTTAAACTCAGATGATGATTGAAGAGTCTATGATTTGTGTCTTGCGTTCAGTTTCAGTGTCTCCATCATCATCATCATCATCATCATCATCATCCTCACAGACTGAGATCAGTCCAGGCCGCTCTGTGACTCTCTCCTGTCAGTTGTATTTATATACTGGATTCTCCTGTGATTATTTGGTCAGTTATGAGGGAATTGAGCTGTTGTGGGTGAATCAGGCTGGTGTTGATCTGAAGACAGACTCCAGATATCAAATATCATCAACATCAGATCAAGATCACTGTTTCATCATCACTCTGACTACAACACTCCTGAATGAAGATGACAACAGAGAGTGGAGATGTCAGCTTGGTCGCGGAAATCAAGTCGAGACCTCAGTCAGATACACTGTCAAGTATTCAGGTGAGAAAACAGTGTTAGAAGACCCTCATAATGTCAGTAACACTAAGGTCTATCAGTATCACTGAACCAGAACAAACTGAGGGAACAAAAGCTTCTTTGACTCTCACAGAAGAGTAACTCAAAGCATTGCTTCAAACTAATGAACTGCAGTGAAGTAACAGTCCAAAACGTGATGCTGGAAATAATAAAGGAATTGAAACTTGACAGCAAAAATATTAACTTTTTATGTAATGTGATGATCAAAGTTAAAATATGATGGTCATATTGTACAGTATTAATGATCTGAACTAACATTCATCTTCACAGCTCAAGCTGATTCAACAACAGCAGTAAATCCAGTCCACATCACACACTCTCAGGATCCCTCAACTATAAACACACACGTTTCTAAAGGTACATCATCACTGTCTTTCTCACATCAGTGCTTTTTGGTGCATAATGCTAGAGTTATCTTCAGCGTTAACTCATCAAAATATGACTGTCATATTCTACAGTATGATTGTTACATTGAGTTGTTGTTTTAGTTTCATTTCATGGACTTTTATGGTGTGTCCCAATTAGCGTACTTATGCATATTCTAGGACATGTTTAGTATAAACAGTGAGAGTAGTGTGTTCATATAACACTCCGGTGAATCTGACTGCAGTAGATGTGAAAGATATGTATAAAAATGATGTTTTTTAAGCCAGCGCAAATACCTGTGTTCACATCCTGTTTTCGGTTGAAGCCCAAAGTAGTCGATTGCCGAGTTCACGCGCATAGGTTTAGTTACCAATGATCACGCGCGTGAACTCGGCAATCGACTACTTTGGGCTTCAACCGAAAACAGGATGTAAACACAGGTATTTGCGCTGGCTTAAATAACATCATTTTTATACATATCTTTCACATCTACTGCAGTCAGATTCACTCGTGTTCACTCTGAAGGAATCACTCACATTTTCTGTGCACTTGTAATGACACATCAAGGATGTTAAGAGGCTAAAAGCAGGTTTAAAACTTGCCCCATTGAAGTCAACAGAGTGCAAATTTTTAAAATAGAATAACTCGGTGTAGGCAACACCGATTTTTGTCGTTGTTCTCTGTATTGACAGCACTCCAAATGTACAAAAAAATGAGCTCAATGTTAAAATTGACCGGAGTTCTCCTTTAATGAGAAATTTAACAGGTGTTCCTAATAATCCTTTAGGTGAGTGTATAAAGGCTATCATGATCATTTTGCCAACAATGAACCATGGATTTGTTTAGTTTATAATACGTTTTATTTTTAACTTAAACAAATACAACATATAACATTCAAAACTCATCAGCTTAGACTGCATTTGAAGAAAAATAAACACAACAGTTTTCTGTAGGCTTGTGCGAACTTATTCAATAGAATTAGACTTCTAGAATGTTCTTTCCAGTGCAAAAAATATATATTTTTAATTTAAATAGACAACATTTTAAGGACGTGTAGTGCAAATATCTTTATATAAGTATACTTCCATTATAGTTAACTTTCTTTCCAGTGCAAAACAATAATACATAAAAAACAGCTAATAAAGAAAATATAAAATATTGCACTCAAATACTGCATTCAAGCAATTCAAGTCATTTTTACATTTCCCGCTGTTGTCACTTGTCGTCATCGTTGCTACGATACGTGACTTACAATGACTGAAACGAACAATTAAAAGGGCATTCTCTGATGATGTTCCAAGATGTTAAAAACGCTACGCTGATCATAGACAAACAGGGGAAAAATTAGTATCTACCGCACCGTCGGGTTTCTTTTCTTATCATAGCCTACAAATGTCTTCGTTCATAGTCTGACATATATTAGAAGCTATGTGTCTGTCATGGATTTGCACTGATTCTCCAAAAAAACAGAACAAAGTGCGTTCCGTATCAGTTCAATACGGAACAAGACTTTTATGTGTCAAATACGGGACGATTCCGTATTATACGGAATGTTGGCAACCCTACTGTAACCTACAGTACAGGGCTGCGTTCTCCGAAACTACCTTAACGCTACGTCGTTCTTAAGTTGTACCTTAAGAAGTACCTTATCGTTAATACGTGTTTTCCGAAACCTTCTTAGTTAAGTATACCTTCTGTAAGTCATACGTTCGTAAGGTTGGTCTGGAGCGCTCTTAGCTTTACCTTATCGTTGCTGACGGTTCATACCGCTAGTGGCCACCACTACGCAAAAAGCTTTTTTACATCGCAGTTTAATTACACATAGAAAATTTTATATGAACATTTAATATAAAATCTGATTTAGTATTAAAATGACATTTTTACTTTACTTTAAAATTTTACACATAAAATACTTAAGTTGTTATAGCCTACACCCAGTGTATGGAAGTGTTTTCATTAATAAAGTTTCCATACACTAATGGTTGTTAGCTTTTTTAATTACTATCCTAAGGCACATCAGCTGGTGAACCATTTGACAGAAACGGCTTAGGAGTCTATATAAAGAAAGATGAGTTTACACAAACTTTATAGCTATGGCAGCGAGACAGCGAGTACTTGTTTTAAATCAAAGACGGCGCCGTCCGCGGAGCCAGTTAGTGTATGTCAACTACTTTATAAGAGAACACTTTAGTCCACTGACTACCATGTCAGAAGAGACCATTGTAAAAAAATTCCGCCTGCCACGGGAGCAAATTCTGCAGCTCTTGCATCTTGTTGGCCCAGATTTGTCAAGACAAACTCGACGGAGCTACCCCCTCAGCCCCGAAATTCAGCTGCTGGGGGCTCTTCGTTTTTTTGCCGTGGGGAGTTTTCTGGAGGTTGTTGGGGATGGATATGGGCTGAGTAAGACCTCAGTGTGGCTGTGCGTTCACTCAGTCACAAACGTACTGCTTCGCCACGCCACTGATTACATACGTATGCCTTTCACAATGCACGAAGTGATGGAGACACATCAAGGCTTCCATGCCATTGCGGGTATCCCGCGAGTAATTGGCCTTGTGGACGGGACACTTATTCCCATCTCCAACCCATCAGCACTCGACCAGGCCTTCATTTGTCGCAAGGGCTTCGCAGCTATCAATGTCCAAGTGGTAGTTGATCACAGGGGAGTGATTACAGACGTAGTGGCAAAGTGGCCTGGTAGCACACACGACAGCTTTGTGTGGGCCAATTCAGCGGTGGGTCAAGATGCAGAAAGAAGAGTTTTTGGGCAGAGCATTTTTTTAGGAGACAGCGGCTACCCCCTAAGAACATACCTTCTTAATCCAGTCACCAACCCCACCACGCAGTCTGAGCACAGTTACAACGCTGCACATGCTCGTACCCGCAACTTGGTGGAGCGCTCGATTGGGCGCTGGAAGATGCGTTTCCGTTGCCTTCATAAATCTGCTGGAGGGTTGCGTCTGAAGCCACAAAGATGTTGTGCAGTAGTAGTAGCTACAGCCATGCTACACAACATTGCAGTTACTGGAGGTGCAGCTTTGCCAGAAGAGGTGGAAGAAGAGGAGGAAGAGGAAGCAGGTTTCCACAACCCACCTGAATTACGAGATGCCCTACACGCTGCTGGTGTGCAAACGAGGCACCAAATGATTCACTCTATTTTTGGTTAATATTTTTTCAAGCAATTTCTTTGTTTAAATCGACCACTCAGATTCCTCCTTTATTTGTGTGTTTCTCTAATAAATTTAAGTTGTGCACACAGTTCATTTGTCACCTATTCCCATGCCATTTCACTTAAATGCTGAAACCCCAATCACCTTATTTTTTTACTTTAGTACTTCAAAAGGTGGTGTCACAATACCTAGGCTACCCGATCTCCTTGCGCTGTGTACCTACTATAGCATGTGTGCTATTTGTACTTACAATTGGCTTTGCATGCATATATAAAAAAAATAATAATAATACACAGCATTAACCTCGTAGTGAAAATTGATAATGTGGATACGGGTGTATTATATACTTGGGAAAAAGTGTCACTCATAAGTTGCTTTTTGCATGCCTAAAAACACCCCAATTAAAAGTAATGTAAACTTCTTACACACACTTTCATGAGATGGAAAAGGATATTTCCTTTAAAGATGATCTGCAAACCCAACATTGATGACAACAGTTTTGCTTTTAATCGTGTTTTATTTGAAAATACTTTTGAAAGTAAATTTGAAAAGGCACACCACAGAAAACAGAAAAATGTGAATAAGCCTGTTACTGGGTTGGCGATGGTTCACCTGTAACGTAAAAGAATAGTTAGATTAAAAACAACTTGACACTCTCCCAAACATCATAAAACCTTACCTTGATCTGGGAGTATTATTGGAACGGAAATTGATGGCCTTTGAAACTGTGCCTCGGACAAAGCATACTACTTTTCCATAATATGAAGCTTTGCCTTTTCCACCTCCAGCGTGGCTCGGGCGATGTCGTTTGCCTCTTGTAGCCCTTGCTCGATTCCCCGCAGAAGTTGTAGTTTCTCTTTTTCTAGCTTCACCAGCTCATCACTGCAGTCGCATCGGATTAAAGGACACTTTCTGGAGCCGGATTGCTAGTGCTGGGCTACCTCAGTCAATGGTAGTGAAGGTGCGGACAGGTGTGGTGACGCCGGTGCTGAAGAAGCGCTGTCACTGCTGGCAGGGGAAGAGGGTGTGTTGGGTCGAGGAGGTAAAGATGAAGTGCTCTGCGGCAATGTATCCACACCTGCTCTCAGATCAATCCCCCCTGAGATACCCTGTGAGGCCGCTTCTCCGAGGATTGCCAGGGCCCTTTCCTCATCGCGACTGAGTGCAGGCACAGAGCTGGGTCCCCCACCAGTACTTTCCCTGTCTCTCCGGACTGCTGCGCCTCTCGCTTTGGCCAATTTCATGGCTATGCTTTCCCAGAGTTCTTTTTTTTTTTTTTTTTGGAGACCGTTGTGCAGAAACTAGCGAATAATACACCTTTGTGGTGTTCCACCTCATCCAGCAGTATAGACATTTCGGAAGCAGTGAAGCTGGGCAATCTCTTTTTGCGGACTTTTTTTCCCGACATAGTGAATGTCGGTATGTCTCTCATGTTTGCGCTTTTATTGAGGAAATCATCCAATTACACAAATGAGCGATTTACGCCAATAATGTGATACGGCTGGTGGATAATCAGCATACGTTGTGGAGAACATTAACACACTTATGGCCGTGAGGGTTTGGGATTGCACACTTGCTAAATTATAAACACATACTCATATTTATTTCTGCATGTACATATTTCAGTGAGCCCCGATAAATGCAGTTTGTACTATTTCTAAAACGCTTCTTTATAAAGAACGTCTCGGTTACGGATGTAACCCTCGTTCCCTGAGTAGGGAACGGAGACGTTACGTCGGATGACGACGATTGGGGTTTCGCTTAGAAGCCTATCACCTTCGAGTATATAAAACGAGCCAATGGCAATGAAATGCCATGGGTCTGCGGAATTTGCATAGCGTATCTCCACCCACCGCAGGGGGTATATAAGGAAGTACGCTGGCAACATGCAGATATGTCTTCGCTGAGGAGTCGAAACTGGACCCAGGCGTTTTTCAGCGATACAGCGGAAGTGGCAGGAAGACGTAACGTCTCCGTTCCCTACTCAGGGAACGAGGGTTACATCCGTAACCGAGACGTTCCCTTTCGTGGTCACTCCGAGTTACGTCGGATGACGACGATTGGGGTTCCAGTCTAATCACGCCACCTCGGCTGTCATCCAGTGCCCTGCGTAAGTCTGAGCTCCCTGTTGTGAGACTAGCACGAACGAAGGAGTCCTACCTAACACAGGAATACCAAGGTACACTGGGAAGCATATCTCAGGAGAAATATGCAATTACGCACAACAAATAAGGGGGGGACTTGAGAGACACATATGATCCAGAGGGATGCATATGGAGTATCACTGAGGTGTCCAGCCGCAGGTGGAATATTTAAACCCCAGGGGTGGCAAGGTGGCTTGCCAAGGGAAAGACACACGCTCAAAAGAGACTTACAGTGGAATACACATGTGGGGGTCGCCCAGAGGGGGGACCATGCACATGGAGGCACCTAGTCAAGCGCAAAAGCTGCGTTATGGCAGATTGGCATAACTCAGGCGTTGACGTAACCAGTGCTGGAGGAAACTCAGAGCTTATCAGACTCACCTGAGAAGATAATCGCACGTATCCCGTCCGTGGAGAGGAATGGCGAGCAAGCGAAGACACCTGAGCAGAATCTAGTACCGGCTTGTTGAAGCGAGTACATGGGAAGAAACTGGCTCTACTCGGAGATTATAGAATCTCGCGAATGTGTTGGGTGTCGCCCAGCCTGCAGCTCTACAAATGTCTGTTAGCGAGGCGCCATGCACTAGAGCCCAAGAGGAAGCCACACTACGAGTGGAGTGGGCTTTCACACCAAGGGGGCATTGACGACCTTGCTGCTGGTATGCCAAAGCGATGGCGTCCACTATCCAGTGAGACAACCTTTGCTTAGAGAGAGCCTTTCTCTTCAGCTTCCCACCATAACAGACAAAGAGCTGGTCTGAGGTCCTGAAACACCACGTTCTGTCTACGTAAGCACGAAGGGCGCGTACTGGGCAGAGCAGTGCCAAGGCTGGGTCTGCCTCCTCCAAGGGCAGCGCTTGCAGGTTCACTACTTGGTCTTGAAAGGGTGTGGTAGGAACCTTGGGCACGTATCCAGGCCGGGGTCTCAGGATCACGTGAGAGTTAGCCGGCCCGAATTCCAGGCACGCTTCGTCAACCGAAAATACCTGCAGGTCCCCTACCCTCTTGATGGAGGCCAATGCAACCAGGAGCGCTGTCTTCATAGACAGGAACTGATTGCAAAGGCTCATTGCAAAGATTGCAAAGGCTCAAATGGAGCACTCTGCAGGGCAGTTAGAACCACTGAGAGGTCCCAAGAGGGTACGAGGGGAGGACGAGGAGGATTCAGTCTCCTCGCTCCCCTCAGGAACCTGATGATCAGGTCGTGCCTTCCCAGAGACTTACCATCAACTGCATCGTGATGTGCGGCAATGGCGGCAACATACACTTTCAGGGTGGAGGGAGACAGCCTTCGCTCCAACCCTTCTTGCAGGAAGGAAAGCACGACACTGATCGGGCATTTCGGGGGTTCTTGATGTTTAGAAGAACACCAGTTGAAAAAGAGGTTCCACTTCAACGCATAGAGATGTCTCGTGGACGATGCTCTAGCGGAAGTGATGGTAGCCACCACCGCAGGTGGTAGGGTACTCAAACCTGCCTCGTCCCGTCCAGGAGCCACACGTGGAGGTTCCAAAGATCGGGACGAGGGTGCCAAAGGGTGCCCCGTCCCTGAGAAAGGAGGTCCTTCCACAGAGGAATTGGCCAGGGAGGTGCTGTCGCGAGGAGTACTAGTTCGGAGAACCAGGTCCGGTTGTGCCAATACGGGGCAACCAAAATGACCTGCTCCTCATCCTCCCTGATCTTGCGCAAGGTCTGCGCAAGAAGGCTCACTGGGGGAAACGCATACTTGCGTAGGCCCCGCGGCCAGCTGTGCGCCAGTGCATCTGTGCCGAGCGTGCCCTCGGTCAGGGAATAGTACAGGTCGCAGTGGGACGAGTCGCAGGAGGCAAACAGGTCTACCTGTGCGTCGCCAAACTGATCCCAAATCAGCTGGACCGACTGGGGATGGAGTCTCCATTCTCCAGCGAGAGGCCGAAGCCGAGACAGCTCGTCGGCCGCCTGGTTCAGGTCTCCCGGGATATAAATGGCTCGAAGCGACCTCAGATGCTTCTGACTCCATATGAGGAGGTGGCGAGCGAGTTGCGACATACGGCGGGAGCGCAGACCACTTTGATGGTTGATGTACGCTACTGTCGCGGTATTGTCTGATCGGACTAATACGTGCTGACCCCTGAGCAACGCACGGAAGCGGTGCAGGGCCAGACGTACAGCCAGCAACTCGAGGCAATTGACATGCCAAAGGCGCTGGGGTCCTGTCCAGGAGCCCGCGGCAGCATGTCCATTGCACATGGCACCCCAGCCCGTGGTGGAGGCATCTGTTGATACAACAACATGCCGGGAAACTCGTTCTAAGGGCACTCCGGCCCGTAGAAAGCTGAGGTTCGTCCACGGGGTGAAGAACTGACGGCAGGCTGGAGTCACTGGGACTTGGAGCGTGCCGTGTTGCCATGCCCACCTCGGGACTCGATCGCGAAGCCAAAGCTGAAGCGGTCTCATATGAAGCAATCCGAGCGGCGTTACTGCGGCTGCGGATGCCATATGCCCCAGGAGCCTCTGAAATAGTTTCAGTGGAACCGCACTCTTGTCGTTGAATTGGCGAAGACAAGTCAGCAGTGACTGCGCGCGCTCGCTCGTAAGCTGCGCGCACATGGCGACCGAGTCGATCTCCATACCGAGAAAAGAGATCCTCTGCACGGGGCAGAGTTTGCTCTTCTCCCAGTTGACCCGAAGGCCCAGACGAGAAGTCTTACAGATCCTCCAGACGAGTTAGGTGCCGGAGCACTAGGTCCCTGTGTTCGCAAACCTGGTCTCGAGAGTGAGCTAGGATCAGCCAGTCGTCGAGATAGATCAGGATGCGAACCCCGTGTTCCCGGAGGGGAACAAGGGCTGCCTCGACGACCTTCGTAAAGACGCGAGGAGACAGGGCTAGCCCGAATGGAAGAACCGCGTACTGGTATGCCCGCCCCAAACCGAAGAAACGGTCTGTGTCGAGGTAAAATGGAGACATGAAAGTAGGCGTCCTTCAGGTCGATCGCTGCAAACCAATCCTGCGGCCGCACACACTGGAGGATGTGTTTGGCCGTTAGCATCTTGAACGGCAGCCTGTGAAGGGAGCGGTTCAAGACGCGCAGGTCGAGGATTGGCCGTAACCCACCGGATTTCTTGGGTACAATGAAGTAAGGGCTGTAGAAGCCGGACTTCATCTCGGCTGGAGGGACAATCTCGATCGCACCCTTCGCCAGTAGGGTGGCGACCTCCGCTCTCATGACAGGGGCATTGCCACCGACCATAGTGAAGCGGACTCCCCTGAAGCGGGGAGGAGATCGCGCGAACTGAATCGCGTAGCCGAGCCTGATGGTTCTCGCGACCCAGCGGGACAATCTGGGAAGCTCTAGCCAGGCCTCCAGAAAGTGCACCAGCGGGGTCATACGAACCACAGACGTACCATCGGTGGGGCAGCGAGGCGGAATGACCGGCACCGGCGAGGGTGGCATAGCGGCCCTGTGCGGGGGCACGGTCATTAACCGTGCCTGCCAGAGGAGGCCAGGGGAGGGCGCGCGTCCCACGGGGGCGTGCTCTGGCAGGGGTCTGGCGACAGAGGGGGATGAGAGGAGCGTGGCCCGTGGGCGGCGCGTGCTGTCATCCCGCCCCTCTGGGACAGAGGAGGGCGGCAGTGGCGGGACCCGAGGGTGGCGCGCACTGCGGCCCTCGGACTCTGTGGGCTCAGGATTGGGGGATTCAATTCTGTCTTTAACCACATTAGGGTACTGCTCGTCGTTGGACGAGCAGCGGGGAGTGGAGAACAAAAGATTCTCCCCCGGCCCTCCACCGGGGGAAGGAGTGGCCCTGCTACCAGCTCCTGAACAGAAAAGAGTGCCAATCCTGAGTGGCCCGTCTCAGGGGCGCCGCTTGGCCTGGCATTTAGCGGGCCGCGGGGCCGGAGACGGCTGTGGAGGAAGCCGCAGGAAGGGCCGGATGAAGGCTGCTGCTGGGGCCGTGCGGGAGGGGCGGGAGCCGCGGGAGGGCGCCCTCGGCGGCGAGCAGGCTGAGGATTCTGTGCCGACGGCTGAGCAGCGGAGCGTCGGGGCAGAATGTGCTTGATCGCCTCAGTCTGCTTCTGGGCAGTCGAGAACTGCTGGGCAAAGTCCTCGACTGCACCGCCGAAAAGGCTGGCCTGGGATATGGGAGCGTCGAGCAGACGAGTCCGCTCTGGCTCACGCATATCGGCCAGGTTCAGCCAGAGATGTCGCTCCTGGACCACAGCTGTGAACATCACCAGACCCAGGGAGCGCGCGGTCACCTTCGTCGCTCGGAGAGCGAGGTCGGTGGCGGCGCGCAGCTCATCGAAGAGCCCTGGGTCTGTCCTACCCTCGTGCATGTCACGGAGCATCTGGGCCTGGTAGACCTGCAAGATGGCCATGGCATGCAAAGAGGCAGCTGCCTGTCCCGCCGCTCTGTAAGACTTCGCCACCATAGTAGACGAGAATCTACAGGCTTTGGATGGGTGCTTAGGATCACCACGCGATGAAGCGCTTGCCGGACACAGCTGCATCGCGACAGAACATTTGACCGGGGGAATCCCAGTGTACCCACAAGCATCAGCCTTATCGAGGGGAGGAAAGCCGACGGACGATCACGGGAAGACATGGGAGCCTTCCAGGACCGCGTGACTTCCTCATGCACTTCCGGGAAGAATGGTATTGGGGTTGGGCGGCGACGAGTGTCAGCGGCCGCTCCCAAAAACCAATCATCCAGCCGCGAGCGCACTGGATCGGGTGGTGGGGACCACTCGAGCCCAATGGCCGCGGCTGCCCGGGAAAGCATGGCAGTCAGCTCGGGATCAGACTCGGGCAATGCTGGCACGCCCGAGGGCGGCAACACAGCCGAATCCTCACTTCCCGAGGACTCACGCCCACCTTGTGATGCAGCGATCGACATTGCATCCTCTTCTGGAGCTCCAAACAAAACACGCGGGGCCTCCGTAGAGGGACCAGCGGTCTCAGTTTGAACTCTCACGGGTACCGATGCTGAAGAGGGGTGTGTGGACCGTGGACGTGTCGGCGGTGTGTCCCACACAGTCACCCTCAGGTCACCCCGGCCACCAGCCAAAGTACTAGCTCTCGGGGAGTCAGTAGATCGGGGTGTGGGTAGGGGGACTCTCGCTCTGACGAGCTCATTGAGTCTCGACCGCAGCATGGAGATGGTCATGTTCCCGCAGTGAGAACATGAGTCATCCACAAACGCTGCTTTAGCGGGATCAACGCCCAAACACGCTAAGCAGAGATTGTGCCCATCAGAAAAGAAAACATCGCGACCACAACCAGAAGTGCACGGGCGAGGCATCTTTAAAAAGACGTGCCACGTGCAATGCTCTTTTTGTGAGAGGAAAACTCCGCGGATGTTGAAGCGAACAGGGAGAAATCACACTAACTGCCAGATCACTGATCAGATCAGCAGGGTAGTGTGTACTCGCTGAAATCGCCGTCACACCAACACCGGAGAGCTCGCTCGTCTCGAAGGATTGAGAAGGATAACTCAGAATTTTTGGCTTGCGTGGAGTGGAGAAGTTCTCGGCTCCGAAGCGAAAACATATCTGCATGTTGCCAGCGTACTTCCTTATATACCCCCTGCGGTGGGCGCTATGCAAATTCCGCAGACCCATGGCATTTCATTGCCATTGGCTCGTTTTATATACTCGAAGGTGATAGGCTTCTAAGAGAAACCCCAATCGTCGTCATCCGACGTAACTCGGAGTGACCACGAAAGGGAACATTGTTTTCTCAATACTTTACCTATACCGCTGTGAAGGAAAGAGCGCACAATCGATCATCGAGGCATCGATATCAACCTATTCAGCACCTCCACCATGGACAGCACCTGCTAAGGTCGAACTTATGAAGGTTTACCTTAAGCAACATCCTAAGGTATAGTTCGGAGAACACACGTAGGCAATGTATACCTGTAGTTAAGGTGTACCTTTTGAGTCTTCGTAGCGCGCTAAGAGACAACGTTATCGGAGAACGCAGCCCAGTACAGTACCTTGCCCTTGTTCTCTTCTCCACAGTAACCTCAAGTGAATCAGGATTAAGGCCAATAACCGATCCAGCCTTTCTAATCAATTCATTAATCCTATTTTTATCATCTACAGTGATACTTCACTCCCAACAGAGCACTGCATAAAACAAAACACTAGCCATGATTCCCTGATAAAAGCTTCCTACTTACACCAATAGAACTCAACTTCCTCAAAAAGAATAGTCTTGATTGCGCCTTCTTAAAAACAGCCTCACTATTCTTCTTCCAGTTCAGTTTACTGTCCAAATGGACACCAAAATATTTATAAGACTGAACAATCTCTACTTTCTGACCTTTAATTATCACTGGTACTATGACTTCTTTTTTTCTTCTAAAATCAATTATCAATTCCTTAGTCTTCTCCACATTCAAATTTAGGAAATTTTCATCACACCATCTAACAAATAACTCAACCTCTCTTCTATAGTCCACTTCATTGCCTTGATTAATTAAACCCGCAAGGGCAGTATCGTCTGAAAACTTTTGTATGCAACATGAAGTCTGAGTGTGCCTGTAGTCAGCTGTATACAATGAAAAAAGAAAAGGTGATAAAACTGTGCCTTGAGGAGCTCCTGTTTTAGTTCAAATAATGTCAGACATTTTATCACCCAGCCTAACAAACTGGGGTCGACGTATAAGATAATTCAATACCCACATAATAGTTTTACTGTGTAGGTTACAACTACAACCCACATTACCATGTTTTGGAATTGGGACAAGACACGATGTTTTCCACATAGCAGGTATTTTCGATGAAAACAAGGACAAAGAAAAAATTGAGTGAAAAACTGAGCACAACTGATCAGCACAGACTTTCAAAGTGCGTGGGTGAATACCATCAGGGCCTGCAGCTTTGTTGGTCTTAAGACACTTTAACTGCCGACGAACTTCATTTTCATTAATAACAATTGCTGGACTACAGTCCACATTATCACTCTGTACAAGAGATTCTAAAATCATATCATGAGAGGCAGAGAAATCAAAGTCATCAAACCTTACAAAAAACATATTTACCCCATTTACATTCAGTCCTGACCAGCAAGCACTGTTATTTTTGGTTCCATAACCAGCAAGAGATTTCAAACCATTCCAAAGGCCCCATGTGTTACAATTAGACATTTGTTCTTCAACTCTTTCCTTATATTTAACTTTACTCTGTTTAATAACTCTCTTCAGTTCCTTTTGCGCAGTTTTAATCTGATCTCTATCACCACTAAAAAAGCTGTTTTTTTTCCTATTAATAGCGGCTTTAACCTCCCTAGTAACCCATGGTTTATTATTAGGAAACATTTTAATTTGTTTACGTGGAATGACAGACTCGACACAGTAATTTATATAAAAGGTGACTTTGTCAGAAATACTGTTCAAATCATCATCGTCAAAAAACACTGACCAGTCTGTACAATCAAAACATCCTCTTAACCTTTCACAGGCGTCATCCGACCACACACACACAGTCTTATAGCCAATGGGCTGATTTCGGATTGCAAGGGGAGTATCTGGATGTCAAGGATATTAAATTATGATCAGATTGCCCCAGTGGTAGGAGCCTCTTTGCACCATAAATCTCCTTAATGTTCGTGTAGAATAGGTCAGTGATTTTACCATCCCTAGTAGGACATGTCACCATTTTCTTAAAGGAGGGTAAGGTAGCAGAGAGTGTACTGTGGATAAAATCCCCATTTACTATAACCAATGCATCCGGGGAAGCGCGTTGCATATCATAAATGATTCTCGAAATTGTTTCCATGGCCAGCCTTCCATTTCCTGATGGAGGAATGTAGACCACTTGTACAATAACATGAGAAAGTTCCCTGGGCAAGTAATAAGGTCGGCAACTTACCGCAAGCAGTTCAATGTTCTGGTCACAAATTTTCTCTTTCACCGTAACATGGCTAGGATGGCACCACTGATCGTTCACATAGAGGCAAACACCTCCTCCTAGTTTTTTACCAGTCCTCTCCGGGTCTCTATCCAGTCTGAGGAGTGAAAATCCTTCCATTTTAACATGAGACTCTGGTATCTTATTGGACAACCAAGTCTCCGTAAAGCACAGTAGCGATCGTAGCGCACAAGAGCAGACAATTCATCCACTTTATTTACCAACGAGCGGACGTTCCTCATAATCACTGCGGGTAACACCGGTTTATATCTCCACCGACTGTTCCTAGCTCGAACTCCTCCTCTGCGGCCTCTCTTCCTGGTCTTTAAGGTAATTTCCGACAGGTCGAAGTCAGGAACAATTCCACCAGAAGCTGAGACACGCAACCCCAAGAGCTCCAGCCGGCTATAGATGATGAAGGACAGTCCTAGCCCGGGTTCACTTCCATCCTGCGGGCCCAGTGTTTGAGTAACTCTCCAAAACACTATTCCCCATAGCCAGAGAAGGCAAAACAACTTGCGAATATTTAATATCGCCATAGTAACGTCATCCAAATTCAGTCCAGTTTAAAATTAAGCATCCAATAATTTAAAAAGTTCTTTAAAAATACATAAAACACATAAAACACGATGAACAAACACACTGCAGACAGGTGGCCGAGTCGCCAGCAAAAGGGGCAGCGCCTTTCAGGTGTATTATAGTGTGTATTTTAGTTTTCTGCTTTTAATGCTGGTATGTTTTATGATTTCATTTATTAACATATAACATACTGATCACTGAGATATACTGTGTTTCAGGTATCAGTGGAGTGGAGGATCATGTGTTCATCAGTTCTGGTGAAAATGTGCGTCTGTCCTGTAATAATGCTCTTTCTGACTGCAAATCAACTACATGGAACTACTCTAACAGATTCAGACATATAGTAATAGTTGATCTGATTAAATTAGGGATAAAGAATAAAGACACAGAGAGACATGAGAGACTGAGTCTGGAGTCTGACTGCTCTCTGAACATCAAGAACGTCACAGAAGAAGATGATCATGGATTATACACCTGCAGACAATATGTGAATGGACAGAAACAAGGACCTGATGCACGTGTTTATCTGCATGTTCTTCATGGTAAGTTTATGATTATGTGGTCAATTTAAAATTCTCCCTTTAAACTCAGATGATGATTGAAGAGTCTGTGATTTGTGTCTTGTGTTCAGTTTCAGTGTCTCCATCATCATCATCATCATCATCATCTTCATCCTCACAGACTGAGATCAGTCCAGGCCGCTCTGTGACTCTCTCCTGTCAGTTGTTTTCATATGCTAAACTCTCCTGTGATAATCTGGTCAATTCAGAGGGATTTGAGCTGTTGTGGGTGAATCAGACTGGTGTTGATCTGAAGACAGACTCCAGATATCAGATATTATCATCATCAGATCAATATCACTGTTTCATCATCACTCTGACTACAACACTCCTGAATGAAGATGACAACAGAGAGTGGAGATGTCAGCTTACTCACAGAAATCAAGTCGAGACCTCAGTCAGATACACTGTCAAGTATTCAGGTGAGAAAACAGTGTTAGAAGACCCTCATAATGTCAGTAACACTAAGGTCTATCAGTATCACTGAACCAGAACAAACTGAGGGAACAAAAGCTTCTTTGACTCTCACAGAAGAGTAACTCAAAGCATTGCTTCAAACTAGTGAACTGCAGTGAAGTAACAGTCCAAAACGTGATGCTGGAAATAATAAAGGAATTGAAACTTGACAACAAAAATATTAACTTTTTATGTAATGTGATGATCAAAGTTAAAATATGATGGTCATATTGTACAGTATTAATGATCTGAACTAACATTCATCTTCACAGCTCAAGCTGATTCAACGACAGCAGTGAATCCAGTCCACATCACACACTCTCAGGATCCCTCAACTATAAACACACACGTTTCTAAAGGTACATCATCACTGTCTTTCTCACATCAGTGCTTTTCAGTGCATAATGCTAGAGTTATCTTCAGTGTTAACTCATCAAAATATGACTGTCATATTCTACAGTATGATTGTCACATTGAGTTGTTGTTTTAGTTTCATTTCATGGACTTTTGTGGTGTGTCCCAATTAGCGTACTTATGCATATTCTAGGACATGTTTAGTATAAACAGTGAGAGTAGTGTGTTCATATAACACTCCGGTTCTTTCACTCGATTCTCCCAGAAAGCGTCACATGAAGACGATATGTTGAGCTCATCCATGCAGCGCATTCACTGTAGATCCATGAAAAACACCAAACAGACATAAAATACTGCTCATACACTCACAAAATTATCAAAAAACATACATGTAAAAGTAAACAAAACAAATATACAAAAAAGAGAGAAACACAAAATAAGCCGTACACTCGTAATGCTCGGCAACAAGTTTAACATATAAAACTTCAGTTATTCATCAAGTCTGGGTGTCTTATGACCACAATATGAAATAAACTGATTCAAATATCTTTTTAAAAACTATATATATTTGACCTTAAAGAAAAATAGTTATCTCTGCCTACATTTTGTTTCTGTCTGACCGGTGAAAGTTTGTCCTGCCGTTCACCTCAACAGCTCAGATGAAACTGAAGAGAAAATGGCCGACTTCACTTATTTTTTACTCTAATGCTCAATTCACCTTCTTATACTACGCTCTAAATGTATGTACTCTTTTTGGGAAGAAAATCAGAAAAGAAAAAAAAAGCAACATTGTTTCGGCCCACATCTGGCACATGTAGAAAGATGATCTGGCCCTCATGCAGTTTGAAATCTTCACAGATTTAATGTCTTCTTTTATCTTCAGTTGTTTTCATCTAAGGCTGTGTCTGAAGTCAGTTGTAGTTCTTGTGTTTCTGCTCGTCTCTTTTTCTGTTCTCTTCTTTCATTCATTGATTCTGCTTGTTAACAGGCTTATTAAGGCTGAGGTGACTCCATATTTAATATACACAGGTTTTGTGGCTCAGATAAGGTCCAGTTCTGGTTTATTTCTTTGCTCTTGGCTGACATGTGGCATTGCTATGGCCTGCTTGTGGCCCAGTTCTGGCAAACAGGAGCGGTCCGCCCAAGTGCCGTCATTCCACGCTGCATGTGGGCCAGATCATCTTCCACATGTGCCAGACGTGGGCCGGATCAGGGACGTCACAATGTTGCTATGTGGGAATAGCTAGCCTAACGGCTAAGATGCTAACGGACTTTTTCGAAGACACTAAACCATTTCTGTAAACAAAATAATCAACAGAAGCGTATCAATTACATGTAAGAAAGTGTCAGGAACAGTTGTGTGTATTATTTGTGTAACTATAGGGAATAAACTTGCCTGAAAGCCGTGAAAACAACAGTGAGACAGAGTTTTTGCAGCTTGTCAGTTGAGTTGCCCCGTTTTAAATCATACACTCATTGGGAGCTGAGCCCCGCTAAAATGAAAATCCTGTGTGAAGCTCGAGTATTATGTGATGATGATGTTGTGTATATGTGGCATTATGTGTTGAACTGAACTAACAGACGTGATCCACAGATCCAGGAGAAACTGAAGTCAGTGTGACTGCTGGATTATTATACAGAGGTACGACACGTTCATTTATACTGACAGCTTTATAACATTAAACTATCAGTCAGTCTGTAAAAGCTTCATCAATAACTGTTGATAGTTGAATACCCTTGACTTCAGTCATGTACAGTTTCTCTTCTTCCTCTCATGTTTCCTGCAGTGATTGTGACTATTGTTGAGATGGCAGTGTTTGCTGCTCCTACTGTGATTCTTCTTCAGATCATCTGTGCAAGAAGAGCTGGTGAGTTTTGAGCCGCACACAATCTGATGATTCACACTCATCTGATCTGGAACAATCTGCAATCATGATAAAAACACATACGAGAGGTCAGTCAATGCTTTTATTTTGCAGGGAGGAAGGACTCGATGCACGCAGAGGAAATAGAGATGCCGACAATATTACAATAAAATACTGATGAGTTTAGTGCCAATCTGCAGCAATATTTACAATAGCAAAAACTTACAGAGGATTGTTCATTGTCCTTATGTCCCGTCTTGAACATTGTGGAGGGATCAAGGGAAATGCTCTAAAATGGTTCAATTCGTTTCTGTCGAACAGAAGCTTTTCAGTTTGTCTTGGAGAATTTTCTTCTGCTGCAGCCCCTCTAAATTTTGGTGTTCCGCAGGGATCTATTCTAGCTCCTATTCTTTTTTCTCTATACATGCTTCCGTTGGGCACCATCTTTAGGAAACATGGTGTTTCTTTCCACTGCTTTGCAGATGACACTCAAATTTATCTGCCAATGAAACTGAAGGATTCAAATACATTACAACCTTTATTTGACTGCCTAACTGATATAAAATGCTGGACGTCACAACATTTTTTTACATATAAATTAATCCAAAACAGAGGTTGTTGTGTTTAGTCCCTCCGATAGGTATGATGCTCCACATTCTAACTTGGAGCAGCTGTCTTGTTTTCAAAAACCGTGTGTTAAAAACTTAGGAGTTCTATTTGATGGCTCCCTTAAATTTGATAAGCAGATAAACTCGGTTGTAAAATCTAGCTTCTACCATCTAAGAGTTGTGGCAAAAGTAAAGCCCTGGCTCTCCCGTAAAGACTGCGAAAAGGTAATCCATGCATTTGTCTCTACCCGACTTGATTACTGTAATTATCTCTATGTGGGAATAAACCAAAGATCGATCTCCCGACTTCAAATGGTGCAAAACTCTGCAGCTAGACTTTTGTTGGGTGTACGTAAGCGTGATCATATTACTCCTAGTTTAATGTCTCTCCATTGGCTTCCTGTTCCTTATAGAATTGATTTTAAAATCCTCTTATTGGTTTTCAAATCCCTAAACAGATTGGCGCCTGCTTACTTGTCAAGTCTTTTGTCCATTCATAAGCCATCGAGATCTCTCAGATCTTCAGAACACAGGCTGTTGACTGTTCCTAGGGCAAGACTAAAATGAGAGGGGATCGGGCTTTCTCTGTTGTTGCCCCCAAACTGTGGAATAGTCTCCCACTGTGTATTAGAACTGCTCAGACACTCTCTGATTTTAAATCCAAGTTAAAAACTTCTTTTTCTTTTAATGTAGTGTAGAGACTGCAAAAGCTCTTTTATTGTTTGTGTGTTTTGTTTCCTGTATAAATGGTGCTATTTATGGGATTGTAAAGCACTTTGGTCAACTCTGAGTTGTTAATAGTGCTATAGAAAAAAAACTTGACATTGACATTAATGGGTCAAGTGTTGATGTAAAAGAAGCGTTTCAGTCATTTCTTAAAGTCTCTGCAGAGAAAATTGGTTTGTTACTGAAAGGCTACTCCTGAAATGTATATATCTTCAACAGTCGGACACTAGAAGACTGAAACCAGAGTCGTCTTGACCTGTTAGATACACTTTTCACAGCAAACTTTTCTTTGTCTGTCATCCCGAGTCCTCCAGTCGGGAATGTGGAAAATAGGCATTCTTCATGTTTAACAGCTGTTTGCAAAAACACAGTCTGTGTCAAAAATCAGAATCATTTGTTTTTCATAGTGCCTGGTTTGGTAACTCACAATCCGTTTTCACTTCATGTTTAATGCTCTGTCCACGTTGTCTTGTGTTATAATGATATACAGGCTGTGCTGATTAATAATGATCCAAGCCATTAGATAAATCAGCTTTAGGAAACACAAAAGAGGAATCTATTTCGGTGTTCGAGCGCTATCTGAAACCCGCCTTTCTCTCTCCCTCTCCCTCTCTCTCTCTATATAAGCGTGCCTCGGGTGTGAGTCTCGATCTTCGCCTCTTCTTCTGCGTTTAAAATTGTTTGAATATGTAAATTGGCAAGACAAAACATGTCCAAATTGTAAACTTTCACTCTATGATGGTTAAATTCAGCAGTTAATTTGCGAATCACATGCGTACCGAACCATGGGCCAGCTGGTCTGTACGGATCACGGATCAACTGCGATCCGTTGCACCCCTAATGTATAGGCATTTCATCACCCCAAATTACATAGAAAAAATCTGACCCTGTCAAAAAAAATGTAGTGCTTTCTGCAATTGGGTCGGGTCATGTTCACACTTTAAATGAACCATACCAGAGTTTGTTTGGATCCGGACCAAGACTACCTCTTCAGCCGGGAAAGGTTGTTCGGTCCGCACTCGAGTGCGATTGCTGTATTCACACCTGCCCAAAAGATCCGCACCAAGGGGCGAAACGAATTGAGTTCAATTCAATCGAACCAAACAAGACAGGTGAGTACACCCTTAATGATATTAAGAAAAGGATCTATGACTTCTGGAAGCTTCTCTTTCAGTAGCTTAGTAGGTACAGGGTCTAACATACATTTTGTCGATTTAGATGATTTAACGAGTTTATTATTCCTCTTACAATGCACTCCCTGATGTGATACTGTAGTAGACGGTTGCATGATTATAATTTTCTCTCTAATATTATCAATCTTGTAAGTAAAGAAGTTCATAAAGTCATTACTGCTGTGCTGCTTGGAAACTTCTGGGCTTGAAGATTTATTTTTCGTTAGTTTAGCCACTGTTTCAAATAAATACCTAGGGTTTTGTTTATTTTCTTCTAAGAGGGTTATAAGCAGGTCTAGCAGCTTTTAAGGACTTTCTGTACGCAATCTTTCTCCATGACAGAAGAGCGGTGTTTTGTCCCGTGCCTCACGGTCACCCAGTTGCCCTGCTGCACGGGCTCTATATAGTTCTAATATAGTTATACAATGGACATGTCTCTTTTCAAATACAATATGAGTCCTTAAAGGTATAGTGGAGGATTTTCCCGAATTTTTGAAAAGAACCACCCTCTCCACTTTTTGAAAAAACGCACATGCGCAACACTCTACCTGCTCCCGAGAGGGAACGCCTATTAAACGTGTGCACGAGAGAGCTTGCATGAGCCTAGTTCTCCTCGTGCACAAGTTGCTGTTGGCATGGCTCATACAAGCCTACTTTTCCAAAAGAAGATTTGCACTTTTTAGTTGTTTGTTCTAACAAAGTACAAGCATAAAACATCTTTTATATTTTAATGCACAGATATGCATCAAAGTAGATTGTTTGGAAGGGCATCCAAATTTGGCTAGTCACGTTTGGTGGCACAATTATGTTGCAAATTATAAACTCAAACATTCATGCAAGACAAAATGTCAAATGCCCTTCCGTGTTTTATTTACTTATTATACTGATCGATTGAGTGAGGACTCAAGACATGATCTGCAATGGAGAAGTAGCTTGTTGCATTTGTGTAATAAATACTACGGTGAACACATTGGAATTATCAAAAATGATCAAACACACGGTTTTAGAACATTTCAGCCTGATACCTTTTACCATTTGGTCATAAGGCTACTTTAGACAAATTGAGATGTTTACCGTGTCTGCGCAGTGCGTGACTTGTGTCAGGGCTAGCATCGCTAATCATAGCTTACATTAACTTTTACAAGCAATGATTTTAAATGGATTTCTCCAAATAGCATGCCAAACTTTACCTGTCGAGTAGAAACTTTGCGACTGAGGCATCAGTGGGAAGCCCAACCTGTGTGAAACAATCTCCCAAAAACACTCTGGTCTTCTTTCTTTCTTTAGAGGCCTTTCTATTCTTGTCATACAATTCGTAAACACTTTTTCTCTTGCCACCCTCAGACATTTTGAAAAAATCCGGTGAGAACGGCGAGCTTCAATGATTGCTCACCACACATATACACCTGAAAGTGTGCATGCGCAGAAAGCGAAAACTACCTAGGGACGAGCACGTACGACGGCCTTACGTAAACATATCACCAGAATGATTGACAATTAGGAGGACCAATAGTCTTGATGATCCACCCGAAAAAAAAAAAATCATAATTTTATTATATGTAGGATACTATATTAAAATAGACAAATAATATAGTGTCTCTTCTTCGATTGGACATTGATTCAGTCATGGCAACTTGACAATATGTTGTCAATATCATTAAAATTAAGATCAATTAATAGTCTACAAGTATTTTAGAGATCACAGTTTTTGCAAACTTATTATATTGGGCTTTATTAAACTTTATGAAACGATAATGAACATACATGCAAATTTTTACAAGTCAATTTATTGAGCAATTTTCAGTCTTTAAACTGATATCTTAAAGGATGTGTTATCCTGTGTCTCCCTCTATTGGACAACATTAGTATTATAGCCTTCATCTCTGACTGTACACTCACAGGGCTCAGGCAGAGAAGAGGTTAATAGTATTTCACCAGCGTAGCTGTACACTCACAGGGCTTCTAATGGAGAGCAGGTATCATAACTTTTAACAAACGTGTAAGCAGGGGTTGGGGCCGCTTCTCAGCAAAAGCACACCACACTCGTGTTCACTTCAAATCCACAGCAATGAATCAATGTGTATCAATAAGGCAAAAGCACTGCAATTCACTCACACGATAGGGCTGATCAGAGGCCTCAATCCATTCGTTACACTCCCGTGGGGGATATTCAATCCTCAATTCCTCTTCAGCACACTCTGAAACACACAGCTTCCCCAACAGTCAGATTTATATTCACTGAATCCTCTTCAAGCTTTTCGAATGTTTGTAAGATGAAATCAATTCACTTATCTTTCTCTCTCCCTTCACAGCGCAGATCCAATCATAAATCAGTCCAGCAGACTTCAATGGGCGTCTTTCACCCCAACGAGGCTTCCCCACAGCCGATTATAACTCCCAATGCGGGCAACTTCAACAGGAAACCTTTTCCCTGGAGACTTCAACAGGAGACCTTCACACCCAGACAACTTCCACGAACAAGCTTGTGTCCAAAACTGCTCCGAGAAAACCAACTGCGCCCAGAAACTTCTCTGAATGGCCCTTTTATCTTTGACTTGTGAAGCAGGAAGCCTGTGTGGACGCCGCTCCTCTCTCTCTCGCACCTGCAGTGCATTAGCGTTAATCAGGCCGGGCAATGTTTCTGCCACACCCGGAACCGGAGTGGGATGTGTCGCACACAAATCGTTTCCTCGGGAAACTCGTGACTCGTCAAGAGGGTTCCGCTCGCTGAGCGTTTTTGTCACCCGTGACATAGTGATGTGACGTTCGGCACCGAGGCTTCGAAGCTTGTATCAAAAACACAAAACATCTCACATTGAAGCAGTGTATCGGTGAAGCTTGATTCGTTTTGCCATAACCAAGTGATCTGTGACGTCCGAAGCTTCGTTTCCCAGTTCACAAGCACTTCACCATTCCACAATAATTTTATTTTATTTTGATTATATATGCCTACATGAGCCTTGCCTATGAACTCGTAGGATTAGGACAAATCTATTAGTTTATGTGAATAAGGTTGCATTTGTTGATCATACTGTTGTTTGTTCATAAATTATGTAAGAACTACATCAACACTTACACCCCAGATAGCAGACCAACATTGAATCTACATTGAATCAATGTTAATGTATTAACCAAAAGATCATTGAATCAATGTTGAAATTTAACATTGATTTTTCATCAGGTTTGCATCCTGAAATAATGTTATTCAATCAATATGGTCATAAAATCAATATTATTTCAACCATAATTAAATCACTTATTTAACATTGAATCAACATAGAAACAATATCAAATCAATCTTGCTTTATGTACAGCAGGATTCTATGCTAGTTTATCATGCTTGTACTGTGCTTGAATTTTTAAATGACTCCTTTCAGACAGAGACCATGTACCAGTTTATTAATCAAAATGTCATTCAAAGTAAACTACATCCTTCAGTTTACTAGTAAATGTATTTATGCCCCCAAAACTGAACAGGAAATATCACATTCAGAATAAAAATGGCATTTCGTGGTGACAAAGACAAAAACAGCGCAGTACTACGGTAAGAAAGAATGAAACATTACTCTGATAAATATTTCAAATTCAATTTTATTTAGCACATTTAGAACAGACCAAAATGCTTTACAGAAGAACAACATTAAACAATGTAGCATGCATAAAAAAATAAAACAAGATATAACATGGATTATAAAATAAAACAAAAATAAGAGCAACATAGCTGAGTACCGGTAACCATAAAACAAAAGAACCAGAACAGAAATCAGAACTCAGATATAAATGAATAAATAAATAAATAGCTTGCTATTATTTGAATACAAAAATTATATTACCCATCGTGCCCAAAGAACTCCCGCTTCTTTGCGCCTTTTTTAACGGGTTAGTTTGCCCTAGAATGAAAATGAACAATTTACCCACTGTTGGTTTTACCCACGATGACATTTGGTAAAAGACAAATTGAAATTCAATATATTAATAGAGAAAATCCCGGCCGTTGGTTTGTGTTCATGTTACTAATACATTTAACATAGCAGTTAATTCCGACTCACCCAGGAAAAGCAAACAAGTTGTAAGAAATATAGATAAATAAAAATGAGAAAGAAAAGATTAGAGAATTAAGATTAACTTACCTCTAAAAATCACTGTCGTTGCCCGAATGCTTCGTCTGTCTGTCTGTTTCGCGCTTGAAATCTGTTGACCGTTATGCAGCGCTTTGATCTGATTGGCTGTTGGCAACCAATGTTAGGATTGTCTAGGCAACCAGTGGAGAAATTTAAGCTGACCAAAAATCAACATTAGGTGCGTTCCATTCGACAGGGTCCCTACGCAGTGTTCACTGCTCCCTACTCCCTGAGCACGGTATATCAGTGAGGTAGACTTCACTGACAATAACCGCTCATTTGGAATGCCCTGCAAACGTCATCAAAGAAAGTCAACGACGAGGTCGCGCAGATAATGATATAACATAAATATAGGACTACATTCATATTTTAATTTTTATTTACTATCACATTTAAAATATCCCTTTACTTCACAAACTAGCTAAGCTGGCTGCATTCACTTAGGTAAATTCTAATCATCAAAAATAGTATATGTAATATTCACAACAATAACCGTTAAAAATACTGTCATTTGTATAACAATGGTGAAATGTTTGAATCATTACACACATACGTAAACTCCTCCATCGTTAGTTATGACCGTTACTGGTGATGACGTGGTGCGTGCAATGACAGTTGGGTGATCATCCCCCTCCACTTCCTGTGAAGTGATGTATCGATGTTCCCTTATTCCCTATGCCGTGCGCAGTGCCCTTCGAACTGAACATGTTCGCTCCCTTCGGATTGGAATCTCACTTAACATGGCAGAATACCCTGTGAAGTCCACTTCGCAGTCCACTTACGGTCGAATGGAACGCACCTACAGATTCAATGTTTGTCTTTTCAACACTGAAAAACATTGAATTATCAACATTGATTCAATATTATTTTAACATTGAATTTTCAACATTGTTTCAATATTATTTTAGCATTGATTTTTCAACATTGATCCAATATTATTTAGCATTGAATTTTCAACCTCACCCAAAATGATGATTCTGATGGAATTTCAACATTTAATCAATGTCACCTTGCTATCTTGGTTATTGTACATCTGTTTTACAAAATGTGCCTTGTCTTAATTTAATTCATTAACATATCCTACATAAACTTGTAATGTAATGCATTTATGTGTTTGTTATTAGTCTGCAGCCGACACTTAATATTATTATTATTATCAATATTATTTAATTGTTATAAATATTATGTTCTATAATTCATTTTCAATCTGTACAAACCGACTTTAATGTTTGTGTTGGCTGTTTCTACATATAAAGTTTTTATACAGTAAGACAGTTGTGATTGTGATCATTTATTTTATTATTCGTCACCAAATGAGTTAATTCAAAGCCTTTATAAAGTCCCCCTTCCTCTGGAAACTGTCTCCTAATGGCTGACACACACAACACATGCAGGTAAGGGTCTAAGTACTAGCTTTGCTATTGCCTGATACATGATGATAATAATCTGTACAGTATTGTGATCTGAGCAAAGTGTTATAGGCTACATATCGTCGGCTAACGTGAATACATCTATAAGCTAACACTGTTCTCTCGCCCTGTTCTCCTCACACCACAACTCACCGTTGTTCTGTCTAACTCTGGCCTGTCCTGCTCACTTGGCTTCATATCAGGCTCAAAATTATATGATATCATCATATATATCAATTATATGAATTATATATATATCATACGAGTAAACATTTAGGCTGCAATTCCCCCAGCTTTCCGAGCTGTCATTGCGATCCATTGCATTCCTATTGTTTACTTTGACCACTCTCCCTCATGTTACGTCACTTCCGGTTCAGCGGTTTTCAAATGCAGAAGTCAAATTTTCCTCACAAAAACGACTCCAGAAGCCTAAATAGCGTTTATAAGTATGTTTATATTTAAATCTAGTTCCTACATTATTTTTCTATACATTGGCTCAATGGGTACTCTAACCTGCAACCTAGGCTTCAAGACATCTAACCTTTATATGATATCTATGGTTACAACCATAGATATCATATAAAGGCTAGATGTCTTAAGGCGGAGTCATGGTTACAACCAGGCGGCAAGGAAGTCGACCGGAAGTTGAAGCCGGCCGCGTGCCACCATCTTGTAGCAGAACTTCACCTGCTGTTAGCATCCCATTGACTCCCATTCATTTTGGCGTCACTTTGACAGCGAATAACTTTACATCTGAGGAGTTTAAAGACTCCATTTGTCCATTATTTATTTTCTAAAGAAACACGACAATGTATAAAAGGCTCCATTACCTTGTAGCTTATGTTATGGCCCCGTAGAAGCAGTTTTTGTAAAAGTAGGCTAACGATTGCGTCATAACCACGCGACTCTCTGTCGCACAGTAGAGAATTACCGTATGGACGGGAGGAGAAGCTCGCGGGCAATCGGGGGGACGTGGAGGCAAAATGACAATATAATTAATCAGAATACCTAACAAAAGTTGCTTCTGCTCCAAGCTCATGGACACCTCCTACTCACACTCTCCGTCTCTGCAAGATTCGGAAGGGAATGATTTAGATTTCTCTTGGCACAGCTACTAGAAGACAGACGGGTTGCTCACGTGGTCCGCTTTGCTCGGTTTGAGTCTGCGCGTCAGAAACGGAAGTGCTAAAAATCGCTAAAAATGGGCTTCACTTGTCTCAATTGAGTTCCAATGGGGTCGCTGTGTCCATTTCTTTTACTGTCTATGGTTACAACCATAGATATCATATAAAGGCTAGATGTCTCGTCCGCGCTGCTGGCCAATGGAGGTCGACGTCCGCACACGGCGGCCATCTTACCACAGGGTGCTCGCTCACTTGTAACATGGTGCATGTACTTTTAAATAACCATAACTTGCTCAATTTTCTATCGATTTTCAAACGGTTTGGTTAGTTATAAACGTCAGAGATGTAGCTATGACACTGCATACATATGAATAATTATAACAATTGACTTCCAAATGAAAGAATTATAGCCACGTTAATGACGTTTGTAAGAAACAAAACCGTTTGTAAATCCGTCAAGATTTCAGCGAGATAAGAGGATTTGTGTGTGTGCTGATCACTCACCTTAATTCACAGAGCCCTGTGGTAAGATGGCCGCCGGTAATGCCAGAAGTGACTCCGCCTTAAGACATCTAGCCTTTATATGATATATATGGTTACAACCACTAACAAAAGTGAACCACCTTCTTTTAGTTTCTTGGCAGATTGCATTGTTCATTTGTTGCGTACCACCACCTACTGTACAGGAGTGTGTAAAGTGTTGCTGCAATCTTTCAGCTATTCAGTCAAAAGGGGCCAAACTAAATCTATAATAAAATAATAAAAAATATCCTCAATGTTATCGTCCATTTCATGCCATCTTTCTCTCTGCTCACTGTATCTCCTACATCTAAATAAAACATGTTTCACATCTTCATGTGTTTAACATTCTGTGCATAAACCATTTCCTTTTCCTACCAGCTTCAGTGTTGCAATCAATCGTGTATGTCCCATTCTTAATCTTGAGTATACCATTTCTTCCTTCCTGTTTTTCATATTAAAGGGTCTTTAGTGTTTCACTTCCAAATGAAGAATGAGATTGACATTTTTAATGAGTGACACGCAATTCAGTGTAGAATTTTGTAGTGTGTATTTATGAAAAAAATTGGCTTGAGTAAAAAAAAAGAAAAGAACTTTTTGTCAATAAATAAATTTTCAAATACTCAAGCTTGTTTTCATTTTTAGTGTTTTAAAGCTTTGTGTTCAATTTATATATTGATATTGACATATATATAATAGTGTGTGTGTGTTTATATGATTAAGCTGTCATTAACAAAAAGTCAGGGTCTATCTATCCATCTATCATTTCATTTAGATCGTTTTAATAGCGTATCATATACCGTCAATTCAAGATTTTACTTTTTACTTATAAGGCTCTTCGTGATCTACAGTAGCACCTTCATATCTGAGTGAACTTCTGCATGTGTATTTACCTACTCGATCCCTCAGGTCCTCTGCTTCTGTGACTCTTGTAGTACCATCTGTGCGTTTGACTACGATGGGAAGTCGAGCTTTTAGCATAGCTCCGACGATTTGGAATACTTTACCACAAGATATAGGCTACGTAATAGTCTTAGTCTTTCAACTTTTTAATTGCGTCTTAAAACTCATTTTTTTTAGATGAGCCTATCCTGATTGATTTTGGTAATGTCAGTGGGTGTTGATTTTATTGATTTTATTGATTTGTGGGTGCCCCGGAAGGCGCCCACAAATAAAATTAATTATTATTATTATTATTATTAATAAAATACTTGACTTTAACCAGGTTTTAAACTTTGAAACGTTCCAAAAGGATCTATGCGTACTAGGATGTGTTTGAGCCTGTTATCGTGGCGCTGATGTCCTCAGACTGTCATGAATGACCGTAAGTTTCTGTAGTTCTTGTACAGCCTCCGCAAGGGGGCGCGACTGAGTTTCGAGCTCGCACTGCTTCACTTTGGGTTCTGTCCGTCTATGGTTCTGTCCGTGTCCGTGTCCGTGTCGAACACAAAATGGCGAGGCGTGCTGGTAAAGTTTGATCAACAACACAATATGTATATTAACATGTTAAACGCGTCTATGATATATAAGAAATCAAACCTCTTTCTACTTAAGCAATGACTTATTCGTGAATTACGCATTTCAAGGGGCGTTTATGAACGGAGAATCCCACAGACTGATACACACGGTAGTTTCATTAAAGTTAAACTTTACTTATTTTTATGCATAAATTGGAAGTAAACATAATGCATTTGCACCGATTGTTGTTGTTATGTCGCCTCCACTTAAAAAAAAAAGTTTGCCTCTAAAAAAGTTCACAGAAATATATCAGGCCTTGTAAGTTAACGTTACGTTATTAAAACAATGAAATCTTGAGTAGGCCTAACATCTAATATGTTCATTATGGTTTTGACAATAAATTATTTGCCCTTTTCTTCTTAAACATTAATTTAAAATAAGATCAAAACCATGCACTAAATTAACATTTATACATAAATAAATGCAAACAGAAATAGGCACATATGAATAACAGACGATCAAGAGTTCTGCAGCTGTAAAAAGGTTTTGGGATATTTGTTATTTTCTGTCATTTTCTATTTTAATCCATCTGTGAAAAAGCTTGTTTTCTAATTCACATAATGTTCACCAGATACTCTTAACAGTGTGTGTTTTGTGTGTGTGTGTGTGTGTGTGTATACTGTAGGCAGACGTAGTAGTCCAGATTTGGATCGCCCCAACAGTAAGTCCATTAAATGATTTGACTCTTTACTGTGAAACATTTATCAGTTAGTTCACTGATGTTTTAGGATGTTAAATGAGCATTTCAGTGTTGGTCAGTGTTTGATTTTTCTCTTCTCCTGTGAGGAATCTTTAAATGTTTTTGTTTGGTTTTCTGTTTGTCTTGTTAGTATGTGATATATGAGGACATTAATAAATGATTATGTTAGTGCAGAAGTAAAATGCAGAGAAAGTGAATGAAATGAACATGGAAGAGACTTGTCTTCAACTTTAGGGTTGTTGATGATATTTCTGTAGTAGTGCAAGCCATAATGTTCAGCAGATTCACTAACTGTGTGTTTTATTGTGTTGTTTTGCAGTGAGCGAAGATTCAGATGATGATCAGCTCAAAAGTAAGTCCGTCTAAAAGAAAAAAAAAATTTTGTAGAATATGTATTTTTCTTATTTATTTCTACTTTTAATTATTTGCTGGCCACAGTGAAAATTCATTATTTTAATGCCCTAACCCAGCGCTTCCCAACCGGGTTGCCTTCTGGCGAGAGCAGGGGTGCCTTGTAAAAATTCCATCAAACATTTAAAAATTGCTTAAATGTGTAAAAAAAAAAAAAAAATTAGATCGTCGGAAATCTCTAATAACAACCAATAATGCGCACAAATTTATAATAAAAATGCAAATCATAAGTTTTCAGCGTTGAATTGCGGAGGTTGCGCTTGCAACCCGTGCTTGATTTTATTCCCGTGCCTCATTCCCAGTGCTTCCACATAAAGCTGCCTATTTTTCATTGTTGCGCTTACGGTCAAATACACACGAAAACATTGTCACAACCGTCTTGCCGCGTATTCACAAACACATCGGTTATGTCCATGCTGCTGTCAACGGTAACGCATGGTAACGGTAATTCATGTGTTTCAGCTTAACGCGTTAAAAATATTTAACGCAATTAAAGCAGCATCCGTTTTTTACTGTCATCCTTTGGCTAGCGTTACATTATATAATCACGTTCTTCTTCATGCAAATGCTTTTAAACCATGCAAGTGAGAAAATACAAAAGAGAATGCGCTGTCTGTGATGCTGACACACCACGCACAGAACGACACGAGCCAGAATCGACTTCGCTTTCGCTTTGAGTATCCTCATGAGAGCAGTCTTAAATTAGTTAAATAAAGTCTTAAATGAACGTTAAGAGTTGTGAGAAAATGGGACGCGTGTGGGATCCACATGTGCAGCTGTGACATCAGAATCAAATAACACTTCATTCATAAAAAGATGCCATTAAACAATTATTTGAAATATACTGTCTTTATGTTGTTTCTACATTAATTTGGAGATTAACTGTGAAATTATTACATAATTTATTAAAAACAAGCTTTCTTGTGCAATTATAACAAAATTATCCCCATATAAAAACACAAATACCTGAGAAGAGCCTGACCGATATATCCGATCATATAGCCGATATTAGGCATTTTCCAAACTATCGGCATTTATAATGGCCGATAAATGAATTAAAAAAATAAATAAAATAAAAGCAGACGAAACACCCTTCAACCATGTTATAAGTGTTGGCGCTGCATAGTTTGTCCACCAGAGGGCACTCTACAAGGAAGACTGCTAACATCAATGAGCTTGGAAATCACAACAAACTTATTCTTCCTTAAATAAAGTAATGATTACTGTATTTATAACTAGCATATCTGTAGTTCCAGTCTCTGCATTGTAAAATGTAAGTTAGGCACGCGAGTATGGGATCAAATTCCCGCCAAATATATAGCGGTCGCGTATAAAAAAATAATAAGCGTGAATCAAAAATTTAAAAACACATGTAAAAATATATTGCACAAACTGAAAAAAAGAATGCAAAATGATCAGAATAGCAAACAACGTGGTCACGGATCAAAATATAATAAGCGTGAATAAAGAAATAACAAGCATGAATAAAAACTTTAAACACATTAAAAGTTATTTTGCACAAAACTTAAACTTATGGTCATGCTTTGTTAAAAAGTATGGTTTTATTACTGTGTACTTTGTGCTTTCTTGCATTTTCTGCTCATATTTTACTCTTTTGTACGCTTGTGATGTTTTTCTCTTCGCTCTTCTTTCTATGTTCTGCGCTTGCTCTTCCAAATGTTGCAGTTCGAGTTTCATGTAAATTAGGGCGGGCTTAAGCGTCACCATTGGTCCACTAGTTCTAGATTGACAGATACTCCTCTAGCCAATCAATCGAAGAGGGGAGTTGACGTCACACTAATGCGACCTGTGGTACAAGCTGTTTATGTTTGTACAATTTCTTCAATTCCATTATAATATACTAAAATGTTATTTTTCTAATACTTTTATATACTGTTCAATTTCTTATGTGTGCTTTGATATGTGCATTTATTAAATTCATTATTTTCGCTTGGCATACCAGCGTGATTGCGTCACCGCCATAGACTGTAAAAAAATAGGTCACCGCACACATAGATATCTATGACCGCACACTTCAGTGGGTGGTGCGCGCCCGTGAAGCACTTCATTCTGAGTAAATATAACAACAAAGAAGCTCTGCTGCACTCTCTTTTATTTCATTTTTCTTTAATCATTATACTCCTTTTCAGGAGTGCTACACTTACAAGGGAAGACGGCAGTTCAATCTAACTTTACAAAGACTTTTTAAGCAGTAAAGCTATCTGAACTCTGGACATAAATAATTAAATTCATTTTTTTTTAGATACATGAGAATGTTAATGTGCACACTGGTAATTGGTGTTAAACAATATTACTTGGCTCATGATGTCAATATGTTAAGGCTGCTGTAAGCGAAACATCCTGCAATTATGAAACACTACAATTCGTTGCAAAAACTAAGTTAAAAACGGCCATTGTCTGAAGACTTTAGGACTTTGACCTGTCGCCGCGACGCATTGCCTACCTTTTTTTTATTAACCTCGCCAAATTTGACAAGATTATTGAAAATGATTGTGTTACAGAGAAGATATACAGAAACCAGTTGAATTTAATACAGTGATTTATTACAAACTTACTGTGTTTACTTACATAGCTACATAATTGCATATTACTTTAGAATTAATGTTTTAAATATAGCTTAAAATTTGAATACAGCAACATCTCCATCAGCGATAGGTAACGTTGTTTCTAGAGTGCCGCTGTCCTGCAGAGTATAGCGTCAACTCCGATTAAAAACCTCACCTGTCTTAAATATCCTAAAGACGATGATTAGCTGGTTCAGGTGTGTTTGATTAGGGTTGAAGGAGCTAAACTCTGCACCCAGGACCGACATTACACATCCTTGTTATTGATTAAATATGAAAGTAAAACGGCCAGTAGGTGGTGGCAAGTTACTGCTCGGAGAAGATCGACGCTCGCGGTGCCAGGTCCAGTGCATTAGAGGTGAATGATGGATCATCAGACAGGCATAACTGTAACAGGTCGTTGTTAGGATGACGAATTTAACTATACCATATTGCCAGGTATACGTATACCGGCAACAGTTTGAGTTGCAGGCACACATGCAGTTTAAAGGTGTCCTGTTGATGGTCGTCTTCCCCTGTATAACAAGTAAGCATCAGCAGCCACGAGTCGCATTGGTGTGACGTCAACTCCCCTCTTCGATTGATTGGCTAGAGGAGTATCTGTCAATCTAGAACTAGTGGACCAATGGTGACGCTTAAGCCCGCCCTAATTTACATGAAACTCGAACTGCAACATTTGGAAGAGCAAGCGCAGAACATAGAAAGAAGAGCGAAGAGAAAAACAGCACAAGCGTACAAAAGAGTAAAATATGAGCAGAAAATGCAAGAAAGCACAAAGTACACAGTAATAAAACCATACTTTTTAACAAAGCATGACTATAAGTTTAAGTTTTGTGCAAAATAACTTTTAATGTTTTTAAAGTTTTTATTCATGCTTGTTATTTCTTTATTCACGCTTATTATATTTTGATCCGTGACCACGTTGTTTACTATTCTGATCATTTTGCATTCTTTTTTTCAGTTTGTGCAATATATTTTTACATGTGTTTTTAAATTTTTGATTCACGCTTATTATTTTTTTATACGCGACCGCTATATATTTGGCGGGAATTTGATCCCATACGCGAGGAGTGAACATTTTAGACATAGAGAAAAGGTATCAAACATAGCCTGTGCATAAAAGTTAGCTTTTCTTTTACACGTGTGTGAAATCCAAGTGTGCGTTGCTGACTTCGTTTAGCCGCAGCATTAATGAGTCACATAATGTATTTAGTGCATCAGCAGGCAGCAAATGATGATTGAAAATGGTTTGTTGTAGCTTGATGGAATATATGGATAGAATTAAAAGAGTGCAGGTAAAGGGATAAGCAAGTTGACATTGTAATTATAAGGTAGCTTATAACATTGACATTTGGCAGACGCTTTTATTAAAAGCGACTTACATTGCATTTCAAGGTACACATTTACAATCTTATCAGTTCTTCACACACACACACACGCACATTATTACATAATTGAATTATTACTGTCAATATTAATAATAATAGTTTACTTTTTTTGTTCAAAGGACTTTAAGTTTCATATCTTAAGTTTGTATTTTTATACATTATATTTATCAGAACTTTAATATATTCTGTTCTGTTGTGACAATAAAACAAACACGTTTATTTTTAAACTGCATTATCATATTATTTTAGTAAGGCTGAGGACTCTTAAATAACGACAAATAACTAATGTTCTGTTCATGTTTTGTTACGCGTTTCTGGATTTAAAAAAATATATATACATCGGCCGATATATCGGAATATTGTTTTTTTAAATCACCAAATATTTGTATCGGTATCGGCCTAAAAAATCCTTTATCGGTCGGGCTCTAATTCACAGCTTTAAAAACAAACAATAAAATCTTAAAGGTCCCATGACATGCTACTTTTTGTAGGCTTTAATATAGGCCTTAGTGGTCCCTAGTACTGTATCTGAAATCTCTTTCAAAAAATTCAGTCTCAGTGCAGAATTATAGCGACTACAAGCCAGTCCCAGAATGAGCTTCCTTCAGACGGGCTGTTTCGGTGTCTGTAGCCTTAAATGATAATGAGGAGGAGAAAGGCGGCGCAAGGTGGAGGGTGGGTGTGGCCTTGACCATCTTGCGCAACGGTACCGTGGCGTGCATGTTTACGTTGGATATATTGCAATGGCACGAAGACACGCAGTCTTTCAAGCATTTCAGTTTGACCCAGAATCCGATCCAGACGAAGAAGCAATGGATGAAGAAGTTGCAACTCAGCGGCTCCAGCAGGACGTTTCCGAATGGTTAGTTTAAAATATTAAGTCTGGATACGGTACTTTATTCGGATGGCTTACAGTTATTGTCATGTAGATAACGCGAACCTACTGTTGCCTTTTCATGAGAGATCTGTAACGTCTGTATTTATCTTATTACAATTACATCAAGCTCTGCGATCTTGAAATGCGGATATCGCACGCGCCATATAACCAACAGGAAAACGGTTATCCAAATAACAAAGAAGTGTACAACACTCGCGTTACAGTGTGTATTCACACACATAAACTGCATAGCTGCATAGCTAATGTTACAGCAACAATCTAGGTAACCATAAACAGTAAAGCAACACGCTTATCATTAGTTGACTTACTTGTCCGAGGTGTGTAGCTGAGCCAAAGAGAGTGATCCAGACTTTAGTTTGACGTTCAGCAAGCCCAGCTCTGTATTGACCCTTCGATGTTCATTTGTACATCCAATTATTGAGCAATTGTTATGCTTCGCTCGCTCAAAAGCCATGATTTCTCTCGTGGACAAACTAAAATCGCGCGCGCGCGTTCCTACTTCCTAGCGCATTTTCTCATGGGTGGATAATAGGGATGCTCATATTGACCGTTTAAACGTTAACCGAAAGTAAAAATTTTGACCGATTATTACTATCAGTTAAACGGTTTAAAACGTTTTTTTTAAGCTTCTTTTTTTTATAGTTTGCTGCATGGTTTAAAAATAAAATACTATATTATATTTATTAACTCACAGAGCGCGTCGACACACGCAACCACTCACGTGACACGTGCCTGCAGACATTTTTTTGCGAGCAAGGCAAGCAAAATGAAGCGAGCGAAAAGAAGCACTGTGTGGGATAATTTTAACAGAAAGGGCGACGAAGTTACCTGTAAATTATGCTGCGCCGTATTAAAATACAGCAGTAGTAGAAGTACGATGCAGTACCATTTTATTCTGTTTTTCTCTCACTGTCAGAAATGCTGCAGGTGCATGAAAATTTAAGCTGAGGTAGGGCTGCTATTTTTATTTAACGAAAAATCTTAGTCTAACGGAAAAAAATTGCTGGTTTTTGAAAGCTTTGTTCAAACGGATTCAGTGTTTTCTTTTTGTCATCTTAATTTGTTAATTATTTAAGTTTAAAAAATATATTTAGTGTAGGCCAATTTTGTTTTTTATTTGTATTATTTTATTATGGTTTTCTCTCACTGTCAGAAATGCTGCAGGTGCGTGAAAATTTAAAATGAATCCAGGTTCTGTTGTTGATCTGTTCTGTATTTGTTTGCACTTTGCACGTTAAAATAAACCCTTTGATAAAAAAAAAAATTGTTTGTATTTTTTTTAAGGGTCACAGATCCGCGTAAATTTTATTTGTATTTAATACCAATTCAATATTATAATCTTATCAGTTAACGGTTAATAATCGATTAACGAGCGGCAGATGTCGGTCGGGAAAATTAATCGAAATGAGCATCCCTAGCGGAAAATATTCTCTGGGCGGGCAAAGCAGAGACAGGGGAGGTAACATTTCCTCCTTATGACGTCATAAGGAGGAGATTCAAGATCAGCGCGTATGAGCCTCCATTTTCTCAAAGGCAGAGAAAGATAGCAAAAGCTCGATTTACACCGATTGAAATTTCTAGAAACTTGGGGACCATATACAGGCTAGGGGAACTCATATTAATGTTAAAAAACCTCAGAAAGTGAAAATTTCATGTCATGGGACCTTTAAAATCAATCCTAAAACGAACAGGAAGCCAGTGCAATGAGGCAAGAATTGGAGTTATATGAGCGCGCTTTTTGGTTCCTGTTAAAAGACATGCTGCAGAATTTTGGACTAACTGTAAGCGTGAAAGTGCATTTTGATTTATACCGATATAAATTGCATTACAGTAGTCTAAACGAGAAGAAATAAAAGCATGTGTAGCTTGTTCAAAACTGTTAAAAGACAAAAACGGTTTAACCCTCTGGGGTCTGAGGGGTTTTCTGGGCCCTGGAGGTGTTCTGACATGCTCTGACATTTGTGATTTTTTTCAGTTATTTATAAACATGTTAATGGCAAAGGTGTAAATTCACTCTATATAGCACAAACAGGGCTACCATAATATGTGATCAAGATGCATGTATATGTTTGAATTTTTAAGAGAATAATGTTTATGCGTGGTTATTGAAAAAAAATAAAAATGAAAGTTGCTGAAACAAGACCACAAAACACATACTAAATATGTGTCAGCAAGACTTTTGACTAATGAATGTTGTCGCTTCGAGTTCTGGCTTCAAAATGATGTGAAAATCATCCTGCCTAATCGTTCAAATAAAACAATACATTGATTTAAACTTTGCAAGTCAGTTTTTTTGTCAGAAGAGGTTTATGCGTGGGAGTGGTAATGGCCTATCAATATTAATGAGATTCAGACCAGGGGTGTGACAGACACTCCCCCGATGGCCATCAAGTGAAGGAGCCTGGAAGAAGTAGAGGGGATTCAAAGGTTTTGTTTTTCAATCTGTTTTATTGTAATTCCTCTATGTGGAGGACCAAATGTTCTAAATTTGCTCTAAGCAAATCAAATGTGAGCAAAATAAAAAAAAAATCAGTCTGCTATAAACAAAGCAATGTTCAAACAACTCATGTTTTCCATGTCAGAGTGGACTGCCTGTTGCTTGCCTGCTTGTTTGCCTTGGCTCTCGGGACAGGTGCATGGACATGTTCATTGTCACATCTGTAAAAAAAAAACTAAACAAAAAAAAAACATGTGAGCATGCTGATAACACAATTAAATAAATTGTATTATCATTATCAATCACTAATGGCCACGGACAAAAAAAAGACAAAGTTTTTTGTAATTTCACACAAGAATAGGTAGGCTACTTTTATATTATTATGATGTAAACACAATTAGGGTACATTTCATCTGTAAAATATTACGTCTATGCATAGGCGTAATTTGCGGGTGGGACATGTCCCCACCACTATTTTCTAAGGTCGATATTGTCCCCACCACTTTTGAAACATCTCGCGGCACGAATGTACCAATACAAATAAACAAAACATCTCCAGTTAACTAGCAGAGCATTCTTTGAAGCATAGATCACCTAAACTATTTACCATGTGAATAGCGCCGGGGGTGGGGCGGCCACAGCTTATTAGAGATAATGAGGCAGAAGGAAAAAACGGTACCTCTCCTTGCTTTCAAACGGATTACAGAGTTGAAAACATTTGTTTTTTATATTAATTACTTCACTTAAAAGAAGAGAATTCAAGCTTCATAAAGACATCTCACGTGTCTGTGTGAGAAGTATTCGCTGAGTTGCAGTTCATTTTCGGATGCGTTTCAGAATGGAATTCACTGACAGAGAGGAGGCAGAACTCGCATCATGTTTATTTTTCTTTATTTGGCGAAAAGCACAACACTTTGTTTTATTATGAGTATACACAAAAAAATACACACTTAACAGGATCGATTGATGTATAACACAAGCATATAAAATAAAAATTTATATTAGTATTTTGATTTTTTTTTTGCACTGATAAGGAAAAAAACGACCCTATCACGCCGGCGCGATTGCCGACCTCAGGGGGTTAACTTTGGCTAAAAGGCGAAGATGATGATAACTAGATTTCACTAGTTAGGGTGTTGATAATGTGAAGAAACCTGTTTATTATTTATTCATTTGATTTGCAACTGTTCACTGAAATAGCCGGCTTCAATAAAACTACTTTTAACATGTCATATTTGGCTTTGACTTTGACCAGGGGCGCAGATAGGATTTTTTAACTGGGGGGGACCAAGCTGTCAGCAAAAGATTTAAAGGTGCAGTATGTAACTTTTCTACTAAAATGAATCCTTTTTTTATTGCATGTGTGTGAAGGGGTTGTAATCTCACATTAAAATGATCCACTTTGCGGGTTTTGCTATTACCTCGGAAAGCAAGTATTCTTATTGTTATGTGAAGGTGCCGGGTCGGATTTACCGCAAAATCCAGTGACGTGACCTGAACGCGCGCTCCCGAGCCTCTCGCCTCTTCTAGCCTACTGACTTTGCACTCAACAGCGACGACACTGCAACTTATGACATGGACTTATGACTTATGCAACTTATGACATGTCTGATAACACTAAGAAATGACCTGCTCCCAGCACAACACAGACTCCAACACAAACTCCACATATTGATAAAAAACAAAAAACAATTTTTTTCCGCTGAAGCTCGTAAGGCCAGACGTGAATCGGACGAACTTCGGGTAAAAACACGGATCAACAGCGGCAGGGCATTTGAATCATGGAGAAACCTTATCTACAAACCTAGAATGTACATTTCCTGAAGAAAATGTGAAGTGGTGCTTGCAGTGGCACAATTCGGCACGGTTGATGGGGTTCCATACTTATCATGGTACGAGCATGGAGCATTAGTTCAACGTCAAGCTGATAAGTACCCTATTATTGTAATGTTGCAGTGGGAGTTTACCTGAGTTTCCAGCATGTTGTGTGATGCTTTCTCCGGTGTGTTGAGTCTCAGTCTGGAAGGTACCACAGTGCCGTTTATATACTGTCTATGCACAGTGCTCGCTCATAAATTCGAGCACGGTCAACACGCGCAATGGCAAGAGCACGCGCTTGTAAACTTATTGGTTGCAATCTGAAACATCACCGCTAGAGGTCGCTGAATCCTACATACAGCACCTTTAAACTCAATTCGTTATTTGCGTAATTTGGGCTTTAACTAGTGCTCAAGTAGTAACTTTGTGTAATTTGGGCTAATGATTTGCATTAAAAAGCTATTGGGGGATTCTTATTTGAAATCATGGATAAACAACAATGACCAAAGGTAAACAAAAGCCTACCTGATCACCACTAGCAATGCATGATCAGACTGTTATTTGACTAGTATGCCAATCACCCACCAAAACTTCATGTCTTAAGAAAAGTATGTTTTTTTAAACATTTGCTTATCTCAGCATACAAAGTCTATCATTATGAACAAAAAAGCAAAGAACCTATGTGCAGATAATAATAATACTAATTGTTTGGTTTTTGAAAAAACGAGGTGATTGTTTTTTGTCTCTTCATTGCCTTTATGTGGCATTTATACAGTCGATTTTTTTCAGTTCAGAAAATCACTGGCTCAGCTCAGAAATAGGGGCTGTTTACACTTGGCCACTTCATGCGTTTTCTGTGATCTGATAACTATCCGATCATGAAAAGACCAGATGTAAATGCCCTCTGAAACGCATTCGAGACAGATTTGAATCCGATTGCTCAACCACTTCAGGAGGTCAGGGTCACATTCCAGATGAAACTGGACAAGTATAAATGCATCTGGTGTTGAAACCACATATGTAAATTTTACTCCTCGCAAAAATGCTGAAAAAAATAAACATGTGAGAGCGTGTTATAGGCTATATGCAATGTAATAGCCAGATATGACGACGCTACTGGAACACACATCGCCGCAGCTGAGCATCTATTGATTAAGCCAACATGCAAACTATCGCAAATCAAAATAAAAGTAAGTCACAGACGCTTAACACACAATCATCATCATTAAAAGTAAAGAAACGAAATGATCTTACCAGGGCTGTTGTTGCTCTCTCTTATTGCGGTCTTTGATTTTTAAATTTTAGCTGATGATCAATAAAATGCAGCTCATATCTGTTGCTTTCGGTGACGTGCACTCAATTAAATCTGCATATAGCGCGGGAATTGAAGATCGGATTTAAATCTGTTTTGCAAAAACACATTCATGTATAGTGTATACACATAATGTATAGCGAAAACACTGATTAATCCCCTGTTTTACCAATTTTTGTCGCCTTTCGTAGGGATAGTGAGGGCGGGGGACGGATTGGGTCACTACGAATCTGGGGGGGTCATGTCCCCCCCGTCCCCAGTGCCATCTGCGCGCCTGACTTTGACTGAACATTTGCTCTCACTTTGCAGAAAAAATATCGGGATATATATCGTATATCGATTTTCAGCCTAAATATATCGGGATATGACTTTTGGTCCATATCGCCCAGCCCTAGTTGCATAATTGTTTTTCAAATTCAAAACAGTAATTCCAATAAATGACTTGATAGCAACAGAAAAGTGTGATTTTTATGAAGACACAGAGTCTGTTACTGATAAATATATTACAATAATCTCTTTAATGTAGAGTATCAAAGGCTATAGTCTTAATATTCAGTGCTGTTAATGTTAAACAATACAGTTCACAAATTGACTAAGTATTGTATGTATATCTGTGGATGAAGTATAACAGTTATGTAAAAGAAGCAACCGGTTGCCAGGCCACTGTTTTGATGTCTCTTGTGTCTCAGTTTCAGTGAGTGATCTGAGGATTGTTCTGCTGGGGAAGAGTGTGTCAGAAAACAGTCGAGTGGAAAACCTAATCTTGGGGACAGATGTGTTTGACAGTAAACTTCCTTTAGTTGAGAGGAAGCTCCAGCCGTGCAGTCAGAGAGTCAGAGGAAGACTGAAGGACAGATGTGTGACCATCATCAACAGTCCTCAGCTGCTCCTGACAAACATCTCAGATCATCAGATCACACAGACCGTGAGAGAGTGTGTGGATCTGTCTGATCCAGGACCGCATGCATTTATACTCGTACTGCAGTATAATGATTTCACTGAGGAGGACATGAGAAGAGTCAAACAAGTGCTGGAGAAATTCAGTGAAGAGGCGATTAAACGCACTATAGTGCTCACGACTGATAAAGAGCAATACAGATCATGCACTTCTTATTTTAAGGATAAATTGATTAATCAGTTAAAGGAGTTTGGAGGAGGACATTTGCAGCTTGATGAAAGAAACCCAGAATGGCGATCTGAGATTTTTAAGTGTGTTGATAAGATACTCAAGGAAAACCAGGAAGAATATTTCACATGTGACATATTTTATGATGTTAAAGAATCGGCGGATGAAGAGCAGAGCAGATCTGAGGATTCAGTCAGATCTGAGGAAGAAAATGAGGAGCTTTATCAAGAAGATGATGGAAAACCAAAAGAAAGACAGAAACAGAGAAGTGATGAAGGTAGTGTTCAAGGTAATTTGTTTTGTAAGTTTTCAGAAATGAGCTTCTAAGATTACGATAACTACAATTCAAACTTCCAAAACATCTAAAAAGATTTTAACACTAACTGCGGGATGTTTTTGTATTTAGTTTTACTATAAGACCATTTTCATTACTCAGTATAGTTACACTTATATTTACATTTATGCTCTTAATAGGTTTTTTAGTATTTTTTATTATATAATACAATCAAGTACAGTGTATGAATTTTCTAAGTCATTGTAATTCACACATGTATAATATTACATAGTGATCAGTTCACAGCATTTGAAAATGCTCAAACACACAATATGAGAGTATATTGTAAACTAATAAGCTAAAGCCAGGCAGGGTTGGGTCTCCTTTGGCTATACAAGCTGAACATAGTACAAATTTGATAGGTAATGATCATAATAAAACTGTAAAATTCTCAAGTGTTTATAAAGTCCATTGTTTTGCTGAGATGCGTATATTGAGTGCCCTGTGTTTTTATAAAGTCCCTCCGAGCATCAAGGTTTGACTGAGTCTAGGAAAGTCCCAGCTTGAAGTTTGCAGCAATTAGTCATAAATTAAGTCCATCTCAGATCCTTTTGTCTTTGGACAGACTGAGCAGTGCTTAATCTGGTGCTGGTGTTAAACGTTGACCTTGTTGCTTGTGTTCTGGAAAATTATGCAGTGTTGCTTAGCAGGGATGGAAATTAACTTTTTTGTACACCGGCCACTGTGGCTGGTGGATTTCAAAATCGACCAGCCACTCAATGTTTTTACCAGCCACTTTCTTGTTTTTAACCGACAATGTGTAACTGCATGTGAAAATTAATACTACAAGATCTACAATACTTTAAGGGATACTCCACTTTAAAATGAAAATTCTGTCATCATATACTCACCCTCATGTTGTTTCAAAGCTGTATGAATTTCTTACTTCTGCTGAACAGAAAGGAAGTTTTTTAGAAGAATGTCAGTAACCAGAAAGTTTCGAAAAAGAAAGTTAGGAAAAAATATATACTATGGAAGTCAATGAGACCAGAAACTGTCTGGTTACTGATATTTTTCTCAATATCTTCCTTTCTGTTCAGCAGAAGAAAGAAATTCATAAAGGATTGAAACAACATGAGGATGAGTATATGATGACAGAATTTTCATTTTAAAGTGGAGTATCCCTTTAAGCAGTTTATTTAATCTCAAGTCTCAATGAAATACTGACATTTCTCTTTCTCTCTTATACACTCTTTCTCTCTTATATATATTTCTCTTTTTTACCTGGATGTGGCATTTGGATGATTCGTGGTATTTTATGGCTTCCAGTTTTACGTTTTTAGTCCCAACAATGAAACTATTAGGCCCTGTTTACACGAGAACGCTCGCGGGTGAAAACGTAAAAATATTTGATCAGATGTGCCTTTCGTTTAGACGGCGACGGCGTTTTTGGGGCTTAAAAACGCAAAAAAGTGAAACCATCCTCCAGAGTGGAAATCTTAAACACGCTCCACCATCGCATTGGTGCGTTCACAACACCGGACGCGAATAGCGCGTGAGGCGCGAGTGATTTCAATGTTAAGTCAATGCAAAGATGTTTTCTCTGCAGACCTCTTAACCAGCTCTTAACGCCTGCGATGTAACGCCACATTTTCTTTGAAGGTGTGCCTCCTCTAAAAGTTTCCGCCGTTCATGTGAAACAGTATGCTATTTTTATTTACCCGCCACAGTGGCCGGTAGGTGAAGCGAGTTTACCCGCCACAACACAAAATCACCCGCATTTGGCTGGTGGCGGGTGCTAATTTCCATCCCTGTTGCTTAGGATAAAATAATTTATTGATAAACAGGGAACAGAGTGTGAACACTTGAAGTGGGAGAAAAACCCCATCATTTACTCTTATATTATATTAAAGATGCATGCAGATTCAAAATAAGCAATTGAATGATATGGCATGAGTGTTAACATTTTATTTGAAGGTCTCTTAATATGTTTTACAGTGTCAGAACATTTCTCTGGAAAACAGAAGCTGAACCTGGTGCTGTGTGGAAGTGATGGATCACTTACGGTCTCTGTGTCCAAACTTTTACAAGGGAAAAAGTTCAATCTTTCACATCAGGAGGCGATTAGTAAAGAGTGTGTGAAGAGAGAGGAGAGGATACATGGTCGTGTGATCAGTCTGGTGGAGCTTCCAGCTCTCGTTCAGCTCTCAGAGGAGGAAGTGATGCGTCAGACTCTCCTCTGTGTGTCTCTCTGTGATCCTGGAGTTCAGGTTTTCCTCCTCATAGTTCCTGTTGGTCCACTGACTGATGAACACAAAGCAGAAATAGAGAAGATCCAGAAGATATTTTACTCCAGAGAGCATTACATGGTGCTCTTCACCTCATATAGTACTAAAGAATGTGCAAAAGAGTTTGTCAAATCCAGCCCAGATTCTCAGAGGTTAATCAGTCTCTGTGGAAGTCAGTACAGAGTGATGGGGTTAAAGGAGCCAGAAAACTCAACACAAATCCCAGAACTACTGGATTATATAGAGAACATGAAGACTGAACCATATTCACTTCAGATGTATGTGAAAGCTCAAGAGAACAGAGGCAGACATGAAACAGAGGAGAAATATAAAGATGAACTGAAGAAACTGGAGACTGAAATTAAAGATTTACAAGCGAGGATTCAATCAGACGGTGAGTTGATGGACCTTCTTGATGTGAGGAGACAGTGGGTCTCATTCACTAATAATTGCATGGATTATTTCACAGAAGAACTTCTTACGAAAAATCTCTGCCTAATTCACAACACGTTCGTACTCACATAAATTTATTCTTAAAATGCCCCTATTATAGCCTGGTTAAAACCAGACCATTCTCAGTAGTAACTGAGTTATGGTCTGGCAAATCTCCTTTAATAACTCATTTCCAAAGGGGTGTCACCAACGGACGTCACTCAAATGCCTCTGGGCGCAATTGGATAGACCTAAAACTCCTAAAACCAATAAGAGCGATCGTCATCGTGTAAAGCCATATGCTGCGTCCCAATTCGCCTAAGTTACACTATGCCATAAAAGTATGTACTCTTTTTGTGAAGAAAATGTATTTACTTTTGAATGTGTTGCAAAAAAGTAGGCAAGCTTTGGGACATACTACTTCATCATCTTTATCGGACGGATCTGTCGTGTGCATCCCATCATGTAAACTGCCCTGTCAATCATCTTGTCACAGTTAAAATCCTCTATTAAATCTAATTTAATTTCCTACCGTTTCGGAGAGAAATGTAGTAGCACGTTCATCTGCCAGTGGGTCTTTCATCGAGACTGTCCTAATGTGTTTGCAATTTTAATATAATAATGCATTTAAAAGTTGGTGTGCTTCACCAACGGACGTCGGAGTGGACGTCGCTCAAATGTCTCTGGGCGCAATTGGATAGACTAGACCTAAAACCAATCAGAGCGATCGTCATGTGTAAAGCCCGCCTCAACATTTCTAATTGGTGCCGCGATTTCCACGGCATGGAAATCGGCTTGAATGAGCTCTTTGCCAGACTACTTGCAGAGCAAATCTAAATTTGCCGGAAGTTGTCTGGGTTTTCCCAGGATACCCCTATTATGCTATTATTATGCTCCTACTACATGTTTACATGCATCAAAGGTAAAAAAAAAAACTGTTTAATTTCCTCATAATATACTTTTGCACTTCACCAGATTTTCAATGATTCTTAAACGACTCGTCAAATGAATCAATCTCTCTAAATCCCGCCTTTCCGCGAGCTACTCTGCTCTGATTGGCCAGACAGCTCAGTCTGTTGTGATTGGCCTACCGTGTACAGTGCGTCGAAAACCAAAACTCCCATTACCTTAACGTCAGCTCTGCATGTCCCGGTCCTGAGGCTTCAAACACTGTAAACACAGTAACGAACGATGACGTTGATTTTACCATATCAATGCGAGCTCGAGTGCGATGATGAAACATTCATTGGAAGACTAGTTATTCAACCCGAACCTCCATCGCAAGGACGACTCGAGCAGGACTCAGTGTTTCTCAGTGATACACTCAGTTTGAGGTACATTATGAGATGTTGCAACTGTAATTCCTCACCATCAGCATTAACAAGTGCATGTCCATCAACTGATTATTTTACTTATACTAATTTATTTACAGAGTATTTTTCTAATTTATTGCGGTGAACCAAGGAAACTGTATCAATAACAGTGCAAACATTATCCGAGCTCTAGCGTGAATGACTGATGTAACATAAACATTGGTAAAACAAATATTTCCTCAAAGTAGTGAGAACGACAGACGATCTGCATTAATAGACACAGTTAGAGGTAATCGTGGCCCACAAACTGATTAGCAGAAGTATTTCAGTATGACAGTAATAACGTGAGTTAGCCAGTTAGCAGGAGACCTACACAATATAAAACTCAAAACTCAAGTATTTTGAACACCATCTTTCAGGAGCAAGCGGTTTGCGAATCCTGCATTGAACTCCGAGATTTGAGAAGCAGTCGTCAGTAAAATAATGGAGACACAGCAAAAGTTTAGGATTATACTACTGTCATATTGTGGTAAAGATGAATTTTAACCACTGATTCTTTTTTTTTATTCAAATTTGAAATATGCTTAATTGCAACTCTATTATAAAAAATTACAAATGTATTTAATTATATAATAGTGTACATGTTTATTACATTAAAGTATATTTTAGTTCACATTAACTGCTTGTCAGTACATTTGGTAGTACACTTTTACTATACTTTTGAAAGACAATAACTTCATATATGGTGCACTTTTAGATTTAAAACTTTGCAGGATGTTTTCATTCACTCACTACATGAAAGGTTGTTTTTCAAAAATCCATAATAGGGGCCCTTTAATCTTGTTCTGATGTTAGTGAATTTGGAGTATTTCGAGATGACCGGATGCGGGCACGTTAGTCATTTGCATAAAACACGGCTAAACCATCTCCATATAAGGGCTTTCCTTACAGCCTTTCGTCACTCTCGTCAAACTTGCAGACTTTCTCGCCTGATCCTCGATGGCATACCAAGTGTGTGAGGATAGGGGCAGGCTTCACTCAATGCATATACTTATAAACTTTAAGAGTTCTGGCCTTGATAATTAGAATAAAGTAGGTGCGAGGCCACTGCATATACACTATGCATATATACTTTTATTTGCACAGACGCGTTTCGGCGCGTGCCTCCTTTAGTGTGCACAATACAATAAACACAATAAACGCCTTTTATACCCAGATTACAGACCTCTCATTAGCCAGCTGTATATACGTGAACGTATTTAAGATTAAATTTAATTATTTAATCATTTTCTTATATAATTTTATATATGGATTATATAGGCCTAATACAATTAATGCAACATATTTCAATATAATTATAGTCGTGTTAGGATGAAATATAACTTCTTAGCATGATTATAAGGCCTATGGAAGAAAAATAATGTCAAATGTTTTTGAAATAAAAAGCCTGTTGAATTGCACTACTTTAAAAAAAAATAGGCCTTACATTAACCATGCTTGCATTTTAATGCATTGTATTTTTAGGGCTTGCATTTTTATGGGCTGAAATTCAACATGGTTTAATATTTAAGCTGTGAATATATCAATTAAAAACATTTCAAACACATTTTCATTATTAAAAATTCAATAATCCATATTCACCTTTCATATTTCACTTCCAAAATATTCAAACCGTTTAAAAATACAACCTATAATATTCAACAGGCAATTTTCGGTCCATTTTATTTCGCTTTGCAAATTCGCTTCCACAAATTCAGTGGTTCAAATTCGACAGTAAATTCAACATAACATCCAGGAACTGCAGGAAAAGCAGTAGATTGCCGAGCATATACTCTCCATCTGCTGTTAGTCAATCTCACCAGCAGATGGTGCACAAGCGCGTGTTGTTGAAGAAGACCAGCAACAGTTAGAACAAGCCATTCATTCATAAAACTCATTTACAGCAATGTAAGTGTATTTGTGATTATTATGAAGGCGGTTTTATGTTAAAGGTGGTATCAGCGATTTCAGGCCCAAACATAAATGTTCACATTCATCTAATCTTACCTAACGATCCGCTAGCTGCCCACCCCATAAGCATGCCGTCAAAAAAACGCGTCTCTGTAGGCAGCCTAGGCTCTGAGATCTGCACACAAAAACAGTTGTTTTCACCCAGTTTAGCCAAACACTCAAAACCCATACAAATAGTGTTCCAACCAATCACCGACAGGGGTGGGTGTTGCAAGGTTTTCGCGTGCAGCCGTCATAGGCAGCCGTGCACGAGCGCAAAACCTCACAACACCCACCCCTGTCGGTGATTGGTTGGAACACCATTTGAATAGAACGACTTACAGTCATAAAACCAACTGTAAAGTGTTCATGTAGTGTCAGGTATACTGCGTGCCCTTTGGATTTTTGATTCAAATAAATTAAAGTTTGCTATTGAAGTTAGAAACGTGTATAATGTTGAATGCAACTTTGGAGACGGTCCCTCAATGTGCGAATGTCCAATGTCAAGCCAATTTTACATTTATTAAGCTACATTTAGTCATTTATTTAGCAGATGCTTTTATCCAAAGCGATTTACAGTTAAACTAACAATAGGAGGACAACAATATGCAAGTGCTGTGACTCTTCCCATTTTAAACTAATGCAATACACGTAGGCATAGCCTACTACTATATACTATATAAAGAGAGAGAGAGAAGAGAAAAGAAAGTGTTAGTATTAATTGATCAAGTGTTGATTTTGTGCCAGTATATCACGAAAAGCTCTGCATGAAACTTTGCGCATTAAGTTCATATTCTGAGTCCATCTGCTTGCCTGTAGCCTATATACAGTATAGTAGCCTACAGCCTACATCCCCAATACGGTGCGAGTTTGGTCTTTTATATCACTGTATTAGTCCACTAAGCTACGTTAAGCGTTTTGTCCCGACAGAAGGGGAATCCTTGAGTATGATGAGGTATTGAGGGAAACCGATTATAATCCTGTTCATGGTAAAGAAAGCTGATGACATGTAGGCTACACAGGGAAAGTAACATTGAAGTTATTGAATGACCAGCTTCTGTGTCTTTATCATCTTTTCCGCATGACACAGGTAATCATTTTCATTTTATGAATGAATGGCTTGTTCTAAACTGTTGCTGGTCTTCGTCAACAATACGCGCTTTTGCACCCCCTGCTGGTGGGGTTGACTAACAGCAGATGGAGAGTATGCTCAGTAAACTTCTGCTTTTCCTGCAGTTCCGTTGAATTTACTGTCTAATTTGAACCACTGAATTTCTGGAAGCGAATTTGCAAAGCGAAATTAAATGGACCGAAAATTGCCCTTTGAATATTATAGGTTGTATTTTTAAACAGTTTGAATATTTTGGAAGTGAAATATGAAAGGTGAATATGGATTATTGAATTTTTAATAATGAAAATGTGTTTGAAATGTTTTTAATTGAAATCTTCTCAGCTTAAATATTCAACCATGTTGAATTTCAGCCCATAAAAATGCAAGCCCTAAAAATACAATGCATTAAAATGCAAGCATGGTTAATGTAAGGCCTATTTTTTTTCAAGTAGTGCAATTCAACAGGCTTTTTTATTTCAAAAACATTTGACATTATTTTACTTCCATAAAGGCCGTACAGAGCAAGTGCTTTTTATGTACGTGTGGTTTCAGTTGTTCCTATTTTTTCATAAATGTAGAATTTTTTTATTACGTGCTAGATGGCAGAGGCAGGCTCAATTTGTCTTGGTTTGAATATGGTTTAAAAGCATTTTCATCATATAACGTAACGCCAGCCAAAGGATGACAGAAAAAAACGGATGCTGTGTTAATTGCGTTCAATATTTACCACTGAGTCTTCTCTTCCCATTTCTACCAGTGACGCATGTTTTCGGACGTTTCAGTGTGGATGAGAAACTTTTGAAAAACGCCTGAAAACGCTAAATTCACCTTTACTGCGCATGCGTAAAACCCCACAAAAGATCACTGATATGATTCAGATGGAAAAATAAATAATTAAGTTATCGCGCAATTCTTCTGACAGGATAATTTTATTTAGTAAAATATCTCACCATTCACTGACGCGGTCCAGGTCGCCCGCAGTCACCATATGTTTGGTCTAAAACGCAACTCTCATGCATTGCCGAAGGACAGCAAATGTGAGTAAATTCTGTCATCTTTGCAGGACTGTGATATGAAGAGTGTGCGATGTAGAATATTTTTAGCAACAGTGTGAAAGTGAATAGCACATAACAGGCACAATACTGGTATAAACATGAATATTTATTGGTACAATATGCGTCACATGACTAAATTTACGTCATCGTTTTTTAAATACCACCGGTTTCACAGTCCACACTACAACGCGAAAACAGCGTTTTCAAATGTATCCACTTTGGAGTGCGTTTTCAAAAAAGCTTTGTTTTCATTAATAAAAATGCTGTCTCAGTGTGGACATAAGGCCAAAACGTGGAGAGAAAAATACAAGTTTTCAAACGAAAACGTATTAGTGTGGACATGGCCAATCTGTGCAGAATCAACTGCGCAACTGGGTTGTAGGTTGCCAGGTTGAAATTTGTATAATGTGTTGATTGTGTGAGTGAGTAGGATGCGTTTCATACAAGATCTGGCAACTGGACAACCTTGGAATAATATATTGATGTGATTATTCATATAACGAGGTTTGGGCCATAAAAATTACTGGAGTTTTATGGGAGAAATAACAAAACGGGAGGGGGGCGGGAGATGGGTGTGAGATACGGGAGTGTTGGCAGGTATGGACAGGTATGGATATGGATTCTACACAGATTTAATGTCTTTTATTTTCAGTTGATTTCATCTAAGGCTGTGTCTGGAAGTCAGTTGTAGTTCTTGTGTTTCTCTTTTTTTCAGTGATTCTGCTTGTTATCATAAGGTGTCTTCAATAATCAAACAATCATTACTCAATTAATCACTTAATTATCTCATTAACTCTAACACTGCTTCAGTGTTACTTTTAACACCCTGCTGGTGGTTCCCATATAAACACAGAGTGGTGCTAATTTAATACCAGAGTTTGAAGAAGTTTAAAGTAGTTAGACGTTTTAAGTAGTTAGAAGTTTGAAATAGTTTGAAGTTTGAAATAGTTTGTAGTTTAAATTGATTGATAGATTAGTTAGAAAAAAGAAAGATAAGTTAGAAAGAAAGAAAGATAGATTAGTTAGAAAGAAAGATAAGTTAAAAAGAAAGATTAGTTAGAAAGATAGATTAGAAAGAAAAAAAAATTAGAAAGAAAGAAAGAAAGGGAAAAAAGATTAGGTAGAAAGATTAGTTAGAAAAAAATAATTAAAAAGATTAGTTAGAAGGAAAGAAAGATAGAAAAAAAGAAAGAAAGATAGTAAGAAAGAAAGAAAGATAGTTAGAAAGAAAGAAAGAAAGAAAGAAAGAAAGAAAGAAAGAAAGAAAGAAAGAGAAAGAAAGAAAGAAAAAGAAAGAAAGAAAGAAAGAAAGAAAGAGAAAAAAAGATCAGGTAGAAAGAAAGATTAGTTAGAAAGAAAGAAAGAAAGAAAGATAGTAAGAAAGAAAGAAAGAAAAAAGAAAGAATAGTTAGAAAGAAAGAAAGAAAGAAAGAAAGAAAGAAAGAAAGAAAGAAAGAAAGAGAAAAAAAGATCAGGTAGAAAGAAAGATAGTAAGAAAGAAAAAAAAGAATAGTTAGAAAGATTAGAAAGAAAGAAAGAGAAAAAAAGATCAGGTAGAAAGAATTAGTTAGAAAGAAAGATAGTAAGAAAGAAAAAAAGAATAGTTAGAAAGATTAGAAAGAAAGAAAGAGAAAAAAAGATCAGGTAGAAAGAAAGATTAGTTAGAAAGAAAGAAAGAAAGAAAGAAAGAAAGAAAGAAAGAAAGAAAGAAAGAAAGAAAGAAAGAAAGAAAGAAAAAAGAAAAGAAAGAATAGTTAGAAAGAAAGAAAGAAAGAAAGAAAGAAAGAGAAAAAAAAGATCAGGTAGAAAGAAAGATTAGTTAGAAAGAAAGATAGTAAGAAAGAAAAAAGAAAGAATAGTTAGAAAGATTAGAAAGAAAGAGAGAAAAAAAAGATCAGGTAGAAAGAATTAGTTAGAAAGAAAGATAGTAAGAAAGAAAAAAGAAAGAATAGTTAGAAAGATTAGAAAGAAAGAAAGAAAGAAAGAAAGAAAGAAAGAAAGAGGAAAAAAAAAGATCAGGTAGAAAGAAAGATTAGTTAGAAAGAAAGAAAGAAAAAGAAAGAAAGAGAAAAAAGATCAGGTAGAAAGAAAGATTAGTTAGAAAGAAAGAAAGAAAGAAAGAAAGAAAGAAAGAAAGAAAGAAAGAAAGAAAGAAAAAGAAAGATTAGTTTGAAAGAAAGAAAAAGAAAGATTAGTTTGAAAGAAAGAAAAAGAAAAATAGAAAGAAAGAAAGATTAGTTCGATGAAATAATGAAAGAAAGATTAGTTAGAAAGATAGAAAAAAGAAAGAATCAGCATATGAATCTTACCATAATGGTGACCAAAACATTTTCAATAACACATCAACATCTAAACCTCTGTTGACTCTCAAAAATAACTTCTGCTGAGATATTGACAGATTTTTCAATATCTGAAATATATCAATATCTTTTATTTGCAGTTGATTTCAGGCTGTGTTGTTTAAGTCAGTTATAGTTGAGAGTGCAAGCATGAGAATGAATCAACATCGCATTGTAACATTGATTCAATGCTATTACCATTGATTTATGGATGAAATTTAAAAAAAAAAATCGCCATTAATTGCGGGTGCAAAAGTGATGTTGATTCAATGCTGTTAACATTGACGCATTAACATTGTTTTAATGTTGTTGTGATGGTTGCTTGCTATCTGAGATTTCACTCTATGATGGGTAAACTTTGCAATTAATCTGGAACCGATCAACTAAGATGTACTTGACATCACACATTCTGCGATGTGATTATCGCGGATGCGCACATCGCGATATCGATGCTAAAACAAATATATTTTGATTCCCTAATCATGATTGCTATCTTACCAGAGATAGAAAAAAATCCTGCTCCAGTAAGCGTGTCCTTATCCCGAAAAATGTTGGTCCTCAAAGGCGCTTCCCTCCACATTTTCTGGTGCGAATCGTTAATTTTGACCATGAATGCGCACCAGTTATGTGCAGCCCTGATTATATTAATACATGAATTCTTGCATGATTTCAGGTGCTGAAGGTGAAGCAGATGATCAGAAGTGTCTGAGGATTGTTCTGATCGGGAGGACAGGAAGTGGAAAGAGTGCAACAGGAAACACTATTCTGGGAAGAGAGGAGTTTCAGAGCAAATTAAGATCAGATTCAGTGACGACTGATTGTGAGAAGAGAGTTGGTGAAGTTGATGGTCGATCAGTAGCTGTTGTTGATACTCCAGGTATCTTTGACACGACAGTGTCAAGTGATCAAGTGGCAGAAGAAATAATGAAATGTGTTTCACTGTCTTCACCTGGACCTCATGTGTTCATCATTGTGTTGAGTTTGGGAAGATTCACCAAGGAAGAAGCAGACACTATAGATCTGATAAAGAAGATCTTTGGTCCAAAAGCTGCTCAGTTCAGCATCATTCTGTTCACTAGAGGAGACGATCTGAAGGAGGAGTCCATACAAGATTATGTGAGGGAAATTAAGTCTGCAGAACTGAAGAAACTGATCAAAGATTGTGGAAACAGATTCCTGGTGTTCAATAACAATGAAAAACTAGACAAAACTCAAGTGACCCGACTGTTGAACATGATAGAAGAAGTGAAGAAAACGAATGAGGGTCGATACTTCTCTAACAGCATGTTTGAGGAGGCAGAGATGTCCATTAAAAAGAGAATGGAGGAAATAATGAAAGAGAGAGAAAGAGAAATGCATAATCAGAGAGAAGAATTGCAAACCAAATATGAGATGGACATGAAAATCATGATGAAGAGACTCGACGAAGAGAAACAAAGAGCAGATGAGGAGAGAATGAAAATGGAGGATCAAATCAGAGAAAAAGAGGAAAAACTCCAAAAAGAGTTTGAAGAAAAAGAGAAAACAGAACAGGAGAAACGAGAGATTGAAAACCAGAAACGATCAGATGAGGAAAAACAGCAAAGATCTGAATATTGTCAAAATATAGAAGAGATGAAGAGAGAGATTGAAAATCAGAGATCACAGTATGAAAAACAGCAAAAAGAAAGAGAAGAAGAAGCTAGAAAGAGAGAAGAGAAATACAGACAAGATCAAGAAAAGATGAAAAATGAACAAGAACGCATTTTGGCTGAGGTACAAAAGAAAGAAGAAGAAGAAACAAAAAAGAGAGATTCGGAGGAGAAAAGGAGGAAGAAAGAAGAAGAGGAAGAGAGAAAGAGATGGGAGAGAAAAATAAAAGAGGCTGAAAATGACAGAAAAGAGACTAAAGAGGAAATTAAACGACAGCAGAGAGAATGGGAGGATGAAAAGAAACGACAGATGAGAGAAAGAGAGGAAGAAGAAAGAAAGAGAAAAGAGAAACACGATGAACAGCTGAAGGTTAAACAAGAAGAATTGGAGAAAATAAGAAAGGGATTTGAAAAAGACAGAGAAGAAGAAAGAAAGAAGATAGAGGAGGAGAGAGAGAAACAGAGAAGAGAAAGAGAAGAAAAAGAGAGCGAATATCAGGAAAAGGAAACTGAAACGAAAAGATCTTATGAACAACTGGAACAACAGAGAAAAGAGGTGTGGGAGAGACAAAAACGAGCAGATGATCAGAGACGAGAAGAAGAGAGAAAGAGATGGGAGGAAAATTTTAAAAATCTGAAACGAGTACAAAAAGAAGAGATCAAGAGAAGAGAAACAGAGAGAAAAGAAAGAGAAAAGAAAGAGAGAGATGAAATGAAAAACAAACATGAAAAGGAAATACAAGTCATGAAGAAGAAACATGAAGATGAAGCCAGAAAACAAGCAGAAGAAACAAATGATTTAAAAGGGAGAAAAGAAGAGCTCCAACATATGCTGGAAGAACATCGGAAGCAACATGCAGTTCTGGAAAAACTCTATCAAGTCCTGGGACTCCAGAAGGGGGTAATAACACAACTGTATGAACGCCTAAAAGGGGAACACAAAGTTGAAAATCTCCATGAATGCCTGCAAGATGCGGAAGGAGATGAACTAAAAAAGCTACAAGAAGAAGCTGAAAAACTTTGGGAGGAAGCAAATAAATCAAAATGTGTCATTATGTGATTTTCACATGGCAGCTCAAATAATAGTTAGGTTGCTTATTCATAACAAAGGCGTAGCTTGATGACGCTGTGGATGAGTGTGGATTCATGGGAGTTGTCGTCTTCACCTCCACAGCCAATATATTTCTATCATGACAACTCTCTGGAAATTTAAGCATGGTAATGAATTTGACAATGTTAATGTATTTGGTCTTGCCAGAATAGACATAACAGTGATTAGTGTTTCCATTAGTTGGGCTTGTAAGAATTGAAAAATTACAAAATGCCGGACAGTCTATTTCGGGGGTGACCAGACCCTGAGAGGACAAAAGGACCTCTCTGGAGATTAGCATTTGAACTGGCCCTCATGCACCATTGAGACGAAAGTCTCACCTCCGAGTCATCTTAATCTACATCTCTTTCCCTCTCCCCTCACCCCCTCTCTCTCATGCTCAGATGATCACCTGAATTCACCCAAGAAAATGTATAGTTTAATGTGAATGATTAACAGAGTATTTTCATGTTTGGTATCATTTAAAATGTCACAGTGCGACTGGTACAAATGTCTCATTTCAGAATGAGTAAAACAAAAGGTAATAAGGTTTTTAAGAGTTTATGGATAACTGACACACAAAGGAAGATGGTCTCTCAAGCAAATGGTCACACACCCCCAAGAGGTGCTACAGTGTACCTTTGAATGCAAATTTCTATTGTTAGCACATGCTTCCAGGTGAAAGGTTTGTCTATTTAGGGAAGTGCAGCAGGGAGATCGAGGCCTTTCTGTACTTCAGATTGGCCTGTGAGGCTGAGAGAGCGATCTCTTAGCCTCACGTATTTCTTAATGTTGGGTTTGCATCTTCTCTCTATTCCAGACCATTTGATGTTTTGTATCGATTATCTTTGAATTGATTATGAAATTGGCATGATACATTTACCTGACATAATAAATTGTTACATGTGATTATTCTAACTGATTTTGACATTGTTCATTTAATGGTTAAAAGGAATAGTCAAACATTCGCTCACCTTTAGTGAGGCACAGATATTATTAAAACCTTTCATTTATGGAGTCAGATGAATTAACGAGAAAATACATATGATCAATGTATTACAAATTTAACCAACCAATACTTTGCATGAGTGAGGACAGAACACGTGATACCTTCCCCGTGTATTGGCGAACCGGCAGATTGGACCAATATAGCGGGCCTTACAGGCTCTTAAAGTGTAAGTTGCAGGTTAACCACCACAGCCAATTAATGTGTAAATTAAAGTGCTCTATATGTATATATTTAATTATTTCTGTCTTAAAATGCGTTAAAATAACATTTATTGGGGTTTCTTCAAAGGTAGCGTGTTTTTTCAGTTACTGGGTGATGATGTCACAAGAGGAACTCGCAACCCATACTCCGCTAGATTCCTACTGTATTGTGGCTATTTGGAGAACGACTGAGGATGTGGGAAACCATCAAATTATTTATGGACCACAGCCCTACAATTTTTAACCGGTCAGGCGTGAGAGAGGGGAGCCGTGGCACTCAAAGAGTTATTAATGCTTGGTGTGAGGAGAATTAGTGGAGGGTTGGCCAGGTGTCCTGGTGAGTAATGTTAGCTACGTTAGAGCTAGTCTAGCCTGGTGCAAACTTAACCCGGATAATATAAGGGAACAAGCAAGTATTTTCAAAATATTGCCGTCATGTAGAATAGCAAGGAGGGACAACGACTGAAGACATTATTTACTTACAGTAAGTCAGTCCAAATCAGAGCTGTAGAGATGCACACACTGCACAGGCACCAATCGCTAGTCTCATCGACGCCTCAAACGTCATGTAATACCCTTCCTCAATCCACGCGTTATCAATTTCTCACGATTTAATTAGCGATGTTTATTGTCAGAAAAGAAAAAGAGATCGATGTCCCCATCACTGTGTATGTGTGGGCTAATCAGCAGTGGAGAGTGTGTGCTGCCGTGAGGTGAACGCGTTTTGGAGTTTAGTGGAACAGCTCGACCTGTGACCGGCTGATCTGACGTGCCTGAACCCGTTTGTTTTGCGAATAGCTTATTCTCATTTCAGGCAGGATCACGGTCCCCTTGAAGTCAGCATACACGAGTATGTTTACAGCTGAGTTATTTTATCAATAATTTTTTTTTATCAAATAAAACATACAACCAACTTTTCTGTAGTTATGTAAGGCATCTATAGCTGCTAGCGTAGGGTGACACTACTAGTGAGTTCCTCTTATGACGTCACGCCCCATCTAGTGGAAGGGAGCGGGAGCGGTTAAAACCACTGTTAAAAGTGCCAACTTTTCATGTTATATCAGCATTTTGGTATAAAAAACAATGGTGGGCGGTTCTTATCTTTATGTTTAATAAACACATTGCATTATCTTCGTGAAAAATTTAACCTGCAACTTACACTTTAAACAGCACACAGAAATCTAATCGCGTGCACAACTGCCCAAAGAAACGCTCTTAAAGGGGCCATGACACTTTTACCTTGCGATAGATAGATAGATAGATAGATAGATAGATAGATAGATAGATAGATAGATAGATAGATAGATAGATAGATAGAGGCGGATCTGATCTATTTCTCAGGGCTGGAGAGAGTAAAGCAGAACATTATAATCCATGTGTAGAAACTTCCTGAAGACATTTAATAACTGCTTTACAGACGCTCATGAAGTGTGTGCAAATACTTTCTGTTTCACCAAACTGGAGCTGACGTTAATCATTTCAAAATACCTTAAAAACTTAATTTTCTACAAATTAGTCATGGATATTGGAAACCTTTTCAGTAACAAAACAATTTTTTCACTAATAATGTAATAATCGTATTTCTGGATTTTAACGTAATGCGGGAAACTGCTAAAAGAAAGAAGTGAGACTAACAGTAATTCAAATAATTTCACACACACTTAAAGCAACACTTTAGTGTCACTATAGCAACTCTAGTTTATAGTCTCAAACAGAAAACAAAGCCAGTAGCCCACGCAAACAACTGCTCTTCCGGTCTTAAAAAGCACACAGAAATCTAATTGCGTGCACAACTCCGCCCACAGAGAAACGCTCTTAAAGGGGCCATGACACTTTTACCTTGTCTTACCTTTTCATTAATAATGTAATAATTGTATTTCTAGATTTTAACGGCATGTGGGAAACTGCAAAAATAAAGAAGTGAGACTAACAGTAATTCTCTCGTGTGCAAAAGTAGCCAATAAACTGTTCAGAGCAGATGTGTGTGAGACTGTGTGATTCACTCATTTGATGAGATCAGAGGAAGTTAAAAACCACAGGAGGAGCTGATGATGTTTAAAGGAAGAGCTGTAACTATATATAATGAAGAGGAGGAGCTGATGATGTTTAAAGGAAGAGCCGTAACTATATATAATGAAGAGAAAGACTGACATAAACACAAAATGGCTGATAAGTGTGATCTGTGTGTGCTGGGACTGATCATTCTCTCTTCACTTCTCACAGGTAAAGAAATCTGTATTTTCTCTAAAGACATTGTAGGATTGAAAATAATATTTGAAATGAACAAAGACGTTTGCTTTACTGTTCTCTTACGAGAGGTTCTCTCGTATTGCGTAAGCTAGCTTACGCTGCGGGAAAGTCTCCTTTCTCGAGATACTGAAGCCAAAAATTATCCTTAATTTTTTAAAACTTGTCAACGCAGTGCGGCAGCCTGCAGACCTAGGGCAAGCGAATCGCGTGCCCATTGGCTGCTCTGCGGCAACTGCAGCAGCCTATGGCTGAGCCTTGCGCGTGACGTCACGTCCAATGAGCGCGCTTGGCGCGCTTAATGCGTCACAGCCCGTCATAAGGGGTGTGGCTTAGCGTATATAAGCAAGGAACAGAGGCTGCTTCGCTGATTTCTGTCTCTTCAGCGAAGCTCTTCGCATCACTGATCTCCGAGGAAGCCGCCGTCGAATCAAGCGACCAGCACGCCGAGGATTTCAGCCTGAGGACGCCGGCCGCTCGCCGCCTTCAGCCTTCCCTGCCTGCTGCGCCATCCGGCATATATATCCTTTTTCTGCTCTGTGTTGTGTGTCTGTGTGTCCGCCGCGACACACTTGCATCTAAAAGAGCGCGAGGCGTTGTTTCAAATGCCTCGCACATCCTGTGGCTCGTGCAGAGCCGCGCTCAGCGACGGAGACCGCCACGTGGTGTGCGCTCTCTGCCTGGGCTTCGACCACGCGGTTCGCGCTCTCTCCGAGGGCGGCTGCGAACAGTGTGAGGAGTTACCGATGTCGACCCTACGGGCTCGACTCACTAAATTTGAAGAACCTCCACCTTCTCCGGCCACTTCTTCCGGGCCACGTAAGAAGAAACGTCGCTCTCAAAGGCCGCCGGAACTGGACGCTACAGCTGAGTGCTCGCCGGAACCTCTCCCGCGAGCCTCGCTCTCTCCTTCCCCCCCACCCTTCACCGACGCGCAGCGGCCGGCCTCTGCCCGCACTGCCGTCGTCCTGGGGGATGATGCAGATGATGCCGCTGACAGCTGCTCTCTGCTCGCGTCTGACAGCGAGGAGTGGTCGGGCTCTCACCGCTCCGCCCCCTCGACTTTGGAGTCTTCCAGAACCCGCGCTAGTGTTGACGCGGAGCTTCTCCGCCTCCTCACTCTAGCGGTCGAGAGAATGGGACTGGATTGGTCCCCACCTAAGGAGCCGGAGCCCAATCGCCTTGACGGGTGTTTTCTACCTAGCCGCCGCCCTGCGCCTGCCTCTAGGTCAGCACCCTTCCTGCCTGAGCTCCACGCCGAGCTCTCTAAATCCTGGAACGCTCCGTTCTCCACCAGACTCCGCTCGCCAGTCTCCTCGGCTCTCTCCCAGGTGGACGGAGCCGCCAAGAACGGCTATAACGGCATCCCCGCCGTTGAGGATGCTGTGGCAACACACCTTTGCCCACCGTCTGCTAGATGGCGCTCAAAGTCTGCCCTGCCGTCTAAAGCCTGCAGGACCACCTCAGCTCTCGCCGGCCGCGCTTTCGCCGCCTCCGGCCAGGCTGCTTCCGCCCTGCACTCAATGGCCATTCTTCAGATCCTTCAAGCCGACCTCCTCCGTGAACTGGACGAGAAGGGCTCGGATCAGTCTGCCTTAACCGATCTGCGCAGCGCTACGGATCTCGCGCTACGCGCTACCAAGACCGCTGCTCAAGCCATCGGCAGATCCATGGCAGCGCTCACCGTCATCGACAGACACCTTTGGTTGACACGGACATGAGTGAGTCAGAGCGCGCTGTATTTCTGAACGCACCACTCTCGCCCACCGGCCTCTTTGGCCCTGCGGTCAGCGGAATTGTGGATCGGTTCTCTGAAGTACAGAAGGCGTCGCAGGCGATGGACCTCTTCCTGCCCCGCCGTTCGAGCCCAGCCACAGGCCGCCCTCAAACTCAGCCTCCTGTGCGCAGCTCTAACCAGCGCTCTTCCAGGCCTCCCAGCGCTTCGCAGCGACGCCAGGGCAATCACCCCAGGTCGCGCTCGACCAGCCGTCACAGACCGCCGCCCCCGCGGGGCCCGCGGCCCAAGATCGCGTTGAAGCCCGAGCCCGCGAAGTCCTCCTAGCATCCGCAAGGAGGAAAAGATGGTTGAGTCCCGCTACGGCCGGACCGCCATCAAAACGCACAGCTCTGTCAGTCCCCTATGTTCAGGCTACTGCAGCAGCACACACCGCAGCCAACGAGCCAGTATTAACACTCGCTCGCCTGCACACAAACGCCGTTTTCACGGCGACCCAGATAAATCTCAAAAGAGTATAAGTGCTTTAAGTGTAGAAAATGTGCCCACACCCATGTGCTCACTGCTTCACACAAGTACAATCCCCATGGTAACGCGCCCAGAGCGCTCTCTCATAAAGCGGCCTCACACCGCTCGAGTACTAAATGTAGTAAATGTGCCCACACTTCCGTGTTCACACCTACTCGCTGCTCGCTCTGTCACTCAGTTACCTCAAGTTGCTACGGCTCAAGCCGCAGGGGTATTAAGTGTAGAAAAAGTGCCCACTCCCGTGTGCTCACTGCCTCACACAGACCAGGTTCCCATGGCAACGCGTCCAGAGCGCTATCTCTTAAAGCGGAAACTTTCCGCTCGAGCATCAAGTGTAGGAAATGTGCCCACAGCCTTGTGCTCACACCTGCCCACTGCCCGCTCTGCCAGACAGGTTGCAAACCTCATAAAGCCCCCAAACACTGGCCGTGTCATAAGTGCAAATCCCGCGCCAGCTCACGAGCACGCGCACCCACTTTCAGACACCATAATCCCCACGCCGCTCTCGCGCCTGGGTTATTTGACAGCAGTTCACGCTCCATCGTCCGAGATCGAGCTACTAAATTCTGCACAGTCAGCCAGCCCTGTTCTTCTGCCCTCGTGTCCGAGCATCGGCGGCGCGCGCGCCGCCCCGTCTTCTCTGATACAGGTTCCCCATCCCGCGCAACGCGGCGATCTGAACCCAGAGACCATTCGACCCCTAGCTATGCATGCAAAAGTATGGGAGGCTATTCAGGGCGCGTCAGAATGGGTGCTCAACACCATAAGACACGGTTATTCGCTCCAATTTGCTCGTCGCCCTCCGCGCTTTCTAGCGCAGATGGAAACGAAAGTGAGTTTGGAAACAGCACATCTGCTTCAAGCAGAAATAGCAAAGCTGCTGCGAAAAGGGGCCATAGAACAGGTTCATCCTTCCCTGAGCGAGTCAGGCTTTTACAGCCGTTACTTCCTCGTTCCCAAGAAGGACGGAGCATTAAGACCTATTTTAGATCTGAGACATCTGAACAAGGCTCTCATGAGACGGCCGTTCAGGATGATTACAACCAGACAGATCCTCGCGCAAATTCGCCCAGGAGACTGGTTTATCTCTCTCGATCTGAAAGACGCGTATTTCCAGATCCAGATAACTCCCCGTCACAGGCCGTTCTTGAGATTCGCCTTCGACGGTCGAGCTTATCAATACACAGTCCTGCCGTTCGGCCTGTCTTTAGCACCCCGTACATTTACGAAATGCATGGACACGGCTCTCGCTCCCCTGAGGAGTCAGGGAATGCGAATTCTGAACTATTTGGACGATTGGCTCGTTCTAGCGCAGTCAGAGACAGAACTTGTGTCTCACAGAACAGCGCTACTCGACCACCTGGAGGGTCTGGGTCTAGCGGTCAACTGGACCAAGAGCTCGCTCTCGCCCCGGCAGTCGATTTCCTTTCTCGGAATAGAACTAGACTCGGTGGCGATGACGGCCAGATTGTCGGAGCAGCGCGCGCGCCGCATCCAGCGCCTCGCTGCATCCTTCAAAGAAGGCAACCGGGTTCCCCTGAAGGCATTTCAGCGCATTCTGGGGCATATGGCCTCAGCTGCAGCAGTGCTTCAGCTGGGTTTACTGCGCATGCGCCCGCTTCAACGCTGGCTGAGAACGCGCGTATCCCATCGAGCCTGGGCGACCGGCGGCTCGCTAATCAGAGTAACTCAGGTCTGTGTCTCAGCCCTGCAGCCCTGGCTAGCAGCCGAATGGTATCACACGGGAGTGAATATGGGAGTGGTTTCACACCGGAAAGTTGTCTCAACAGACGCGTCCAACCTAGGTTGGGGAGCGCTCTTCGAAGGCAGACCGGTCTATGGCCACTGGTCAGACCAGGAGAATCTCCTACACATAAACTGTCTAAAAGATGCTCGCGGTCGAGAAAGCGCTCATGCACTTCCTCCCTTTCCTCCATGGTCACCATGTTCTAGTCCGCACGGACAACACTTCAGTAGTGGCCTATGTGAACCGCCAGGGTGGTGTCAGATCAAAGCAACTCTGCGCCCTGACGGAACGCCTCCTCGTATGGGCTCAGCACTCTCTGCGCTCTCTGAGAGCATCGCATGTGCCTGGCCATCTGAACGAGGGCCCCGACAGACTGTCCAGGGACAACGTTCCCCCTGGGGAGTGGTCTCTACACCCCCAAACAGTCCAGTCGCTGTGGCGCCGCTTTGGCAGAGCGAAAGTCGACCTCTTTGCGTCAAAAGACAACGCACACTGCCCAGCATTCTTTTCAAAGAGCGAGGACGCGCTGGCCCAGCCTTGGCCCAGCGGCCCGCTATATGCGTTTCCACCAGTCTCTCTGCTGCCTCAGGTCATCGAGAGAGTCAGGAAAGCGCGCCACACAGTGCTCCTCATAGCCCCGTTCTGGGAGAACCAAGCTTGGTTCCCGGAACTCATACAATTGGCAGACTCAGCCCCTTGGCCGATTCCGGTGCGGAGAGACCTTCTCTCTCAAGCCCGCGGCTCGATTTGGCATCCCCACCCAGAGCACTGGTCTCTGCATGCGTGGAGCCTCAACAATTACATGCTGATCTACCAGAAGGGGTGATGAACACGATCATACAATCTAGAGCCCCCTCCACAAGGCGGCTCTACACGTCTAAATGGTCTGTGTTTAACAAATGGTGCACTACCAGAGGGCTTAATCCACAGACATGTGGGGTCTCGCAAGTATTGTGCTTCCTTCAAGAGCTACTGGACGCGGGCAGGTCCCCCTCCACGCTCAAAGTCTATGTCGCGGCCATTTCAGCGCTCTCTGTCTCAGAGCCGGGCCGCGCATTAGGAAGAAACGAGTTTGTCATCCGCTTCCTTAGAGGAGCGAGGAGGATGAACCCCCCTTCGGTTCCTATGTGGGATCTTTCACTGGTCTTAGACGCACTGAAAGCACATCCCTTTGAACCCTTAGAAACTGTGGATATGAAATACCTCACGCTCAAAACCGTTTTTCTGATAGCACTGTCTTCAGTAAAACGTGTGGGAGACCTTCACGCGTTATCCACTAACGCTGCGTGCCTCGAGTTCGGACCCAATGACTCTAAAGTTATTCTCAGACCGAGGCATGGGTACGTCCCAAAAATTTTGGGCACTCCCTTCAGAGCGCAGGTCATTTCCCTTTCAGCCCTGCCGAATGCCGGCTGCGAGGCAGATAGCCATCTCCTCTGCCCAGTTAGGGCGCTGAGAAGCTATATTTCACGCTCCGCCACCTTCAGGCGTTCAGAGCAGCTCTTTGTTTCGTTTGGTGGGCGCACCAAGGGTCTCGCCGCCTCGAAACACACCCTGTCCAGATGGATAGTTGATGCTATCGCAGCTGCTTACGCATCTAAAAACCTGCAGTGCCCTTTGGGCATTCGGGCACACTCCACCAGAGGCATGGCCTCATCGTGGGCGTGGTCCAGTGGGATTCCCATTCATGACATTTGTGCAGCGGCAGGCTGGGCCTCCCCCTCCACATTTGTTAGGTTTTACAACCTGGAAGTTCCCGCTTTGCAGGCCAAAGTGTTATCAGTCTAAGTCTCGCGTAAGCCAGCCCACTGTCTGTGCGCGGGCTACGCTGCTGATTTAGCTCTACTGGTTGAGCTACACTATATGGAAGTGTTAGTTGGACCGGCTGTGCCGCTCCCTGCCCCATATTATGTGCTTGTGTACTGTGGTATCTTGGCCGCCCAGCTCCGCTTCGCGTTCCCTGGGCTCCCCATGGGATTCATTCAGGATGCTGGGCGCGCGCACGGCGTTGACAAAGGTGTTCCCGCAGCGTAAGCTAGCTTACGCAATACGAGAGAATCTCTCGTAAGAGAACGTACTCGGTTACTAACGTAACCTCTGTTCTGTCTAGAGAGGGAACGAGTATTGCGTAACCCACCGTGCTCTCGCCACGAGCTCATTTCGCTTCATGCGACAGAAACCAGCGAAGCAGCCTCTGTTCCTTGCTTATATACGCTAAGCCACACCCCTTATGACGGGCTGTGACGCATTAAGCGCGCCAAGCGCGCTCATTGGACGTGACGTCACGCGCAAGGCTCAGCCATAGGCTGCTGCAGTTGCCACAGAGCAGCCAATGGGCACGCGATTCGCTTGCCCTAGGTCTGCAGGCTGCCGCACTGCGTTGACAAGTTTTAAAAAATTAAGGATAATTTTTGGCTTCAGTATCTCGAGAAAGGAGACTTTCCCGCAGCGTAAGCTAGCTTACGCAATACGAGAGAACCTCTCTAGAGAGAACAGAGGTTACGTTAGTAACCGAGTACGTTTTCCACCCCCTCTTTCCTCCACAATGATCATCTGTAGTTCCTAAAGGCACAGAGGGGCTGATAGTGATCACTGTAGGCCAAGATGTGTGTACTTCAGGGGTCGATGAATTGTCACACATTTAGTACCGTGGGGGAAGTTGTAATTATCTGATTGGTCAGTTTGAACGTCTCACATTTGGGTTTTAGTCACATGGTCAGAAAAGGATAAAAGAAGATTGTAATTGTCTCTTTTATTCTTTGGGTCCCTTTCTTGGGTCTCTCTCTCTCTCTCTCTCTCTCTCTCTCTCTCTCTCTCTCTCTCGGGTAACATTTTACATATATGCTGAGTACAATTATTGGTATAAGTTATCATCTCATACATCTATTTTGTAACTATTTTAAGTATAACTATAACCATGTTGTCAATAAACCCTTTCAATTACAAATAATGTGCTAACTAGTTTTGATTTGGTATTGACTTGCTATATAGTATAATAGTGCTATCTATTGCAATACAGTATCGTCACTCTCTACAGCAACGCTCTCCCACATATTAATCTATTGTAACTGCGCTTATTTCCGTCGTTGGTATAAGTGGCAGTGGGTGGAATAGACAAGAAATGTACAGTTTTCTACCATCTTGCTGACAATGTTTCTTTAGTCATTCGGCAGTCTTGCAGGAAATCCACCCTTACAACATTTAGTGGAATTAGTCTGGAAAGAGTTCATTTGAACATGCTCAGTTTATTCTTGCACACATTCACGTGGTGATCTCAGAGTTGTGTATTGATACACACAGATCATACTGTATTATTCTTGATACTGGACATAGTGTCACTCAAACATCAGAGTGACTGATCATGTGTTCATCAGTTCTGGTGAAAATGTGCGTCTGTCCTGTAATAAAGCTCTTTCTGACTGCACATCTAAAACTACATGGAACTATAACAGCATCAGACGTTCAGAGATAGTTGAACTGATTACTGGAGGGATAAAGAAGAAAGACACAGAGAGACATGAGAGACTGAGTCTGGAGTCTGACTGCTCTCTGAACATCAAGAACGTCACAGAAGAAGATCATGGATTATACATCTGCAGACAACATGTGAATAACAGAAAACCAGGATCTGATGCAAGTGTTATTCTGCATGTTCTTCATGGCAAGTTTATGATTATGTGCTCAATTTAATATTCTCCCTTTAAACTCAGATGATGACTGAAGAGTCTGTGATTTGTATCTTGTGTTCAGTTTCAGTGTTTCCATCATCATCATCATCTTCATCCTCACAGACTGAGATCAGTCCAGGCCGCTCTGTGACTCTCTCCTGTCAGTTGTATTCAGTTGACTGTGATAATCTGGTCAGTTCTGAGGGAATTGAGCTGTTGTGGGTGAATCAGACTGGTGTTGATCTGAAGACAGACTCCAGATATCAGATATTATCACCATCAGATCAATATCACTGTATCATCACTCTGACTACAACACTCCTGAATGAAGATGACAACAGAGAGTGGAGATGTCAGCTTACTCTCAGAAATCAACTCAAGACCTCAGTCAGATACACTGTCAAGTATTCAGGTGAGAAAACAGTGTTAGAAGAGCCTCATAATGTCAGTAACACTAAGGTCTATCAGTATCACTGAACCAGAACAAACTGAGGGAACAAAAGCTTCTTTGACTCTCACAGAAGAGTAACTCAAAGCATTGCTTCAAACTAATGAACTGCAGTGAAGTAACAGTCCAAAACGTGATGCTGGAAATAATAAAGGAATTGAAACTTGACAGCAAAAATATTAACTTTGTATGTAATATGATGATAATAAAAAAAAGTTAAAATATGAATGTCATATTGTACAGTATGATTGAGATTCTACATTAAGGTGTTGTTTTAGTTTCATTTCATGGACTTTTATGGTGTGTCCCAATTAGCGTACTTATGCATATTCTAGGACATGTTTAGTATAAACAGTGAGAGTAGTGTGTTCATATAACACTCCGGTTCTTTCACTCGATTCTCCCAGAAAGCGTCACATGAAGACGATATGTTGAGCTCATCCATGCAGCGCATTCACTGTAGATACATGAAAAACACCAAACAGACATAAAATACTGCTCATCCACTCACAAAATTATCAAAAAACATACATGTAAAAGTAAACAAAACAAATATACAACAAAAGAGAGAAACACAAAATAAGCCGTACACTCGTAATGCTCGGCAACAAGTTTAACATATAAAACTTCAGTTATTCATCAAGTCTGGGTGTCTTATGACCACAATATGAAATAAACTGATTTAAATATCTTATTAAAAATTATATATTTTTAACCCTAAAGAAAAATAGTTATCTCTGCCTACATTTTGTTTCTGTCTGACCAGAGAAAGTTTGTCCTGCCATTCACCTCAACAGCTCAGATGAAACTGAAGAGAAAATGGCCGACTTCACTTATTTTGTACTCTAATGCTCAATTCACCTACTTATACTACGCCCTAAAAGTATGTTCTCTTTTTGTGAAGAAAAGGTGCATACTTTTGAGTGTGTAGCAGAAGAGTAGACAAGCTTTGGGACAAACTATCACATCATACAATTGTCTTTAACGGTTGATCTCAGTCGATTAGTTACACGCATCCTGACACTCAAACTGACCTGTCAATCATCTTGTCAAAGATAAAATCCTCCACATTTACTTTCATTTCATACCGTATCAGAGAGAAATGCAGAATCACGTTGATCTGCAGTCACGGGTCTTTCATGACAAGATTCTCCTCATATTAATGAAATATGATGCATTTAAAAGTTAATGGCCAAACGGATCTTTATAAAAGTCCACATGATTATTGCAGAAGAAACATAATCTAATCTAAACCTCTCACCGTCGGTTGCGCATATCCGCCATGTTTTTTTTTTTTTTTTTACACTTTTTACTCGTGTTTGTACTCGTGTCGTGGTAATATTAGCTGTTATAGTGAGCACGGATCCACACTTCCAAAATCCACCAGAAATAGTAGACCATCCGGAGACTTCTGCCACACTCTTCAACATACTGTGCTTTGGGACACACTTACTTTAATCTCACACACTGTTTAGGAAGGATAGTATGGACATTGAGACGCAGGGCAAGGCTGTGTTTACGTCCACTGTTTGTGCTCATCCCTCGCTAATGTTGCACGAGTGTCCTCTACTGGTGAACTCTTGAAATGAGTTTGAATGAAATGCTCTAAGCTCTTGATCACATGGAATCCAATATGGAGCTGATTATGAATTATACACTTGTTTTACACACCATTATATAGGCCTGTGTGTGTGAGCTGTTGGAGAAAATATATTTTTTTTTTACATCTAAATAAAAGTCTAATATCATACTATATAGAGTTGTGTGGTGTGACATTCTTCATGCCGCAATGCATGCTGGGAGCCATGAGTTTTATACTATGGGTGGCTCCCAGCATGCATAGATAGATAGATAGATAGATAGATAGATAGATAGATAGATAGATAGATAGATAGATAGATAGATAGATAGATAGATAGATAGATAGATAGATAGAAAGAAAGAGAAAAAAGAAAGAAAGAAGGAAAGAAAGAAAAAAGATAGATAGATAGATAGATAGATAGAAAAAAGAAAGAAAGAAAAAAGATAGATAGATAGATAGATAGATAGATAGATAGATAGATAGAAAGAGAGAGAGAAAAAAGATAGATAGATAGATAGATAGATAGATAGATAGATAGATAGATAGATAGATAGAAAGAGAGAGAGAAAAAAGATAGATAGATAGATAGAAAGAAAGAAAGAAAGAAAGAAAGAAAGAAAGAAAGAAAGAAAGAAAGAAAGAAAGAAAGAAAGAAAGAAAGAAAGAAGATAGATAGATAGCCTAGATAGATAGAAAAAAGAAAGAAAGAAAGAAAGACAGAAAGAAAGAAAAAAGATAGATTTTTTTTTTGGCGGCTGGCTTGACCGCAGTAACGTATCAGCGAATTTGTATTGATGGCGATTCAACTTTGCAACGTTCATAATTTTTTTAACGTGTGCATTGTTTAATCATGCATGTCGTCATGTTAAATAACATACGCTTTTATCCAAAGCAACTTACATTCCATTATCCTATACATTATACATTGGTATGTGCAATCCTCTGGAATCTGCGTTGTTAACGCAATGCTCTTACCACTAAGCTACAGGAAAGCACAAGTGTTTAAGTTCAATAATAAGTATTTTACATAGGGGAGTATGATTTTGACAGCAGGTACGGTTGTTCGGTCCGCACCCGAGTGCGATTGCTGTATTCACACCTGCCCAAAAGATCCGCACCAAGGGGGGAAACGAACTTGAGTTCAATTCAATCGAACCAAACAAGTCAGGTGTGAATACACCCTTAGACTGCTCTTATGAGGACACTCGACAAAACGGACATTTTGGCATAATTTGTGTGTGTTATGGTTTGTACTCTATACTGACGCGCATCTTTTTTGTTTGTGTGTGTGTGTGTGTGTGTGTGTGTGTTTCAACATTTTGTTTCTGTCTGACTGGGGAAAGTTTGTCCTGCCATTCACCTCAACAGCTCAGATGAAACTGAAGAGAAAATGGCCGATTTTTTACTCTAAGGCTCAATTCACCTTCTTATACTACGCTGTAAAAGTATGTACTCTTTTTGGGAAGAAAAGGTGCATACTTTTGAGTGTGTAGCAGAAGAGTAGACAAGCTGTGGGACAAACTATCACGCCTCTTGATCACTTGGAATCCAATATGGAGCTGATTATAAATTATACATTTATTTTACACAGCATTATATAGGCCTGTGTGTGTGCTTGGGCTGTTGGAGAAAATATATATATTTTAAAATCTAAATAAAAGTCTAATATACTATATAGAGTTGTGTGGTGTGACATGTTCATGCCGCAATGCATGCTGGGAGCCATGAGTTTTATACTATGGGTGGCTCCCAGCATGCATTACGTCATGAAGCATGTCACCATTGCCAATGGCTTTTGTTTTTGTAATTGTCCCCATTCATCCTTTTCACCAGACACAGACTCTCAGGATCATTGGAATAAAAACACACCAGGTACATAATCACAGTGTTTTGTCTTTGTCTATAATTGTCCCCAATCTGCCCTGTCCGTCTCTGACTCTGTGCTCGATCTCTTCTTCAGTCATAGTGATTTCTGTCGCTGCAGTCGCTGTTCTCCTTCTTGCTCTTCTCTGGCTGATCTGCAGAAAAAGAGCTGGTGAGTTTTCAGATTTACTCCTTTACAACAATTAAAAACAGTTCAGATGAGCAAACAAACACATCATGTTCAGACTGTAAGTATCAAAGAAACATGTGGATTATATGAAATTCTCAAACAGAAGTTTATTCCTGCTGAGAAATCCTGTAATGTCAATATCACAGAGTTATCAAGTCAACAATCATTTTTATTATTCATTTTAATGCTTCAACAAAACCTGATTGTTGAAAAGTCTTAATGCTTAACATTGTTTTTTTCATGTGTGTTTTATCATAAAAACCCATAAAAAATTGATAATGCACTTGTTTTCAGATAATAAAAGAGGGACTGGCGACTCTGCGGTGAGTTCAGTAATGCAGTGATTTAGATTTGATTACTGTCTTTAAAGCTCAATAAAGTGTCATTCATGCAGTTTAACTGTTTGTTCTGAAGGTCAAAGATGAGAATGATCATAAAGGGACGTATGAGACGATCAACATGTCCATTCCTCCCGCGGCAAGAGCTAATGTGAGTCCACTAAATCACCAAACATTACGTTCACTGTCTGTTCAATAATGTGATTTAAAAGCTTTTGTGTTCTTCTACATATTATAGTGAGAGATATGTCTGTTCTGTGTGTTAAACTTGACTCTCTGCACGTTTGCATTGATGTTTAGGAGCAGACAGATGATGTGACTTATTCTGAGGTCACTTCTTCCAATACAAAGCCAGTAAAATCACTCAATGTGAGTAGATATCAGCACATGAGTTTGACTCTCAGATAAATGAAGCTCATGCTCTAATAATAATAATAATAATCGCTGGGGTTCAAACATTGATGGACAGAATCTGTTCTTTCAGGATCATGATGATACAGTGACTTATGCTGCCATCAGAGGAAGAGAAGATCAACCGCATGATGAACTTTACGCCTCTGTGAACAAGAACAAGACCTTCACAAATAAACATTAATGATCCAGATCATGAGCTCATCATATCAGGAGCAGACGGGAAGATTTCATCTCTCTGGTGTTTGGAGGAATTATATATTTGTGTGAACGAGCAGATATTTGTTGAATGTCCTGTGAATATGAATGAGATTTATTGTGAATCATCATCTGGTCAGAGCACAGAATCTCATCTATATCATCACAGCTACAGTAAAGTTAGAGACTGAAGCCCTGATGTGTTTTCATACAGGCCAGACTCAATCTAGTGTCTCACAAGCCTCTTCCATGACTGGAGTCTGTTTATCCGCTGGATTTCTGTCTGAAAACCTTCATCTTCATGCAGAAGCTCATGCTGAAATGATCCTCTTGCTTCAGCTTGTATATCAGCTGTTTCTTCTACAGAGAGACGTCCGTCTGAGAATTACATCAGTGTCTGCTCACATTATATTGTCATAAGATATCCTAAAATTTGACTTTGCAGTGTGTATATGTCACGCTATTAAATGTCCGTTATTTCTTTCTTTTTTTCACATGTGACAATAAAGAGCATGAAAAATCATGGGTTAAAATAATTTTTTTTGTCTCTTTAATTCCTGTAAAAACAGAAGTAATTAAACTTGCTCTTGTTTGCTGGAAAGTTTCAAAGTTAGAATTCACGTTTTAAATGAATACTTGTATGAAGGTAAAAGAGTGGCAAAATTCAAGAGCTTGTAGATTTGAATGACGACAAAATATTAATATTTATAAGCTGAAATTCCCCCTCATAGTTCTGATGTGAAAGTCTGAATGTTTCGATTCACACACACAATAAGCTAGTCAGACGTTACCAACTAAGTCCAAACGTCGAGCAAAGACACAGACACTGACCTCGTACCTTATGCACACCAATGATGTTGAAACGATCTGGTCATCTACAGCTTTAAGATGGTATGAGCTTCTGGAGTCGGGATTTCATCCCAGTTATAGGAATTTCCATCTCTGTTCTGGTGACTGAGAGGAAGGCCTTAGGTTTCCATGATTTGGTTGGATGTTGCTTCTCAACTCTGAAAGGTACAGTGCTGGAAGTTGAGAGGGAAAAAGCTGGGATCGTTCCTCATCTCTGACCCCATGCCTAAGTCGGATATAAGCTACAGCAATCAGCTTCACTAAACGACTGAAAGTGCTCTTTTAACACGGACATTTAAAAGGACAGAAGGATGGATTTTCTGCTTCAAGTGACTAGCTGAGTGAACTTATATTTATATTGTCTTGATGTCTGTGTCGTTTTATATAAATATTCAGATATAAGTGACCAAAAAAGCCATTTTAAAGTAGTTAAAACATCCGACTGGTACAATTTTGTGTGCTTTCCTCTATTTTATGTTTAGCAGTAACTACAAAGCTATTTGAGGAAAAATATATTACTTATTTAAAAAAAAAAAAAAAGAAAGACAAAAAAAGACTGACCCAGAAGCTTCTGAATGATAACAGCACTAAACACTAGACAAGAGAGTCCATTACCACACTCTGAGCTACAAGGAAACGCTGAACATTTCGACACCATGTTTCACAGTCTCTAGACACTTCCTCAATGTGGAATTGACTCTCTTCTGCAGCCGGTCTCTAGTGGCCAGTCGATGAACTGCAGTTTAAGTTACTTCTGTATCGGCTTCACAAGAGAGACCGGAAGGTTGCCGCCTTAAAGGTACATATCTTTGAACCTTTTGTACCTTTTTTTCTATCAGGATGACTCTGAACCAGAGAATGTGGAAACAGACGATTCAGAACAGGACTATTTTTTTGTCAATATTGCCCAGAGTGTGGTAATGGACTCTCTTGTCTAGTGTTTGCTGATTTTCATTTTTTTTAAAAAAAAATAAAAAAAAAAAATAGAGGGGACCTCGGATGATAACAGCACTAAACACTAGACAAGAGAGTCCATTACCACACTCTGAGCTACAAGGAAACGCTGAACATTTCGACACCATGTTTCACTTCCTCAAATCTGCTTCACAGCTTTATCAGCGCTTTAACCTGTTCTGAGAACAGAGCTATTCTCTGAACGTGTTCAAATCATCCTGCAAAATCACCATCATCTGGAAATCACACTGAATGCTGCACTTGAAGTCCATTTCAGAGTCTTGCATATCTGAGCTTTCTCTATTCTCCTGAGTAACTCTCTCAGTTAAATGATCTATAAGAGATCATCTGAGGTTTTGCATATGTGATAGTCCTATTTCTCTTTATTTTGCAGATTTTAAACACACATAAACACTAACATTGTACATGAAGCATTGGCTTTATCACATTTGCTGTCGATGAATAAATGATGTTACTGCCATGATGGTGTTGTTCCAGCATCTACCAGCAGAGGGTTGATGAGATTATTCAGTCAATTCCTGACCCAATCCCAGAGGAAAACAGTGAGGATCAGGCACTCTTTTAAAAAGACACATTTCCAGCTATACTTTTGGACTCTGCTCATATATATATATATCACAGAAAGATGCTTGTATCCAGACTGTTTAATGTACAAGGGCAGCATGAATGTTCTTCCACAGTTTAGGAACACTATCAACAAAATTGTAGACGCACAAATATTATCAATTAAAAAATCATGAACATTTGTTTTAATCACACACTCAAACACAATACAACAATGTGTGCGGTAAAGTGCCTTGTTTAATTTTGCACATCTTCTGAAACATATCTTCACACAAACCAGGAAGTGACATCATGGCTTAAATGTGCTTGAATTATGTAAGATTATAGCTGATATAAATGAGGAGACTGATGCTTATGTTGAGCCCAATATACTAGTGGATCCTCAGATCTTGTGAGATTCACTTCTGATAAATATCGGTCCACTTCTACAGTAGCATCTGCTGTTGCACTTGAGCTCCTTCTACTGTGATCAACCGTGCTGTCCAGCAGAGGCCAAAGGTCACCTAATAATAAAGGTACAAAGTAAAAAAAAATCCATTAACAATGGTTCACAGTACTAATCACTAATGTGAACATTCACACAACAAAGGCATACACTACTTGCTGTTGAAGATTGACCTGCTTCTGAAGAGGCTGGCAGCTGAGCTGGGGGTGTGTTGGTGGAAGCAGAATGGAGACCAGAACTTCTAATTACAGAAGCGCATTCAGATTTTAATCTTGATACCGCTTCTTGCAGTTTCCCTTGACTTAAGAATCCCCGTTTTTTTAATCTGGCATCCAATAATGTTGGTTTGGTCATCACACTTATTGATTCTAAATGTACTGCATGCTCCCTGACCCTCCGCACTAGGCTGTCACCCAGCTGATGTTAAATTTGAATTGAGGCCTTCTAGCTTGCTCGGTACAGCGTGATTAAGCATCTTCATCAGAGGTGTAACTTTGGAGGCAGACACCCTTTTCTCTCCCGAAAGCTCTACTGTATCCTGGCTGAAAGGAGCAAGAACATCTAAAGCATCCTGGACTGCCTCATACTCCAGGGCTGTAGGAGGGGTGACGTCAGTCTTTAGAGAGGTCAGGGCTGCCCCCACTGGCTCTCTCAGCTGACAGAGACGCTCCAGCATCTAATCAAAATTACAAATCTAATCGCGCGCACAACTTCGCCCACAAAGAAACGCTCTTAAAGGGGCCATGTCACTTTTACCTTGCTACAAATAGATAGATAGATAGATAGATAGATAGATAGATAGATAGATAGATAGATAGATAGATAGATAGATAGATAGATAGATAGATAGATAGATAGATAGATAGATAGATAGATAGATAGATAGATAGATAGATAGATAGATGCAGATCTGATCTATTTTCGCAGGGCTGGAGAGAGTAAAGCAGAACATTATAATCCATGTGTAGAAACTCTTCCTGAAGACATTTAATATCTGCTTTACAGACGCTCATGAAGTGTGTGCAAATACTTTCTGTTTCACCAAACTGGAGCTGACGTTAATCATTTCAAAATACCTTAAAAACGTAATTTTCTACAAGTTAGTCATGGATAGTGGAAACCTTTCCAGTAACAAAACAATTTTTTCACTAATAATGTAATAATCGTATTTCTGGATTTTAAAGTAATGCGGGAAACTGCTAAAAGAAAGAAGTGAGACTAACAGTAATTCAAATAATTTCACACACACTTAAAGCAACACTTTAGTGTCACTATAGCAACTCTAGTTCATAGTCTCAAACAGAAAACAAAGCCAGTAGCCCACGCAAACCACTGCTCTTCCGGTCTTTTTTTTTTTTTTTTTTTTTTTTTTTTTTTTTATTGAGAAAGTTCCATTTACAAAACAAAGTGGCATGAAGTTTCAGTAGTATCATAGTCCTTGAAACAGAACGGGTGCAACAAATAAAAGACAAAACAAAAATAGTGCATCTTTAAACAATCATAAGGAACATTGTAGGAAAACATTCTAAGGAAACATTATAGGGGCTAGGGCTTGTTCAGCAAGTCATATTTATCAATTAAATTATCAAGTTGGATTGCATATTTGCATTTCATTCTCTTTAAAGCTTTAGTAAAAGAAATAAACTCATTGTGAAAAACAGGAAACTTAGGATTAATCGACCTGTATTTACATTTATGTATGTAAAATTTACTAAGAATCAGGACATTGTTAATCAAAAAATCTAAATCATTGTTTTGTAAGATAATACCATAAATAATATCATTCTGAGTAAAGGGATCTATGGGGATATTAGAATGGAGCCAGCCATGAATGTCAGTCCACAAAGCATCTATCAAAGGGCATTGGAAGAATAAGTGTTCTGTGGTTTCTATATCTTTACAAAAAACACAGCTATTTGTGTCAAAGCCAAATCGTAGATGTAGAAATTCATTTGAAGGATATATACCATTTAGAATTTTAAAGTGCATTTCTTTAGATTTTGGATAGATGGGGAATTTAAGATATTTGGTTCTTAGAGAGTATATAATGTCCTTTGAGAAGAAGTTAGTTATAGAGTTTCGGAAGGAAAACATTGGATAAGAGATTTCATTAAAAAGACTTCTGATTATTTTATTGGGAAATTTGGTGGATGCAAAGTCACAACCGCCCATTAAAAGACGTGGAAGACAGGGAGTGACAGTCACAGAGTTTAAAAGTTCTCCCCTAATTAGGCCCAGAATGGTGGCAGGAATTGCTTTAGTTATAGAATGGAATAATTTCGGGCAAATATTCAAGTTGTATTTCAAACAAAAATTTTCATGGGACATTATACAACCGTCTCCATCAATAAAGTTTAACACAGACCAGATGTCTTTATCCATTAATTCCTTATTGTAAATTGATTTGTTTTTAATCAGGATGTATCTGTTGTTCCAAATTGGTGTACTGTGTGGAGTGAAATTATGACTGTACAACATTTTCCAATATAAAAGCACTTGCTGGTGAAAAAGGGATAGCTTAATTGGCAATTTTTGAATGGTGAAGTCACATCTTAATAACATATCAATACCACCTACTTTCTTAAAAATTTCTCTAGGAATATGAGACCAAAAATTTTCATTACTTAAAAGGGACTTTAACCAGTTTATTTTCAAGGTTCCATTTATAAAATCAAAATCTATGGCTTGTAAACCTCCATATTTATATTCTTTGGTCATTACAGCTTTTTTAATATAATGGGTTTTCCTTTTCCAAATATAAGCAAAATTAATTTGGTTAATCTTTTTCACGGCTCTGTTAGAAATAGCTAAAGAATATGCAGGATAAATACACCTCGAGATACTTTCCATCTTAGTCAAAAAAACTCGGCCCAATAAACTGATATCTCTTAACAACCAGGAATTAAGTTTAGCTTGGCAATTCTTCATTACCTCATTTATATTCTTGCTTTCTCTTACAGTGACATCTTTGGAAATATGTATACCTAAATATTTGACAACTGTCCTTATGGGAATGTTGTATGCATTTGTTAAAACACAATGATGGATTGGCATTAGTTCACATTTGTTTAGGTTGAGTTTGAGCCCTGAGGCTTTGGAAAAAATATCAATGGTTTTTCTAATCTTTGGGACCTCTGTTAATTGTTTCATAAAAACAGTTGTATCGTCCGCTAATTGGCTTATGATTATGGGTTTACCCAACACATTTAAAGGAGCAATATTCGAGGTTTTGACAAAAATAGACAGCATCTCAGAGGCGATAATAAACAGAAAAGGAGATATTGGGCATCCTTGTTTGATTCCCCGTTTGATAGAGAATCTCGGCGTAGTGCCACCTGGTAATGAGACCGAGCTGTTTGCATTATCATATAAAGATTCAATGATGTTACGAAATTTGTCCCTGAATCCAAAAGATTTAAGGCATTGGAAAATGAAAGGATGTTCAATCGAATCGAAAGCCTTGTAAAAATCAAGAAAAAGAATAAACCCATCGTCTTCTATTAAGTGACTATAATCTAAAAGGTCTAAAACTAAGCGAATGTTGTTGTGAATCGATCTATTTTTCATAAAGCCAGATTGAGAGTCACTAATAATTTTGTCTAAATTGGATTTTAATCTGTTAGTATATACATGCGTAATAATTTTATAATCCGTGTTCAGTAAAGTAATAGGTCTAAGATTATCTAAAATTTTTGGGTCTTTGCCAGGTTTTGGGATTAGAGTAATTATTCCTTGCTTCATTGTGGGAGGAAAAGATAGATTATCAATCGCCTCTTTTAACATTAAAATAAAGTCTTCTTTAAGCAAGTCCCAGAAACGACGGTAAAAGTTGGATGTTAGACCATCACATCCCGGGGATTTGTTCAAAGAAAGGCATTCCACGGCCTTTTCGAGTTCATGAGCAGTGACATCAGAATCACACAACCTTGCAAAGTCCTCATCTATATGCGGAATATAACTTTCAATATGTTTGAAAAAAGTGTCAGAGTCATTCTTAGAAAACATAGTGGAGTACGTACTCGGTTACTAACGTAACCTCTGTTCTCTCTAGAGAGGGAACGAGTATTGCGTAAGCTAGCTTACGCTGCGGGAAAGTCTCCTTTCTCGAGATACTGAAGCCAAAAATTATCCTTAATTTTTTAAACCTTGTCAACGCAGTGCGGCAGCCTGCAGACCTAGGGCAAGCGAATCGCGTGTCCATTGGCTGCTCTGCGGCAACTGCAGCAGCCTATGGCTGAGCCTTGCGCGTGACGTCACGTCCAATGAGCACGCTTGGCGCGCTCAGTGCGTCACAGCCCGTAATAGGGGTGTGGCTTAGCGTATATAAGCAAGGAACAGAGGCTGCTTCGCTGGTTTCTGTCGCATGAAGCGAAATGAGCTCGTGGCGAGAGCACGGCGGGTTACGCAATACTCGTTCCCTCTCTAGAGAGAACAGAGGTTACATTAGTAACCGAGTACGTTCTCTTACGAGAGGTTCTCTCGTATTGCGTAAGCTAGCTTACGCTGCGGGAACACCTTTGTCAACGCCGTGCGCGCGCCCAGCATCCTGAATGAATCCCATGGGGAGCCCAGGGAACGCGAAGCGGAGCTGGGCGGCCGAGATACCACGGTACACAAGCACATAATATGGGGCAAGGAGCGGCACAGCCGGTCCAACTAACACTTCCATATAGTGAGCTCAACCAGTAGAGCTAAATCAGCAGCGTAGCCCGCGCACAGACAGTGGGCTGGCTTACGCGAGACTTAGACTGATAACACTTTGGCCTGCAAAGCGGGAACTTCCAGGTTGTAAAACCTAACAAATGTGGAGGGGGAGGCCCAGCCTGCCGCTGCACAAATGTCACGAATGGGAATCCCACTGGACCACGCCCACGATGAGGCCATGCCTCTGGTGGAGTGTGCCCGAATGCCCAGAGGGCAGTGCAGGTTTTTAGATGCGTAAGCAGCTGCAATAGCATCGACTATCCATCTGGACAGGGTGTGTTTCGAGGCGGCGAGACCCTTGGTGCGCCCACCAAACGAAACAAAAAGCTGCTCCGAACGCCTGAAGGCGGCGGAGCGCGAAATATAGCTTCTCAGCGCCCTAACTGGGCAGAGGAGATGACTATCTGCCTCGCAGCCAGTATTCGGCAGGGCCGAAAGGGAAATGACCTGTGCTCTGAAGGGAGTGCCCAAAATTTTTGGGACGTACCCATGCCTCGGTCTGAGAATAACTTTAGAGTCATTGGGTCCGAACTCGAGGCACGCAGCGTTAGTGGATAACGCGTGAAGGTCTCCCACACGTTTTACTGAAGACAGTGCTATCAGAAAAACGGTTTTGAGCGTGTGGTATTTCGTATCCACAGTTTCTAAGGGTTCAAAGGGATGTGCTTTCAGTGCGTCTAAGACCAGTGAAAGATCCCACATGGGAACCGAAGGGGGTCGCGGGGGGTTCATCCTCCTCGCTCCTCTAAGGAAGCGGATGACAAACTCGTTCCTTCCTAATGTGCGGCCCGGCTCTGAGACAGAGAGCGCTGAAATGGCCGCGACATAGACTTTGAGCGTGGAGGGGGACCTGCCCGCGTCCAGTAGCTCTTGAAGGAAGCATAATACTTGCGAGACCCCACATGTCTGTGGATTGAGCCCTCTGGTAGTGCACCATTTGTTAAACACAGACCATTTAGACGTGTAGAGCCGCCTTGTGGAGGGGGCTCTAGATTGTCTGATCGTGTTCATCACCCCTTCTGGTAGATCAGCATGTAATTGTTGAGGCTCCACGCATGCAGAGACCAGTGCTCTGGGTGGGGATGCCAAATCGAGCCGCGGGCTTGAGAGAGAAGGTCTCTCCGCACCGGAATCGGCCAAGGGGCTGAGTCTGCCAATTGTATGAGTTCCGGGAACCAAGCTTGGTTCTCCCAGAACGGGGCTATGAGGAGCACTGTGTGGCGCGCTTTCCTGACTCTCTCGATGACCTGAGGCAGCAGAGAGACTGGTGGAAACGCATATAGCGGGCCGCTGGGCCAAGGCTGGGCCAGCGCGTCCTCGCTCTTTGAAAAGAACGCTGGGCAGTGTGCGTTGTCTTTTGACGCAAAGAGGTCGACTTCCGCTCTGCCAAAGCGGCGCCACAGCGACTGGACTGTTTGGGGGTGTAGAGACCACTCCCCAGGGGGAACGTTGTCCCTGGACAGTCTGTCGGGGCCCTCGTTCAGATGGCCAGGCACATGCGATGCTCTCAGAGAGCGCAGAGAGTGCTGAGCCCATACGAGGAGGCGTTCCGTCAGGGCGCAGAGTTGCTTTGATCTGACACCGCCCTGGCGGTTCACATAGGCCACTACTGAAGTGTTGTCCGTGCGGACTAGAACATGGTGACCATGGAGGAAAGGGAGGAAGTGCATGAGCGCTTTCTCGACCGCGAGCATCTCTAGACAGTTTATGTGTAGGAGATTCTCCTGGTCTGACCAGTGGCCATAGACCGGTCTGCCTTCGAAGAGCGCTCCCCAACCTAGGTTGGACGCGTCTGTCGAGACAACTTTCCGGTGTGAAACCACTCCCATATTCACTCCCGTGTGATACCATTCGGCTGCCAGCCAGGGCTGCAGGGCTGAGACACAGACCTGAGTCACTCTGATTAGCGAGCCGCCGGTCGCCCAGGCTCGATGGGATACGCGCGTTCTCAGCCAGCGTTGAAGCGGGCGCATGCGCAGTAAACCCAGCTGAAGCACTGCTGCAGCTGAGGCCATATGCCCCAGAATGCGCTGAAATGCCTTCAGGGGAACCCGGTCGCCTTCTTTGAAGGATGCAGCGAGGCGCTGGATGCGGCGCGCGCGCTGCTCCGACAATCTGGCCGTCATCGCCACCGAGTCTAGTTCTATTCCGAGAAAGGAAATCGACTGCTGGGGCGAGAGCGAGCTCTTGGTCCAGTTGACCGCTAGACCCAGACCCTCCAGGTGGTCGAGTAGCGCTGTTCTGTGAGACACAAGTTCTGTCTCTGACTGCGCTAGAACGAGCCAATCGTCCAAATAGTTCAGAATTCGCATTCCCTGACTCCTCAGGGGAGCGAGAGCCGTGTCCATGCATTTCGTAAATGTACGGGGTGCTAAAGACAGGCCGAACGGCAGGACTGTGTATTGATAAGCTCGACCGTCGAAGGCGAATCTCAAAAATGGCCTGTGACGGGGAGTTATCTGGATCTGGAAATACGCGTCTTTCAGATCGAGAGAGATAAACCAGTCTCCTGGGCGAATTTGCGCGAGGATTTGTCTGGTTGTAATCATCCTGAACGGCCGTCTCATGAGAGCCTTGTTCAGATGTCTCAGATCTAAAATAGGTCTTAATGCTCCGTCCTTCTTGGGAACGAGGAAGTAACGGCTGTAAAAGCCTGACTCGCTCAGGGAAGGATGAACCTGTTCTATGGCCCCTTTTCGCAGCAGCTTTGCTATTTCTGCCTGAAGCAGATGTGCTGTTTCCAAACTCACTTTCGTTTCCGTCTGCGCTAGAAAGCGCGGAGGGCGACGAGCAAATTGGAGCGAATAACCGTGTCTTATGGTGTTGAGCACCCATTCTGACGGGCCCTGAATAGCCTCCCATGCTTTTGCATGCATAGCTAGGGGTCGAATGGTCTCTGGGTTCAGATCGCCGCGCTGCGCGGGATGGGGAACCTGTATCAGAGAAGACGAGGCGGCGCGCGCGCCGCCGCTGCTCGGACACGAGGGCAGAAGAACAGGGCTGGCCGATTGTGCAGAGTTTAGTAGCTCGATCTCGGACGATGGAGCGTGAACTGCTGTCAAATGACCCAGGCGCGAGAGCGGCGTGGGGATTATGGTGTCTGAAAGTGGGTGCGCGTGCTCGTGAGCTGGCGCGGGATTTGCACTTATGACACGGCCAGTGTTTGGGGGCTTTATGAGGTTTGCAACCTGTCTGGCAGAGCGGGCAGTGGGCAGGTGTGAGCACAAGGCTGTGGGCACATTTCCTACACTTGATGCTCGAGCGGAAAGTTTCCGCTTTAAGAGATAGCGCTCTGGACGCGTTGCCATGGGAACCTGGTCTGTGAGAGGCAGTGAGCACACGGGAGTGGGCACTTTTTCTACACTTAATATCCCTGCGGCTTGAGCCGTAGCAATTTGAGGTAACTGAGTGACAGAGCGAGCAGCGAGTAGTTGTGAGCACAGAAGTGTGGGCACCTTTACTACATTTAGTACTCGAGCGGTGTGAGGCCGCTTTATGAGAGAGCGCTCTGGGCGCGTTACCATGGGGGTTGTACTTGTGTGAAGCAGTGAGCACATGGGTGTGGGCACATTTTCTACACATAAAGCACTTATACTCTTTTTGAGATTTACGTGGGTCGCCGTGAAAACGGCGTTTGTGTGCAGGCGAGCGAGTGTTAACACTGACTCGTTGGCTGCGGTGTGTGCTGCTGCAGTAGCCTGAACATAGGGGACTGACAGAGCTGTACGTTTTGATGGCGGTCCGGCCGTAGCGGGACTCAACCATCTTTTCCTCCTTGCGGATGCTAGGAGGACTTCGCGGGCTCGGGCTTCAACGCGATCTTGGGCCGCGGGCCCCGTGGGGGCGGCGGTCTGTGACGGCTGGTCGAGCGCGACCTGGGGCGATTGCCCTGGCGTCGCTGCGAAGCGCTGGGGGGCCTGGAAGAGCGCTGGTTAGAGCTGCGCACAGGAGGCTGAGTTTGAGGGCGGCCTGTGGCTGAGCTCGAACGGCGGGGCAGGAAGAGGTCCATCGCCTGTGACGCCTTCTGTACTTCCGAGAACCGATCCACAATTCCGCTGACCGCAGGGCCAAAGAGGCCGGTGGGCGAGAGTGGTGCGTTCAGAAACACAGCGCGCTCTGACTCACTCATGTCCGCGAGCGTCAACCAGAGATGTCTGTCGATGACGGTGAGCGCGGCCATGGATCTGCCGATGGCTTGAGCAGCGGTCTTGGTAGCGCGTAGCGCGAGATCCGTAGCGCTGCGCAGATCGGTTAAGGCAGACTGATCCGAGCCCTTCTCGTCCAGTTCACGGAGGAGGTCGGCTTGAAGGATCTGAAGAATGGCCATTGAGTGCAGGGCGGAAGCAGCCTGGCCGGAGGCGGCGAAAGCGCGGCCGGCGAGAGCTGAGGTGGTCCTGCAGGCTTTAGACGGCAGGGCAGACTTTGAGCGCCATCTAGCAGACGGCGGGCAAAGGTGCGTTGCCACAGCATCCTCAACGGCGGGGATGCCGTTATAGCCTTTCTCGGCGGCTCCGTCCACCTGGGAGAGAGCCGAAGAGACTGGCGGGCGGAGTCTGGTGGAGAACGGAGCGTTCCAGGATTTAGAGAGCTCGGCGTGGAGCTCAGGCAAGAAGGGTGCTGACCTAGAGGCAGGCGCAGGGCGGCGGCTAGGCAGAAAAAACCCATCAAGGCGATTGGGCTCCGGCTCCTTAGGTGGGGACCAATCCAGTCCCATTCTCTCGACCGCTAAAGTGAGGAGGCGGAGAAGCTCTGCGTCAACACTAGCGCGGGTTCGAGAAGACTCCAGAGTCGAGGGGGCGGAGCGGTGAGAGCTCGACCACTCCTCGCTGTCAGACGCGAGCAGAGAGCAGCTGTCAGCGGCGTCATCTGCGTCATCCCCCAGGGCGACGGCAGTGCGGGCAGAGGCCGGCCGCTGCGCGTCGGAGAAGGGTGGGGGGGAAGGAGAGAGTGAGGCTCGCGGGAGAGGTTCCGACGAGCACTCAGCTGTAGCGTCTAGTTCCGGCGGCCTTTGAGAGCGACGTTTCTTCTTTCGTGGCCCGGAAGAAGCGGCCGGAGAAGGTGGAGTTTCTTCGAATTTAGCGAGTCGAGCCCGTAGGGTCGACATCGGTAACTCCTCACACTGTTCGCAGCCGCCCTCGGAGAGAGCGCGAACAGCGTGGTCGAAGCCCAGGCAGAGAGCGCACACCACGTGGCGGTCTCCGTCGCTGAGCGCGGCTCCGCACGAGCCGCAGGATGTGCGAGGCATTTGCAACAACGCCTCGCGCTCTTTTAGATGCAAGTGTGTCGCGGCGGACACACAAACACACAACACAGAGCAGAAAAGGATATATATATGCCGGATGGCGCAGCAGGCAGGGAAGGCTGAAGGCGGCGAGCGGCCGGCGTCCTCAGGCTGAAATCCTCGGCGTGCTGGTCGCTGGATTCGACGGCGGCTTCCTCGGAGATCAGCGATGCGAAGAGCTTCGCTGAAGAGACAGAAATCAGCGAAGCAGCCTCTGTTCCTTGCTTATATACGCTAAAACACACCCCTATTACGGGCTGTGACGCACTGAGCGCGCCAAGCGCGCTCATTGGACGTGACGTCACGCGCAAGGCTCAGCCATAGGCTGCTGCAGTTGCCGCAGAGCAGCCAATGGGCACGCGATTCGCTTGCCCTAGGTCTGCAGGCTGCCGCACTGCGTTGACAAGGTTTAAAAAATTAAGGATAATTTTTGGCTTCAGTATCTCGAGAAAGGAGACTTTCCCGCAGCGTAAGCTAGCTTACGCAATACGAGAGAACCTCTCGTAAGAGAACAGCTTACTATAAAAGGAGACAATTTCTTCAGCAATGTTTATCGGGTCAGAGCATAACTGATTATTAATCAATAAAGTTTTAATTGAGTTCCTCTCCTGTCTTCTTTTTTCTAAGCGGCAAAAATATGACGTACTCTTCTCACCATCCTCCAACCATTTGGCCCTGGATCTAACATAGGCCCCTTCCGCCTTTATGAGAAAAACTTCATCAAGTTTGTTTTGCAAGGTTGATAAATTCTGCTTATCCCCGTCAGATAATGATGCTTTCAGACAATAGTTGTTAATTTCTTTGATCAAATTTAGCTCAGTTTCTCTGTTACTTTTATTAAAGGATTTGCCAAATTGAATAGAAAATTCCCGAATTTTGAATTTTAAAAACTCCCATCTCGAAACGTATGAGGTTAAGGAATATTCAGATTTAATTTCTGCAATTAAACGTTTTATACCATCACAGTATGTTTTATTATTCAATAACCTAGAGTTAAATTTCCAGTAGCCTTTGTTTCTATAGTTGAGTCCAGGTGGTGAGAAAATAATTTTTAAAACAGAATGATCCGTAAGAGGAGCGGCTGATGAGGAACAGCTAGTGACCATCTGTAGCATAGTATCAGAAATTAGCCAAAAGTCAATTCTGGACTTTGTCACATCGTTCGGTTTGAACCAGGAGTACTGTTTGGTGTCAGGGTGTTTAAGACGCCATGGATCTAATAAGTTGTGAGTACTGCAGAAGTTAGACAGAATAGGGTTTTGAGAATTGCAGTTACCCCTGGGAGGGTATCTATCCAGATATTCATTAAACACCATATTAAAATCCCCCCCCATAATTATATTGGCAGATGGATAAGTGCACCTAAAATTTTTAATAACCTCTGAGGCCTCCAAGATCAATTGTTTGTTATGTGTAAGATTATTATACCCATAGATGTTGACCAAAATTATGTACTGTTCATCAAATTTAAGAACGCAGATTAGCCATCTACCAATGTTGCTGCATTTAGATGCTATTAAATTGCCAGGAGAGTTATGAAACAAAATTGCAAGACCTGCTGATTTAGTGGAACCATGATCATAAAGGATCTTATCCCCCCACTGGTTAATCCAAAACTTTTCGTCTTCTGGTGTGGAATGTGTTTCCTGTAACAGAACAAAGTTAGTTTTTTCGCCCTTACAAAACAAAAAAATAGCTTTCCTCTTGGTGCTGTCTCTTAAGCCCCTAGCGTTCAACGATAAACAAGAAAAGGTAACAGAGTTCAACATAAAATAAAACAGAAAAAAAAAAAAAATATATATATATATATATATCTAGCAACTGCTAAACAATGAACCCAGACAAGAGTTTGAGAGGTAAGTAAAAAGGCCCAACTGTAGGCAGTGTCCCTTTAATGTGATAACATATGTAACTGTTAAACTTAACTCACCGACCTGTTTAGGTTAAGAACATTTGAACCCCTATGACGTACAAAAATAAGCTACACTCAACCTGTAACCCTTCTCAGGTAATTCTTTGTCCGTCAATGTAAGCATCTCCTCCTCTGAAGTAGGCTCTCTTCCCTGCGGCCCGTGCCTGTTGGATTTTTGGCCACGCTGCTGCGCGCGTGTCTCGGTCGGCTTTGCAGAGGTCTTCCATGAAGCCAATCCCCAGGTCCCTGCAGATGGGTGAATCTTTGGTCAACCTCCACAGCTCGTCGCGGTGTACTCTTTGGGTAAATTGGATGATGACTTCCCTGTCCTGTTTTCTTCCCGTCGACCCAGCCGGTGCACCGAGTCCACAATGTAATTAATGTTCGGGGACCATGGCGGGGAGATTTTGATTAGCAAGCCGGTCACGGTATCACGAAGGTTTTCTCCTTCTTTCTCTTTTATTCCGCGAATTCGTAAATTCCAACGTCTTTTATATCTTTCCAATTCCAGGACTCGTTCCTTCAGTTCTGCAGTTTCTTTCTTATTAGTAGCTGCAACCTTCTCCGTCACTTGCAGTAGGGTTTTGCAGTCTTTAATCTCTGCCGCATTAAATTCGACCGCCTTCGCCATGTTAGCAAGCATTACAGAGTTTTGTTGAATCTGAGTGCTGAGAGACTCGACCTTGTTAGTTAGCAATGAAGTTTGGTTTGAAAGTTGTTTTATTGCGTCCAGGATAGCACTTACACTTTCTTCCGACACCAGATCCTTCTTTTTAGGATTCGGTTGGGTTTTGACCGGAGAAAACGGGTCTTTTCGCTTGGCGCTGTCGGTCGAGACCTCCATTTTGGTAGCGTAGTCGTGTCCTCCAGCTGACACACTTCCTCGTCTCGTTGTAGAGGGTTTCATGAGTCGGGAGGTATTTGTGTTGAGTTCTTTTCACGGGGTATATAAAAATTTAGTCAGAGAGTAAGTTTGATTAAAACAAATTCTGGGACATGCAGACGGAGCTCAAGCCTTCACGTGCACCCGCTTCGCCATCTTGCCGGAAGACGCTCTTCCGGTCTTAAAAAGCACACAGAAATCTAATCGCGTGCACAACTCCGCCCACAGAGAAACTCTCTTAAAGGGACCATGACACTTTTACCTCGTCTTACCTTTTCATTAATAATGTAATAATTGTATTTGTAGATGTTAACGGCATGTGGGAAACTGCTAAAATAAAGAAGTGAGACTAACAGTAATTATCTCGTGTGCAAAAGTAGCCAATAAACTCTTCAGAGCAGATGTGTGTTGAGACAGTGTGATTCACTCATTTGATGAGATCATAGGAAGTTAATAACCAGAAGAAGAGATGATGATGTTTAAAGGAAGAGCTGTAACTATATATAATGAAGAGGAGGAGCTGTAACTATATATAATGAAGAGAAAGACTGACAGAAACACAAAATGGCTAATAAGTGTGATCTGTGTCTGCTGGGACTGATCATTCTCTCTTCACTTCTCACAGGTAAAGAAATCTGTATTTTCTCCAAAGACATTGTAGGATTGAAAATAATATTTGAAATGAACAAAGACGTTTGCTTTACTGTTTTCCACCCCCTCTTTCCTCCACAATGACCATCTGTAGTTCCTAAAGGCACAGAGGGGCTGATAGTGATCACTGTAGGCCAAGATGTGTGTACTTCAGGGGTCGATGAATTGTCACACATTTAGTACAGTGGGGGAAGTTGTAATTCTCTGATTGGTCAGTTTGAACGTCTCACATTTGATTTTTAGTCACATGGTCAGGAAAAGGATAAAAGAAGATTGTAACTGTTGCTCTGTCTCTTTTATTCTCTCTCTCTCTCTGGTAACATTTTACATATATGCTGAGTACAATTATTAGTATAAGTTATCATCATCTCATATATTTATTTTGTAACTATTTTAAGTATAACTATAACCATGTTGTCAATAAACCCTTTCAATTACAAATAATGTGCTAACTAGTTTTGATTTGGTATTGACTTGATATATAATATAATAGTGCTATCTATTGCAATACAATATTGTCACTCTCTATAGCAACGCTCTCCCACATATTAATCTATTGTTACTGCGCTTATTTCACTCGTTGGTATAAGTGGCAGTGGGTGGAATAGACAAGAAATGTACAGTTTTCTACCATCTTGCTGACAATGTTTCTTTAGTCATTCGGCAGTCTTGCAGGAAATCCACCCTTACAACATTTAGTGGAATTAGTCTGGAAAGAGTTCATCTGAACATGCTCAGTTTATTCTTGCACACATTCACGTTGTGATCTCAGAGTTGTGTATTGATACACACAGATCATACTGTATTATTCCTGATACTGGACATAGTGTCACTCAAACATCTGATGATGAAGAATTATCTTCATATTAAGAGTGTGTCAGTGATTTGAACAGCTCTCTGATAAAGACTATTAGTTTATTCTGGAGAGTGTGTTGTTTGCTTTAAGTCAGGAAAAATACTATGATTTAAAACTTCTGCTGGTATGTTTTCATTTATTAATATATATCATAATGATCACTGAGATATACTGTGTTTCAGGTATCAGTGGAGTGGATGATGATCATGTGTTCATTAGTTCTGGTGAAAATGTCTCTCTGTCCTGTAATAATGCTCTTTCTGACTGCAAATCTAAAACTACATGGACCTACTCTAACAGATTCAGACATTCAGTGAGAGTTGAACTGATTACTTTAGGGATAAAGAATAAAGACACAGAAAGACATGAGAGACTGAGTCTGGAGTCTGACTGCTCTCTGAACATCAAGAACGTCACAGAAGAAGATTATGGATTATACACCTGCCAACAATGGATACATGTGAATGGAAAAGACCAAAAACAAGGATCTGATGCACGTGTTTTTCTGCATGTTCTTCATGGTAAGTTTATGATTATGTGGTCAATTTAAAATTCTCCCTTTAAACTCAGATGATGATTGAAGAGTCTGTGATTTGTGTCGTGTGTTCAGTTTCAGTGTCTCCATCATCATCAACCTCATCATCATCATCATCATCATCCTCACAGACTGAGATCAGTCCAGGCCGCTCTGTGACTCTCTCCTGTCAGTTGAATTTATTTACTAAACTCTCCTGTGATGATCTGGTCAGTTCTGAGGGAGTTGAGCTGTTGTGGGTGAATCAGGCTGGTGTTGATCTGAAGACAGACTCCAGATATCAGATATTATCATCATCAGATCAATATCGCTGTTTCATCATCACTCTGACTACAACACTCCTGAATGAAGATGACAACAGAGAGTGGAGATGTCAGCTTACTCTCAGAAATCAAGTCAAGACCTCAGTCAGATACACTGTCAAGTATTCAGGTGAGAAAACAGTGTTAGAAGAGCCTCATAATGTCAGTAACACTAAGGTCTATCAGTATCACTGAACCAGAACAAACTGAGGGAACAAAAGCTTCTTTGACTCTCACAGAAGAGTAACTCAAAGCATTGCTTCAAACTAATGAACTGCAGTGAAGTAACAGTCCAAAACGTGATGCAGGAAATAATAAAGGAATTGAAACTTGACAGCAAAAATATTAACTTTTTATGTACTATGATGATCAAAGTTAAAATATGGTTATCTTGAGTGTTAACTAATCAAAATATGACTGTCATATTCTACAGTGTGATTGTCACATTGAGTTGTTGTTTTAGTTTAATTTCATGGACTTTTGTGGTGTGTCTCAATTAGCGTACTTATGCATATTCTAGGACATGTTTAGTATAAACAGTGAGAGTAGTGTGTTCATATAACACTCCGGTTCTTTCACTCGATTCTCCCAGAAAGCGTCACATGAAGATGATATGTTGAGCTCATCCATGCAGCGCAGTCACTGTAGAAAAAAATAAATAAATAAATTACATCGCTTATAAAAAGCTGGTGCGGGATTGTGCACTTCACTTTCACTTTTAAATTAGCGTCAATTCATCCTTCGCAGGGAGTTTGATTGACATGCGATCTGAGTCTGACCAATCAAAATCCACCATTTTTGTCCGACAAAGCAGTCAGGAGAGTTAGTAGATGAACGTCGGTGGATGTGAACTTGGCTTTAACTGAGGCAATCTGTCACGACACATTACAGAGCCACAAAACGGTAGGCCTATTTATTGTTTAATTTTCTTTGACTGACCAAATTTGAAAGTTGAGACTTTGTTTCATATGAAATATTTCCTGCTCGTTCCTGTCTGTCAGCGCGTTGTCAGTGTCCTCTATTTTTCACTGCTTGAGAACATGGGTTGAATCCGAAATCGCCCCCTAAACCCTCATTCACTAAGTTAGGCCTATTCCCTATGTTAGTCCACTAACACCATTCACTTGAAGGAGTGAATGAAAACGAGTGAGCGAATTCGGACAGCCGTCAACTACAACTGCGTCTTTAACAGTTGCTCTCTGTCGATTAGTTACACACATCCTGTCACTCAAACTGACCTGTCAATCATCTTGTCAAAGATAAAATTCTCCACATTTACTTTCATTTAATTTCCTACCGTATCAGAGAGAAATGCAGAATCACGATGATCTACAGTCGCGGGTCTTTCATGACAAGACTCTCCTCATATTAATGAATAATGATGCATTTAAAAGTTAATGGCCAAACGGATCTTTATAAAAGTCCACATTGTTATTGCAGAGGAACTATAACATTGAATACATATTTTTCTATCAGGTTAAACTTTGATTAGTCACCCAAACCTTTATCTAAACCTCTCACCGTCGGTCGCGCATATCCGCCATGTTTTGTAGTTTTTTTTTAACACTTTTTACTCGTGTTTGAAGTTCCTCCTCCAAAGCGCAATGGGTTGTGGGTAATATTAGCTGTTATAGTGAGCACAGATCCACACAGTAATAGTAGACCATCCGGAGACTTCTGGCACATTCTTCAACATACTGTGCTTTGGGACACTTATTTTAATCTCACACACTGTTTAGGAAGGATAGTATGGACATTGAGACGCAGGCGAGGCTGTGTTTACGTCCACTGTTTATGCTCATCCCTCGCTAATGTTGCACGAGTGTCCTCTACTGGTGAACTCTTGAAATGAGTTTGAATGAAATGCTTTAAGCTCTTGATCACTTGGAATCCAATATGGTGCTGATTATAAATTATACATTTGTTTTACACACCATTATATAGGCCTGTGTGTGTGCTTGGGCTGTTGGAGAAAATATATTTTAAAGAAAATGTAAATAAAAGTCTAATATCAAACTATAGAGAGTTGTGTGGTGTGACATGCTTCATGCCGCAATGCATTCTGGGAGCCATGAGTTTAATTCTATGGGTGGCTCCCAGCATCCATTGCGGCATGAAGCATGTCACCATTGTCGGTGGCTTTTGTCTTTGTATATAATTGTCCCCATTCACCCTTTTCACAGACTCTGAGGATCACTGGAATAAAAACACACCAGGTACATAATCACAGTGCATAATCATAGTCTTTGTCTATAATTGTCCCCAATCTGCCCTGTCTGTCTCTGACTGTCTGGTTTGTGTTTCCCTGGATAACCACTAGAGGTCCTCTTCCCCCACGGTGTCATTCACTCATTTGACTACATTTCCCATCATCCTGTTCTGTCTATTCATTGATCATTGCACACAGCTGTTTCCCGTCACCTTGTTAGTTTCTGTCTATTTATACCCTGTCTGTTTCTGTGATTGTTGTTGATTCCTTGTTTTATGGCATTTGCAAATTCACTGTTTTGTTTCTTGTTTTGGACTGCCTTTGTATGGATTTTTGACTCTTTGCCTGGATGATTTACGATTACGGATTACCCTATTAAACTTGCACTTGGATCTTACCTTCCTGTGTGTGCATCCGTGACTCTGACTCTGTGCTCGATCTCTTCTTCAGTCATAGTGATTTCTGTCGCTGTTCGGCTTCTTGCTCTTCTCTGGCTGATCTGCAGAAAAAGAGCTGGTGAGTTTTCAGATTTACTCCTTTATAACAATTAAAAACAGTTCAGATGAGCAAACAAACACATCATGTCCAGACTGTAAGTATCATAGAAACATGAGGATTATATGAAATTCTCAAACAGAAGTTTATTCTGCTGAGAAATCCTGTAATGTCAATATCAACGAGTTATCAAGTCAACAATCATTTTTATTATTCATTTTAATGCTTCAACAAAATCTGATTGTTGAAAAATCTTAATGCTTAACATTGTGTTTGATCATAAATACTCATATTTCATGAGACACTTGTTTTCAGATAATAAAAGAGGGACTGGCGACTCTGTGGTGAGTTCAGTAATGCAGTGATTTAGATTTGATTACTGTCTTTAAAGCTCAATAAAGTGTCATTCATGCAGTTTAACTGTTTGTTCTGAAGGTCAAAGATGAGAATGATCATAAAGGGACGTATGAGACGATCAACATGTCCATTCCTCCCGCTGCAAGAGCCAATGTGAGTCCACTAAATCATCAAACATTACGTTCAATAATGTGATTTTCTAAAGGCTTTTGTGTTCTTCTACATATTATAGTGAGAGATATGTCTGTTCTGTGTGTTAAACTTGACTCTCTGCACGTTTGCATTGATGTTTAGGAGCAGACAGATGATGTGACTTATTCTGAGGTCACTTCTTCCAGTACAAAGCCAGTAAAATCACTCAATGTGAGTAGATACCAGCACATGAGTTTGACTCTCAGATAAATGAAGCTCATGCTCTAATAATAATAATAATAATAATAATAATAATAATAATAATAATAATAATAATAATCGCTGGGGTTCAAACATTGATGGACAGAATCTGTTCTTTCAGGATCATGATGATACAGTGACTTATGCTGCCATCAGAGGAAGAGAAGATCAACCGCATGATGAACTTTACGCCTCTGTGAACAAGAACAAGACCTTCACAAATAAACATTAATGATACAGATCATGAGCTCATCATATCAGGAGCAGACGGGAAGATTTCATCTCTCTGGTGTTTGGAGGAATTATATATTTGTGTGTGAACGAGCAGATATTTGTTGAATGTCCTGTGAATATGAATGAGATTTATTGTGAATCATCATCTGGTCAGAGCACAGAATCTCATCTATATCATCACAGCTACAGTAAAGTTAGAGACTGAAGCCCTGATGTGTTTTCATACAGGCCAGACTCAATCTAGTGTCTCACAAGCCTCTTCCATGACTGGAGTCTGTTTATCCGCTGGATTTCTGTCTGAAAACCTTCATCTTCATGCAGAAGCTCATGCTGAAATGATCCTCTTGCTTCAGCTTGTATATCAGCTGTTTCTTCTACAGAGAGACGTCCGTCTGAGAATTACATCAGTGTCTGCTCACATTATATTGTCATAAAATATCCTAAAATTTGACTTTGCAGTGTGTATATGTGTATATGTCACGCTATTAAATGTCAGTTATTTCTTTCTTTTTTCACACGTTACAATAAAGAGCATGAAAAATCATGAGTAAAAATAAAAGTTTTGTCTCTTCCATTCCTGTAAAAACAGACGTAACTAAACTTGCTCTTGTTGGAAAGTTTCAAAGTTAGAATTCACGTTTTAAATGAATACTTGTATGAAGGTAAAAGAGTGGCAAAATTCGAGAGCTTGTAGATTTGAATTTGAGAACAAAATATTAATATTTATAAGCTGAATTAGGAATTTCTAATTTCTCAACTCTGAAAGGTACAGTGCTGGAAGTTTAGAGGGAAAAGGCTGGGATCGTTGCTTATCTCTGACCGTAAATCCTCTAATACTGGCTTGTATTCCATTAGCGGCCGGGTCTCTAATGTAAGGATGGACTTTTACTCAAGAATTCTAACCTACAATAAAATAATAAAACTCACTAATCTGAAGAAGAGATCTATGGGACAGAGAGCACAACACAACTTCTCCAATCTCGTCTCTTCCCCCCATGCTGAGTTCCTGACCCCTCACACTATCTTCTCCCCTCCAGGTCTCATTCAGTCATGCAAAACACACACACCTACTGTCTCCAGCTGTTTTATGAGAGGTCAAAATAAATACTTGTGGTGCGAATGGTATTTTATGCTGATCAGTTATGTATTGTGTATTCTGTTTAATCCTTTTTAATTGATGCTTAACCCTGCCTGGCAAAATAAATGTTACATCTTGATTTATTCTGAAGTATTCTGAAATCATTATTTTAGTAAATTAAGGAGGCTGATGCTACCGCAAATCTTAGTTAAGGTAGGTCAAACTAAAGGCTCACGTACGAACGGAGCAGTAGGCACGTCATCTGAAGACCTTTTGATTTCTGTCTATCACTGAGTTAGCAAGTTGCATGGAAATGGCTAAAATAAACTACACTTTTTTGTACAAGTGAGCAATAGGCAACCGACTTAAGAGGTATTAGCTAACCCTACATCCACTGACTAAAATCAGAATTAGCAAGTTTGTGTCCGTGAGAAACACGATCCGGCCGATGTGATCTCCATGCGGCATTGGGTCCATAATTAATTAATAACTGAAAGTATGGAAGGTCAAGAATAATAAAAGATCTAAATTAAATCACAATTCATCTTTTGATCAGCTGTTAAGAGAGAAAATCAATAAAAACAAAGAGTCACTTAAATTTGGAGTCAGATTAATTTATTCATGGAGTCAGAATTAAAATTGGAAATCAACTGTTTAATAAATTAAAGTGAATTTTTCTGAAGCGCCCGAAAAGACATACACGCTGCATTGCCTTCGACCAAGACACCGGACACCGTCGTTGGGCCGGTGATTGGAGCTTACACTAACATTGGCCGGTCTCGCTGTCGGCGGAGGTAAATAAAGGCCGGTCTCTAATAGTGGCCTAATTCTACTAGTATTAATATACTAGTAGTAATTCTGGCCTCCTTCCAATAAAGGCCTGGGCTGCGATGCGCTTGAGTAAAATAAAGGCCCGGGCCTATATTAGAGGATTTACGGTAAGTCGGATATAAGCTACAGCAATCAGCTTCACTAAACCACTGAAAGTGCTCTTTTAACACAGACATTTAAAAGGACAGAAGGATGGATTTTCTGCTTCAAGTGACTAGCTGAGTGAACTTATATTTATATTGTTTTGATGTCTGTGTCGTTTTCTATAAATATTCAGATATAAGTGACCAAAAAAGCCATTTTAAAGTAGTTAAAACATCCGACCGGTAAAATTGTGTGTGCTTTCCTCTATTTTAAAACCCACCAGCAGCCACTGGATAACAGAAGTACGTTTGGCAGAAACTACAAAGCTATTTGAGGAAAAAAATATTACTTATTTTCAATAAAACAAATAAAAAATAAAGATAAAAAAAGACTGACCAAGGACGTTCTTAATGATAACAGCACTAAACACTAGACAAGAGAGTCCATTACCACACTCTGAGCTACAAGGAAACGCTGAACATTTCGACACCATGTTTCACACTCTCGAAGCTTTGAATCTTTTCCCGGAACATTCAGGGGAAAGCCTCAGTGATTCATGAGGCTTCATTTCCCCATCCCTACCACACTCTGAGCTACAAGGAAACGCTGAACATTTCGACACCATGTTTCACAGTCTCTAGACACTTCCTCAATGTGGAATTGACTCTCTTCTGCAGCCTGTCTCTAGTGGCCAGTCGATGAACTGCAGTTTAAGTTACTTCTGTATCGGCTTCACAAGAGAGACCGGAAGGTTGCCGCCTTAAAGGTGCATATATTTTTATCGGAGAGTGATTTCTATCAAGATGACTCTGAACCAGACAATGTGGAAACAGACGATTCAGAACAGGACTATGTCTTGGTCAATATTACAGAAAACAGGAGTATGTTTGGCAGTAACTGCTATTTTAAGAAAAAAAAAATATTACTGATTTTCAATTATTTTAAAAATAAATTAAAATAAAAAATAGGGGGGACCTATGTCATCTAGACAAGAGAGTCCATTACCACACTCTGAGCTACAAGGAAACGCTGAACATTTCGACACCATGTTTCACTTCCTCAAATCTGCTGCACAGCTTTATCAGCGCTTTAACCTGTTCTGAGAACAGAGCTATTCTCTGAACGTGTTCAAATCATCCTGCAAAATCACCATCATCTGGAAATCACACTGAATGCTGCACTTGAAGTCCATTTCAGAGTCTTGCATATCTGAGCTTTCTCTATTCTCCTGAGTAACTCTCTCAGTTAAATGATCTATAAGAGATCATCTGAGGTTTTGCATATGTGATAGTCCTATTTCTCTTTATTTTGCAGATTTTAAACACACATAAACACTAACATTCTACATGAAGCATTGAATTTATCACATTTGCTGTCGATGAATAAATGATGTTACTGCCATGATGGTGTTGTTCCAGCATCTACCAGCAGAGGGTTGATGAGATTATTCAGTCAATTCCTGACCCAATCCCACAGGAAAACAGTGAGGATCAGCCACTCTTTTAAAAAGACAGATTTCCGGCTATACTTTTGGACTCTGCTCATATATACTGCTCAAAAAAATTAAAGGAACACTTTGAAAACACATCAGATCTCAATGGGGAAAAATATCATGCTGGATATCTATACTAATATGGACTGGGTAATGTGTTATGAACGAAAGGATGCCACATCGTTTGATGGAAATGAAAATGATCAACCTGCAGAGGATTGAATTCAAAGACACCCCGGAAATCTAAGTGAAAAAATGATGCAGCAGGCTTGTCAATTTTGCTGAAATTTCATTGCAGCAACTCAAAATGGTACTCAGTAGTTTGTATGGCCCCCACGTGCTTGTACGCATGCCTGACAACGTCGGGGCATGCTCCTAATGAGACGATGGATGGTTTCCTGGGGTATTTCCTCCTAGATCTGGACCAGCGCATCACTGAGCTCCTGGACAGTCTGAGGTGCAACCAGGTGATGTCAGATGGACCGAAACACAATGTCCCAGAGGTGTTCTATTGGATGTAGGTCAGGTGAGCGTGTTGGCCCTTCAATGATATCATTCCTTCATCCTCCAGGAACTGCCTGCATGCTCTCGCCACATGAGGCCGGGCATTGTTGTGCACCAGGAGGAACCCAGGACCCACTGCACCAGCATAGGGTCTGACAATGGATCCAAGGATTTCATCCCGATACCTAATGGCAGTCAGGGTGCCATTGTCTAGCCTGCAGAGGTCTGTGCGTCCCTCCATGGATATGCCTCCCCAGACCATCACTGACCCACCACCAAACCGGTCATGCTGAACGATGTTACAGGCAGCATAACATTCTCCACGGCTTCTCCAACCCCTTCCTGTCTGTCACGTGCTCAGGGTGAACCTGCTCTCATTTGTGAAAACCACAGGGCACCAGTGGCGGACCTGCCAATTCTGGTGTTCAATGGGAAATGCCAATCGAGCTCCCTGGTGCTGGGCAGTGAGCACAGGGCCCACTAGAGGACGTCGGGCCCTCAGGCCACCCTCATGAAGTCTGTTTCTGATTGTTTGGTCAGAGACATTCACACCAGTGGCCTGCTGGAGGTCATTTTGTAGGGCTCTGGCAGTGCTCATCATGTTCCTCCTCGCACAAAGGAGCAGATACCGGTCCTGCTGATGGGTTAAGGACCTTCTACGGCCCTGTCCAGCTCTCCTAGAGTAGCTTTCTGTCTTCCTGGAATCTCCTCCATGTTCTTGAGACTGTGCTGGGAGACACAGCAAACCTTCTGGCAATGGCACGTATTGATGAGCCATCCTGAAGGAGCTGGACTGCCTGCGCAACCTCTGTAGGGTCCAGGTATCGTCTCATGCTACCAGTAGTGACACTGACCCTAGCCAAATGCAAAACTGGTGAAAAACAGTCCGAAAAGATGAGTAGGGAAAAAATGTCAGTGGCCTCCACCTGTAAAACCATTCCTGTTTTGGGGGTTGTCTTACTGTTGCCCATCTAGTGCACCTGCTGTTAATTTCATTAACACTAAAGCAGCTGAAACTGATTACCAACCCCCTCTGTTACTTAACTGACCAGATCAATATCCCAGGAGTTTAACTGACTTGATGCTATTCTCTGATTAAAAAGTGTTCCCTTTATTTTTTTGAGCAGTGTATATATCTCACAGAAAGGTGCTTGTATCCAGAGTGTTTAATGTACAAGGGCAGCAAGAATGTTCTTCCACAGCTCAGGAACACTATCAACAAAATTGTAGCCACAAAAAAAATCATAAACATTATTTGTTTTAAACACACGCTCAAACACAATACAACAATGTGTGCGTTAAAGTGCCTTGTTTAATTTTGCACATCTTCTGAAACAGATCTTCACACAAACCAGGAAGTGACATCATGGCCTAAATGTGCTTGAATTATGTAATATTCTGTTTCATAGATGATTTCAGTTTATTGGACGCTGAAGCTGCGGCTGAAATCGGTCACTTGTTCACACATTTACTATTTTCTACATGGTGAATGGCACATAGTGCACTATATAGGGGACAGGGAACCATTCAGACAGTGTAAATGCTTTCCATTGGGACAAATGAAGTCTGGTCACCCAGGGAACTGATAAGAATGTAAATGTGTACCTTGAAATGCAATGTAAGTCGCTTGGGATAAAAGACAGAAATGTAAAATGGTTTGGCATTAGTGTCACGAGAACCGACTGTGGTTTAAGTCATAAGCTGTAAAATGCTACTTTGCTCAATGGCTCTGAGCGAGCTGTAATATAAGCGAAACGCTATTGGCTATTTTTAAAAAGGGGAGGGGCTGCCCAATATGCCCCGCCCCTTCTTCCTGTTTCAGTGGAAATTACATCAACACATGTTATCCTTTCCAGCACAAACATGCTTTAGTAATAGTAGAGGAGAGCGGGGCACAACATAACGCTTTTGGACTTTCTCAGTTTGTGTAAAGCTACTCAGGGTTCAGAGTATTTATTTTTCACACATTAATTTCACACGTCTACAATTATGTGGTTTTGTTTTGTTAATACAGTGTATACTTTTTACTTGATTTACTCTGAAAGAATGGAAATGAAACGTGACAACATGCCCCATAGGTGGAGTACATTATAACATGACCATATGACAGATTAAAATGCTATCTGATCTAAAAAAAAAAAAAATACAAGACAAACTAAAATATTTTCTCAATAAAATACAATTATTCACTTTTTCATATAAAATAATGCCATTTTTTAATAATTAAAAATAAAATGATTTTTGAGTTTGACAATGAACACACTGGAAAACACAGCTCAACATAGTTAAAAAACATAATAATAATTAATAATTTCTAATCACTGACTTTTTCTCAATAGAATTCGTAAAAGTATAGAATAGAATATCATAGTTCTATTAGAGGCTCATTGTAACATAGTGTGACAACATGCCCCGCCAGAGCAAACCCTGCGAGTGTCTTCTAAAGTATTTAAAACAAGTGTGTGAGTATGTTGTTTTTAGTTCATCAGAAGAAACAAGCTCATACAGGTCTGGAACAACATGAGGGAGATATGATGAGAGTAAATGATGAAATGTTCATTTTTTGGTGAACTGTCCCTTTAATATGATGACTGACATACTAGTGGTGTAAACTGGCATATGTTTCTATGATTCACGGCAACTATAAAGGCCCAAAAAAAACAAAATAAAAAATTACAAAAGACACGAGGATGGTCTTTGCTTTCACTCCTCTTCATCTGTTTCATGATATATTTCCCATCGTTCTTCATCATAATTTCTTCGATCTTCTGCAGAAGTTCTCGTTTCTGATCGTCTGATTTACTCCTGTTATTGAAACAGTGAAACCGTCCTCCACATTCAGTCACCAGTCGCTGGAGATCCTCATGATCTTGTAGATGTTCATCAATGGTCTGATCCAGATCCTCCAGCTCATCTCCACGTGTGCTTTTCCCAGAGCCGGTTCTGCCCATCAGAAGAACCCGGATCACCGGATCATCTGGACTGGAGATGATCACAGACATCTCTGAAAGAAAATATGGAGTACACACTTTAAAAATCATTAAAAATGACTGTTAGCAATGACTGCCATACAAAAAAAAAAACATCAAATGAATGTAAAATATCCTAATTTAAATAAAGCGCAAAAGTCTCTTACAGAAAAAGTGTTATTTTACAGCTATTTACTGTTTTACTTACTAACTAATTTTGATGTCTCTTTTTCCCTTTTCCTTTTTTTTTTATTAAACAAACTGCTTAAAACATTTTCTGTATAATATTGTTGTTTTAAATTTCAGAATACCAGATTGTAAATATATACATAGAACATGTTTTAAGCAGTTTTTTTTAGGTTCACAGAGACATCAAATTTTAACTTATGAATCTCAACAATGGTGACAATCAACAAAGCTTTTTTGTGTTGATCAGAATCTTTTTCATTGTCACCATTGTTGCGATTCATACGCTGATTCTTGATGTCTGAGTGAGTCTATATGGTCCTGCCAAACATTTTCCATATAATGACTTCATAAAATCTTTCAGAGTATCACTGCAGGATTTTCTGCACCAGTATTGGCATGCAGAATTAACTACTAATATTTAATGACTGACTCATATATTAGACTTCAGGTGGTATCAATAACTCATGACTATCATCACTTAAAGTGATCAAGGTAATATGATCTCTTTTCATCATATTTCATCGAAGATTTTCTCTTGGATTCCTACCATAACAAATGTGTGTCAGAGACACATGGTTAAAGCAGCCAGAGAAAAACTAATGTTAAAAACTGAAGGGTCAATAGCCCAACTAAAGCAAACACTGATCACCATAATGGCGACGTCAAACTTAATTATTTTCAATAAAACATCAACTTCTAAACTTCTGTTAATTCTCAGTAAGAACGTTAGAATGAAAGAAATAAAGTCTGGATTGTAATAAGTGGAGATGCTGAGATCTTGAGAGATCTGTTAGTGTTAATGTTCTGTTGGGATGTAAAGTGTTTCTGTATGGTGTGTTTTGTGGGTCACCATTGTGTTGAAGAGTAGAGCCTATGCTTCAGTCAAATATGAGCAGAGAAACACTGATGTTATGCTGCATGTTGCTTTATTTAAAGGCAGTGACTGTGTAGATGCAGTGACATATCAGAGTAATGTCTAAAATATCTCAAACAAAAAACAATCCCAATATATTTAGGCTACAACGATTTATACAATGTAGCCTATAATGTAATGGCGTAACGTGCGTAAATTGTTTGAGTTGTGTCAGCATATAAGAAAAAACATATTAACTTTCAGAAGAAAAAGCAAAAGCCACAGAGCAGACTTCCTGAACTGAGAACTGGAGCTCAACAATCTTCAAAACACAGAACTCACCGGAAAGTCTGGACCAAACGTCACCCTTACGGAAATGACCTATGGTTTTATCATGGCAAAAGTGTACCATTTTTTTTTCTGTCGGGTTGTTCACCATTAGTATAACCAGAGTTTTTTAAATGAATTAAAATAAAAACGGGAAAGTGAAATATTCAAACCTTTGTAGCCTACTATATCTGAATATAAAAAGACAAACATATAAAGGATATAAAACAAACTTCATACCTCAGCCGAAACTTCGCCCAAAGTGAACGACGAGAACTGAACGATTGTTGTATTGAAGGTGCTGTAGATTTGAGTGCGTGTTGAACCAGTTTAAGTAACCTTGAACCTTCAGGTGAAAACGGCGGGGTGAGGAAGAGACAGCAAACACATGCTTTCCAAGAATTCATCATGAAAGTTTAAACACGCATGGGCGCGATTACCTATTGCATTATCCACAAATTACATGATTTTATCAAATCTGTATGATATGCCATGATGTCTACAGAGGATGAATTTAAACATTAAAGTTTTTACATCACGGCCAATGTTTTTCTCCCTGGCAGATTCAAAGATGCACACATAGCACTGTAAAATGATAGATATGCAAAATTGCACTATAGTTATTAGGATATAGTGCAATAGATGTAGATGAGTTTTAGTTGTTTTTATCTGTCATGTAATTTTCCATTGAAATCATGCCACAATTATGTGGTCTTGTTTTATTAATACAGTGTATACTTTTTACTTCATATACACCGAAAGAAGGGAAGTGAAATGTGACAACATGCCCCATAGGTGGAGTACATTATGACCATATGAGATATGACGGATTAAAATGCTATCTGATCTAAAAAAAATAAAAAAAATAAAAATAATAATAATAATAATACTAATTATATATATATATATATATACACACACACAAGACAAACTAAAATATTTGCTAATTCAAATACAATTATTAACTTTTTCATATAAAATTATTACATTTTTTAATAATTAAAAATAAAATATTTTTTTGAGTTTGACAACGAACACACTGGAAAAAAAGATAAACAAATATTTTATGAACATTGACTCTCAGTCTTTATTCACTTTTTTCTCATAGTTTATCAATATAATAGAATAAAATAGAATAGAATAGAATAGAATAGAATAGAATAGAATAGAATAGAATAGAATAGAATAGAATAGAATAGTTAAATCATTTTAACGCGGTGTGACAACATGCCCCGCCTGAGCAACTGGGATTTAAACCGTGCGAGTGTTTCTGGTTAGCGAAGCATTAAATAACTATCAACTGTTAAATAACATATTGGAGATTAAAATAATATCAGATTTGTCTAATTTAAAATAAACACCAAACATAGAGATACAATTAACATAAAAGTAAGAATTGTACTTTTGCTATGGTTAAATAAATGTTCAGTGATATCTTCCAAAGATTTATGAATTTTGGCGCATTTTTTTTTTTCTCGTGTTGATATGGCAAATATTACACAAAGTTTCGTCATGCTAGCATGGAAGTATTTAAAACAAGAGTGTGACAACTAGCCCCGCGTTAGGTTGTGCCCCACTCACCCCAATACTTCTAGAAGTTTGTGTAAAATGTAACCTGAAGAAATCCTGATAGTGTCATCTGTCCTGCTTGAACTACAGACTGTAAACAAATGGTTTGAACACAGTGTAGTAAGAGTTAATAATGATCACTTGTGGGAAGTAATCATTAACTCCACCCTCTTACTACACTAACCAAGAAAACACTCGTTATTCCTCTTTTCTGTCAAACTGACTTTTTGTGTCCAGACAAAAGAAATAAAGAATCAGCGATCAGTGGAGAATTAAGAAAAAAGCTTTCAAGAAGGATTTATGATACGTTTGTTTCTGAACAGACAGACAGCAGATCTTAGAACGTAATGAGCAATCCAGACTTTATACAGATGAGCGAGAGAGACTCCCCAGTCCTCAGAATCAGAGCCCAGCAGAACCAGGAGAACCAGGAGGCGGACGCTGGCGATGAGGAAGCCGCGCTGAACGGCCCCCGGAGCCGCGAACACAAGCCGGCAGTGAAGAGAGAGTTTCTGCGCGAGAGTTGCGCTGTGGTTCTGCTGCTCGGGTTCCTGAGTCTGATGTGGGGTCTGGCTCTGATCTCAGTCCAGCAGCTCATCATCAGCAGCAGAAGCACAGGACACTTCAACGCCACCCGGGCCAGGTACACTTTACCATACAGCCTATCAGGTGCCTTACTATAGTATTGCATGATTATAGGCCTACTTTCATTTTTTTGTTAAGCATGACTTTAATAATAATAATCAAAATAAAAAAATCTAATTAAACACCTTGTATACTTAAAACAAGAAAAAAAAAAGGTATCTTCCAAGCCATGGTAAAATAATATAAGTGATTAATACATTGTAACTTAATAACAACATCAGTAGACCTAATGTCTGTTTGGGTTTGATTTGACTAGGGATGCATCGAATCCAGAATTCGGATTCGGCCGAATATTGGGCTTTTTGACGGGGTTCGGTTTCTGTCGAACCTTAGAGTTTCTTTTCCACTTCCACCGAACCGAACCCTAGGCTTCACTACGCGCTGGTCGACGTCACGCCGCCGTTGATTACGTATGTGGACCGTCGAATGCAGTGAGAAAGTGAAAGTGGAACTCGATCGGGAGCAGAAAAAATAGTTGTTTGGTACCTACTTTCAGTCAAAAGAAGGTGATTCAAGTCGAGAAACATGTTCAATTTGCAATGCCGATTTGTCTCGTGGTGGCAAGGACCCTAAACAATACACAACATCGCCGCTGTTAAAACCTTTCCCAGTCAGCAAATTTCCTTTGGCAAAGATGTGGGCCAGATAAACAGCTGAGCTGTGGCCCAGATTAGTTTGTGTTTGCCGGCCCAGATATGGCCCACATCTTCTTTGCCAGAACTGAACCAAAGCAGTGCCATAAGTCCACCAAGCATGAGCCAAATATAATTTTATGTGGCCCAAATATGGCCCACATCTTCTTTGCCAGAACTGAACCAAAGGAGTGCCATAACTCCACCAAGCATAAGACAAATAATACAATTTAATGTGGCCCATATGTGAGCCTTATATGCAATTTTAGTATGGTTGAGTTCTGTTAAAATCTAATGGCCCTTATGTGGCCCACATGCAGCTGACAGTTTGTAAAAGTCTTAACTCTCAACAATGAAACACTCAACAACAAATGTACTCAAAACAATTTACTTTTGACATGTTTAAATAATTACAGCTTTAAATAACATTTAAGAATACATTTAAGAATTAATATAATTACAGCTACTCAGTTGTACTTAACAATTTAAGTGGAATGCAGTTGAAAACATTAAGAATAAATACTAATATTATAAATAACATTCAAAGAGTCTTAGACTAATAATTTTTTTACACCAAAATTCATGTTTTAAAGCATATATTAATGTTATGTTCAACTCTGAGAGTAATAATAAAAAAAAAAATCACAGAAAAATAAATAAATAAAAGTAAGTTGTACAGAGAACTTTAAAAGTAAGTTGTACAGAGAACTTTAAAGAGAAATTGGTAAAGTTAAAGAAACTTGAAAGGTAAGTTGAGATGTGTGTTGATGTACAGGGACGTCTCTAATGAGGGTCGGCAATGTGTTGTTGGGCCTCGCGTTTCTTCAGTCGCTCCCTCCTCCCCCCCTCTCGGTCTCCAGCGAGGTGCAACCATTTAATGATGTTGAATTCAATGTCTTTATTTGATGCTTTTCCAGTAAGGGGATTCTGCCTGACTGCACCTGCAATAAAGATGAATTTAAATAATGTTAGCAGCAATACAACCTGGAAGCTAGAGCTGCAGGATAATGGGGAAACAAATCATTAAATATAAATTATTTCCTTTAATATTTTAATTGCAATTATTAACCACCTCTGATTGACCACTGTATACAGTATATATATATAAATTTTTTTTTAAATCCAGTATATTTTCAAAAGGAATTGCAAAATGTGGGCCATAATAATACCATAATTTCTTATGAAAAATTATTTAGATTTAGTTTTTAGAATATATTTTTAGAATACTTTTTCAGCAACCGGTTAAAATTTACAACACTCCATGTATTCTGCTTTAAAAAAGACATGCACACTTTAATGTAAAAACACACCAACACAGATAGCATAAATGTCACGTTTAAGTCCAAAGACTCAAATAGAAGCGTTTTTACGAACACAATATAAACTCAAACACAAAGCTGTGAGACAGCGTGCAAGCACAAACAGCCAAGTACTGAATGCAAGGAGGAACTTAAATACACAGTGATAATGAACTAAATACAGATAGGTGTAGGCATGCGCTGGTATGAGACTTTGACAGTATGATAATCTCAAGCAAAAATATTGTGATTACAGCTTTAAAATGTATGATTGACAATATATAAAAAAATAACTTCATGCAAAAACAAAACGTATACATAAAAAAATGCAGTCACTTAAAGGAGAACTCCGGTCAATTTTAACATTGAGCTAATTTTTTTGTCAATTTGGAGTGCTGTCAATACAGAGAACAACGACAAAAATCGGTGTTGCCTACACCGAGTTATTCTATTTTTAAAATTTGCACCCTATTGACTTCAATGGGGCAAGTACTAAACCTGCTTTTAGGCTCTTAACATCCTTGATGTGTCATTACAAGTGCACAGATCATGTGAGTGATTCCTTCGGAGTGAACGCGAGTGAATCTGACTGCAGTAGATGTGAAAGATATGTTTAAAAAATGTTGTTATTTAAGCCAGCGCTCATACCCGTTTTCATCCTGTTTTCGGGTTAAGGTCCATAGTAATCGATTGTCGAGTTCACGCGCGTGATCATATGTACTAAACCTATGCGCGTGAACTCGACAATCGACTACTTTGGACTTCAACCCGAAAACAGGATGTAAACAGGTATGAGCGCTGGCTTAAATAACATCATTTTTTAAACATATCTTTCACATTTACTGCAGTCAGATTCACTCACGTTCACTCCGAAGGAATCACTCACATGATCTGTGCACTTGTAATGACACATCAAAAATTCTCTTTACATAATATTATGAGGGTCTTGCTTTCAATAGTTAAACAACTGAGATTTCATTTTTAGTAGAAAACCAGACGTTTCTCTTTGTTGACAACAGACTTATAAACGATTCTTATTACAGATGGTTGGTGCACATTGCGTTCCCAAATGCAAATTATAAGCGGCTCAAACTCAGAGCGCTTGTAGAGAAGCATCAACTGTGATGCAGCGCAACTAGAAAAATATATATAAATAAGGACAGCCCTACGTGGATATAATAAAATGAAAACGAAATAAACTTTCGGCAATCTTAGGGAGTTTGACTCACACATTGATTATTTGTATTGTTAATTACATTTATGCAATTAGCAGACACTTTTATCCAAAGCAAATTACATTGCATTTCAAAGTACATATTTTTACATTACCAGTTCTTGCTTTCCCTGGGAATCGAACCCATGACCTTGGCGTTGCAAGCGCCAACGCTCTACTGTTTGAGCTACAGGACAGCTAGACCTCATAATGTTTATTATGTTCTAGTATATCTCATAATGTTTATCCTGCATTATGTTGATTGATAGGGAAAATGTATTATTTGTCAAATTGGAATGACGTTTGAAAAATGTGTTGATTTCATTAACAAAATGAACACTACCAAGCACAGGGTTGCCAGATTGTACAGATCAAGTAAAACACATGGCAGAAAATGAATCAATTTAAGAGAAAAGCTGTTTAGGGGATTTAAGCACCAAACCATAAATTTGTGACTAACTTTTACTGAGAAAACAGAAATTACAATATGATGTTCTGTAAAGCGGTTTTTGAAAAGTTGTGTATTGTGCAAAGTAAAATAAAAATTACTTCTAAAAAAGGTTCTTACCAATGACAACTTCCTTTAAGACCAGGCTTTGGACACCAATCTTCTTATTGACTCCTCTCCAATTCATAACACGTGCCACAGCAGTTGTAAATGTGGCTTTCAGCACTCTCCACACGGTGTCTTTCAGGTCAAAGCCACCAACCAGACCCAGAAAGGTAGTCTTAAAAAAAGAAAAAAAAAAGAACATTGTGTAAGTGGTTAAAATAGGTATTTAAATAGACCACCCTAAAATGAAAATGCTTTTATATTCAAAAATTAACTATAAACTATCACATGCTCCATCTGAAAACATTTTCTAGGTTTGTAATATGGAAATTCTTGTCATTGCCCAACCCATACCGCACGTTAGGGCTGGGCAGTATGACAATATACACCATCTATCTATCTATAAATTACAGGAACGTCTGTGTGTGTGTCTTATTCGCATATCTCTTGAACCATAAGTCCGATGGATTTCAAGCTTGGATTGGAAATGCAAATCAAGACAGGTGTCTTGCTACGGCACAAGTAAATGCAGTGCCAAGTTTGGCGTTGTTTGGATTGGAAATGCAAATCATTAAATATATAGGTAAAAGAAGCAGATATTGGCTTTTGCCAATACAGTTCATTGTGTAGCCTGCTGCCTGAATCCATATTTATTGTATGTCATTATGTCAGTATCAGTATTTGCTTTCTACCATGCACAAATAAAATGTCACTGAACATTTGCTGTGTTATTGTAACAATGAGCACTCAAATACACCAAACCAACAACAATTACTTAAAACACACACAAAAACTGAGCACTAGTAGTATAGTATTAGCAATAGTATAAGATCTGAGAGTAAATTATCATTAGAAATTTTGCTATATCATGTTAAAGCAACTAACATTAAGCAACTTTTCATGTTAAAAATACCCGTTTTCTAACCCATACATGCTTAAACAATTGCCTGATTGAATGAGCCCTTCTCTGATCACTGAGATTGTCTCTATAATCCTGTAAAGTAAAATAAATGAGAGGGATTCGGGCCGGAATTTTAGACTGGGCGTGTCATGTCATGCGCGTTCACGGCACTCTCACATAGCTATTTCTGGCAGGTTTGTGTATTCGCCGCCATTCTCCGTAGAAGATGGATTGTAAGAGACCTGCTTGTAGTTCATTTCAAACACCAATGCAAACTCCACGTAAGATAAAAAAAAGAAAACTTTTGTCTAGTGCAACCAAAAGGGCCAAATTGGACTCAGACAGGCGTCGGAATAAGACGAGAGTAAACATAGGGAAGGCTTTCAACAAATGGAGAGATCTCCGGTCTGCTCTGTTTAATAATTTGCTATTCTATTAAAACAGTTCAAATATCTTGAGTGTGATATAAAATGCTGATATACAAGTTAGATAATTAGACACAAATTTTGAGCAAATTACTGCTTAATTAGGATGTATTGCTATTGGAATATGCTACTTAGCAGATCAATAAAACAGGCTAAACCCCCGCAAATCTTCGGCGGATTAGCCTGTTTGGCTTTTATGGTAACGTCATAGTGCCATTTAATTGTTTATTACCTTGAGACAATTGAGTGTACTTTTTTGACCGACTGTATAGCTTTGCCCTTTTACAAAGTTACAACTTATATTGTTCATGAACGTGTTTCCATAATAATACAATCATAAGTGGATACAGTAAACACATAACACAGTTCAACATGGAGATAGATGGAAATAAAAACGAAGTTTTCTACTACCCCCGTTTTTCCCTCACACATAAGTGTGTAATTTACTCAAATGCCTTTCCTTTCACATATTTAAAATGACTTGCAGATTTATAACTTTATTACCTCTGAAGACATTATGATTGTAAACAAAAGATTTGCGGCTGATGCTCCTTTGGTTATGAACAGCTCGTGCAAGCGTGCGTGCGTGTGCGTGTGGTCCATGAGCGTGCACATCTCTGGCTGCAGTTTCGCTTGCCGCCAGAGGTGGCATAGTTCTGCAAAAACTCAGAATCTTGCGCTATGCACCTTTAAACAATACGCGTAGCCAAGCCCGCATTAATGCACGGGCTTACCTGGGCTGAAGCCCAGGGGCCTCCCAAGTTCAGGGGCCTCCCAAGTTCAGGGGCCTCCCATGTTCAGGGGCCTCCCATGTTCAGGTTTATGATGAGCTGAAAAGGTCATATTGTTTTAACTTGTCAGATTTTGTCGCTGTATGTCGCTAGTCGCTTGTGGACGTTGGTAGTGCTGTCGCTCTAATGTTATCAGAGGTGTGGACTCGAGTCATGTGACTTGGACTCGAGTCAGACTCGAGTCATGAATTTGATGACTTCAGACTCGACTCGACAAAATGTACAAAGACTTGGAACTCGACTTGGACTTTAACATCAATGACTCGTGACTTCACTTGGACTTGCGCCTTTTGACTCGAGAAGACTTGCTACTTCCCATGAAAACTGGGGAAAAAAAATGTCCACACGGCCGCGCCGCTCTCAGTTTATCTGCATCTGTGAAAAAAATGTGCACCACCTGTATGCATGCAGAGAGCGCGCGCGCTGCCTGCACGACATCCAATCACTGTAGTCCCACGTTGTTTTGATTCGACAGCATCTAACGCCCGTTTCACACATACTCCGTTTGCAGTGCGTATGCGGTGCGTACTTTTTTCCGTACCCATGTTAACAGGTTAGAGCTTTCACACTGAACGCGCGGTTGCAGTCCGTCGATCCGTTCCAGTTGCGGTGTGTATACAGCAGTGCAGCGATCGTTTCCGAAACGAGTCTATTTCTGCTGTGCTGCACGCGCTGAATTAAAGTGACAGCGCATGTTTCGTGGTCAAAATGAACACAGATTGACCTAAAAATGTAGTAATTTCACCATAAATGCGATTAATTAAATAAAATGTAGTAATCTCACCATAAATGTATTTAATTAAATACTATTTTCACTTTAAGACCAGGGTAAAGCAAGGAAAACTACAATTTACCTCAACAAGGCGACATAATGAAGTTGAACGACACTCGTCTCATTCGTGGAGGTGGAAAAACAAGTTCCTTGTGACATGCAAGATTTATTGTATTAATTTAAATATAAAAGAAAAGGCATGAGAGTCAGCTGTTTTTTATATAAGTAGCCAACATGGTTAAATATTTGACCACTTGCTTTAGGAACTTAATATAAGTAGAAGTAATGCATTGAATAATAGGCTTACGTTGTTTAAATTGTGTTTAAACGTGCATACGTCTATTAAAGAGTGTATAGGTGTACAAAGAGAATCGCAATGCTGAGACATTAAGACCGGGGTAAATCAAGGGAAAATACATATTTCAACAAGGCAACATAATGAACACTCGTCTCATTCGTGGAGGTGGAAAAACAAGTTCTTTGTGACATGCAAGATTTATTGTAAAGTGATTTAAATTATGCAAAAGAAAGAGTATGAGTCTGCTGTTTTTGTCAATTTTAAGTTTTAATTTAAAATGTAGGCTATGCGATTTTAATATAAGTACATGGTTAAATATTTTACCACTTGCTTGAGCAACTTAATATATAATTATATAAGAGTAATGCATTAAATAATACGTTGTTTAAATTGTATTTAAACGTGAATACGTCTATTAAAGAGAATCGCAATGCTGACAATTTTTTTTTTAAATAAAAGTTAACTTTAATAATAGCTTCTGGATTTGAAATACAAATAGTGAGTATGTATTTGTGGTACAGCCGCGGATCACGCACTGCAAACGCAGCATATGTGAAAGCACTATTGCGCGTGCTGGTCTTGCACCGCATACGCACTGCACACGGAGTATGTGTGAAACGGGCGTAAGTAGGCACATTGCAAGACAACCAATGAAGCGCAACAAGCAACAACGCGCCAGTTGGCAAAATGATACCGAAGGTAACGTTAGTTTCGTTTGGCTATGAAAATTACGAGGTAGTCGACAAAAAACGAGTTGCGATTTGAAGTTGCCTGAAGTTGCACAAAGAAAGGTAAGTTTTGAACGAATGCCAAGCACCTGATCAGATGTACCGTAAAACTTCAAATAATAGCCGAGTCCCCAATAGACGCCTGTCTCTTTTAATCTCTCTCTCTCTCTCTCTCTCTCTCTCTCTCTCTCTCATACACACCAGTCTCTATGGAGGCATTCCAATTATATTATCAGGTTGGTCCATAATTTTGAGGAGTGAGGATTTTATTGATGACATGTTTAAAAAGGTTTCTAAAACGACCCATATCTATATGAAAGTTAAACTGTTTTGCAATATGAGGTCAATACAATACAGGCCTGAAGCTGCATGCTGTGCATTGTTCTATCTAGTGCAATATGCTGTTGAAATACAAGCATTTTTTGTGAAAATTAAATTTTCTGTTTTTTACTGTATTTGATTAATGTCATTGTATAAAAAGAGGTTTAAATAAATACAAATCTCACAGACATACATGATTTGTATAAATTTTATTTCTGTGGTAAGAGGACTTGAAATGACTCGAAACTAAAATGGTAGGACTTTGGACTCGACTTGAGACTTGTTGGCTTTGACTTTTGACTCGACTCGGGACTTGCCTCATCTTTGACTCGACTTGACTCGGGACTCGAGGGCAAAGACTTGAGACTTACTTGTGACTTGCATAACAATGACTTTGTCCCACCTCTGAATGTTATTGTTATGGTGCGTTTATACCAAACGCGAATAGAGCGTCTGGCGCGACGCTGCGCGAGTGATTTCAGTCAATGCAAAGACGCGTTTACGCGCGTCTAGAGGTCCCGCGGCGCGAATGAGGCAAAAGTCCGCTCAGTGCCGCTAACATCTCGCTTTGGGGTGTGTCTGTTGCGAGTGTGTTTAATCTAAGTTTTTTTTTCAACACACGGACAGATGCACGCGATTACATTTAGAAATAGACAAGCTTTGTTTCCAAATGCACCAAGCAATTATCCTTTCAATTTTATAAACTTTTATAAACCCAGCCAATATAATCACAATGAACACATCCAAAATAAAATCTTTAACATGTAGGATAACAACTGCAAAGCATCTAATTTGTAAACAAAATGATTTACGCACTAAATCCAGCATAAACTCACTGAGACTGTCGACAGTTTCTTGAGACGGTGACGGGAGCTGAGCTCCACTGAAAGGCTTCTTTCCTATTGGTTGTCGCTCGCGAAAATCGCTTCTCATTTGCATAAAGTTGAAATTTAGTTGCTGTGTGTGGTTGTTAAATAAAGTGTCTTGTTGTGTCTTGTGTTTATGTGCTCAGTGATATGTTAATAACAATATTAAAATTGAAAACAATATTAAAAAAAACTCACTGTTGTAGGTCTCGAAAGAAACTAATGCATTCTGTGATGTAGATTACCTAGATATTACACTTTTTTTAAAATGAGACTCTATAAATCGAGGGGATGGGGGGCCTACAAAACCTCTCAGCCCCGGGGCCTAACATTAGGTTAAGGCGGCTCTGCGCGTAGCACAGCAATATTGAAACTTTAGCAATGAAACGCATGTACGAGAGAATAATGTGCAGCACACCTTGACGTTAAAAAGAGTTAAAGGGATAGTTCACCCAAAAATTCAAATTAGCCCATGATTTACTCAACCTCAAGCCATCCTATGTGTATGTGACTTTCTTCTTTCAGACGAATACAATCGGAGTTATAATAAAAAACTGTCCATAAAAGTGCATCCATCCGTGATTAAAGTAATCCTCATGGCTCTGAGGGGTTAGAAGGCTTTTATTAACACCCCAGAGCCATGAGGATTACTTTAATCACGGATGGATGCACTGGACAGAATATATGGACAGAAACGGCCATTCACTGCCATTATAAAGCTTGGAAGAGCCTGGACATTTTTCTATATAACTTTGATTGTGTTTGTCTGAAAGAAGAATGTCATATACACCTAGGATGACTTGAAGGTGAGTAAATCATGGGCTAATTTTCATTTTTGGGTGAACTATCCCTTTAAGCACAATAAGTCAAGAAAAATAACTTAATGAGGTGAACATGCTGACACAGCTAAAGTGCACACACAAAAAACAATTCAGTTATCTTTCTTTTGACAAAATGACTATTGTGTGTAGTATTCATGCAAACAGTTGGTTGTGTCTCAAGTGAACATAAACAGTTGGGTGTAAACTAGATGTTTATTAGTATGATCACTATAATTAGATGCCTAATATACGTATTGCTCTCTGTGCCATTAAAGCTACTCAAACAAAAGAGAAAATAACTTACTGCTCTTGACTGAATAACTATTACACTGCATTCACGCAAAGCGTCAGCGTCAATGCTTGATGGATGTCTGAAGCTTGGTGTTGATAATTGTCATAGTAACAACAGCCAATCACATTACTATCAGACTGGACTGCAACGCGCTAGATATTTGTATAAAGGTGATCTGATTGGCTGACGCCTTCATTGGCGCTTAAAGTTTCAACTTCTGCCGCAAGCAATGCCAGTGAAGCGACACAACGGAACCCAAAATTCAGTTTGGCAACGCATGACATCAGCCATTCAAAGTTAATGGGGGAAAAAAAGTTAGCGCTACGACCCGTGTGAATGCACCGTTATAGCTTTAATAAGAATTTATTTATATAATTACTTCATGCAGGGAAGACTATGAAGTATTTTATATTTACATTTTATTTTTTAATTTCTTTACTGTATCGAACTACTAGGCAACATTTTATTTCTTACCAATTCTGATTTAGCATCAGGGTTCATCTTCAGCTCAGCCTCCAGGCACTGGAGAGACTCTACATCTTTGACAGGAAGACGATCTCTGAACTTGGCCCCATCATGGACATCAGACCTTGGGCGATGTGTTGACTGTAGAATTCTCATAATTGTATTTTGCTGGTCTAGAAGCATTTCCTGTTTTGTCAATATCTCTTTTAGCAAAACTGAAAGAAATTAACATGCAAATTAGCTGACTGACACATTAATCAAGTAAATGTGTTGCATTTAGGGGTGTAAATATTAATCGATTCGTATCGATGCATCGATTATACAGCCGACGATTCGATGTATCGATGCGTCCGCAAGAGAATCGATTAATGTGTTTATTTTGCCGCCTGTCTATTTTCAGCATCCGCTCCGACATATGCGTACAACCTAGGCCTACTAAGCTGCGGGTGGCGCTAACCTCATTATTGTCTTCTACTTCACACGCGTTACTTACGTTTCATAGTCTATCTGTGTTCAGACACATTGTTGAGTCTGACTTTCAAGAGCGATGGAACCGTCAGAGCGAGCTGGCAATGACAGTGAAATGTTACACACTCCAGTCGGCGTCAAGTCATGGGTGTGGAAGTATTTTGGCTTCAGGAAAACAGATGGAGCAGTGGTAAGAGTTGCCGTTTGTCTGATTGCGCCCGTTTCACACATACGTTTGCAGTGCGTATTTTTTTCCGTACCCATGTTAACAGGTCAGAGCTTTCACACTGCACGCGGTTGCGGTCCGTTTATCTGTTCCAGCTGCGGTGCATAGGCTATACAGCAGTGCAGAGATCGTTTCCGCACCGAGTCTATTTGTGCTGTGCTGCACGCGCTGTAAAGTGACAGCGCATGGTTCGTGGTCAAAATGAACACAGATTGACATGAAAATGTAGCAATTTCACCATAAATGCGTTTAATTAAATAAAATTGTAGTAATCTCACCATAAATGTATTTAATTTAATTGTACTATTTTTCACAGTCATCTTTTTTACTTTAAGACCGGGGGTAAAGCAAGGAAAACTACAATTTACCTCAACAAACATAATGAACAACACTTGTCTCATTCGTGGAGGTGGAAAAACAATTTCTTTGTGACATGCATTGCAATTGTATTCTGCATTCTCAATAAAAGGCAAATTATTTATTATTTTTGTTGATTTATATGAAACTTAATAGATATCATGTAAAAATCTAGTATTGAATCGTATCAAATCGAATCGAATCGTATCGCGGGGAATTCTGAAGTATCGAAAAGAATCGAATCGTTGGCTTAAGAAATCGGTATCGTATCGAATCGTCATGTAGGCTCCGATTTACACCCCTAGTTGCATTAGGACGATTATTTAATAGATTATTTTCTAAATGCCATATGTCCAAAGAACATTCATCTCTACAACCATTCATCGTAGATATTAAAGGATTAGTTCACCTCAAAATGATAATTTCCAAATAATTTACTCACCCCAATGCCATCCAAGATAATCATGTCTTTCTTTCTTCAGTGGAAGAGAAATAATTTTTTTTGAGGAAAATATTTCTGGATTTTTCTCCACACAATGGACTTCAAAGGTTCCCATCGTTTTGAAGTCCAAATCAATGCAGTTTCAAAGGTCTTTGAAGTGCTTCAGCGGGCTGGGCGCAATCCCAGCTAAGGACGAGGGGGTTTTCTAGCGAAACAATCTGTCATTTTATATATATATATATAAAAAAAATTATGATTTAGATACTTTTTAACTACAATAGTTCGGATTGAGCTGACCAGGAACAAGCCGGGAACTACGTCATCACGATCAACAGCGCAGGAGGAAGTACCGCCCTCTGTTTACAAACGGTACTTCAGTATATGGGTATTTCCGCTGGCGCCGTTGATCGTGATGACGTAGTTCCCGGCTTGTTCCTGGTCAGCTCAATCCGAACTATTGTAGTTAAAAAGTATCTAAATTATTTATTTTTTTATAAAATGACCGATTGTTTCGCTAGATAAGAACCTAATCCTTAGCTGGGATCGCGCACAGCCGGATAAAGCAATTCAAAAACCTTTGAAACTGCACTGATTTGGACTTCAGTCCAAAAAAAATATAAAAAATCCACAAATGTTTTCCTCAAAAAACTTAATTTCTCTTCCACTGAAGAAAGAAAGACATGGATATCTTGGATGGCATTGGGGTGAGTAAATTATTAGGAACTTTTCATTTTGGGGTGAACTAATCCTTTAATCAAGAGTATTAAACCTGTGTTATCTTTAAAGTTGCACAATTGTGACATACGTTGTACTGGTTGGTTTCTCCTTATGCCAGATTCTGAGCCTGCTGGCTGCAAGTAATCTAAACTTGGCTGGCTATTTTGCTGGAAGAGAGATGGTTGGTGATTTGGCAGTGGCTGACTAGCTAGCTGTTGGAGAGGTGGTTGGCTCCATGCTGGCTGCTGACTAGCTGGCTTGTAGAACGGGGATTGGTCACTTGCTGGCTGCTGACTAGCTGGCTTGTAGAACGGGGATTGGTCACTTGCTGGCTGCTGACTAGCTGGCTTGTAGAACGGGGTTTGGTCACTTGCTGGCTGCTGACTAGCTGGCTTGTAGAACGGGGATTGGTCACTTGCTGGCTGCTGACTAGCTGGATTGTAAAACGGGGATTGGTCACTTGCTGATGGCTGACTTGCTGGCTGTTGGAGAGGTGGTTGGCTCCATGCTGGTTGGTATAAAGGAAATTGGTCACTTGCTGGTGGCTGACTAGCTGTCTGGCAGAGAGGAGGCTGCTGTCTTGCTGAAGAGGGGCTTTGAGTTGACTGACTAAATGTGTTAAATGCTGGTGGCTTAATACGAGGCGGTGGTTCCAGGGCTTTCAAATTTTTTCCTTCATTATCATCATCATCACTGTCACTCAAAAGTTTAAAGTTTTGAAGTCTAAAGCTCTTCCTTTCATAGAAAAATAGAAATTGACACAAGGTTACTAGTACTACTGCCATATACTTACTGAAAGAGATATTTGCTAAATTTAAAAAAACATAATAATAATAACAATAAAATAAAACTCATAACAGAATAAAAAACTCATTTTGGAAAAGAGAAATGTTTGCTTACATAATTCGTCTAGGTTTTTTAGCCCCACTCTCTGTATCAGACTGAATGTCAGAGAAGAGTTCTGCTTCAGGGAGCTTTTTCCTGGCATCATCATAGTTGTCTAAAACACATGCAAGACTAAATGACAACCACATAGTCTAAATAGTCCCTTTCACACATACATTCTTTACTGGTAAACTACCAGTAAATAAACGTTAACATTAAAATAATGTTGTCAACTTGGACAGATGAAACTAAAGCACTTCTCATCCAGGTGGTTCAAAAAAGCGGTTCAGTGTTTAAAGGGATAGTTCACCCACAAATTAAAATTATGCCATTAATTACTAACTGTTATGTCGTTCCAAACCTGTAAGACATTCATCTTTCATCACAAATGAAGATTTTTTTGATAAAAATCAGAGGTTTCTGACCACCTGTAGACTGCTATGTAATAATCCCAAAATTGCACACAAAAGTATTCTTGTCACTTCATAACATTAAAGTTGAACCACTGTAGTCACATTAATGGACTATTTAAAAAAATTCTTTACTACCTTTCTGGGCATTGAAAGTTGCAATGACATTGCTGCATATGGATGGTTCAGAAACTAGGGATGGCCCGATACCGATACTGGCATCAGGGATCGGGCCGATACTGTCCTCATATACTCGTACTCATAAAAATTTGCCGATACCACGTACATTTTGCCAAACAAAACTGGCCGCGGCGCCGCGAGTGCTTTGTCGAGGTGAACTGAGGCATAGACGCACGAGCTGGAGGAAACACCTCTAATTTACACACGCACCTTCAAGTGCACCACAAGAACGAGGCTGCCAAACTGGGCCCCACTGCAAAAAACGACCGCAGAAGCCAGACACCCAAGTACAGCTGTCTATCAGTCATGCGTTTGCACAATGTACTAAATATAAGAGGGACGGTGTAAGGCGGAATGAATTCACTGATGCAGTCACCAATTATATCTGTAAGGAAATGGTGTCTTTCATCACGGTTGAAAAAAAAAATCTTTTAAAGAACTTGTTACCACACTCGACAGCTAGTATGAATTGCCAGGGTGAAAATATTTTTCCAAAACCGCTGTCCCGCGCGCCTACAACCGTGCACATGTTATTTGGATGAAAACTAAATCGTATATTTAACTAAAGTAAAACATGAACTGTTACCTGAATTAAGTATAATGAGTGGTTCCCTACATTATTACAGGACGTGTGCAGGTCAAGAAGTTTCATGAACGCAAACATCCGAAGTGCTCGCCCCGCAAACCAGCGTCTCAGCACGTGAACACGGAATTATTGTCTTTCACGTCATGAGCTTGTACGGAAAAATTCACACAAAATTATGTAAAAACGCCTGTCTTGGCGAGTATCCTATAGTAAACAAAGTCGGTTATATCTCAAATGAACGTAGCCATGTTCAAATGCGGTCCGTGTGTTCGGTCATAAAGGGGCAGCAGTTTGATAAACCTGCTTCTGTGTTTTAATGTTAATCAAACAAATGACAAAGAAATACTCACTGCTCTCCTGTACTAGCAGCGTACTTGTAGTAAATTAATACAAACTTCAGCATATTCTGAATCTCTAGCATTTAATAATAGACTTCTAACCAACATCCTCTTATTTCCAATGAGCAATATAATCCTTCAGACAAAAAACATTTTGCTGTAGCAAATTCACAAACAGTTTTCGTTCAAAAATATAGAATTATGTACCAGAAGCTATCATAACGTATAATGCTTGTGGACTTATGCATATTCTGAATAATTAGTAACATACAAAGTCGCTCTTGACTTATACACAACTAAATAATAAAGAGTTATGACTTGAAATGTTTGCTGTATACCACAATCAAAAATAGCAAAGAAAGTGAATGAATTCTGCAGAGAGTAACTTAGTCAAAATGTAACTTTTTGTAACTGGCATTGCACATATTGCATACAGATCAGATCGGTTTACACAGCATATTGATGTGAAAACTAAACAATACAGAAATTAGCTCTCATACAAAAAAATACTAAATAGATCACAATGAAATTGCCAATGTTCCATACGTTAGCTTTTAACGAAGACATTCTCTGGTGCCGTTCGGATTTGGCGCTCAGCCATCATGCGTCTGTTATGTGCGTGTCTGTTATGTTCACGCCACAGACTGTCCGCGCACTGCACGTCCGCTTCAGAGTTCCGCCTTTTGCGTTCCTTCAATGTTACGTTATTAGATTTTTTTTTTTTTTTTTTTAGAAAATCGATTTTTGACATTTGTGAATCGATTCAGAATCGTCCACGTCCCGAATCGCGATTCATCTAAGAATCGATTTTTTTCCCCACCCCTAGTGCTCTTGACTAAATAGGCTACCCTTTTCAACTTTACAAAAATATCCATCTATATATAATTTATACAGTAATGAATATGCTTTTTTTCACATTTGATTACTTTATTCAAATGTCTGTACCTGTTAGATCTACCTGAAAAACTCTAAAAACACTATTTATTTCATTTGTAGTCTTTCTTTGTTATATTGTATTTATTTGTCCTATTTGTAATTCGATTGTTTGTTCTTATTTTGTTACTGACTGCTTACTTGTTTTAAATTCACATTAATTAGGCAGGTAGTTTTTGTTGTAGAATCAAACTTGGATTAAATAATTGATATTTCACTGGTTTTGACAAACATCTGAACCGCTGACCCGATCCTCAGCACTGAGCCCTGCTGAAGCAGCTCGAAATATGTGCTGTGCTATTAAATTAAAAATAAAGCAATAGAATGAACAGTGACAGTAACAGAAGCTTATACAATGCATTTAGCAGGCTTAATTAAGCATGAAAATAACTGAAAGAAAAATATATATATGATGAACAAATTAAGCCAACTAATATGATGTATATTCTTTTGGTTTATCTACTAATACATTTAAAAATTACAAATGCAGTGAAAATTCAGGTATCGGCGAGTACCAAAAATCAAAGTATCGGTATTGGACTCGTTCTGCAAAAAGTATCCTCAAATATCCTCATTTGTGTTCCAAAAATGAACAAAGGTCTTACGGGTTCAAAACGACATAAGGGAATCAATGAAATCGTTTTAATTTTTGGCTGAACTAACACTTTAAAGGTCATTTCAAACGTTTGACATCAGAGGCTACTAGTATTCTGGTACTGATGTGTGAATGATATCTTACTGGTAAAAAGACAGAACGCCATTGCGTGTTTGAAGAGCACCTTTCTGTGTTTAGTGGAAAAGTTGTACTTGTAATTTTACAGTAATTTACCAGGCTTACTGTGTGAAAGGGACATAAACAAAATAAACATGAGCATAATTTATAAAACATTTATACATTTTATAACATTGTATAAAAATAGAAAAGTTGATAGAATCCACAGATATTCTAAACACTATCAAATATTTTTCTTTTGCAATAAAAATCTGTTTTCCTTCATTTTGTTGATAAAGCGCAAAACTTATGGTGAGACATTAACTATTATGTAGAGCACATATTTATTGGGGTTAAATATTAAAGAACTACCTGTTGTGTAGAGAAGCTTTACTTTAAAGACTTTCCACTCTTTCTTGGGTTTCATTGCAAGTTTCACAGCCTTTGTGAGGCTCTCCCCTCTTAGATGGGGCCAGACACATTGGTCACCATCTACCCAACTGCTGGGCACCACTTCCACCTCATTTGTTTCCAAAAAAGAAACGATATGGAACATGCCTATTGAACAAAAAAAGAAAAAGAACATGAGTCTCAAAACTGAAAATATCATTCACATACTAAAACATGTTCATTTGAGTTCCACAGAAGTACATCAAACATGACGACATGACCAATCAGAGGTGCTACTCAGAAAGTCAGAATCCGCTTAACACTGCTAATCCTTTCATTATAACACAAGTGTAAATGTAAATAAGAGATTTATTGTATAATTAAAATAAATAAATAAATAAATATAAATATAAATATATATATATATATATATATATATATATATATATATATATATATATATATATATATATATATATATATATACACACACATTTTTTTTAAGAAAAAAAAGTCGAGGCTTAGTGATCACAGGAAAAGGGGGTCCCGTGGCCAAGCCAATTAAGAACCACTGTACTTTATATTTTATCAACAATTCATTAAATGCTTAACACAAATTTAATTGACAATTTAGTGTGCATAAAATATAACTTTGTTTGATATTGATTCTATTAAATTTGCAATCGTGCCTATATTCAGGAAAAACATTATTAACCTTTATTTAACTAGGCAAGTCACAAAATGAAAGTTCTGTCATCGTTTACTCACACTCAAGTTGTTTCAAACCTGTATGAACTTCTCTCTTTTGCTGAACACAGAATAAGATATTTTGAAGAATGTCGGTCACTAAACAGTTGATGGACCCCATTTACTTCCATAGAAGAGAAAAAAAATTACTATGGAAGTAAATGGGGTCCATCAACTGTTTAGTGACCGACATTCTTCAAAATATCTTATTCTGTGTTCAGCAAAAGAGAGAAGTTCATACAGGTTTGGATCCACTTGAGAGTGAGTAAATCATAACAGAATTTGCTTTTTTAAGGGAACTATTCTTTAAAGATCACATTCTTATTTTCAACCGCCTGTCAGGAGAGTTAAAAACTCCTGAAAGATATACAAAGCATAAAAACATATTGCTTGCATCCTCAATAAACAAGCTACAGTTAGTCCAAAATGCCGCCGCTAGAGTTCTAACTAGATCAAGAAAATATGATCATATAACACCGATTTTATCATCACTACATTGGTTACCTATAAAGCTCCGTATTAACTACAAGGTATTGCTACTGACTTATAAAGCCCTAAACGGCTTAGCTCCAGTCTATTTAACGGATCTTCTATCGCCCTATAATCCATCGCGCTCTTTAAGATCACTAAATTCAAGGCTTTTGGTCATACCTAGGATATCCAGATCCACCAAAGGAGGGAGAGCATTTTCACATTTAGCACCAAAACTCTGGAATAGTCTTCCGGATACTGTTCGTTGCTCAGACTCGCTCTCCCAGTTTAAAACTAGATAAAAGACGCATCTCTTCAGCCAGGCATTCATATAATACTTTTAATCCTACAGTTAAATCCGACCTCTAGTTCATAAACGCCAGAGGAGAACTGGCCCCCGACTGAGCCCGGGTTCTCCCAAGGTTTTTTTTTCTCCATTAGGTCACCTGATGGAGTTTTTCGGTTCCTTGCCACTGTTGCCTTTGGCTTGCTCAGTTGGGGATATTTGGGGATATTTAATTTAATTAATCAATCAACGATACTATTGATCAGCATTACCAAACGTAGACGTTCCACTAGAAACAAACATTGATGTATTGTTCTAATTTATTACTGTGAAGCTGATTTGATACAACCTGTGTTGTGAAAAGCGCTATATAAATAAACTTGACTTGACTTGACTTGCTCGACTGATAATGCTTAAATATATAAAATAAAATTACAAAAACTCCTATGGGGAATTTTTTGCTCCCTTATATAATATTGAAATTTGGATGTCATTCTATTAGGCTATGTCACACAGTGAAAACTTGCACATACAAAAGAAATGTTAGCGATGTCAGCTAAAACAACAATTACTATATTATTATTGACAATACATATCGCACACTCCTACCTAACAGTAAGACCTTGTAGCTTGAACTTAGTTTTAGCTCTTTAAAATGTTCTCCCAACTTCATAGCACCTTATCTTGCAATAACACCAGTTTTGATCAATTAGGGAGGCAGACATTATGAATTAAAACAAAAACAACAATTAGATAAATACTTACCAACTGTGACTTTTGTACTGGTTTATCGCCACACATCCCATATTTAATTTTCTGTTTCATGAACTTGTGCAGAATGTAGTAATGGTAAAACAACAAAATTTTCTCCAAGAGGTAACCTAACATACTTCTCAATACTGCCATCAAACTCTGAGATATGCAAGTCTTCAGAGAGTTCCCTCACAACAAAAATTCCCAAATCACTTGAATTCATTGGATAGTCAAAGAAAGAGCTTCTATGTTTATACTGTTTGTACACAAGAAATACTTTTCCTTCGCTCAAAATGATGTTCACAACAGTGGCAATACTATTCTGTATTTTCACACAATTGTCTCCTTCAGATATTTTAATGACTAAACCACCAAGGAAAGCCTCTTGAAACTGGTTAACTGCTTTTGAAAACATCAAAGGGACAGGGCCATTGTTGTGTTCACGTCTAAGGGTCCTATTGATGGTCTCATCATTACGTGCATTGCTCTGAGCATTTATTTCGGATAGCCTGCGAATGACTTGGGCCAAAGGATTGCTAGGTCTTCTGACAAGCTTTTTTAGAGTGCCCAAGAAATTTTCAAAAGGAAAAGCAGAAAATTCCTCTAAATTACCATGCTGCTTTACGTCCTCACAGAGGTGCACTAATCCATGCACATTGTAACAAAGAAATTCCTGACCATACAACACGCCGAAATGTTCAACAAAAGACACTAGACATGTATGAGCAAAGTCATTTAACAGAAAGCAAAATTTCCGACTGAGAAGAATATAAACAGAAACTGACAAAAGCATAAAATGGCTGTACACTGGTGAGGCCAGGACATTACAAAGGACCACTGGACCAGTGTATAACAAGAACTGTCTGAGTTCTGTAGCTTTCCACCTCAGTCTATGTGTTAGTGGTCTTGGTTTACGTGCAAAATCAGAAGGTATGTACAATCTCAACCCTACAAGAGAATCTGAAATTACTTGACTCAGCCGGGAAGGTAAACGAACACGGACTGGCCCTGAACTCAGCCAAAGATCTAGAAGTCTCCGCATCATCCCAAGACAAACCAGATGCATGTAGTCATGAGGAAAACCACCAACCATGTCAATGTTTGTTTCTATTAGAGGAGACATGGCAACATGATGGTCTTCATCTATCATCTGCCGGAAAGAGAGGTCAGTCCTAAGTGGGGCATTAATTTCAGGAAAGGTCATACGGTGTTTGAGATACAGGCCAGTTTGAGTACATTTACCACAGGCGGAGTGGCCAGTGTGACTCTTGATGGCTTTGATAAAAGCCCTAGCAGGTGCATCACATACAACAGAACTAACTTTTAAAAAGAACCATTTGCCTTTAATGCCAAACCCACAGCTCAGTGTTTTCAATTCACTAACAAGATCTTTCAAATATTCGTTCAAAGATTTTGGTTTAGAGCTACCACAGAACAGTCCGATAACGAAGGGCCTCTTTACTTTACAGTCTTGAAGAATACCAAGTATTGGCCAAAACTGAACAGAGTTGCTATTAAACAGTGGAATGCCATCAAAGTTTAACTGCAGTCTAAAAATGTGTTGGTCAGGAACTTTGGACCACATGTTTTCAAATACTGTTTTTAGTGAATTTAGTATACCGAAGTAATGAAAATCTCCACCAGCTATCATTTGAGTCTTGTAAGAGGTTTTTGTTTTAAGCAGAGTTCTACCATCTTTAGGAAGGAAAGGGAGTTGCACCCTAAGTATGGTCAAAAGGGCAGACAAAGCAATCAGAGAGATTCCAAAATGTACAGCCCAGCCTGCCAGTGAACCAACCAAATCATCACTCACTACATTCCCATCATCAGATTGGTCATCATCAGAAGCCACCTCTGATGACGACTCAGCACACGGCTCCTCAGAATCTGAGGCATGCCTGGTAGATAAATGATCTGAGTGTAATTCCTCCTCACTATCTTGAATGCAACCAAGGGAGTCAAATAAGTCATTTACTCTTTTAACAGCCCTCCTTCTAAGGTTGTTTGGTTTACATTTACTTCCAATGTCCATGATGATAGTTTGAAGGGAAAAGTCTCACCGAATAAATCTGTAAGAAAAAAACAAAAACAAAATCTGTTGTAAAAAAGGAAGCAGGGTTAAAAGCAGGCAGGCTACATAGTGATATCAGGCATAATTTCAGATATTAATTAAGTGCAGGATTTTAGTTAAAATTATATAAATTATAAGCACATCATATAACATGTACAGTGAAGAGACAGGTTTAGTTCACTTGGTTTCATCATGGCTACACTAACTTTTGGGAACATTTAAGTATGAAAAATTTGAAGCACTGTTTATTTGATTTGTATCTTTCTTATTATAGTAATTGTCATATTGCTTATTTGCATGTTTGCCTATTTTAATAACAAAGATAAAATAAAATATATTGTGCTTATACAATTTTATTTAAAAAAAGCTATTAAATGACTCAAATCATGAAATAAGAATTCAGTCATAGCACCCACAGGTAAAGACAGGTTGGGGTTCGTATTTGTGAAAGGTTAGAGAATGTTAACATAATTGATAATGTGATTGTTGCTAACATTTCTGCACGATCACACTGTGGCACGTAATTATTTATTTATTTTAAATAAAGGGAAGAGAATGGTCAAAAAGCAAGGCATGAACAAGCAGTCAAGTGAAGTTTAGTTTATTTTTATTTTTTTACAATTGATAACACTTTACAATAAGGTTTCATTTGTTAACAAAAGTTAATGTATTAAAAAACCACGAGTGATAGCCTACATTTCATACTGTATTTGGTAATCTTTGATAACATTAGTTAATAGAAATACAGCAGATCATTGTTTGTTCATGTTAGTTCACAGTGCATACTAACGTTATCAAGTACAATTTCTGATTTGAATGCATTAGTAAATGTTGAAATGAACATTAACACATTAATATGCTGTAGAAGTGCAGTTCATTATTAGGTCATGTTAACAAGGTATTTTAGTAAGGTATTGTATCGATATATCATAATTTTTGTATTATGACAACAACTTAATCGCCTAACGTTAACGTACAATTTAATTTTAAAGAGGGAAAAGTATTGATAGAATATCATTTCAGATTTAAATAAAAAGATACATGCAATCATGCACACGTATTAATGTAACGTAGCTATTCTTGTTGGCATTTTATTATTATTATTAATATGATTTGTGCACACAAATGGTTTGGGCCTACACGTTAACACCGACGTCAGACCAAGTCGCCTGAAATTCACAATGATATTAACGTTAACGTTACACAAGACATACTTTATGTGTATGTACAGTTGATTTATACCAATAACATCGGAATTTAAAACGGCAAACCAGAGGACCCCTATACAGTAACATATAGGCAGCGCTATTGTTAAACTGAGGAAAATATATTAGCTAATTTGACCCCTTCCTCAATTAAACGAAAATCTAAACGCTTAATAACATGACATATTGACACATAATGCTGCATATTTCACTTATATGACTTTAAGTGCCAAAACATTACTTACCTGAACGTACAAAGTCGTGAGGAGAAATGCCACCTGGCTGCTGCCGCGCCGCGTCTGTCAAATTCGCGCCGTACTCTCTCCACCAATAGGAGGGAAGATGCATAGCAACCTGAGGTGTGGAACGGCGCATGTCTGCAATATTATCTGCCTGCAGAGCCGGAGGCTGCATTTTCAGGACCCCACTTCTAGGACCGCATTTCTAGGACCCTAGGTTTTTTGTGACAGCGCCACCTACCGACTCGGAGAACCGCAGTCTCAGGAACGCATTTCCAGGACCCTAGTTGTGCCAGGCAGTATTTCCACCCACCCAGTTTTAACTACATTAGAGTTTTACAGTTTTATTACACCCAAATACTACTTTATTTATTGCAATTAAACCTGGTTCCTAGGAATGTTGAGAAATTATTGGGTCTAGCATAATATAATAACTCAAGTAAAATAAACAAGGAATCATGTTATAGTCTTTTCAGTCACTAGATCGACCACATTTTCAAGTATAGAGGAAAGACAAGGATGACTCTGGGGGTAGATTGTGTATATTTTACAAAATAATATATCACACCTCAACTTGAACACACTAAATATTTTACAAAATAATATATAACAACTGAACTTGCACACACAAAATATTTTACAAAATAACTGAACTTGCACACACAAAATATTTTACAAAATAATATATAATAACTGAACTTGAACACACACAAAAACAAATTTGTTCATGATGTGGACCACAAACAGAACTTCATGGACAACATCATCACTGACTCCTAAGAGAGAGAGAGAGAGAGAGAGAAGTGAATTAAATAAGGAACATTTAGTTGAACATGTTCTACTCTAATTTTTTTTTCTTAGTTACCAAACAGTGCACACATATCAATTAATGTTCATAATACTATTATTGCATACTGTTCAAAGATTTGAAAAAAAAAAATGTTTTGATGTTGTGGGAACAAAGGTTCTAGAAACACTCATGTCAATAAAGCCCATCTCAATTGAGAAATCTGAATAGAAATAACATTGACACGACTTTTTTTCTGACTATATATATATATATATATATATATATATATATATACACACACATTTACATATGTATATAATATTTGCATGTAGACGCATACTACACATAACATGTATTGTGGGTAACGTTAAACAGGCTGACTGTGAGCACGTGACAGTGAAAACATTAAGATTATTTTAACTGAATTAAAATGGAAGAACAAGGAGTAATTAACAAGCTTTCAGAACGAACATGCTACAGTTTTATTGTGCTGTCAATAAGTCAACACAGGCTTATCACGCAACAGTTCCGTTAAATGAACATGCTAACAATTCATTTTCAAGCATTAGAGGCTAAATACTATGGCTATGCATTCAAGACTATTTATTTAGCAAATCACCATCACGTTTGCTACGTTAACTTTCCAATTAAATGCATCGCAATTGTAAAAATTTATTCGCATTTGATACTCACACTCTGATTGTCATCCATCTTCGCTGGTCCTCTAATTCGGTAGGTGTCGCTGTCACTAAAAACCTAGGGTCCTAGAAATGCGGTCCTAAAAGTGGGGTCCTGAAAATGCAGCCTCCGGCTCTGCAGGCAGACCCTACTCCATGTCTGCCGCGCTTGATTTAGGTTTCCTGTGTATTTCCACGTGTAAGCCAAATGTTTACCACAAGTCGGTGTTTTCACTGTGTGCCATAGCTCAACCACATATGGTTCTCATGTGTTCGTTGTTATCTGGGCCATATACCTCAAAATCAGTTGTGAACCAAGAGAGCATTTCCCGCAGATTTTAAAGTTATGGCAAAACAAATATGGCCACAATTTGGCCCATATCTGTTCAGCCATGCCACATCTAGGCCATATGTGCCAGATAATACCCACATGTGGCCCACATGTAACTGCTATCTGGGTTGCGTATGAAACCGAAATTCAAGTTGTGCATGAAGGAATCCACAGACAGCAGCCAAGCATCTTCAGGTAGACTACGGCAAAGGAGTGTTCACAGCTAAAGACCTGTTAACCAGACGACCTGTTTTTTTTTTTTTTTTACAGTTAAAATAAAATAAAATGAAAAATAGGCTACACTGCTGTGGACGTTGTTTACTTCATTGATGTGTTTACTGCGTTAATGGACTGGGATGGGAGTAGGATTCGGTATTCGGATTTGGCAGAATCTTAACCAGTGGATTCGGTATTCGGCCGAACCCCACAAATCTGGATTCAATGCATCCCTAGATTAGACAGGGGAAAATATTAAAACATGCTGTGATGTTAAACTATAACAGTTTATGAACATTAAAATAAGAGGATATTTGCAGTATTATTTGTATATATCATACTGCAGATATCTCTACTAATGATGCTTAAAGTTAGCATTAATTGAAAATTCATGTTTCTAATGCTATTTATCTTATTGTAAATGTTTTATACATCCATAAAGAATAGAATAGAATAGAGCAGAATAAAGAGTAGAGTATAATGGAGTAGATTAGAATAGAATAGAATAGAATAGAAGAGAGTAGAATAAATAGTATCGTATAATAGAGTAGATTAGAATAGCATAAAAGTGAGTAGAATAGAATAGAATTGAGCAGAATAAAGTATGATATGATAGAGTAGAATAGAGTTGAAACGAATATTCTTTATTGTCATTATGCACAGGTGCAATAAAACTTGGCTTCACTGCAATAACTCGATAGGAACAAAACTATAATAATAACAGTAAAATAAAAACAGAGCAGCAGAGTTGTGCTCACGTGTGTAAAGTTGTGTGTTATGATGTGCATCAGGATGCATTTGGATCAGATCACCGGCGTCGGGCCGCGGACCGTGGGAAGCCCAGAGATCGAGATCACGGTGAACTACCTTCAGGATCAGATCGAGCAGATCCGGTCTGAGAGTGAAGCTGGCTCTCACTCCATCACAGTGGACGTCCAGCGGCCCAGCGGCACCATCGAATACTACGGCTCCATCAGCCGCTACGACCGGCTGACCAACATCGCCGTCAAGCTCGAGCCCAAGAGCGGCGCACAGCACTTCATGCTCGCTAACTGCCACTTCGACACGGTGGCCGACAGCCCGGGTGTGTTTCTGCAACGCTTCACGCATCATCATTCATTTGGAGATTGGAAATGATTTTATATTGAGATCACTGACTTTTTATTGCAAAGTTTGGGATCTTGAGCAAATCTGAGCAGTTTGAGACACTGGAAATTTCTTTGTCTTTTTCTCAGAATCTTGAGGAGAAACATGAGACTTCAGTTTAATCTCATCGCTGCGTGGGAGAAATAACTGAGATGTTAAAGATCTCATTTGTGATTGGGAATCTAAAGGACAGGCTGTTGTTTGACTCATGAGAAATTATTTTGAGGAATTGTGACATAAACAGATAATGCTCTGTATTTCTTATATTTCGTAATGCGTGACCTTTACCTCAGTTTAGATTGTTTAGTTTGCAGTGACAGTGATCAGAACGAGCAGTTTAAGGTTTCATTGTGTTTGTTGTCAGTGATCTTTGAGTCAGATCTTGTGACTTTCTTATTTTTCACTGTGTTTTGTGTCTGATGTTGGGTGTATATGGACAGGCATGTTACATTGTTTGCATTATTTATGCATATGTAACACGTCAGGTCCTACTCATCCCGCTCTGTGCGGGACTCGAAGATCAGGGGAGTGAGGTTTACACACAGCTCTTACTAGCTGGCCCCGTTACACATACAGTGCGTCATTTCCTATCACACTCTGACATCATCTGTGTTGTGAAATTCTGATCCTTAGAAAACCAGGAAGTGAAAGTGAAAAGCAGAAACATCGATGTGTGTGTGAGTCTCAGTGATCAGATTTGCTGATGTCTGCATGCAAAATATGCATATGCATGAGTGCTTAATAGAGGTTATGCGTTGACGTCACTTTCCCAGCGGATCACTCCCCCTTCAGCCGGACTGAGTGGCAGAAGAGCTGCTGCCTGACTGGATTTAATAGGGGAATCAGCGAAAACGCAATTAAATTGAACGATTATCAGTTTAAACTAAAGCTTGGACTCGATATAGTGTTCCTTACAACTTACTAAAGTTACTGAACTTCCTAAAATATTGACATGCAGCCAGGAATCGTGTTTCCTGACATTTATATGTGCCTGATTTCGATGCCGGAGAAATACATGAAGCAAATCTGCCTGTGAACGCTTTATATTCATACAATATTGGTAGGTCTAAATCCGGGTGATCACTTATATAAATGTTATATTGTTACGGCCCTGTCTTCCACAGGTACAACCTCAGAATGTGATTGCCTGTAGACATCACTGTTAGTTGATTCATTTATGGGTAGAGAGTATGGGCATTGGTACTTCTGGTGGAACGTAGTTCTCTGGAGAAGTTGTTTGCTCTAATTTGTTCTCTTTTAGTTTGTTTTATTATTTATCAACATCTATCCAAATTATTATATTCTCTTTATACAGTCAATCGCAAAGCTCTTTCCCATTTTAGATGTGTTTTGTGTGTTTTTCGTGGCATTCACGCTGAAAACAAAAGTTGTTCAGTGTTTCTGCCACTCAGTCTTTCTGCCACTCAGTGGGCGTGACCGCAGTGACTCCGGCCAATGGCAACGTCACACGCATATCCTTTATAGGTGTTGTGGTTTTAGTCAGAATGTGATTTTGTTTGAGTTTCACAACAGTGTTGTTGTTCTTTCATATTTGTATTTATGTGAAATCCCAGTCAGTTATGATTTGAATGCTTTTGATTGACAGGATTACATTTTATTTTTGTATCTGCATTATCAGCATCTTGCTTATAATTAATGGTTTTATGCATTTGTATCCATAGCATGTTTTATTTGTTTCTTTGAATCATGTTTCTAGATTTGTTTGCATGCTTTACTCTAGTGTATCTGTAATAACTGCAGGTACTGTGTGATCAATAACGTGTGTGTGCATGTGTTTCAGGAGCCAGTGATGACGCCGTCAGCTGTTCAGTGATGTTGGAGGTTTTACGTTCTCTGGCCAATCTCTCCACGCCACTCAAACACGGCGTCATCTTCCTGTTCAACGGGGCAGAGGAGATCGGGCTACTGGTGAGAGGTCACGGCCTCTAGAAATGTGGTCTGTGAAGTTCAATTGATCATCAATTACAACTCCAAGGATCCTGGCTGACCTTGAGTTATAGATGACGAGCCTAGCTGAATGGAGAAGTTGTGATGAAGTGTTGGGTTGCCCGGGACCACACGCAGCTCTGTCTTTGCAAGGATTAGTTGAAGGTGGTGGTCCTTCATCCAGTAAGAAATGTCTGTCAGGCAGGCTGAGATGCGAGAATCTCCTGTCGGATCATCTGTTTGGAATGAGAGGTAGAGTTGTGTGTCGTCAGCATAGCAGTGATGGGATAAACCATGTTTCTGAATGACAGATCCTCATGTGATGTCATGTAGTTGGAGAAGAGAAGTGGTCCCAGCACTGAGCCCTGAGGCACTCCAGTAGCTAGATGTTGGGTCTTAGACACCTCACCCCTCCATGACACCTTGAACGACCTACCTGAGAGGTAAGACGTGAACCATTGGAGTGCAGTCCTTGAGATGTCCTTCATCTTTAGGATTGAAAGGAGGATCTGGTGGTTAACTGTGTCAAAGGCAGCAGACAGATCCAGCAGGATGAGAACTGAGGATTTGGAGGCTGCTCTTGCCAGTCTCAGAGCTTCAATTACTGAGAGCAGGGCCGTCTCAGTTGAGTGTTACTTTAAAGCTAGACTACTTGTTGTTCAGGCGGTTGTTCTTAATTAGAGTGGGTTTCTTAAGCAGTAGGGTTACCCGAGCCTGCTTACAGTTTTTCTCAATTGCTGAAACACTATAGCCAGGCTTTTGAACTAAAATTTCAAAACCATAATGCCATTTATCAACACAAGCAACATAACCAGTTTCGGAAATGTTGTTTTGAATTTATTGCATCAGTGTGTTAGACTATGTTGTAGTGTGTGTGATTATGAGGGCTTGTGTGTCCTGTCTGAGGGCAAAGTTTGGTTTTTCAGCAAGAGTGAATGGTTTTGAGTCTAGAACTTCATTTTGACATGAAAATAGGATGTTTGGGGAATTGGGTGAGACGTTATGGATTTGTGTTTACAGTTTTGAGAATACGAGGCATAGTTTAAAGAAATTGAGAAAAACTGTAAAAGCTGTGGGAAAGATACCGGTGTAAAGAGAAGTGTTGATGAAATGAGTGAGTGAGTACAGGTACAACTGAGGAAGAAATGGCTTGAAGTAGATGAGTGGGAATAGGATCAAGCGGACAGTTAGTAGGGTGATTGGAAATGATGAGTTTGGAGACTTCTGTCTCTGAGAGCAGAGAGAAAGAGGGGAGAATGTATGTGTTAGCTGTTAAGATGTGTGTTAGTTTGTGGATTGGTAAATTGGCCGCTGATGGTGGTTGTTTTATTTATGAAGAATGTGGCAAAATCGTCAGCTGTTATAGCATGATGACTCCGACCTCCAACCAGATGGAAATGGATAAATACTCTGAATGTTCTGATCCAATCTGACTTCTGACCTGTAATGCTGCCCGAATCATAATCATACACTGTTCGTTTGTTGGCTAGAGGAGAACTGGCCCCCGACTGAGCCTGGTTTCTCCCAAGGTTTTTTCTCCATTCTGTCACTGATGGAGTTTTGGTTCCTTGCCACTGTTGCCTTGGCTTTTGGCTTGCTTAGTTGGAGACATTTAATATTCAACAATATTATTGATCTGCCTTACTTAAGGTGGACCATGATGCAATTTTCTTCTAGAAACAACTTTGTTGTATTATTTTGAGACAATCTGTATTGTAAAAAGCACTATATAAATAAAGGTGACTTGACATGACTTGATGGAGGAGGAGGAGGAGGAGGAGGAGGGATGAGAAGAGAGGAGAAGGTTTTGCGAGAGTCAGAAGAATTGTTAATTTTGTTGTGATAGTAAGTCATTTTAGCAGTAGAGACATTAGCAGAGAAGGAAGAGAGAAGGGACTGATAAAGACCAAGGTCAGTGGGATTTTTGTAGACAGAGGGAGACAGAGGGGGTGACGCGGGCTGGCCTGGATGACAGGGGGCAGAAGTTGTCCAAGCACGATGACCTCAGCGAGCATGTGATTGTCTTAGTGAAATGTGTTCAGGCGGTTTGATGTGAACCGCTCACATCACTTTCATCATTCATGGTGTCACTGTGTGTTTGCCCCACACACACACACACACACACACACACATGCATGTTAAGGTGTAGTTTTATCTCTGTTAACATCTGTCTCTCTCAGGGGAGTCACGGCTTCATTACCAAGCATCCCTGGGCTCAGCAGGTGCGAGCGTTTGTGAACCTGGAGGCAGCAGGAGTGGGAGGGAAAGAGTTGGTGTTTCAGACAGGTAAACACTCCACACACACCTGTGTGTATTAGAGCTGAAAGCCTATTTCTTGTTTTAATTCACCTCAGGATTCACATGAAAAACTAGGATAAATTATGAAGCTTCATTGTAAAAGTGATTTCTAGTCAAGTCAAGTCACCTTCATTTATATAGCACTTTTAACAATATGGATTGTTTCAAAGCAGCTTTACAGTGATAATAGGAAATTAAAGTAGCAGAGATTGTTTTGGCTTTACTTCAGCTCTAGAATAAAGTTATTGTCCAGCTAAAGTTAGATTTGATTGATTCACTTTCGTCGCAATAATCATTAGTTATTAACTTAGGGGCCGCTAACACAACACCATTCTAACAGAAAACTCTTAATGCAATCCGGCCGCTCATTTGCACAAAACAGTACCTGGTGTCTCGAGAACGCAAACCATGAAAAAGGTTCCAAGGTACAAGCCTTGAAAATTTAAAAATACAGAATTTGTATCGCTTCCGCATAGCCACGTGAACCAGAATTATCACGACAAGGTTTTATCTGTACAGAGGTAAAGGGAAGGGAGCAGGGCCTTCACAGGGGAGAGACTAATTGACACTTCAGGACTGCGCTGTCGTCGTGTCCAGGTGAGGTTGTGTCTGCTTTCTAGACAATGTTAGGAAAATTGTTCCAAAGTTTTGGTGCTAAATAGGAAAAGGATCTACCGCCAGCAGTCGATTTTGATATTCTAGGTATTATCAACTGGCCGGAATTTTGAGATCGCAATAGACGTGAAAGACTATAATGCGTTAAGAGCTCGCTCAAGTACTGCGGAGCTAAACCATTTAGTGCTTAAATTTATACGATGTTTAATAGGCAGCCAGTGCAGTGTTGACAGAACGGGGATAATATGGTCATACTTCCTGGTTCTAGTGAGAACTCGAGCTGCTGCGTTTTGAACTAGCTGTAGTTTGTTTATTAAGCGTGCAGGGCAACCACCCAGTAGAGCATTACAATAATCTAGCCTTGAGGTCATGAACGCATGGACTAATTGTTCCGCATTTGTCATTGAGAGCATATGACATAATTTAGATATATTTTTAAGATGGAAAAATGCGGTTTTACAGATACTAGATTGATAAGACATCTCATCATTTACTGCTACAAATTGATAACGGTCAGATAAGTATGATTTAAACCATGCTAATGCAATTCCACTAATGCCAACATCATTTTGGAGTCTATTCAAAAGAATGTTGCGGTTGATAGTGTCAAATGCAGCACTAAGATCGAGTAACACTAATAGAGAGATACAACCACGATCGGATGATAGGAGCAAATCATTTGTGACTCTAACGAGAGCAGTCTCGGTACGATGGTACGGTCTAAATCCGGACTGAAAATCCTTACAGATATAATTTCTTGCTAAAAAGGAACACAGTTGTTAAGATACTGCCTTTTTCTAGTATCTTTGACAGAAAATGTAGATCAAACAGTTAACTGGTCCCATTGACTTCCATAGTATTTTTATTTTTTTCCTACTATGGAAGTCAATTGGACCAGTTAACTGTTTGGTTACTGACATTCTTCAAAATATCATCCTTTGTGTTCAGCAGAAGAAAGAAATTCATACAGGTTTGAAACAACTTGAGGGTGAGTAAATGATGACACAATGTTCATTTTGAAGTGAAATATTCCTTTAAGCACCAACACTTCAAAAAAAATATATTTGAAACTAGACTTCTTGGTAATTCTGAAAATATGATTATAAATTACAGCATCACCTCCCCCTTTGCCTTTGAGACGAGGTTCATGTTTACAACATTAATCTTGCGGGGTGGACTCATTTAAAGTAATGTAATTGTCTGGTTTTAGCCAGGTTTCTGTCAAACACAGCACATCTAGATTATAGTCTGTAATCATTAACAATAAGTGCTTTTGAAGTAAGCGATCTAATATTCAGCAACCCGAGCTTTATCATTTGTTCATTTGTATTATATCTGTTTTTTATTTGTTGAACATCAATTAAATGGAAGTTTGGAAGTTTTTTGTATTTCCTGATTCGGGGAACAGACACAGTCTCTATATGATGATAGCTAGGTGAAAGAGGCTCTATGTGATGGGATTCATCTGACCTTGGTGACGCGAGGCCGCTAGCAGACGGTCGGTTAAGCCAGTCTGTCTGCTTCCTGACCTGAGCCCAAATTCTAGTCCTGGAAATGTCTTAAAATTAATAAAATCTTAAAAGGGTCATGAACGGCATTGTTTTATTGTTTTATAATGTTTCCTGTGGTGCACGTATAATGTTAGTATAATTTTTACATCAAAAATATTCACCCTGATTTTAGCCTCTGATTGGAATGCTCTGTTTAAAAGGCCGTGTCTGTTGTGAGACTTCAGTGTAAACGCCCACTGCTGTGATTGGCTGTGAGACTTCAGTTTAAATGCCCACTGCTGTAATTGGCTGTGAGAGGTCAGTGTAAATGCCCACTGCTGTGATTGGCTGTGAGAGGTCAGTTTAAACGCCCACTGCTTTGATTGGCTGCTGTGAGACTTCAGTGTAAATGCCCACTGCTGTGATTGGCTGCTGTGAGACTTCAATGTAAACGCCCAATGCTGTGATTGGCTGCTGTAAGACCTCAGTGTAAACGCCCACTGCTGTGATTGGCTGTGAGACTTCAGTTTAAATGCCCACTGCTGTAATTGGCTGTGAGAGGTCAGAGTAAATGCCCACTGCTGTGATTGGCTGTGAGAGGTCAGTTTAAACGCCCACTGCTGTGATTGGCTGCTGTGAGACTTCAGTGTAAATGCCCACTGCTGTGATTGGCTGCTGTGAGACTTCAATGTAAACGGCCAATGCTGTGATTGGCTGCTGTAAGACCTCAGTGTAAACGCCCACTGCTGTTATTGGCTGTGAGACTTCAGTTTAAATGCCCACTGCTGTAATTGGCTGTGAGAGGTCAGTGTAAATGCCCACTGCTGTGATTGGCTGTGAGAGGTCAGTTTAAATGCCCACTGCTGTGATTGGCTGCTGTGAGACTTCAGTGTAAATGCCCACTGCTGTGATTGGCTGCTGTGAGACTTCAATGTAAACGCCCACTGCTATGATTGGCTGCTGTAAGACTTCAGTGTAAACGCCCACTGCTGTGATTGGCTGCTGTGAGACTTCAGTGTAAATGCCCACTGCTGTGATTGGCTGCTGTGAGACTTCAGTGTAAACGCCCACTGCTGTGATTGGCTGCTGTGAGATTTCAGAGTAAATGCCCAGATCAGGCATAAGAATTAACACTGTTACTTACATGTTGTGGCAATACTGTCAATTCCATATAGTAAAAGTCTGTTTGCAAAGCCTGCGCCGAAATTGCGACTGATTTACCAAAGAATCCACAGTGAAATGTACCGGATATAAATAAATAATGCTCAACTGAGACATTTACGTTGTTAAAAAAAAAAGCACAATCCTAGCATTAGGATCCATTAGAAGGTCCAATGATCCTCTATGGATCTTCTCTCCTCGTCATCTCAATAACACACCAGTGGGCGGGGCCAAAGTTGCGAGAATGAAGTAGGCATAGATTTTTTTTTTTCAGCGGAGGCGGTATTTAACCTATCTATGACATCATATATAGGCTATAGGCTCATTCCACAACGAGTCGTTCTCTGGGCAAAGTTCAATAAAAGCTGTTTTTGGACCAACAAGGAAGTTTTCAATTCTTATAGTATGATGACCTCTTATATGTCAAAAGCTCTGACTTTTTTATTTGTGAGGAAAAAAAAGTCAGAATTGTGAGATAAAAGGTCGCAATTACATTTTTAATAAACAAGCTTTCATACTAAAAACTTTTGGAAGCCTAACATTTTATTGTTTTCATTACTCATTTTAATCTAGGGAAACTCCAAGTTTTAAAAACCAAGGAATAGGCCTATTAGTGGTGAAATCAGTTTAAGTGTTTCCAAATTTTGTCCCTTGTTTCTTGACCACTGTGAGAGATGTTCATGCAATGATAGATCCAGAGAGGCCTGTTAATGTGTCAAACAATGACTGAAGTTTATTCAATCAAAATAAATATGAATTGCTACATAAAACAAACAAACGACTTGTAGGCCGCTTGCAAGTTTGTTGGGCTCCATGAGCACGGTCAAAAGTCTGAATGCTCTCGCTCCAGCGCCCCCCTCCCGTCAGGAGTGGCATATCCATTACATGTTCTTCCCCCTCTCGCCTATAGAGGGCACACACTCACAGAAATAAAGAAACATTAACATTATTATGACAAATTGGTATTTAAAATTAAATAAAATAAGATAATAAGTATGGCTCCTACAATTATCCTAAATGGATTTAGAAAGGTAGAGAATCGCTGATCTAAACCCAGATGTTGTGTTTGTTTTTCTCTGTGCAACACAAATGTTCTGTTCACATTCACTTCTATGATATGGAAAAAAGCGGCGTGATCATTCTGTCAAACATTTGAACATGAGTGTGAGTAAATGATGAAGAATGAGCGTGTGTGTGTGTGTGTCAGGTCCAGAGAACCCGTGGCTGGTCCAAGCGTATGTGCAAGCCGCTGTTCACCCGTTCGCCTCAGTCGTCGGTCAGGAGCTTTTCCAGAGTCCTACTATGATATTAGTCTACATAGCCTATAATAAAATGAATTTTCAAACCTGAACCAAACATATTTGTATTCAAAGATCAACAGTCTGTCATTAATATTTAGTCTGCCACAAAAAAACAACATTAAAATCATGAACTCAAATGTCATTGTGACAAAAAAAAAAAAAAAAAAGACTGTTGTAACAGTGCGTAAATCAGACATTTCAGGCTATAGTAAAGTCTAACGCTACCTTATGCCAAAATTATTATTATGACGAAATTGTCGGTCATTAAATAAGAAAACTAAATAATTGTGTAGATGATTTGCTTTGTGTAACCCAACATCAGACATTAGGCCGAAGTTTTTTTTTGCACACAGTGCCGCGACCAATCAATCACTCCTTTACTGGCTGCCTGCACATTAACTGTACTCGCGGCTGCGACAACTCACGCTCGCTTATCAATGCATTTTAATTCGCGCCTACGGTATCTTTGTTGAACTTCAAAAAAAGACAAAAAAAAAAGATGCTGCAGCCAATGAGCAGCCGTCGGGGGCTGGCTGCAGGACGACTCAACCTCCACGGACAGTTTTTAATGTTTTATCAGACAATAACTACTCAAGAATTTGCTTTAGTATAATTTTCGGGACAATTAGGGCCGGATTCGGGATTCGGGACAACAGCTTAGATTTCGGGACTGTCCCGAATTTTTCGGGACGTCTGGTCACCCTAGGTGAGACTCATGATTCCCGATCCACAGGCTCATATGAGGACCTGGGGAACAAAACATCTGCTTCTGAGAGAGAAAGAGTGAAGATCTGAGCTGATGTTCTGTTCAAGACAATCCAGATGCTGAGGGAGAGAAGATCACACACACTCACTCACACACACACACACACACATGTTTTTTTTTACCAATAAAAATAAGTGCAATAGTTTTTACTATTTTTTTATTATTCTACAAGTGTCTGTATCTTACTGTAGAGCTGGATTGGGCACCCCTGCCATAGATCATAAGATCTTGATTACACGCTTAGAAAAATGTGTTGGTTAAAGGGTACTGCATTGGCATGGTTCAAATCGTATTTGTCTGAAAGAACTATCTCAGTTCATCTTGGAGAATTTGCCTCCTCGACGGCTTCTTTCACGTGTGGGGTCCCCCAGGGCTCCATTTTGGGGCCTATTTTGTTCGCCCTGTATTTGCTCCCCCTGGGACATATTTTTATGAAATTTGATATCTCTTTTCATTGCTATGCAGACGACACGCAAATGTCTCTGCCTTTGAAAATTTAGCAAGGGGTATCTGTACTTTTACTCAAGTAATGAAGCTGTGTACTCTGTCCGCCTCTGCAGATAATTAACTGAGCCTCCTTTCGAACAACACGCCACATAACCTTCACTCTGATATGATAGTGCGAACTGGTGTGTGAATGTGTGTTTTGCTGCCTATGGATGCCTTGCTTTACCTATCAGTTGTTTTGAGAATGGTGGACTTCCTGTTTCTCTCTGTCACTAGGCGACAACATCCTGTCTGTGCTCAAGCACCTGGTGATGTCGGATGAGCTGGCGGATTCCTCGGAGCATCGCCATGGTAACATGGTGTTCTTCGACCTGCTGGGATTGACGATGGTGGCGTATTCCGCTCGCGTCGGCACCATCATCAACTGTGTGTTTGCCGTCGCCACGGTGATCTACCTGGGCTGGAAGTGCACATTGAGCAGCGCTGTGGGTATGTGATGGTCACATGACCGGACACCAGTTGTGTTTATTTTATGATATCGCTGAATGGTTTTATTAATGGGCATTTTTTTAAAAGAATAATTATTTTTTATCGAACATCAGAAGGCTTATATAATTGCTATATTTCTAAAATGCTGATAATATGCATTATATTTATTAAATATTATATAATATTTTATATTTTGGAAAATATTGTTAAAGTATGGTCTATATTTATTGAAGTTTCTGTGTTTTTGAGTGTTTTAATTTCTGCTATGAGTTTGCCATGAAAATAGCCTTTGCTACTGATATGTTGTTAAATGTATTTTAATACCAAATCAGCAGCATTATTTAAATAAATACAATTTATTTCTAAAATATATTTTTTTAATAAATGATGTTATCGCTGATAACTGATAGCTGTGTGATATCATGAATCTGTTCAGTTGTGTGTCGAACAGGCATCATCTACTGATGTATTGGATGTTAGCCTCTATAAAGCACTGATGTAACGTGTGTGTGTTTTGCTGCAGGCTGTCGGTGCACGCGTGATCTGGCGCGTGTGTGTATTGCTGCAGGCTGTCGGTACACCCGTGATCTGGTGTGTGCGGTGTGTGTGGTGCTCCTGAGCTGGGTCATGGCTGTGCTGACGGTTCTGCTCGTGGCTCTGCTCGTCACACTCATGGGTCGCTCCATGTTCTGGTACACACACTTCTACGCTGCCGTCTCCCTGTACGGATCCGCCGCCGCCGGCATGATCCTGCTGATACACACGCTGGCCAAGAGCCTGTACTACAGGATGAGTGAGGGGACAACACACACACACACACACACACACACACACACACACACACACACACACACACACACACGAGTCAAATCATGACAGTGTTCTTGTGAAACGCCATCAGTCGCTACTTCCAATTCAAAGTTCACTTCTGATCTAGCCAATACAGTTCAAATCCCAGATTTGTCCTTTGTTGTAAAGTTTTTCTTTCTTCAAAGCAGAGACCAGGAGACAGTCGGGATCGCGTTCAACGGAAGTTATTCTTTATTGAGAACTCCTCCGTACGCGGCTGTAGAAACTTCCAACATGATCAGTCTAACTAAAACATTATACATTGTAGCTATATACATTCCAAGGGGGAGGGATTACATAGAGGCGGGAACTCTGAATAAAGCATGCAAATGAAGTGGGAACACACCCTACTCTGAGTCCAATTGAATCAGCATAACTATTCACATGCTGATACTGGCCAGGAACTCCAATTCCAAAAGCCATCCCAGAGCTAACGACTCAACGTCTGGGCTCCGAAAGGTGAGAATCAAGTGATCTGACTTATTTAAAACACAATAGAGAAAACAAGTCAGGCAGGAAAGGAGACTCTTTGCTGGAGACTCAATAATCATCTGAAATCAGTCTACTAAACTTTATCAGTTTATATACTATTGCAGTGGAAAAACTAAATTAAACTTTTAATAAAAATGTAATCCAACACTTCCCCCTTTGAGAGTTCTAATAACTCTCACAAAAATACAAATTTATACACTTAAAAGTTAATTCTTGTAACTTGTGTAAATTACAGGCACGTGTAACTTATTCTGTGTTGTGTCCTTGATTTACATGAGTGTCATAGTTCTTCTCAAAACCATAACTGTTGACACCTGCGACGCAGGGTGTAAAATGTCATATAAACTACATGATTACACAGAAAACCATGTAGCATAAGAGTGGAATTCTTGAAAGTCCATGGCGCCTGAATAGCTGTGAAGTCTGTTTCCTGTAGCGTCCATTTCCCACGTAGAGTCGCTCTGATGACTCGTCCCTCATGAGGCTTGTTCATGGAAATCTGAGGTGATGCTTTACACCAGGTTTCTGCTTGCGAAGACATCAACACATTCGAGTAACACAAGAAAACAAAGAAACAGCAGAACAGCAATATTCATGCATAGACTTCATCCTTCCATAAGTCATTTGATCGTATAGTGGTTTTAAGTCTAACTTTTATCAAAGTACACTTAAAAGTTCATTCTTGTAACTTGAAAAAGTTACAGGCACATATAACTTGCTCTGTGTTGTTCATCTGTAATTGCATGCTGACACAGAAACAAACATGCAATTTAGGGTCCGTGAATTTTCTGCGTTGTGTATTTTTCATTTTCTTTTGTGATAGTTCGTTCAGCAGTGGGTCTGGTTGTCTTCTTGAGGTTGGGGCTTCATACGCAGATGAGACGGTCGCTGCATATGGATCTTGAAAAAGCCATCAAGTTTTATCTGCACACTGTAAGACAGAAAACAGAAAAACAGAGAGCAGTATTTCTTCAAAACACTACGGTTGTAGCAGTTTAAACACAATGGTTCTATCGTTTTCAGAGTGTACTGTTGTCGTTTCATTCTTTCCCTATTTCTTAATTGATTTGACACCTATGGACCAGTGAGGTAAGGATGGACTAAATGAGGAAAGGCCTATGAGGTAGTGTCTTCACCCTGGATTGGCCCCCGACGCCTGTTGCGTCAGTTCTTTCCAGGGCCCTCACTGAACCGTGTCCTATTCTGTCCCTGTGTTGTGCACACACTGTACAGTGTGTGAGAAAATTGGCACATTTTCATTCTCCAGTGAAACATCAGTCTTAATAGACATCATATAGAGCATGGAGGTCTGATTGTAGTGTTCTGCAGTGTAACATTTATGGCTGTGAGTTTTCTGAATGTCCCCCAAACAAAGGCTGTGACAGTCACTTTCCTTTTGTTCTATTAAACAAAAAAAAATAAGTCTTTCATCTTTGTTGTAAGTTACTGGGGAGATTAAGCAATCACAGCCCAAATTGTTAACACCTCAAAAAGCTTACCCACGAGTCCAGTGACGAGGGGAGGGGTTGCTTCAAAGTAGCAAACAAATGTAGCAAGAGCTGCATAACATTGTTAACTTGTCTTAAGTTATTTTTATTTTTTCGACATTCTTTTCCAAAATGTCCGTGCTTGCCACAGTAAGAACAACTGGCTTCTCTAGGACTTTTGCGTTTCTTTGGCTTCTCTGAGTTAACCTTAAAGGATGCTGCTGCAATTTTTACTCTTGCCTTGACATCAAAGTCTCTTTCCCAAATAGCTAAACTGTCCAAGTTGTCTTGCAGGGTTCTATTTGACCATGTAAGATCTAAGAAAGGCAATGCATTTCTATGTTCTGACAAAAGACCATCGGACCATGCACGAACTAGAGGACCATTATGACCTAACACTTTCTCTGAAGTGTCGGCAATTCCGCTGTAAGCGGCAGCGGTCTGGCAAAATCTTTCTGTGTACTCACAAACAGTTTCATCCTCCTTCTGTACACAATTAGTGAGCTTTGACCAGTCCACCTTCGGTCCAACAATGTTTTTTAACACTTTAACAACTTCCTCTCTCAATTCATCTTTACTGGCCTGTTGCAGTTCAGAATTATTTACAGCACTTTCAAAATCATTGAATTCTGACTCAGTCAAGATCTGTGATATTAGCTGGGTGACTTCAGCTAGAGTCATATCATAGAGCCGCATTTTGCTGATCAATGCTCTTCTAAACTCAGAAAAATTTCTTTGCACTGATGGCAAACTTTCAGCAATTCTCTCAATCTCTTTAGGACCTAAAGATGTTTTGATTGCTTGTGGCTGCAATATGGGGGTTGCAAATGGAACTGTATCAACACCTTTTCCCTGAGGCTTTTGTCTAGCTACGCACACTTCAACTGCATTTACATCTGCATTGACATTGTCCTCTATACTATCAAAAGACTGTAAATCAGGATAGCTTTCCTCTGACTGTTGGTCTTCTAAATCACATTTGGTTGAGGCTTTGTTATGGCCCACGTTTGTCTTGAGACAGGACACCTGAGTCTGCAATTGTTTGATCTGTTCTTTCAACTTAGCAATACACTGCGCTTGTTCTTGTGCAATGGATAAGCTAAATTCTCGGTGACAACCGATGATGCCTTTCAGATTTTTCTTCCTGATACATGCACTCAACACTTTCTTGCAATCTTCAATTGACCACACTTTCTCTGGATCAATGCCAAATTTCTTGGTTAAATTCAATCTGACTGGCTTAGTCACGATGGAGTCCATGTGCTCTGATAACAAAGACTTGAATTCACTATCTGTCCAAAAAGGTGTAATCTGTCTAGTACTTTTCCTAAACATTTTGTGAATTTTTTTGTTACCACAAACAAACACTAAAAAAACTTCTCTCTACTGTCTTGCAAACATAGGGTACAATCTTATTAGCACAAGAAGCTAAATCTAATTCTAAAGCTAATTCTCTAGCTTACAGATAGGTCTTCTCTAGCAAGAGCATACACACAATATTAACATGTAACTGTTAATCTTCCCTGCCAACAACAGGGGGTAAATTTCATCTCTAAAAGAAAAACTTTTTTAGAGGCTTATCTTTAGTTAACCAAACTCTACAGCTGTTTGTTAACTTCTTCTCTGAACGGCGCAGAGGAAAACATTTGTACTGGTCTGCATTGGTTCTTTTAATGGAGTGAAACTCACCGAGTCTTTCATTTGTAGAGAAAGATTCCGTCTGGAAAAAAAATCAGTCTTTGAGATCTTTTTGGAGCTTGAAGTTTTCAATCTGGATTCAGAAGATTCAGTCTGGAACTCAGTCAGCTTCGTTGAGATCTTTGAGCTTGAAGTTTCAAGATGCAGTTCTTTGAGTTTCCTTTTTCTTCATCCGGGTCACAAGGCACCATCTGTTGTAAAGTTTTTCTTTCTTCAAAGCAGAGACCAGGAGACAGTTGGGATCGCGTTCAACGGAAGTTATTCTTTATTGAGAACTCCTCTGTACATGGCTGTAGAAACTTCGAACATGATCAGTCTAACTAAAACATTATACATTGTAGCTATATACATTCCAAGGGGGAGGGATTACATAGAGGCGGGAACTCTGAATAAAGCATGCAAATGAAGTGGGAACACACCCTACTCTGAGTCCAATTGAATCAGCATAACTATTCACATGCTGATACTGGCCAGGAACTCCAATTCCAAAAGCCATCCCAGAGCCATTAAAGACAATAGGTGAAAGTCAATCAACCTAACGACTCAACGTCTGGGCTCCGAAAGGTGAGAATCAAGTGATCTGACTTATTTAAAACACAATAGAGAAAACAAGTCAGGCAGGAAAGGAGACTCTTTGCTGGAGACTCAATAATCATCTGAAATCAGTCTACTAAACTTTATCAGTTTATATACTATTGCAGTGGAAAAACTAAATTAAACTTTTAATAAAAATGTAATCCAACACCTTGAACAGCCAGGTATCCCAGAATGCATCTCTCACCTACCCGCAAGCGTCAATGGCGGAGGAGTAAACCTGTGTCATTTAAAAATACCACTATTATTGTATTCACGAAATGTCGTTTTTCAGGCGAGAATGTAGATGCTTAAAGCTCATTGGTTTATTTATAAAGATGGCGCCTATTTGAAAGTTTGACCTGACGTTTTCAGAGTTGTGAGATCCAGGCGATCAGCGGGTGCTCAGCTCTCTCTCTCTCTTTCGCTCTCTCCCTCTCTGTTAGTGTGTTCGGAGCGCGAGTCGTGTGGATCTGGCCGAGCTCTTCTTCGACGTCAGTCTGCTGTTGTGGTGTTGTTTGCTGCTCTTCCTCACTGTGCGTGGCTTGTGTTCGGCGTACGTGCCGATGATGATGGTGGCGTTTCCGCTCGTCAGCAAAGTGCTTCTCCGAATGCTCATCAGAACCAAAGGTCAGAGGTCAGGCCACACACACCTGATTCACATTCACTCGCCCCGTCTCCACTAGCGGACAGTTATGAGTACAGTCATTGTGTGTCCTCTGAGATTAAGCTTATTTGGTGTATTTGAAGCATATTTGTTTTTACAGCTGTCGTGGTTGCTTAAGATATGAATTGTATATCATTATATTTTTGTGCTATTTTAAGTGTTATACAAATAATTTTTTAAATAAGTGAATTTTTTTTTTTTTTTAGGTATACAGATTAATACTGTGTAGAAAAAATTATATGCTCTCACTGTAACAATGCTGACATGGAAGCAGATGAAAATCATGACCCAAATTCAGTTTATTATAATGGTGATTATCCAACAAATGTGAAACATAAACCATGAGTTAATCCAAAGCATGAAACACAAAATAAACATGACCCTTGACTAGAAACCATAACCCTGGAACATGGAACATCATTCAAACTTCAATGCACAACAAAGTAACATGGCAAACATGAGGGCTCGACAAAGACTAATGACAACAAAAAACACCTGTGAACAATCAACCAATGAACCAATCAGAAAGTGACGCATAAACAGGGGAAGCACAAGACATGATCACATGATAAGGAACCATGAAACATGACTGTGAGAATAACAAAATAAAAGACATGAACTTGAAACAAAACCACAACACAGACGTGAAAATCAACATGATGCAAAGTAAATATTTTAAGGTGATATTCCAGTCATTTGCTTTGGCTTCAGTACAATGTCAACACAAAAGGCAATTACTTGATTCTGGATTTTTTTGTGTGTGTGCGTAACATATAATGTCTGTATGCAAATATAAAACAGACTTTAAATTGTAGCAAAATCATTTCAAGTATTAGAATTAAAACTGCACAAAATTAGTTTTTAAATTGTTTAGTAGAACTGGTCAAAATTACTTTATAATATGTGTTTTAAAACTGGACTTTTATTCTGCCATCCTTTTATGATGTTTCAGCTCTCTGGTCTGCAGTAGTTTAGCTCAAGATGGGGTCATGTGTGTGTGTGTGTGTGTGTGTGTGCAGGAGCATCTCTGTTGTACACCGTCCTGTACCTGGTGGGTCTTGCCTTACCGTACGTCCACATCATGTTCCTCATCTGGGCGGTTTGCGAGATGTTTACACCCATCCAGGGCCGCACTGGAAATGAGGAAATCCGACCCGACTTCTTCATGGGGTCAATTATTACCCTGGCAACCGTGATTCTGTCTTCCTATTTTGTGAGTCATACACTATTTAGAGTCGCACTGGTGTGACGTCAACTCCCCTCTTCGATTGATTGGCTAGAGGAGTAGCTGTCAATCTAGGACTAGTGGACCAATGGTGACACTTAAGCCCGTACTAATTTACATGAAACTGGAACTGCAATATTTGGGAAAGCAAGCGCAGAACATAGAAAGAAGAGCGAAGAGAAAAACAGCACAAGTGTTAAAAAGAGTAAAATATGAGCAGACAATGCAAGAGAGCACAAAGCACAGAGTAATATAACCAAGGAAAACATACTTTTTTTAAGAAAGCATGACCATGAGTTTAAGTTTTGTGCAAAATAACTTTTAATGCGTTTCAAGTTTTTATTCATGCTTGTTATTTCTTGATACACGCTTATTATATTTTGATCCGTAACCACGTTGTTTGATATTCTGATCATTTTGCATTATTTTTTCAGCTTGTGCAATATATTTTTACATGTGTTTTTAAATTTTTGATTCACACTTATTAATTTTTTATCCGTGGCTGCAATACTTTAGGCGGGAAATTGATCCCATACATATTGTTTATTACGGTAATAAGGTGATTACTGAATTTGGTCCTCCAATATCACTGTCTTAGAACATTAAGCCACATTAAACGTTTTTCACGTAAAGCGCTTTAAGAATGTCGTCAGTATAGGAACATCATTTCTCTCGGACAAGTATCGGAGAATGGGTTAACTTTCAACGGGAACAAGAGGGGAGCAATCTCGCCTGTCATCGTGTTGGAACGGGAATTTACTAAAGAATTTACAGAAGAAAACTTGCAAATTGACATTTTTTCAACATTAATTAATTTTTAATTTTGGTTTATAAAGATTTGCAACCATGGTAACTGTTCCTTTAAGCAAGGGTGATCAAAAAACAAAAGAAAGGAACTCATATCTCACAAAAAAAAAAAAAAAGACTATTTATTTACACAAATAAATCAATATTACAAAAATAAATGTAATTAAAGAAAATACATTGAAAAAAATCTCTCTCTCTCTCTCTCTCTCTCTCTCTCTCTCTCTCTCTCCAGATGCATTTCATCTATCTGTGGTGCAGCACAAAGTGTGTGTTGGCTGTTCTGGGGTCAGTGTTCACGCTGATGTTTGTTCTGGTCTGCTCTGGTCTGTTCTTCCCGTATTCTGGTGACCCGTCCAGCCCGCGACCCAAACGAGTCTTTGTTCAGGTACCAGAGTTTTCTCAAACTCAAACCATAACACTCTGTCCTGTTGAGAAATAAAATAAGCATTAGCTGGAAGTAAGTTTGTTTTTATATATATTTTAATTTAATTTAGTTTAAAACGTTTATAAAAATGGTATTGCTTTACAATAAGGTATTAGTTAATATTAGTTATACATTAACTAACATGAACTAACAATGAGCAATGCAATATTACAGCATTTATTCATCTTTTTCAATGTTAATAAAAATGTTCATGTTAATTCACAATGCATTAACTAATGTTAAGAGATGCAACTTTTGATCTTAATTATGTATTAATAAATGTTGAGGTTAACATTAAGAATAATAAATGTTGTAGAAGTATTTATCATTGTTAGTTCCTGTTAACTACCATAAAAAATATATAAAGACATATTTAAAAAGAAAAAGACAAACAAAATTGAAATGAAACAGAAAATATAAAAATAAAAACTCAAATTTTCAAAATACTAATAAATACTGTAATAGTATCTCAATCATACAAAACACATCACTGGAATAATCCAGGATAAATCAGGTTTAAATGGTGTTTGCAGTAATGAACTGAGTCAAGCAGAGTCAAGAACTATACAGCAAAACCTGGGAGTATATGTGAGACCGCACTCAAGAGTGTTAAAGTGTTCAAATAAAGCCCTATTCGGACAGTAACTGTTTCTCATGTGGACATCTGTAATAATAAATCTACATGGCACCTCAGTGATAAAACTCATGCATTCAGATGGTGATTTATTGTGAGTTTTGTGATCATATGAACCTGTGAATGCATTGATCACGTGGTCATTCGCTTGATTGCTGTAAATAAAATGTCATATACATGGAATAATATGAATAAATTCGTATTTGATTTAATAGGAAAATATTGTTCTATTTATTATTTTATTCTCATTTTCTTTTTTATCTCAAAAGGATGTAATTTAAAAAAATATGGAACTTAGTGGAAACAAGATAATGCAGCCTCTTATTTACATGAGGTAATATAAAGCTGCTTGGTTTGTATTTTTAATGTTGTAAATAGCCTACATATTATACAATTGTATCATATTGCTGTCACAATAACGGCCCATTTCAAATGTTTATGTGCTTTCTTCTTTTTCTCAATCACACTGATAATCATAATGATGACTTTTCTCCCTCAGTGGTTCTGCTTGTTAACAGCAGGTGTTCATCAATAATGGTCAATCGTCACTCAATTATTCACTTAATTATCTTCTTATTACTTATTATTATATTAACTTTAACACTGCTTCAGTGTTCATTTAACACTCATGTTTTAACACTTTAACACTTCTGTGTTCTGTGTTCACTTCTGTGGTCTCACATATACTCCCAGGAGATTTAATTTTACACTGGAGTTTTTGCTGTGTACAGATATTAATCTTATGTTTTTTTTTTGTTAAAGCACTTTAGATTAATTCTTCAGTAAAATGTGTCTAAATCCAATGAAGTGTGTGTGTGTGTGTGTGTGTGTGTGTGTGTGTGTGTTCGTGTTCAGCACATCACACGCAGGTTCCACGAGCTGGACGGATCTCTGCAGAGCTCAGACTCGGGATTCTGGATCAACAGTCTGGATTACACCGGCATGCAGCACATCACTCCTCATATCCCGGAGATCAACGACAGCGTCCACACACACTGTCAGGATCGCTCCTGCCCTTTCCCATGGTTCTCTATCACGTGAGTGTGTGGTGTCTGAGGATTGGAGGATGTAGTTCATGAACCTCGTGACGTCTTTTTCTCGTTGTTTCAGGGAGAACTGGTATCTTCCGGCTCCTGAAGTCTCTCCTGACGCTCCGCTGGACTTCCAGCTCGTATCCAGACAGGACACTGAATGGGGAACCGTTAACATGACCTTTGAGGTCAAAGGTGAGACCTCAGCCTCATTTCATCGAGAACCAAATGGGAGTGATGTCTGCCAGATTTCTAATGTACATAAGATCATTGTTTTTACTATGTATATTACATTATCTATTTTTACAGAGTTGGTCAATAAATCCATATCACTTGCTTTTGATACTTTGTTTGAACCAATTATTATTTCCTTGTGATTGTAATTATGTATTTTAAGTCATTTAAAAGGCTATTGTTTGCTTAGGTCTATTTTTATTACCACCCAAATCAAATTATTACAGATTAGTCGTCGCAATAATCGGCCGATTACTCGATTACCAAAATCATTGTTAGTTACAGATGACTGTTTTTTAAAAGCATTTTTTTAATTATTAAATCTGCTTTTAGTTTAAATTTATATATTACAAATTTGACCATTTTTAACTACAACAAATACAAATTACTAATATTTACATTTATTACTAGTTTTATTTTGCAATTTTATATGTTGATAACGTAAACTGCTTTTAATATTACAAGTATTAAACTTTTTAACTAGTTGTATAATATATTTAATAATTATATAAAAAATAATTACATCATAATATATAAAAAACACCCACATGCATATATAAATAAATATCAAAAAGAATAATGACTGTTGATGACTATTTTTCAAAACCTTTTTTTATATTTAAAGCTGCTGTTTAAAATGTATAACAATGTTTGTGTATATATAGCATATTTTTTAATTTGTTGCATTTCTTTAATTTAAAAAAAATCTTATATTTTAAATTAATTTTATAATATACATGCATATCTACTAGGGGTGGCACGGTTCACAATAATTTTCTTTTAATCTTTAACACTCCAAAAATTTACTTCAGCATTTGATATATAGCTTAATTATCTAATTATTAATTAATTAATTTAATAAATGGGGCCTGTTTGCAAAACGCAGCTTCTCTTTTCCCATCCCGAAGTAATAGAGAGCGGTCACCGTGAGGAAACTTTCAGTGGCCCTGGAGGTCCATCCATCTGTAGTGAGAGCTACGTGGGCTGTGTTGGACAGTTCTTTGTCAATTTCTCCTCCTGCCTCGTCATCATAGGCGTAATTTGGGGCTGGGACATGTCCCCACCACTTTTTGCCAGGGTAGATATTGTCCCCACTACTTTTGAAACATCTCGCAGCACGGATGTACCAATACAAATAAATAAAACATCTCCAGTTAACTAGCAAAGTATTTGTTTCGTTTGTTTGTTAAATAAGAAGCAATCTAGCGCTGAAATGTGCTTTTTTAATCAAGTGATCAAAGTGCTCGTTGCCCCTGCGATCAGTGGCGCGGATACTGTGTTCTCTTGCGGCTCGCGCACACACTCCACTGTCTTCACTCGGACGCGCGCTTCAATCCGTTGAGGAGACTCTCTATTCGTTCCCGTGAAATCACTAAACAAAATTCACACAAATCTGTCCCTGCTTGATATACAACCACTGATAAACATAATCGGTTTTGATGAAAAAGAAAAATATGTATATACAAGTGCGGATCAGAACTCAGAACAGCTGACACGCTTGGCAAAAGTTCTGCCACGGTACCATTAAAATACACAAGTGAACCAGTCGGTCTATGTATTTATTCACGTGAAAAAACAACATATAGTGGAGTAGATCTCATTAAATGTCTGAGTAAACCCAGTGTACTATTTAAATCGATTGCTGGACATCGTAATGTTATTCTACATACATTTGATTTATGATTTAGCATTGTATTAGCACAGGCACGCGGCTACATCGCGCATGCGTCGAACCGTGCGGCGCACACACGGACCGAACTGAACGGTTCGGATGTTTTTTCATGTACCGTGCCACCCCTAATATCTACATTTATATTTGCTATTTATTAAAATTTGTATCCATCCATCCATATATTTTCCTTTGTTTAGAGAGTAAAATCAAATAATCAGCAGCGTTCAATAATCCAGTGAGTGTGTTTGACTGGTTTAGTTGTGTTTATTAATGATGAATAATCTCCACATGTTCAGCGTCTCCTGTTGTTCTCGCTCAGGTCCGAGTCACATGTCTCTGCGCGTAGAGCCCAGCGCCGGCGCGTATCTGATGTCCTTGGCATTGGGCGACGGGACGCGTTTCTACGACCCCAGCAGAGTAAACTTCATATATTACTCTCACGGCCTCGACGCTCCTGTCTGGAACTTCTGGTTTGAGATTGAGGTGGACTTGAGCTAAAGAACCACAGATTTAACATGAGGAGCGTGGAGGTGTTTTTTATGTGTGTTGATGTGTGTTTCTCGTCTTCAGCCGCCCGAGTCCTCAGACGCATCTCCTGACGAGGGCTTGATCTCTCTGGCCGTCTCAGCTCATTATTTCTCCGGTTCAGACCAGCGCTCCGAGCAGCTGGAGTCATTCCTGAAGAGATTCCCAGCTTGGGTTTTCCCCTCTTCATGGATCAGCACGTACCACGTGTACAGATACTGACCCAGTAAACACGTGAGATCATGTGATGATCACAGTGACATCACACCATTCTCATACAGTGATACTCACAGTGTGAGTAATATGTATGAGCTCATTGTGAATTTAAAATGTTGAACAGGTTGAGAGAAGGCGGTTCAAATATTGTTCACTGGGGGGACATTCTACTTTTGTTTCTCAACACTATCACAGTGATATCACAGTGGTGTCACAGTATGAGTGCACACACAGATAACATTTTTTTTTTTATAAGAACGTTTTTCAAACATACAACTGACTTGAGACACAGTCTTAGAAGAAATCAACTGAAGAGAAAAGAAGACATTACATCTGTGAAGATCTCAGCAGAGGAGCATTAAACAACTCCACAAACAGCATTACCACTTATTACTAACCAGACTGACTTTATTTCGGTCAGATTTCTACAGAAGTTCTTATTGAGAATTAACAGAGGTTCAGATGTTGATGTTTTATTAGTGTTTGCTTTAGTTGGGCTCGTGACACTTGACTTTTAGACATTATATTTTCTCTGGCTGCTATACATGTGTTTGTAAGACACATTAATTATGGCAGGAAAAGCCAAAAGAGAATACATCCAAGTGATGTTGGTTTGTTATTGATAAGTTTAGTATTAGTATAGTTTCAGTATGCAGTCTTTGATGTGTTATTCATTTTATATTTTTAATTTTAATAGCCCTGTTATTGTACAGTGTGAGATCCAGCAGTATCATAATCATTTCTGAAGGATTTTAAATGCACAATAAGACACAAACATTTGAACTACTGTGTCATTTAGACAAAAAGAGACATCAAGAATCGGTGTATGAATCTCAACAATAGTGATGATCAAAAGCTTCATGCTGCAATGCATGCTGGGTATCTAGTCTTTCTGTTCACTTTGACCTCACATTGTGGTCATAATATGAGCACACAGTGAGGGCGCTGTGAGGTTACACTTTTAGATCACTGTGAACTCACAGTGGCCCTCATTTATCATTCTTGCGTAGAAACGGGCGTATATATTGGCGTAAGATTATGCTTACACTCCTCTCATCGCCTGATTTATGAAGCTGTGCGTACCTTTGAAATCCAGGTGTACGCAATACCTGCCCTTGATAAATGCCGCGGCTGAAAACGAGCGTCATTAGAATAACACGCCCCTATATATTCAAGTCTCCGCTCCCCCCACGCCCTCATTTTACGCCATGGACACACGGAAGACGGCAAAGAAGAGAAACTTCTTTGAGAAAGAGAAAGCGAAACCAGGGAAGTGGAAAGAAACAAAATTGATTTCTAGATTTTATTATTAATGACGCTTATTGTTATTTAGAAGAAGGTCGTTATTATTATTATTATTATTATTTAAAAGAAGAAGAATGTCATTTTTATTATTTTGTCAGTCTGAATTATTTTTTGGTCATTGAAAGCCTTTCATTACTAAACCCAGTCCGTGCACACCTGCCGGGCCTAACCCTGGCCTAACCATCGTTTTAAAGAATAGTACAACGGCGAGCGCGTCGAGTATAAACGCCAGGTAAACGTCAGGCTCGCAACTTAAGGAATACATATGCCTACAAATCAAATGCTTTGGTAAAGTCACAAAAATTAAACATTGAAGTCCATGTTGCACAAAAATAAAGACTGACGTTTATAATTACTATGTTTTTTTTTTTTTTTTACAGTGGGTCATAATATATCATATCTTATAGTTTGTCAGTGCGTTTTGTGGTGTTAGGAATTGTTTTTCTGCGCATTTCCACACTAACTCAAAACGTGCGTACATGTACACCACCTCCTGAGCTGGCGTAGGATTTGAGTGTGCCGTACGCCAACGTCCATATTGATAAATCTCAAAGTCACTGTGGTTTTGGGTGTACGCTGGAAATTTGGTGTACGCATTTTTGATAAATGAGGGCCATTGTGAGGTCATGGTGAGATCATATTGTTGACTGGGTGGGACAGACCTGTAACATCTCACCCTATGGCTCATTGGTTTGAATCCATGAAGGGAAAAACATCCAAGGTCTCTATTATTTATGGTAGTCTTGTCATGGAGAAATGTAGAACTCTTGGTATTACCTTGGGACTTGGTATTAATTGGGTAAAAAATATGGAAAAATGTCTCTTCTAAAAACTGCCCACCAGCTGATAAAGTGACAAATGTAGCACTGGGTATTAGCAGCTTTCTCCATCTATTCTGAGAATGTCCTCTGATCCGTAACGTCTCTGCTGTTCTTTCACAACTTTTGGAACTGACAATTCATCCTGAGCCATGTATTTTCCTTCTTAATGATGTCTCCTTTGTTACCGTAACTTTTAAAGGTATATAACTGTTTTCGGGTTGAATGGTGGTCTTCTCGCACTCCACTAACACCTGTGAGCGGAAAAAAACACCCTTGCAACTTTGGGCCGCCGGCCTCAGCGTCAGGAAGTATTGTGTGATATCAGGTCTCGCGATGTAACAAATTGCTTACGGCACTGCACACATACACTATCTAAACATTTATATGCTAGCCTTCTGTGTATCATACATACCTCAGTGGCTCCGTGCGTTCGCCGGCTTCTTTGAAAACAAATGCACATGACCAGTGGGAGAAGATGGGAGGGGGGAGAGTCGCCAACGAGTTTTGATGACAGTGTTGTCAAATATCTATTCTGAAGCTGTAGGGGGAGCTCTATAGAGAAACCCGCGAGCAAAAAGCGAGAAAACAGCGAAGAAATCGGCAAAGCTGCATAGGTCTGCTTTCATAGATATCATATATAAACGCTAGATGTCTTATGGCGCAGTCACTTCCGGCATCATCGTTCGGCCATCTTGTGACAGTGCTCTGTGCATTAAGGTGAATGATCAGCACGCACACAAATCCTCTTATCTCGCTGAAATCTTGACGGATTTACAAACGGTTTGGTTTCTTACAAACGTTATTAACGTGGCTATAATTCCGAATGCTTGAAAATGTATGTTATAATTTTTCATATGTATGCAGTGTATGTATGCAGTGTCATAACTACATCTCTGACGTTTATAACAAACCAAACCGTTTGAAAATCGGTAGAAAAATGAGCAAGTTATGGTTATTTAAAAGTACATGCACCATTGAAGTAGTGAGCGAGTACACTGTCGCAAGATGGCCGCCACGTGCGGCCGTCGACCTCCATTGGCCAGCAGTGCGCACGAGATATCTAGCCTTTATATATGATATCTATGTCTGCTTTAATCAAAAACTGACTTTCTGATGGGCAAATGGGACTTCAGGTCCTCTTTTTTATTTTTGCTTGATCTGATTCCTTTTTTAAACTGTTTTTCTTTTCTTTTAATAGACACCTTAATTATCTTTATTTCAATAGACACTTCCTGCCTGTAATTGAATTAATTCAGTGAAAATGTGTCAGTGTGAATGCTGGTAACTTTGTTCGCAAGGAAAACACAAAGTAATCAAAGTAAAATTTAAAAAATAAATCAACAGTTTATTTTTCCATTTAGAAGACAAAAACAAGAAAACAAATTATCCGAAGGAATATGGACCAACAGTAAATGTTTCAAGTAGTTTTCCAAAATTTAACTGGAAATGCAACTTTTAATGACTTCTGCAGTATTAAAATTATTCAACCGCCTGAATAGAACCCCTCACAACAGCACAAATCTGCATCAGGTGTTGTCTCAAGCACACCTTGTAGAAGAGGAAAGTCAACTGCGCCCTCTGCTAGCCACTTGTATTATTAATTTAATAATCATAAAGATCCACATAGTTATCGTGCACTGATCACGCGAACGGACAGCCAATCAAATCACAGTACGTGTGGGGTGACTTCAAATTTTACGGCTGACTCCAGCTCTTTTTTCGCCAGCTCCTTATTCGTCGAACTATTCGTTTCACCTTAAAAAATGTTGGATGGTTGTTAACCCCTCCCCCTCTGTGCTTTTGGTCGTATTTCTTAAAGGAACAGTTGTACGTGAATTACGAGCCTGTGGATCGGGCAGCATTTTTCATTTAACAGGGATACTCCACTTTTTTTGGAAATAGGCTCATTTTACAACTCCCCCAGAGTTAAACAGTTGAGTTTTATCATTTTGGAATCCATTCAGCCGATCTCCGGGTCTGGGGGTCCCACTTTTAGCATAGCTTGCCTTAGCACAGGGGTGTCCAAACTCAGTCCTGGAGGGCCACTGTCCTGCAGAGTTTAGCTCCAACCCCAATTAAACACACCTGAACCAGATAATCAGACCTTGTTTATCTGGTTCAGGTGTGTTTAATTGGGGTTGGAGCTAAACTCTGCAGGACAGTGGCCCTCTAGGACTGAGTTTGGACACCCCTGCCTTAGCATAATGAATTGAACCGGACAAGACCATTAGCATCTCTCTCAAAAAAATGAACAAAGAGTTTCGATATTTTATCTATTTAAAACTTGACTCTTCTGTAGTTACATTGTGTACTCGTGGACTCCTCCTATTGCTCAGCTACTGTTCGGATGCTCTTGCTTACTGCTCCGCGCTTTGCTCTATTGCTTTTACATTTTATCTCCTATATTTTGATATTTTATTTCCTTTTATCACCTAATTTTAACTTCAGTAAATCAGCACAGTGCTCAGACGACAAAGTTTGGATTACTAAAAAAACGCAGAATTCTTTTACCCGACCAGCTTACATTCCAGGGAAAGGAAAACACAAGGATAAGAGAGAAAATGTCTCTTCTGGTTCAAGAATCTACTTGCTGCACAAACTGCCACAGACTTTTACAAAGGATTGCAGTTCTTGAAACAAAGTTACTTACGGGACCACCAAACCAGACGGAGCACACAACAGAGCTTCGTCATGGACAGCCTCAGCATACAGCCGGTGAGTCCCATGAAACTAGTTCTCCTCGACAGGTAGAGAAACAAGCCGATCGACAAATAGATGGCACAAACAGGGAGCGAGACCCAAAGGCACTCGAGACATCAGATTTTCACAAGCCTCACATATTACCGCAATAGCATCCTCTACCCCAGATACAGCTCTGACAAGGATTGCAAACACTGACCTCCTACCACCGCCTATACATCTTGAGAACAGATTTGAAGTACTAATGAATGTAAATGAGGAATCCCCAAATGTGATGAATGTGACCGAACACAGACTGAATGGGCCAGTAGCTAACACTGATGCTAACTGGCGCTCAAGGTCGAGCAGACAGCGGCACTCAGCTCAGAGCGCTGCCAAGCCCAGGACTCTGATAGTGGGGGACTCCATAATCAGAAACATTAGCAGCAGGGATACAACTACAGTCTGCCTTCCACAAGCAACAACTTCTGATGTAAACAGGGAACTTCAGAACATTCTGATGGAACATAAGACTGCAAATCGACTCATCACTCATGTGGGGAAGAATGATATTCATAAAGAGCAGTCAGAACTCCTTAATAGACTGAAAGTTCAAACATTCATCAGTGGACCTCTCCCAGCAAGAGGAACAAACAGGTTTTCATGGTTGCTAGGGCTTAATACATGGCTGCAAAAAAACTGCAATATAAAAGGAGTAAACTTCATTGACAATTTCAATCTTTTCTGGAGTCAACGACAACTATTTCATCGGGATGGCCGTCACCCAAACACACTTGGTTCAAGAGTGTTAAAGGACAATTTCTACTTCTCCCTCAATCATCCTTCTGCAGTGTGTGTCAATCTGAACGACACACACACAACTGGAAACAGTATGAATGACCACGGGCCTTCACTTCAGCAGCAAAATGGACATGCGTTTGACATACCACACAAGGACAATGATAACACCACTCCGCCACAACAACCTCTGCTCACGGACTCAATCTCAGCTGAGCCCTGCCCACAGAGCTCACCACAGACAGACATATCAGAACTGCTTGAAGATTCAGCACCCAAGGACGACTTCCTGGAAAACAGCCAGGGAAGCCAGGACAGCATATTACAGCCTCCTATAACACCAGAGCAACAGCCCCTTTCACCAGACACTTTTTCCCTCTCTCCAGCATCGCCACTTCTGTGCTTCTCACAGAAAATGGAAGAACTGGTGCATGCTGGAACCAAACTATCCCACTCCTTTGCTGCAAGCCCCCAGATACCAACCAAAAAAAGACAGGCACCGCAACCACCAAAGCATGCGGGCCCAGCTCGCCCTCCCCCTTCTGTGAGAGCTCTTCGGCCTCTGCCACAACGCCAGGGCCCACACCCTCCTCTATCAGCTCGAGGTGAACCAAAAACAACTGATACCAGCTCTCAGTGATATGTGTCGGGTCTCCGCTCTGATAACATTAACTTTCTCAAATGTTTACAGAACAAGCGGGAACCCAGTGTGCCTGTATCTTTCTCTATTGCTGTTCTATTACAAGATAGAAAGAAGGCCTTCAATAGCCGTACAGCAAACCCAACTAATCTGGTGCCTATTACATGTCAACCTAAGATTGCTGTGACAAAAAGTAAGACTGTCAAGTTAGCACTTTTAAATATTCGTTCACTTAAAAATAAATCACTTCTAGTCAACGACTTAATAACCACAAACAACCTGGACTTTATACTTCAAAATGAAACCTGGCTAGAAGACAGCTGCAGTGCAACAATCCTCAATGAAGCAGCCCCTCCTAACTTTACTTTTATGAGTGTCTGCAGAGCTGTTAAGAGAGGTGGGGGTTTAGCTGCTCTTTTTAAAGATATTTATCATTGTATAAATTGTTTTAAAAACTTTTGATCTGACTCAGCATGTACATGGACCCACACACAATCGTGGACACACTCTAGATTTACTTATCAGTAAGGGTCTAAACATTTCATCGATTGTTATTAAGGATGTAGCACTGTCTGATCATTTCTGTATTTTCTTTGATATATTGATCTCTCCTGCCACTGAAGCTAGATCTGTGTCTGTCAAGAAGAGATGCTTAAATGAAAACACTGGTGTCCTATTTATGAAGGCTATATCTTTAACACCAAGCATATCTGCAGACTCTGTTGATTTTGTCCTTGATTCTTTTAACTCAAAAGTTAAAGGTGTAATTGATGATATTGCTCCTGTTAATGTCAGGAAGAAGAATGGCAGACAAAAAGCACCTTGGAGAAACTCAACAGCAGTGCAAAATATGAAAAGACAATGCAGAAAAGCAGAGCGCATGTGGCGGAAGACAAAACTTGTAGTCCATTATAACATCTACAAAGACAGCCTTCATGCTTTCAATATGGAACTAAGCAAAGCTAGACAGACTTTCTTCTCAAATATTATAAACAGCAATTTAAACAACACACGCACTCTTTTTGCTACTGTAGAGAGACTGACAAACCCCCCAAGCCAGATTCCCAGTGAAATGCTTTCAGAGAACAAGTGCAGTGAGTTTGCTTATAATATCATTGCTTATAATTTGCAATAATATCAGAAAGGTGATCAGCACATCCTTGAGTTGCACTGGGGTAAGACAGATCAAACCACCTGAGAAAGTAGTTACTATGTCTGACTTCAAAGAAATTGATGGCAAAATTTTGGAAGAAACCGTACAGCACCTTAAAAAATCAACCTGTGCTCTTGACACACTTCCCACATCATTTTTCAAAAGTGTGTTAAACAGTTTAGAAGCAGATCTCCTAGAAGTGGTAAATGCTTTACTTCTCTCTGGGAGTTTTCCAAACTCCCTGAAAACTGCAGTTGTCAAGCCCCTCCTGAAAAAGAGCAATCTGGATAAGACCATATTAAGCAACTATAGGCAGATCTCAAATCTTCCTTTCATAGGCAAGATCATTGAAAAAGTTGTCTTCAATCAGCTGAACAAATTCTTGAGCTTGAATGGACACTTTGACAATTTTCAATCTGGTTTCCGACCGCACCACAGCACAGAGACAGCGCTCATAAAGATAATAAACGATATTCGCTTAAATACTGACTCAGGCAAATTATCGGTGCTGGTACTACTCGACCTCAGTGCTGCATTTGACACTGTCGATCATAACATACTTCTGGACAGGCTGGAAAACTGGGTGGGGCTTTCTGGGATAGTCCTAAAATGGTTCAGGTCATACTTAGATGGGAGAGGTTATTATGTGAGTATAGGAGACCATAAGTCTGAGTGGACATCCATGACATGCGGAGTCCCTTAAGGCTCAATTCTTGCGCCACTCCTGTTCAACCTGTATATGCTCCCAATGACCCAAATAATGAGAAAGAACCAAATCTCTTACCACAGCTATGCAGACGACACACAGATCTACTTAGCCCTATCACCCAACGATTACAGCCCCATTGACTCCCTGTGCCAATGCATTGATGAAGTTAACAGTTGGATGTGTCAAAACTTTCTTCAGTTAAACAAAGACAAAACTGAAGTCATTGCGTTTGGAAACAAAGATTAAGTTCTCAAGGTGAATGCATACCTTCACTCTAGGGGTCAAACAACTAAACATCAAGTCAGGAATCTTGGTGTGACACTAGAGTCAGACCTTAGTTTCAGTAGTCATGTCAAAGCAATAACTAAATCAGCATACTATCATCTGAAAAATATTGCAAGAATTAGATGCTTTGTTTCCAGACAAGACTTAGAGAAACTTGTGCATGCTTTCATCACCAGCAGGGTGGATTACTGTAATGGACTCCTCACTGGCCTTCCCAAAAAGACCATAAGACAGTTGCAGCTCATACAGAACGCTGCCGCCAGGATTCTGAGCAGAACCAGAAAATATGAACATATCACACCAGTCCTCAGGTCTTTACACTGGCTCCCAGTTCAATTTAGGATTGATTTTAAAGTATTATTACTGGTATATAAATCATTCAATGGCCTAGGACCTCAATACATTGCAGATATGCTCACTGAATATAAACCCAACAGATTACTCAGATCATTAGGATCATATCAGCTAGAAATACCAAGGGTTCACTCTAAGCATGGCGAGTCCGCTTTTAGCTATTATGCCAGCCGCAGCTGGAACCAGCTTCCAGAGGAGATCAGACGTGCTCCTACAGTAGTCACTTTCAAATCCAGACTCAAAACACTTCTGTTTAGCTATGCATTTACTGAATGAGCACTGTGCCCATGTTCGTCCGACTGTTTGTACTGTACTGTATTTTATTTTTTATTTTTCTAAACTGTTTTAATTATTCTTATTTCTTTTTATTATTTTAATTTCTTCTATGTAAAGCACTTTGAATTGCCATTGTGTATGAAATGTGCTATATAAATAAACTTGCCTTGCCTTGCCTTGCCTTGCCTAGTTTGGAGACAGTGATGTCTTGTTTACACTTTCGCCTGGCTCCGAAGAGAGAGAGAGAGAGAGTGCGCGCGACCGGGGTCTCTCTCTCTCTGCTCGTTCTTTCAGTTAAACATGCGCCCTGTCACAAGTGCGGCAGTTCATCTACATTAGACGGTGTAATGAAGCGTGTGGGTTACTACATCCAACAACCGAACATTTTAACTTACCCTCTCGTAACTTCTGCATCCTTTAGCTTGGACTACAAAATTGCAGCAAGAAAAAAAAATGGCGGATTGCTCGAAGTGTTGGGCCGGAAGTCAATGTCCTTATTTGGCAGTTCCGCTGCAAATACTGTGACGTAATAGTTCAAAAAACATCATAGAGAACAGAAAAATCGAAACAGGTTGAAAAATAAGGCCAAAACAGAATATAAAGTTATCAACCCCTTACGAAAATTAACCATGGTTTTACTATAGTAAAACTGTAGTTAACTACGACCGTAGTAGCCGTGGTATTTTGGCGGAAACCATGGTTTTTAAAAACCATGGTTTTGATACCATAGTTTTACTACAGTTATATTGTAGTAATACTATAGTAAAACGGTAGTTAACTACAACCGTAGTAACCGTGGTATTTTGGCGGAAACCATGGTTTTTACAAACCATGGTTTTGATACCATGGTTTTACTACAGTTATATTGCAGTAATGCTACAGTTAAACCATAGTAACCATGACTGTAGTTTTCTCCAAAAACTAAATGGTAAAATGGTAGCCATGGTTTTACAAAATTCTTGAATTACATTTAAGCCATTTACTTGCAACAAACATCTACAAAATAACAACAGAAAGAAGTTACCATTCTATGATACAGACTTTATTACAGAAATTACATAATCTGAAAACATATAGACTTGCATTTGTTCTCACATGTGACATAAAACAATAAACTACAAAGTTATACAAAATTATTGGTGATAAAGTGCAATGGTTAAATTCAGTTGCTAATTTACAAATAAAAAAAATAGCAATTTGTTCCACTGTAATAATGATTTATATACAAATATAACACAAATAAACATGACTTAGAGCACCTTTAAATACACAGCATCTACCTCCTCTAAAAATGTCTATAACATGTAAACACGTGTTCAACACAAGCATATTTGCAATTTATACTGTACATACATTAACAAGATGACATTACTTAATAACTTCATTACTTAAACATTACTAAAAGTTTAATGGAAAATTCTTACATATACTACTAAACAAATTCAGAAGAAATTAGCAGTTCTTTGAAGAATGTTTAAAATGATATCCACTCACAAGAGATGAAGACATGGAGTCTCCTCAAGGGGGATGAAAACTCTAGGTGAAGAAGTTTTTGTTCAATAACATGTGATGCAGCATCCATGCCAGTAGCTGTCAGTATGAAGTCTGTCATATAGGCCAGCAGGTTACAGTCCAGCTTTGGTTTGGTTCTGTCTTGACCTTCAGCCCAAATGGACGCAGGAACTAAAATGAGAAGAATACACACCACATTAACACACAGCTTGCTGGAATACTCAACTGTACTATTGAGTAGCCGAGTAATAATGTCCAAAGTGCAATAATGTCCATTCAGCCAGTGTTTTCATAAATAACCCATAAATTATTAGGGCTCCAAAAGCCAAGCAGAAAGAATGTACATTATATGATCAGCTGAGTGTATTTTCTTTTACTTATACTCTTGAAAGGTTAAACAGAACAAAAAGTACATGTCTCATATATACATCATTTCACGAAAGAGAAAATGAGATGGAGAAAGTATTGGTTTGAGTAGAGACATCTGTAACCAACAAAGGGATAGAGCTCTAGACACTCAATTCAATCGTAAATGCATGATAACAGATAATCAAGAAAGCTATTGTATTGTTTCAACCTGGAAAACAGTGCATGAGTCACGTGGACCTATTTTATGGTGATTTTTCATTCCTTTTACAGTTTAAAAAAAATATCTGTTACATTTCACTACATGAAAAGAACAAATCAGAACATTCTTCCAAATAGGGGTGGGCGATATGCCAAAAATATCATATCACGATTGTTTTTCAGGAAAATCACGATTCACAATTTTATCACGATTCTTTTTTATGTTGGTTCTACTATTTTGTGACTGAGCATTACAGCCAAACTAAACTAATGTCCATATTTTAAAAACAAAGCCTTAGGTAACAAAATATAAAATAAAAAAGAATGGCAGACAGGGTCGAAGATAAAAAAATTTTCTTTGTTATTAAATATTAAGATCAAAGATACACATTACACATACACAACAACTTAATTAAATAAACAGTGCTTTATGTTTTCAGCTACAGTAGGTGCATTTTACAGTAGCATTGAAGAAAGTAATTAAATGAACAAATATGAAAATAAAACAAAACATTGACTTCACTGTATAAATTATACATTTATACTTATTAAAGCTACTATTAAAAGTTATCAGTCAAGAGCAGTGAGTGATTTTCTCTTTGCATTTTGTTGTTTTATTAGTTTGCGTTCAGTTTAGACATAACCGACTTTGTCTATGTAAACCTTGTGTGTATTTGACAGTATTAGCACAATAAGACTCGAAAGATATCTTAGTCCAGTATCCAGGCGCTGGTAGACAGGCTTTTAGTGCATGTGAGCTTCACGTGTAGGTGCTGAGAAACACACACGTTAGAACAGCGCATCAGCACGCAAATTAAATGTTTAACCGACAAGGCATTAAAGCACATGCAAATTATGAACTTTTGTGAACTGCAGTGTGCCGTTCCGCTGCGTTAACATTTTATGTGAATATACGTCGTGTTGTTCAGTATGTTTGGACAGAGGTGCCAGAACATCGTCATATCGCACACCCCTACTTCCAAAGTTCATGTTTTGTGTTCCACAGAGTAGATGACGACAGATATAGAATATTTTTTGGTAAGTTACTTATCCCTTTAATGTTTATCATATTTTGTTATACTGACATTTGTTAGACAACAATTAATTGGTTTGTAAATGTACTTACCACTAATACACTCGAATTGCCAATAGAACTCGCTTTCTTCCAGTCCAAGAATTCTTTTCTTCATGTTGGTATAGATTGGACAGTTTTTTTTGGAAAACTGGGGACAAAAAAAAAAAAAAAAAAAAAAGATTTTAAAAGACAAAAAATGTAGATATACAGTACATACCATATAATCATTATATGTTTATTAATGGTATTCACTATGACTTCACTATTTACCTGGCAAACAGCTGATGGTTTCACACTCTCTCGTCTGTATTAAAGAAGATGATAAATAGAAATGACATTTTTGACAGTCACAAATTGTCCAATGTCATTAAATGTAATGCTTAAGACCTGTGCATGGATAGACAATTCTGTGTGGATGTCAAAATATATTAACAATACGGAACAAGATTTTAGATTCAAATTCAATTTGAATTGGTTATAGATCTGCCAGGTTCTCACAGCAGCCAATCACAGCGCACTCCCTCTCCCACTTCGGTTCAGCTTCGTTCATCTTAGGAACACAAATGAAGATAATTTTAATGAAATTCTGAGGGCTTTCTGTCTCTCCATTGGGAGCAATGCAACTAACACATTCAAGGCCCAGAACGATGGGAAAGACATCATTGAGTGGGGTGGTGTGGCGCAATGGATAAGACACATGCCTTTGGTGTGAGAGACCCGGGTTCGAATCCACTGTGCGACACCAATGTGTCCCTGAGCAAGACACTTAACCCCTAGTTGCTCCAGAGGTGTGCGACCTCTGACATATATAGCAATTGTAAGTCGCTTTGGATAAAAGCGTCAGCTAAATGAATAAATGTAAATGTAATGTAAATGAAGTAATCCATGTGACTCCAGTGGTTTAACCGATTTTATGAAGCGATGCCGGTGCTTTGCTTGTTTTTGCAAAAAAAATAAAAATACTGACCTGCAATCCAGTAGGAGGAGCACTGCGACATATGCGAATTGTGTTGACTAGATAATATTATTTTGTAAATATAGAGGTAAATTATGCTGGGTTTTTTTTGCACAAAACAAAGCACTTGCATCGCTTCATTAAATTGAGGTTAAACCACTGGAGTCACATGGATTACCTCAATGGTGTCTTTACTACCTTTCTGGGGCTTGAATGTATTAGTTGCGTAGGCTACCAATGGAGGAACAGAAAACTCTTGGAGTTCATTAAAAATATCTTCATTTGTGTTCCGAAGATAAACGAAGGTCTTACGGGTTTGGAACGACATGAGGGTGAGTAATTGATGACAGAATTTTTTTTTTACAATTTTTAGCTAAACTATACCTTTAAGGAATCCTGGAAACACCTTAATTCAACCACAGCATGCACTCGGTCCATTTTCTGGAATGACTGAAATGCAGATAAGAAAACAACAGTTTCACAAAAAAGCACAGCAGTTTTAAAAAGCTTCATATAAAGTACCCAGAAAAGTTAAATGTTAGCTGCAGCCCTATTTTACAGCGCAAATCTTCTCCATACTCTGCACTTTTATGATAGAAGCTTGTTCCCACATTTGAGAAACTGTTTACACAAAAACACTGCTTTAACTTTAATTTGTCATGCACTCTTGAATGTGCAAAGTAGAGCTAGGGCTACTGTATGATGAAAGGCAAGATGTTCACTAAAAATAAGATGAAGAAGTCACATGGACAATATTTTTAAAACTTTCTGAATTTAAATTAAGTAAATAAAGTGATAGTTCACCCCCAAATGGAAATTCTGTCATTAATTACTCACCCTCATGTAGTTCCAAACCTTTAAGACTTTCGTTAATCTTAGGAACACAAATGAAGATCTTAATAATGAAATCTGAGAGCTTTCTGACCCCCATAGACAGCTAAGCAACTACCTCTTTAACGCTTTAAAAAGTTAAAGTGATTGTAAAACTAATCCATATAAATTTAATGGTTTAGTCTAAATTTTGTGAAGACATGATCGCTTCCTTAATGATGAACAGGTTGACACTGTCACCATTCATGTTAAATACCCTTAAACGTTAAAAGGATGACAAGACAAATATTTCGCTTTCCTTGGACACGGCAACCTTTTCACGAATATATATATGACTTGACCTCAAAAACAGATGCAGGTCATCGCACGCACTCAGTCGATCACTCTCATTCACTGTCTGTTTAGGCTTAAGTGCAAATCAGCGAAGCCTCTATACAAACCACCATGATAAAAACATTGTCTTGTTATCATTATTAACTTATTTTACATCCAATACACATGCACGAAGTTCAAAACTAGAAGGGTATAGCCTTTTGAAAAAAGAAAACACGCGAATATCGCGGTTGCTGTGGTTACTTACATTCCTCTGCGGTTGGCTTGTCAGTAGCGCGGTACTGCGATATTGCGGTTATCGCCACAACAGATTTAATTTAGTCTTTTCTTCACACTTAAACAATGATTGGCGAACATAAACAGAAGCTCAACCGAACATGCTTGACACGTGAGAGCAAACCTCTCTCAAACGTGCTGCGCAACACACGAGAATGAACCTCGTTTGTTCTTGCATGTCAAGCAAACATGCTTGAGCTTCTGTTTACCGTAACTGATGTTTGAATTTATGAATGTTTATATGTGAATAAAAGCCTAAATTCAACCTGTTCATCATAAAGGAAGCGATCATGTCATCATATGGATTAGTTTTACAATCACTTTAACCCTTTAACACTTAAGACACTTACGATTGCATTTTTATAAATACCCGCAATGAACGTAGCAAAATTCAATGTGGATTTAAAAAAAGGATTCCGGCAAAATTCAATGTGGATTTAAAAAAAGTATTCCGAGCCAATCACATTCCCGCACCGCCCTGTCAATCACTGCATCAAGTGCCTTAACTTTGAGTGTAAATGCTAGGAAACATAACTTAAATTATCATTTTGTTACAATATTTACTTGAACATGTTAAACATCTAATTTCTGTAATAAATTTTAATTGTAATTTTAAAAACATATAAACGTTCAAATGTATGTTCAAATTATATGTTAAAGCTAGTGTAGTAATCCCAGCAGGCACTTTATCAAGACTGACATCACTCTGTCATTATGGCAAACAAACTCTTAGGACTAAAAATTCAACCTCACCAGAAAAAAGAATATCATAAGATTAAAGGGATACTCCACTTTTTTGGAAATAGGCTAATTTTACAACTCCCCCAGAGTTACATTTACATTTATTCATTTAGCTGACGCTTTTATCCAAAGCGACTTACAATTGCTATATATGTCAGAAGTCGCACGCCTCTGGAGCAACTAGGGGTTAAGTGTCTTGCTCAGGGACACATTGGTGTCTCACAGTGGATTCGAACCCAGGTCTCTCACACCAAAGGCATTTAGCATAGCTTAGCATAGATCATTGAATCGGACAAGACCTCTCTTAAAAAAATGAACAAATAATATTTGTTATTTTTCCAAAAAAAGTGGAGTATCCCTTTAAGAAACTCAAATAACTTATTGTACTGATACTTGCCTCACAGCTGAGGATGCAGGAAGACTTCCAGATGTGTGATGATCAGTGAGACCAGCACTGGTAGTTTACCCCATCATCTTCATGATCTAAAAATCAAAAACACATTTGCTGAGTTTCAACAAAGTTCTCTGTTAAAATGAATGACCTGTATATGACTTAGGGCAGAATCAGGTAAGTTAATCGCAATCATTTAAACACAGAGAACGAGTGATCTACTATTTTATCTGTGCACTGTTCAGTGGTGTTCAGTCACGTTCAACTGCATACAGTATTGTGGACTAATGTGAAGTACACCAGCATGGAACCTCTGGTTAAGCATTCATTTACAATAATTACCTATTAAATGTGTAGCCTACTCACGACACAGAAACTCAATTGCTTTAAAATATATTTGCAGACGGTTAATATCACCGACTCGATTCGTACCTACACAATTTACACTCGTTATTGTCAGTCATGTTAAGTTGCAGAGATGGGGGACTCGAGTCACATGACTTGACTCGAGTCAGACTCGAGTCGCTAAATTAAGGACTTGAGACTTGCTTGACTAAATAAAGAAAATGACTCGACTTGACTTTGACTTGATATCCAATGACTCGAGACTTGACTTGACTTGAACTGTATGACTCGAGAATGACTTGATATACATTTTTATATAAATCATCGCAACATCAATTGATGAACAAAATGAAAGCAACGGAACCATTGACGGCAGTCATCAGATTCTGCGCGATTGCGTGACGCTGCACAAGTCAAGCACAGAAAAAACAAACATCGCGGTGAGCGCGGCAGCGCGCTAAATACAAAAACATCTCCCAGCATCGTTTCTTTTTGGATATAAAGACTAAAATTGACCATATTCATACAAGAAGATTTGCTGTACGCATAATAACTGGCAAGGGATATCGGACGACCATCACAAGCTCGAACAGTCGAACTTCATTCACCACGTCTAAAAGTAAGCTATGGCTTAACCTGTTTGTTAATTTGACTTTCTTTAAAACTAAATCTTTAAATCTAGAGAGAATATTGGTCAAAACAGCATGCCTCTTTATAGGCTACACAATTATGTTTTCAAATGTAGCTTAATGTTGTCAATATTCAAATGATAATTAATGATGGCATATGTTTTGTATAACATTTGCCACATTTCTTTCGAATCATGCTTTAAAGCCAAATATATTGTTCTTTCCAATGACAAAAAACTACATAGAAAACATAGTCGTGTTTTATGTTTCTCTTAAAGCAGGGTTAGATGTTATCAGGGGGTTGGGGGCAAAATGCCAGCAGAATTAATATGCACCCAAAATTCAAAATGTGGTGGAAAAATTGCCCTAGTATGAGTTATTTTTATAATTAGCCTAGGCGGATTTACCTTCATATTTAAAAATATATAACTTATATAAAGGGGATGCCAGTTTGAAGAATGCCATTTGGTGGCATAGGAACCATTATACTTTTTGTGAATTGTTTAAATACCTTTTAATGGTCTTCTGCAATGTTTGAGGCATATTTATTTTTTCATGATTTAATGTTGGCCTAATTTCAGTTACATTTACATTTTAGGCTATGTAGTTTGAAATTTTATTTATTTTTAATTTTTTCGATTTTTATTGTAGTAATCACTCAGCTGTATGTGGAAATGCATATTTAAAAAAAAAAATGTTGCAAATAAAACCATAGTCCACAACTTCTGTAGTTTTAACTTATTTTAATATATAAATTCAGTGAAATCATCAAACGTGTGTATGACTTGCCAGTGACTTGTGACCCAAGCTACGACTTGACTTGACTTGCTTGACATAAAGCAGTGACTTGACTTGACTTGACTTGCTTTTCGCAAAATTGACTTGGACTTGCTTGAGACTTGAAGGTTAAAGACTTGAGACTTGCTTGTGACTTGCACATGTGTGACTTACTCCCACCTCTGTTAAGTTGTAACGCTTTATACATTTGTTATTTGGTTAAACATAAAACCCACCTTTGAATTTCCTTTTCTCTTCATCTTATAATTCGGGTCCGGCCTCTGTGAAGCGAGGGCGAAGCCATGGTTGTTGTGGTGCTCGTGCTCCGAAGTTCCCGCTCTCCATCTATTTGAAAATGCAGTAACGGCTGCAGCGACCTTGGGCAATCAGATTTATGTTGCCTAATAGCAAAGTTAACATTTAACAGTTATAGTGGATAATGGAGAACAAACGCCATATTATGTGTACACGCAATGACTTAATACTAGTCAAAGATTAAAGAGTGTATAACTTAACTTACAAGTCAAACATGGCTAAAAGCGATTTTAATCTATCGAGTACTCCTGCCCTGAGAGCAGCGCGTAATACACTAAAATAACAGCGATTTGAATCTATTGAGTACTCCTGCCCTGAGAGCAGCGCGTAATACACTAAAATAACAGCGATATGAATCTATTGAGTACTCCTGCCCTGAGAGCAGCGCGTAATACACTAAAATAACAGCGATTTGAATCTATTGAGTACTCCTGCCCTGAGAGCAGCGCATTAAAAATAACACAGTAATATTAACCTATTGAGTACTCCTGCCACGAGAGCAGCGCATATTACACTAAAAATAACACAGTAATATGAATCTATTGAGAACTCCTGCCCTGAGAGCAGCGCATTACACTAAAATAACAGCGATTTGAATCTATTGAGTAATCCTGCCCTGAGAGCAGCGCGTAATACACTAATATAACAGCGATTTGAATCTATTGAGTACTCCTGCCCTGAGAGCAGCGACTAATACACTAAAAATAACAGCGATTTGAATCTATTGAGTACTCCTGCCCTGAGAGCAGCGGATTAAAAATAACACAGTAATATTAACCTATTGAGTACTCCTGCCATGAGAGCAACGCATATTACACTAAAAATAACACAGTAATATGAATCTATTGAGAACTCCTGCCCTGAGAGCAGCGAGTAATACACTAAAATAACAGCGATTTGAATCTATTGGGTAATCCTGCCCTGAGAGCAGCAAGTAATACACTAAAATAACAGCGATTTGAATCTATTGAGTACTCCTGCCCTGAGAGCAGCAAGTAATACACTAAAATAACAGCGATTTGAATCTATTGGGTACTCCTGCCCTGAGAGCAGCACATTATACACTAAAAATAACACAGTAATATGAATCTATTTGAGTACTCCTGCCATGAGAGCAACGCATATTACACTAAAAATAACACAGTAATATGAATCTATTGAGTACTCCTGCCCTGAGAGCAGCGCATTACACTAAAAATAACACAGTAATATGAATCTATTGAGAACTCCTGCCCTGAGAGCAGCGCATTACACTAAAAATAACACAGTAATTTGAATCTATTGAGAACTCCTGCCCTGAGAGCAGCGCATTACACTAAAATAACAGCTATTTGAATATATTGAGTACTCCTGCCCTGAGAGCAGCGCATTACACTAAAATAACAGCGATTTGAATCTATTGAGTACTCCTGCCCTGAGAGCAGCGCGTAATACACTAAAATAACAGCGAATCTATTGAGTACTCCTGCCCTGAGAGCAGAGGATTAAAAATAACACAGTAATATTAACCTATTGAGTACTCCTGCCATGAGAGCAACGCATATTACACTAAAAATAACACAGTAATATGAATCTATTGAGAACTCCTGCCCTGAGAGCAGCGCGTAATACACTAAAAATAACACAGTAATATGAATCTATTGAGTACTCCTGCCCTGAGAGCAGCACATTATACACTAAAAATAACACAGTAATATGAATCTATTTGAGTACTCCTGCCCTGAGAGCAACGCATATTACACTAAAAATAACACAGTAATATGAATCTATTGAGTACTCCTGCCCTGACAGCAGCGCGTAATACACTAAAATAACAGCGATTTGAATCTATCGAGTACTCCTGCCCTGAGAGCAGCGCGTAATACACTAAAAATAACAGCGAATCTATTGAGTACTCCTGCCCTGAGAGCAGAGGATTAAAAATAACACAGTAATATTAACCTATTGAGTACTCCTGCCATGAGAGCAACGCATATTACACTAAAAATAACACAGTAATATGAATCTATTGAGTACTCCTGCCCTGAGAGCAGCGCGTAATACACTAAAATAACAGCGATTTGAATCTATCGAGTACTCCTGCCCTGAGAACAGCGCGTAATACACTAAAAATAACAGCGATTTGAACATATTGAGTACTCCTGCCCTGAGAGCAGCAAGTAATACACTAAAATAACAGCGATTTGAACATATTGAGTACTCCTGCCCTGAGAGCAGCAAGTAATACACTAAAATAACAGCGATTTGAATCTATTGAGTACTCCTGCCCTGAGAGCAGCGCGTAATACACTAAAATAACAGCGATTTGAATCTATTGAGTACTCCTGCCCTGAGAGCAGCGCGTAATACACTAAAATAACAGCGATTTGAATCTATTGAGTACTCCTGCCCTGAGAGCAGCGCATAATACACTAAAATAACAGCGATATGAATCTATTGAGTACTCCTGCCCTGAGAGCAACGCATATTACACTAAAAATAACACAGTAATATTAACCTATTGAGTACTCCTGCCCTGAGAGCAGCGCATTACACTAAAAATAACACAGTAATATGAATCTATTTGAGTACTCCTGCCCTGAGAGCAACGCATTACACTAAAATAACAGCGATTTGAATCTATTGGGTAATCCTGCCCTGAGAGCAGCGCGTAATACACTAAAATAACAGCGAATCTATTGAGTACTCCTGCCCTGAGAGCAGAGGATTAAAAATAACACAGTAATATTAACCTATTGAGTACTCCTGCCATGAGAGCAACGCATATTACACTAAAAATAACACAGTAATATGAATCTATTGAGTACTCCTGCCCTGAGAGCAGCGCGTAATACACTAAAATAACAGCGATTTGAATCTATTGAGTACTCCTGCCCTGAGAGCAGCGCGTAATACACTAAAATAACAGCGATTTGAATCTATTGAGTACTCCTGCCCTGAGAGCAGCGTGTAATACACTAAAAATAACAGCGATTTTAATCTATCGAGTACTCCTGCCCTGAGAGCAGCGAGTAATACACTAAAATAACAGCGATTTGAATCTATTGGGTACTCCTGCCATGAGAGCAACGCATATTACACTAAAAATAACACAGTAATATGAATCTATCGAGTACTCCTGCCCTGAGAGCAGAGCGTAATACACTAAAATAACAGCGATATGAATCTATTGAGTACTCCTGCCCTGAGAGCAGAGCGTAATACACTAAAATAACAGCGATATGAATCTATTGAGTACTCCTGCCATGAGAGCAACGCATATTACACTAAAAATAACACAGTAATATGAATCTATTGAGTACTCCTGCCCTGAGAGCAGCGCATTACACTAAAAATAACACAGTAATATGAATCTATTGAGTACTCCTGCCCTGAGAGCAGCGCATTACACTAAAAATAACACAGTAATATGAACCTATTGTACTCCTGCCCTGAGAGAAGCATGTAAGTTAACGTATAGGCTACACAAAAAAATAACACATTATGAAACTTTATGTATTTCTGCTCGCAACGCAAGAGCAGGAGATAACGTATAATTTTGACTGACGAAATGTCGCGGAGATTTGAACGAGTTATGTGATCTCATTGGGAAAGCATACCAGTAACGTTAATGCTAATGCATTAGCTGCTTTGGTGCGGTCGACTAAAGCAGCAGTAGCAGTTTTAACATTAAGTGACATGGCATCTGACGCACAGAAGCCAATGGCACATGTCACTATGCGTATTGGCACATCCGGTGGCACATCCGGTCTTCATTGGCATGTGCCAGTGGATAGTGGCATGTGTCACTGACATCGCGACATACTGACATGACACCTGACTGACACCGAGTCGCGGAACATGTGTGTTGTTGCAACACCTCCAGTACTGACTGACAGATTAATCAAACACCTATAGCCTACTGACCTAATTGTGGCACAAAATCCAAAATAAATAGCCTAATTTTGTGATATTTAAAATATCAATTTAAACGAATTAAAGTGCATTAATATTTTTTCAAACGTGTTATTTGTGTCACGTCTGTATTTGATTGGTATGTGCCACTGAATGTTTTGTAATACCAGTAAGTGCTACTTTATGTTGTTTATCTGGCAAAGTCACAAACTGCCCATTCTAGGAAAGACACGAAATAAATCAATCATGGGTCACTACGAATAACGTATTAACAGTCGCGCCCGTTACTGTAAACCTTTATTTTTGCGTGATGCTGCACAAACGCACGCCAGTAGGTGTCAGTATAAGTGAGTGTAATGGCCAGCGCAAGACGTGACACAAATAACACGTTTGAAAAAATATTAATGCACTTTAATTTGTTTAATTGATATTTTAAATATCACAAAATTAGGCTATTTATTTTGGATTTTGTGCCACAATTAGGTCAGTAGGCTATAGGTGCTCGATTAATCTGTCAGTCAGTACTGGAGGTGTCGCAACAACACGGTGACATGTTCCGCGACTCGGTGTCAGTCAGGTGTCATGTCAGTGTCAGTGTGTCGCGATGTCAGTGACACATGCCACTATCCACCACTGACACATGCCAATAATGTCAGTGACACATGCCACTGCCACTTAGTCTGACATATTATTTCTCATTGAGCCAATGTTAACAGACTATTACAACAAGAATTGCACTTGGGCCAATTTAAAAATTTAGATGTGACCAGTCACTAGAAAATTTAGACTTGGAGAGGTTAGAATTTTTTTGCAGTGTGCGCACTTTGCTCATGCGATCAGCATAGTGATCAATGGGAATCTTGCCTAGGGTGCCAAAAAGGCTAGAAACGGCCCTGAGTGTAAGCATAATCTTACGCCAACATATACGCCCGTTTCTATTCAAGAATGATAAATGAGGGCCCTGGACTGCCTCATACTCCAGGGCTGTAGGAGGGGTGACGTCAGTCTTTAGAGAGGCCTGGGCTGCCCCCACTGCTCTCTCAGCTGATGGAGACGTTTCCACCTTTTGACCACAAGATGTCGTTAGTGTGCAATGTGTTGAAAAGCTTCGAGTAATGAACTATTTTATGATACAGTCAAGAGGAAAGCCCCAGTGCTTCACAAAGCTTCATTTCACCATCACTACTTAGGGGCAACAATAAATACAGAATGTGGAGTGAAAGTAGCAACAACGATTACCTTCTTTGAAGTCTCAAACGGAAAACAAAGCCAGTAGCCCACGCAAACAACTCCGCCCACAAAGAAACGCTCTTTAAGGGGCCATGTCACTTTTACTTTGCTACAGATAGATAGATAGATAGATAGATAGATAGATAGATAGATAGATAGATAGATAGATAGATAGATAGATAGATAGATAGATAGATAGATCTATTTTCTCAGGGCTGGAGATAGTAAAGCAGAACATTATAATCCATGTGTAGAAACTCTTCCTGAAGACATTTAATATCTGCTTTACAGACGCTCATGGAGTGTGTGCAAATACTTTCTGTTTCACCAAACTGGAGCTGACGTTAATCATTTCAAAATACCTTAAAAACTTTTTTAGAATTCATTTTCTACAAGTTAGTCATGGATAGTGGAAACCTTTTCAGTAACAAAACAATGTTTTCACTAATAATCGTATTTCTAGATTTTAACGTCATGTGGGAAACTGCTAAAAGAAAGAAGTGAATCTAACAGTAGTTCTCTCGTGTGCAAAAGTAGGCAATTAACTGTTCAGAGCAGATGTGTGTTGAGACAGTGTGTTCACAGTATATGCACTTCTCACACGTTTCACACACACTTAAAGCAACACTTTAGTGTCACTATAGCAAATCTAGCAGGATTTAAACACTCAGTATGTCAGATGAGAGGAAGTTACCAACCACAGGAGGAGCTGATGATGTGTAAAGGAAGAGCTGTAACTATATATAATGAAGAGAAAGACTGACAGAAACACAAAATGGCTGATAAGTGTGATCTGTGTGTGCTGGGACTGATCATTCTCTCTTCACTTCTCACAGGTAAAGAAATCTGTATTTTCTTTAAAGACATTTAGTGGAATTAGTCTGAAAGAGTTCATTTGAACATGCTCAGTTTATTCTTGCACACATTCACGTTGTGATCTCAGAGTTGTGTATTGATACACACAGATAATACTGTATTATTCCTGATACTGGACATAGTGTCACTCAAACATCTGATGATGAAGAATTATCTTCATATTAAGAGTGTGTCAGTGATTTGAACAGCTCTCTGATAAAGACTAATAGTTTATTCTGGAGAGTGTGTTGTTTGCTTTAAGTGAGGGTAATGCTGTTTGTGGAGTTGTTTAATCCTCCTCTGCTGAGATCTTCAGAGATTTAATGTCTTTTATCTTCAGGTGATTTAATCTAATTCTGAGTTCACACTGCACGATTTTAGCCCCGATTTTGTTACTGTCAAAATATGGCAGTTTTTTTTACAGCAATTATTTACAGTGTGCTCAGTAACAAATGACCACATTTTGACAGTAACATGCTGTTTTCCATTAAAACAGCAATATAACGTAGAAACAAATGCATTCTGGGATATATTTGTCTTTTTTAAAACACACCCTATACCCTCATTCACTATTCCCTACATTAGTTCACTAATATAGTCCACTTGACTGAGTGAATAAAAACAAGTGAGTTAATTCAGACACTGATGAACACCTGCTGTTAACAAGCAGAATCACTGAAGGAAAGAGGAACAAGAAGAACAGAAAAAATATGAAATCAACTGAAGATAAAGACATTAAATCTGTGAAGATCTCAGCAGAGGAGGATTAAACAACTCCACAAACAGCATTACCAGCTTCACTTATTACTAACCAGACTGACTTTATTTCTGCAAGACGTCTACAGGCGTTATTATTAAAAGGTGGCAGAGGTTTAGATGTCATTGTATTTTCATTTGATGTCACCATGATGGTGATCAGTGTTTGCTTTAGTTGGGCTCTGGACCCTTGACTTTTGAACATTAGTTTTTCTTTGACTGCGATAGCTTTGTCTTTAAATGCATCTGATATTGCAAAAAAGCTGAAAGAAAACAGGATCAGATGACAATGGCTGTTTGTTAATGGTCACAATCATCATCTAGTGGCACGGATCTCATTTATTGTCTAATGTATTTTATCATTGCAGTTTTTTTTTTACAGTGTGTGTAGTCCGGTGAGTCTAAAGACACTAAATTACAGTTTTTTTTTCAATTGTTTAAGCACAATTTTGAAAAAAGGGCCCGGATTGTCATAACACTACACACAATTAGCACAACCCTACACCAAAGTAGCACAACACTTCAGATAATTTGCTAAATGGAACACTTTTGCCAAAACTATACACAACTTCATAAAACCAATATTTTGTTACCCTATGAAACACACACATTTCATATGACTTCAATCTTTTTGAACCAGTTACACACTGCTGTTGCTAACCTAAAACACTTTTAGCAAGTCTAATTCTCAGTGATTAGAGTACTGTAAATGAAGTACACAGAGAAAGTGCAACTATACAATAGTTCAGCAAACACTACACAAGACCAATGCTGCAGACTGAGGAAAATATCATTTATTTCTCTCTCACCTTTTGCTCTTTTATGCTAAAGCTCTGATTGCTAATTGTAAAACTGTGTGACGGGTGTTTGCCCATGTGATGAGTCAGTGTGCATATTTGAATGGCAGTGTGTTCCTTGTGAAAACAAGAGATTTTCTGCATGAAAATTGTGCCAAAAGCAGAGAATTGTGTGTAGTGTTTTGAAAAAAGTGTGTTTTAAAACTGCAATTTGAGTGTAAAGCAGGAATTGTGCTTGTAGTTTAGCAGAATTGGCTCAGGGGGTTGGTGAATGAGTTACATGTTGTGGTCATTGTGTCTCAAGTACCAGAATTTGAGTGTAAACAATTGAGGAAAAACTGTAATTTGTATGTATATAGTTATATAATTATATCTAATAATATTTAATGTTTAATATGTTGTTTATGTACTCACGTATGACGCAATTGACGAGAGGAAGGGCGTGGCTGAATGATAGGAGGGAGGAAGGAGAAACGAGATGAGTGGGACCATAGATATCAAATATAAAGGCTAGATGTCTTGTGCGCGCTGCTGGCCATTGGAGGTCGACGTCCGCACATGGCGGCCATCTTGCCACAGGGTGCTCGCTCACTCGTTTAATGGTGCATGTACTTTTAAAAAACCATAACTTGCTCAATTTTCTACCGATTGTCAAACGGTTTGGTTTGTTATAAACGTCAGAGATGTAGTTATGACACTGCATACATACAATGCATACATATGAATAATTATAACATACATGTTCAAGCATTCGGAAGTTAATAACGTTAATAACGTTACTATAATACACTCACCTTAATTCACAGCTTCACTGTGACAAAATGGCCGAATGGTGATGCTGGAAATTGACTGCGGCATAAGACATCTAGCGTTTATATATGATATATGATATCTATGAGTGGGACGAGGAAAAAAATTGTGAAGGCTGAATATTAGGATTTTCACACGATAATCCCGTATATACAGACTTAATCAGTCATTAGTATTGTTGCTTTGCTAATAAGAACTTTATTTAGCAATTATTTGTGATATTCATCCTGGATTTCACTCCATGTGCTCGTGAGGTGATTTGCGCGAGCAACGAGCCGATCGCATTCGGGAGGTGAACCAGATAGCGCTCCAGGTGACCGGAAAAGACCGGAGTTCCTCTGTCTTATCGCGGGACACATCGCGTTCGGGAAAACATCAGGGGCCTCATGTACAAAGACTTGCGTTGAATTCATACTAAAACATTGCGTACGGACAAAGCTGTAAATGTGCGTACGGACCAAAAAAAAACAGATGTATGAATCTCTGCGTACGAAGGATCCCACGCATATTCTCTTTGTACATCCCAATTAACGTAAAATTGAGCGCACATGCACGAGCACAACGCCCCACCCAGTCTCCTCCCTTAATTAAATCAATTTAAATATGGTAATGAGTCCACTTTGGGAAAAGAAAGCAGTAAGAAAAAGGCTAAAGCAAGTAGCAAGAAACGAAACTTTACAGAAAGTGAATTGGAGGTGCTACTATCGGAGGTAGAAACGAGAAAAAATATTTTATTTGGAACTTTGTCCTCCGGAATTAATAACAAAAGGAAAAAATATGAGCGGGAGAGTTTGGCTGATGGATGTGGTGTGGCGCAATGGATAAGACACATGCCTTTGGTGTGAGAGACCCGGGTTCGAATCCACTGTGAGACACCAATGTGTCCCTGAGCAAGACACTTAACCCCTAGTTGCTCCAGAGGCGTGCGACCTCTAACATATAAAGCAATTGTAAGTTTCTTTGGATAAAAGCGTCAGCTAAATGTAAATATTATATATTATTATATTATTATATATTATATGTTATATATATATATATATATATATATATATATATATATATATGTATATAACCATATATATATATATATACTGTATATAATAATATTTTTATTAATATTATATTTGATATTATTTTATTTGATATTTTATCTTATTTTATTTGACTAAGTGCTATATCAATTTGCATATGCTTTTATGTGTTCTTATTGACGCTTTTGACATTTCGTCTACATCGAACGCACATGGCACCCTTTAGCGTCAATAGAGACGCAGATAGAAATGGGCCAGAAGGCGCCTCCTAGCGGTCTAACCGTAACCCTACACCAGACCTAAACCTACCCATAACCGAACAAAGCTCTGAGCGTCTCATATTGACGCTAAAGGGTGCCATACGTTCGATGTAGACGAAATGTCAAAAGCGTCAGTATATGACGCCCAAGGATGAGAATGCGTTGAATATTCCCATAAGGCTCGTGTGACAATATATGTCAATTATTTTAGAAATTGCAAATTAATAGCAATGCTTCCCACGGTTGGTGGTGCGATAGACTTGTACAACAATTTGTTGTGTAATGTTTGCAACTTCACTTCATTGCCTGTAAGAGTCGCCAACAGACAAAAACAATGAGAAATGTACGTATGCCAGACTTGAAATTGGCGTGGAGGAACGCACATTCTCGCGTTAATTTCACTGTTAGTACATCCGACCGTGAGCGTGAAAGCTGGCGTACGCAAAGTTTTTGTGCGTACGCAAGATTGATACATGAGGCCCCAGGCCTGTAACGCAGAGTGTGTGTGTGAATGAGAGCGTGAATGTGGGCCCATTTAAGTGAGTTTTGATTTAAATTACTGAGTAGTTCATTGAGTATACCTATTTGAAGACTGTGTTATTGAGTTAAACAGTTATACATTTGAGGGTGTTTAACACTTGTGAGATAAGTGTTTTGTTTATTTTCTGAAATTGTAAATCCTTTAAACTTATCTAATTTGACATTTTATTTTATTCCAAAAGACTGTTTTGAATTTTCATATTTTATTTTATTACATTTCACATTCAAATACATAAAAAGACTCATAAGACAAGTATTTGATTCAATATTGTTTATTGCTGCTGAAGGGAATGGAATACATGATGTGATTATTATAGGTAATCATAACTGTGACACGAATACTTACCCAGGCCCCAGCTTTAATATAGTGGGTATCATTACTGGGGTTACATGTGTATTTTAGTTTTCTGCTTTTAATGCTGGTATGTTTTGATTTCATTTATTAATATATATCATAATGATCACTGAGATATACTGTGTTTCAGGTATCAGTGGAGTTGATGATGATCATGAGTTCATCAGTTCTGGTGAAAATGTGCATTTGTCCTGTAATAATCCTCTTTCTGACTGCAAATCAACTATGTGGATCTACTCTAACAGTCATTCAGCAGCAGCAGTTGAACTGATTACTGGAGGGATAAAGAAGAAAGACATAGAGAGACATGAGAGACTGAGTCTGGAGTCTGACTGTTCTCTGAACATCAAGAACGTCACAGAAGAAGATTGTGGATTATACATCTGCAGACAATATGTGAAAGACATACTACCTGATGCACGCGTTTATCTGCATGTTCTTCATAGTAAGTTTGATTATGTGGTCAATTTAAAAAATCATATGATGATTGTAGAGTCTGTGATTTGTGTCTTGTGTTCAGTTTCAGTGTCTCCATCATCATCATCATCTTCATCATCATCATCAACATCAACATCACAGACTGAAATCAGTCCAGGCCGCTCTGTGACTCTCTCCTGTCAGTTGTATTCAGTCTCCTGTGATGATTGTGATGATGAGCTGTTGTGGGTGAATCAGGCTGGTGTTGATCTGAAGACAGACTCCAGATATCAGATATTATCATCATCAGATCAAGATCACTGTATCATCACTCTGACTACAACACTCCTGAATGAAGATGACAACAGAGAGTGGAGATGTCAGCTTACTCACAGAAATCAAGTCGAGACCTCAGTCAGATACACTGTCAAGTATTCAGGTGAGAAAACAGTGTTAGAAGAGCCTCATAATGTCAGTAACACTAAGGTCTATCAGTATAACTGAACCAGAACAAACTGAGGGAACAAAAGCTTCTTTGACTCTCACAGAAGAGTAACTCAAAGCATTGCTTCAAACTACCGGTAATGAACTGCAGTGAAGTAACAGTCCAAAACATTCATTTGGCATTTGATTTAAAAATAGTATAAACCAGGTGAGTTTGCAACATAGATATATACACTAGATGTTGCCTTGGCTACGGCAGTTCATTGGAACGAATGCGTCAATAGAGCCGGCATCTTGGAACAGGGGAGCCCCACCTCTTTAATGCATCATCGTCAATGTAGGCAAAGGTCTAAAGGAAATAAAATCACCATAAATCATCATGAATACGATTTTCTAGTTTTTTTGGTTCGTTCCAACGGTCAGACATGTATTTATCATTGAGTCCAGAGAAAATGAAAGGTTTTGATTATAAGATAATCTACTTCTTTTTCAAAATATAATGCTAGTAGGCCTAAGTTTATTAGTCACATTCTTCCACTTGAGTAAACTTAGAATGAACTATCGCTACTTATAGTATATAAATATATATAAATAAGCAAAACTTGGCCACTAAATATTTAATATTTAATTATTTTAATGATCACAATTAAAGTTTTAATTTTATTAAATTGAACAACCGCAACATTCAGCATTCAATCAAATATTCTAAAAGATGTATTACTGTAATAATAATGTTATTTCAACATAATATCTCGTTATAATATGTGTGTGTGCAACAAGCAAGATGTGCATTTGTAAATCTGGTGACGCGTGGATTGATTTTTATTAATAAACTAGTGTTTTCTGACAGTGTCGACTCGACTGCAAAGATGAAGTTGACGATTGCCATATTCGTAGTGAACGCGCGCCTAGAGAGAAATGCATATAATGGATTACATAATCAGAGAGTAGCCTTTTTCTTTTCGTTTTGAATTATTTCGTTTAAAGACATTTCAAGCTTTGTGTATGTGATGTATTTCTCATGTTTGTGTGAGGCATACACTGAGTTTCGTTAAGTTAGGATGAGATGCGCTCCAGTTATCGTGCAATGCAAGTGATCGCGCGGGCACCTCCATGATTATATTGTCTGTTATATTTATTATATACTTATTTATTAAATCCAGGCAATTGGTTGATGAAAAATTGATTACAATTAGGATAGCCTACAATTTATCCAAAACGAAATTCACTGTAAAGAAAGGCTTTAATTTTCACAAATTCCAGTGTCCTTCCACACCTCCATCCCCAGTTTGCAAGGAAGAAACAAGCCCTTGAGCCCACTGTATCCTTGTGCAAAACGCACACATACATAGGATTTGTGGAATTGTATGTATAAGAATGGATGTACTGTTTGAAGATTGACAGGGAGAGGACAAGCATACTATTAGGACTGTACTTACAGGTTACAAGCGCCACACTGTTTTTTTTTCCATTAAAAGGTTTGAGTACAATCGGTAAAAAATCTAAAGTTAGGAACAACACAGCACAACACAGCCAAAAGTGGGTATTGAGGATCAACTCCTGCATATTGTAGATTTTAAACACAAGGGTTATTTCAAATAAAATATAAAGAGTAACGTTACAGCACATTCACAGTTCATTTTCTGTGCGAGAATCACAGTTCATTTTCTTCCTCCAAGCAGAGAAATGTACACTTAACTTATAAAAAAACAACTTGACTACTACCATCCACAGAGTAAATGTAATCCCTTGCTGTCTGGTTTAGATTTCGTTCGTGTGAACATCCATACGCAGCACAAAAGTCCGACATCATCCATGAATTCGAAGTACAGGCGAAGATAGCAGCGTTACCTAGCTACTTCCTATGTCAAGACCCCTGTTCCAAGATGGCGGCGGTTTTGACGCATGCTTAGAACCCCAAGGCGACATCTAGTGTATATATCTATGAGTTTGCAAGTTTACCTAGCATGATGGCTAATTAGCGATTAGCTTTACTAGCGATTAGCAAGCTAATAATATAATACACATTCATTCATGAATATGAGTGCTATTTTTTAATGTTTAATCTTCAGTGATGCTGAACTTGGTCAGCCAGCTACCCATCGAGTTGTGTGTGTCATCATTTTACCCAAACATTGGAGTGTCCGTGCTCAACTAAGGCAGAGGCGGCATCTATGCCGGTGAACCGAACAATGGTGTAATGAATTAGTTCGACTCCCAAGACAAGACGATGTTCACCCGACTGGCCAATAGGAACGTGGCCCCGCCCATGACACAATTTTCACAGTGAAGCAAAATCCTGACACGAGAGCAAGAAATTGCATCGAGAGCAAAGAAAAGGCTTTTGAGAGAAACACTTTTTTTTTTTGAGAAAATGTTTTCACACTGATAGCAAAAAATATATATTTGAGAGTTTTTTTTTTTTTCAAAGTATTTTGAGAGAGATTTTTTTTCTCAGAAATAATTTAAAAAAATTCAAATTTGACTTCCGGTTTGGGTGAGCATGTGAAAGCAGCGTTATCTCAGGCTCCCGCAGCGGTAACTTTGAAAACTTACTTTTTCCTCAAAACCCCAATCAACTGAGAGTGAAAGAATTAACATTAGAACCTTGAACACCCTAGAGAAATGTCAAAAGCATCAAAAGCGGACGCCTGTCCTACGGGCAGCAGCACAACACTAGCTAGCATAGCTAGTATGCTTGAAGACCACAGAGCTAGTATTGCAGCCGACTTCAAAGCAACATTCGCTGCTCTGGAATTGAGACTCGACAAAATGCAGACAACGATAACGGAACATGGTCAGTGAATGGACTCATTGGAATCCCACGCTGAGCTGCAAGCCCAACGAATTCAAGCACTGGAGGAGAAGTGTGTCGCATTAGCAGATAACAACGCTAAGCTAACGGCGAAGACTATCGATCTTGAGAGCCTCAGCCGCAGAAATAATATTAGAACAGTGGTTTTCAATAGGTGAGGCGCGCCTCCCCTGGGGGGCGCCAAAGAGCCACAGGGGAGGTGCGACACGCAAAGAAAAAAATAACTGTATGCAGCTCTATTGATATCGGTAATTGTGTGTGCGAGTATTAGCTTTAAAATGCGTCGTTCTCTTGTCCCAAGTCAACAGAAGTCAGCATTAAGGGAGGATACGGAGCCCGGGAAGTCACCTGTATGAGTAAAAAAAAACAATTCGTCCGCTCAGTTTATAAACAGTACTCACGAATTCTCAAACTGTTCCCTCGGTTTAACAAATCGTGCCCACGGATTAATAAACCATATCCACGAGTTTCTAATCCTCGCTCTCAGACTGATAAACTGTGCCTTCAGTTTTTGCAATCTGTACCCACAAATTCATAAACGCTTTCGCAATCCGTTCCCAAGGGTTTGTAAACTGTAACGTTACTCACGGATTTGTGGCTCGCCCTCATTTTAGAAGAACACCAGGAGGTAGCCTACGTTGTTAACGAATCTTATTGTTTTATTGTGTATTAAGTGGAATACATCAAATTGTCTTAACAGCGTCTGCGTGTTTAAAGTGATTCTCAATTGAAGCGGGTATGGGGTGGAATATATACGATTTATATGATTACATTTTTTAATAATAATTATAATTGCGTGACGAGTTCATAATGCGGTGAATTCCCGCTCCCATTTACTTCACAATCTCATTATATAGAGACGCACGTCACGATCTGTGCACTGCCACGTCTCGCGCTCGCCATGCCGCCAGATTCAGCATACAGTGCACCTATGAACCATGGCGTTAACTTAAACTGCATTTCGGTCAGTGCGTGACTAGTACAGCTTGTTAATAAACGTTTTTTTTTTATTGATCCATTTCATACAATCCGTCTTCATTTGGCAAGTGCACTTGCGCAAAAAAACATTTTTCATGTTCAACTTTTGTTTTTTTGTGTGTGGATGCTGCTGATAAAACAGCTTCGCCGAGACTACAAAGAGACATGCAGTTAGGTGAGGTAATCTGATAATAGTAGAGATTCTCATTTATCAAAACACTAAAATTGGTACCGTTTTGGAGAGAAATTGGGTATTTTTTAATCTCTCTATTTAACCCATCTCATGGTGTGTGATGCTGAACTATCATATGAGATTTTGAATTATTTGCACAGTTATGAATATTGATATTTTATGTGCAACAATAGCATGCTCAGGCTCAGTGGCCTTTCGCTTAGTTTTAAATGCTTTTTTTTTTTAATAATATGATTTAAATGCTGATGAGTGCACTGATTTGATGCATTTTAAAAAGATAAGGGGGTTTATTATAAGGGGGGTAGAATCCGCAGCTCAGTACTCACTACTCACTACTCATGGGTACTTTTAAATAAGCTACTTTTTTACTCTTACTCAAGTAGTTTTTTTAGGACAATTACTTTTTACTCTACTCGCACTACATTTTTTGGAATGTAATGGTACTTTTACTTGAGTATGTTTTTTCAGTACTCTTTCCACCATTGCTGATTTTGTTCAAGATGATGTGCATCTCCTTCAAATGTGCGCTTAAAGCTTTGGCGCCGATTGCACATGTTAAGCATGTTTTGTTGACTTGTGGTTAGGCCTACTGATGTTCAGTGATTTTAAAAGTAAGCCCTAAACGGCTTAGCTCCAGTCTATTTAACGGATCTTCTATCGCTCTACAATCCATCGCGCTCTTTAAGATCACTAAATTCGAGGCTTCTGGTCATACCTAGGATATCCAGATCCACCAAAGGAGGGAGGGCGTTTTCATATTTAGCTCCACAACTCTGGAATAGCCTTCCGGATACTGTTCGTTGCTCAGACTCGCTCTCCCAGTTTAAAACTAGATTAAAGACGCATCTCTTCAGTCAGGCATTCATATAATATTTTTAATCTTACAGTTAAATCCGGTCTCTAGTTCATAAACGCCAGAGGAGAACTGGCCCCCGACTGAGCCTGGGTTCTCCCAAGGTTTTTTTTTCTCCATTGGGTGACGTGATAAAGTGTTCTAGGTCACCGTCAGGTCACTTGATGGAGTTTTTCGGTTCCTTGCCACTGTTGCCTTTGGCTTGCTCAGTTGGGGATATTTTGGGAATATTAATTTATTTTTATCAATCAATAAATTCCACTAGAAACAAACCTTGTTTTATTATTTTAATTTAATACTGTGAAGCTGCTTTCATACAATTTGTATTGTGAAAAGCGCTATACAAATATACTTGACTTGACTTGACTTGACTTATTGCCGTGGCTTCTAACGCTGTATTTCAACTATCCTATCAAAATAATTTATTATTGCCGCGAAAGGCTCTTATTGGACAAGGTCCTACTCTATTTACATAATGTTACACACACTAGCTACCTGCTATGCCAGACTTATTATTAAATTATACGCAGCCACGGCCTGTTAGCTTGACAAAATGCATCCGTTTTTTAAAAGAAAAAAAGCAGAAGATTCAACTTCAACTTCAAAGGCAGCAAAATGTAAACAACACAAGTACAACCCGGACTATATTAAATATGGATTTACTTCGTCGGATGAAAAACCACAGTGTGTCGAGTGTGGTGAGGTCTTGGCAAATGAGTCCATGAGGCCATCCAAACTTGAACGTCACCTACAGACTAAACATCCAACATGTGCGGGTAAACCTGTGGATTACTTTGTACGAAAGCGAGACCTACTTAAAAGACAGCAAAGTAGTATTGTGTCGCTCACAATAGCTTCAAAAAGCACCCTGAAGGCAAGTTATCTGGCAGCTGGCCATATCGCCCGTGCTAAGAAATCGTTTAATATTGGTGAAGAGCTAGTTATCCCATGTTCAGTTGACATGTGCCGCGAGGTACAAGGGGAAAGTGCTGCTAGCAAAATAAAATAAATCCCACTCTCCAATGACACTGTCTCCAGACGGATTATAGACATGAGCGATGATATTGAAACGCAACTTTTGGATCGAGTGCGAGCAAGCCCCTTGTTTGCCATTCAAATCGACGAATCAACAGATATTTCAAAGATGGCATTATTGCTTGCATTTGTACGCTACAACTGGGAAGGTGCAACACATGAGGATCTATTGATGTGTAATGAGCTCTCGACACGGACGACAGCAGATGAGTGGTTCAATTGCCTTGATGGTTATTTCACAAAGAATGGCCTGGTTTGGAATAATTACGTAGGCATTTGCACGGATGGCGCGGCCGCAATGACTGGCAAACATAGTGGTGGTGTGAGAAAAATTTTGGACAGAGCACCTGAGGCGACGTGGGTTCACTGCTTTTTACACCGTGAAAGCCTTGCAGCCAAAGAAGTGTCAGTGCCCTTAAATGAGGTGATGGACATTGCTGTCAAAACTATTAATTTAGTGAAGAACAGTGCTCTCAGTTCCCGCTTGTTTTCAATTTTGTGCGACCAGCTGGAATCAGACCACCGCCAGTTGTTATATCATAGTGAAATTAGGTGGCACTCGCGAGGAAAAGCTCTTAATCGTCTTTTCGGAAATGCGCAAGCAGGTGCACACATTTCTGGAGGAGAAACGGTCTCCCCTGGCAAAGCATTATACAGAGCCTGAATTTCTCAGGAAACTGGCATACATGTCCGATATCTTTGACCAGCTAAACCAGCTAAACCTATCCTTTCAGGGGAGAAACAACAGTGTTTTCTTGATGGCTGACAAAATTGAAGCATTCAAACAGAAGTTGGTATTGTGGGAGAAGCGAGTGCAGGAGAACATTTTTGACATGTTTCCTATCCTCACTGATGTTCTGCAGGAATTCCCTCACATCAGCACCGACATACAGAGAATTGTCCGGGAACACCTGACCAGATTAACACAGAAATTCTCTGATTATTTTCCCAACGACCGAAGAGTTGGGAATGCGTGGATTCGCGATCCTTTTTCAGTAGACCCAATTGATGTGGATGTTGTACTCCCCATTAATTTGAAAACACAGTTAGTGGAACTTGCATCTGACGGCAGCCTGCAGCTTGCTTTTCGCAAAACAGACCTGAGCTCATTCTGGATTCAAACCAGACACGAATATCCTGAACTCGCAGAACGTGCAACGAAGTTTCTCTTGCCATTTAGCACTACCTATCTTTGCGAGTCAGGATTTTCAACAGTGACAACGAAAACAAAAAGCAGGAATAGGCTGACAACAGCTAGTTTGTGTGCGACACTACGAGTCGCAATTTCCCAAATTCCACCACGTCTGGATATGATTATTTCAGAGCGGCAGTCTCAAGTGTCACATTAAAATGAGTTTAAAAAAAAAAAATCAGTTTGCCTCATAGTCTGTCTATTGAAAATGTTTTTGTGTTTTTGTGAAATTAATTATAATAAACATATACTGTAGGCCTACGGAGTAGTAGCCTATAGATCTAAGAGGCATTTCGTTATTGAATTATTTCCAGCCTTAGTGGGTCGTATGACTGGCATACAAAAAAAAAGTGGGTCGCAGTAGGCAAAAGGTTGAGAAACCCTGCTTTACAGGGCGGCTTTTCATTACTCATCTCCATAAATAGTAGTAAAATTCTTTGCTGATACTTCCTCATCATCATGGAAAACGCAGTTCGCACCGCTTTCTCCTTCTTTCCACAAGCGCTTGCTCTCCCGTGGCGTCTGTCTTGCTGTGGAACCATGAGCAAAGGCGCGTCTGGAAAAAGTGCGTTATGTGGCTCTTTTCTCCTTTCTTGTCAACGAGTGGATTCAGAGCCACCGCATCAGTAGCACCGCCGGTCGCCATGTCTCAGTGTTTTTATGAAGAGGACACAACTGTGTACCTTTTGGACTGCGCATCAAGAACCGGATTAATCCGGTACTTCGGTACCACCGGTACTTAAATAAGGCTGGTACCGTAACGGTTTAATTTTTTTAGTACCAACTTGGTACCGAAGTACCGGGTCTTTTGACAACACTACGTACACTCATTGGGAGCTGAGCCCCGTTAAAATGAAAATCCTGTGTGAAGCTTGAGTATTATGTGATGATGATGTTGTGTATATGTGGCATTATGTGTTGAACTGAACTAACAGACGTGATCCACAGATCCAGGAGAAACTTTAGTCTGTGTGACTGCTGGATCATTATACAGAGGTACGACACGTTCAAATACTGACAGCTTTATAACATTAAACTATCAGTCAGTCTGTAAAAGCTTCATCAATAACTGTTGATAGTTGAATACCCTTGACTTCAGTCATGTACAGTTTCTCTTCTTCCTCTCATGTTTCCTGCAGTGATTGTGATTATTGTTGAGATGGCAGTGTTTGCTGCTCCTACTGTGATTCTTCTTCAGATCATCTGTGCAAGAAGAGCTGGTGAGTTTTGAGCCGCACACAATCTGATGATTCACACTCATCTGATCTGGAACAATCTGCAATCAGGATAAAAACACATACGAGAGGTCAGTCAATGCTTTTATTTTGCAGGGAGGAAGGACTCGAAGCACCCAGAGGAAATAGAGATGCCGACAATATTAGAGTAAAATACTGATGAGTTTAGAGCCAATCTGCAGCAATATTTACAATAGCAAAACCTTACAGAGGATTGTTCATTGTTTTATTTTCTTCTCAGAAAACAGAGAAAAAACTCACAATCACAATGGAGAAATAGTGACACGAAGTTTAGATTAAATTTGATTTTGCTTCATATGTAAACTGCTTTAAATATAATATTAAATACAGTAATGGACAGACTCTGACTGTATAATCTCTCTCTGTTCTGTGTGATGGAGCTGATTTGGTGATTCTTGGATCTTGTCTGTTCATCCTGTTTTTAGCATCTTTTTTTTTTATTTTTAATGAATAATGCTAATTTTCTTAATAAATCCTCTGCAATTGTGTTTAATGTCTCCTTTCCTGAGATTTTTTAAAAAAATATGGTGATTCCCCCTCATGAGCTCGTAATGTATTGTAATATAGAATAGTAAGTGTGAGTATTAATGGGTCAAGTGTTGATGTAAAAGAAGCGTTTCAGTCGTTTCTTGAAAGTGGCTTAAAGGTAGGGTAGGTAGGATTTTTATAAAAAACTTTTTTTCAAATTTGTTTAAACTGTCTTTATATACCGATACATAATTAAAATGTAAGTGCTCTGAAAAAGAGAGTATAAAAATCGAGTGACTGTAGACCTTTTAATCTGCAATAAACACAGCTCATTATTTCCATTCGAGATGAAACAATTGATTGGTTTGGGCGACTGTCACTCACTCTCGCAACCATGGCTACCACCCCTGTTGCTACAAGATCTGCCCATATGCGCGCGCACCCGTTTGATTTGAGGAGTGCAAGAGATGCGCGGAACCTACGAAGAGTAAAATTATGGCAGAGAAAAAGCATTCAAAATTCAAAGCACCTGCATATTCAGTCAGCGAAGCCAAACAAGGCAAAAACTACTTCCTCGGACCCTGATTGCGCGCACTCTTGAACGACCTCCTCTTCTTCGCCCTCGACCCCGGACCTGTCCTCGAACCGACGATGCGGTACTTGTCACCGGACTGTAACGTTAGTCCTCATCAGAGTCAACAATGCTTTCATCATGGAAGCTCTTACATGCAAAACACCGTATATGTTATGAATCCAGGGCCGGCCCGAGGCATAAGCGAACTAAGCGGCTGCTTGGGGCCCCCTTGCCACCAGGGGGCCCCCAAGCGAGTTTTTTTTTTTTTTATGAATGAATGGATTAACTGCTGCTGTGTCTGCCAGTGTTTGAGTCATGCGCATAACCTCGCGTGCATAGACAATTCGTGCGCAAAGTCACGGTAGGCTAATAAGCCATGTCACAAAAATTTGATTTGATCAATGATTTGTCCTTTAAGTTTAATAATATTCAGAACAGAACAAGAATAAAAAAATAACTATAAACAAGCCAAAACGAAATAATTTAAAGCGAAAGTGAAAGTGGCGTTGGTCTCACGTACCTCTCTCATTAGAATCAAAATGTTTCAACATTCGCGATGGATTTGGATGGCAAACTATTCTTTATTATAAGCTTCTTTGTACTTCACCCACGTTCCAATATCGAGGGGAAAAATCATTCTCTTCACATGCGCAAAAATGTGCTTGGAAACATCACAGTGGAGCGGTGCTTAGGCTACGCAGCGATGAATGGTACGAATTGTAGGCTACTGACTATTTAAACAGAGCAGTGTAATTTTATATGTTAGGTTGACTATTTCATTATTATATTTTATTACGGCTATAACGAACAGGCTGCGATGTCATTGCAATGCTGCTGAATATGTTGTGTGTGTGTGTGTGTGTGTGTGTGTGTGTGTGTGTGTGTGTGTGTGTGTGTGTGTGTGTGTGTGTGTGTGTGTGTGTGTGTGTGTGTGTGAGGCGCGGGCGCGATCGAACAGTGGAAACATAAAAACATACTCCGTCATGTTCATACAAGACATCATTCATCATGCAAAGTGTTGCAAAACGTTGGAGGATATTTTGCAAATAATTTTTTTTATATGTTTTGTGACAATTTGTTTTCAGAAGTTTCAAAAAAGTAGTATAAGAGTAAAGAAAAAGTTAAAACATTTTAAGTATATCTATTTTTTATTAAGTATTTATTTTGTATTAATACATAACCTCATTGTATTAATTTATAATGTAACATTATAGAGTGACATTGGGTCAATAATCGTCAAGCACAGGTGACTCCGCGTGGTGGGAGGGGGCCCCCAAATCAAATTCTGCTTAGGGCCCCCAAAAGGCTCGGGCCGGCACTGTATGAATCTTACACGAAATTCACCTTCATCACAGTGTAACTGATGGTAATGGAAAAACGTGTATCAATGCAACCTGTTTTTAGCTTTGCCTTATAAATATAGCTCGTTACCTATAAATATAGCTCGTTACCGAATCAAACTTTACCAGTATCGATATGCTTGCTTGATAGTGAGTACTAAAATAAATCTTATTTGTTTATATTCATAGTGATAAAGTTAGGTATTTTATTACATGTGATTCTGACATGATGTCACTGTATGTACTGCGCTCCTTCCTCTCCACTCATCTCAGGTAATAAATGCATCTTCCAGCTGAGCCTGAGCGTTTGGCATCGCGCGTTCATGTGTTTTAGGGGCGTGGCTTTGGAAGGAGCTCAGAAGGGAGGGGGTGGGAGTGAATGGAAATAATGACCTGTGTTTATTGCAGATTAAAAGGTCTACAGTCACTCGATTTTTATACTCTCTTTTTCAGAGTCAAGTCAAGTCAACTTTATTTATATAGCGCTTTTCACAATACAGATTGTATCAAAGCAGCTTCACAGTATTAAATAAAATAGTACATCAGTGTTAGTTTCTAGTGTAAAACGTCCACGTTTGGTAATGCTGATCAATAGTATTGTTGATTGATTAATTAAATTAAGTATCCCCAACTGAGCAAGCCAAAGGCAACAGTGGCAAGGAACCGAAAAACTCCATCAGGTGACCTAATGGAGAAAAAAAAAACCTTGGGAGAACCCAGGCTCAGTCGGGGGCCAGTTCTCCTCTGGCGTTTATGAACTAGAGACCCGATTTAACTGTAAGATTTAAAATATTATATAAATGCCAGGCTGAAGAGATGCGTCTTTAATTTAGTTTTAAACTGGGAGAGCGAGTCTGAGCAACGAACACTATCAGGAAGGCTATTCCAGAGTTTTGGAGCTAAATATGAAAACGCCCTCCCTCCTTTGGTTGATCTGGATATCCTAGGAATGACCAAAAGCCTCGAATTTAGTGATGGATGGATTTTTTTTTGAGGATGCAGGACAACCAGCTAATAAAGCATTACAGTAATCTAGTCTCGAGGTCATGAACGCATGAACTAACTTTTCTGCATCAGAAACAGATAGCATATTACGTAGCTTAGCAATGTTTCTAAGGTGGAAAAAGGCTGTTTTTGTAACATATGAAATATGATTTTCAAAAGACAGGTTGCAGTCAAGTATAACACCCAGGTCTTTTACTGTAGAGGATAAAGTAACAGGACATCCTACTATGTTAAAGTTGTATTGCGAGAGGTTTTGTCGGCGGTTTTTTTAACCAATAAGTATTACCTCTGTCTTGTCTGGATTTAATAAAAGAAAATTGCGCGTCATCCAATCTTTTATATCTTTAACACACTCTGTCAATTTGGATAATTTAGCGTTTTCATCCGGCCGTGATGAAATATATATTTGAGTGTCATCAGCATAACAATGGAAACTAATTCCATGTTTCCTTATAATATTTCCAAGTGGCAGCATATATATTGAGAATAATAGAGGGCCTAACACAGATCCGTGCGGCACTCCATAGTTTACTAGAGTTATGATAGATTTTTCTCCATTTAAATAGACAAAATGGTAGCGGTCAGATAGGTATGATCTGAACCAGCTTGATGCTTGTCCTTGAACACCAGTATAATTTTGTAGTCGATCTAAGAGTATTGTATGATCTATAGTATCGAAAGCAGCACTAAGATCAAGTAAAACTAGTATTGAGATACAGCCTTGGTCAGAAGCTAAGAGTAAATCATTTGTGATTTTAACGAGCGCAGTTTCAGTGCTATGATGCGGCCTAAATCCAGACTGAAACTTCTCATAGATGTAATTTTCTTGCAAGAAAGAGCCTAGTTGGGCAGACACAACTTTTTCTAGTATTTTAGACATAAAAGGAAGATTTGAAATGGGTCTATAATTTGCTAGGTTATTTGGGTCTAATTGTGGTTTCTTAATGAGTGGTTTTATAACTGCCAGTTTAAATGTTCTTGGAACATGACCTAAAGATAAAGATGAGTTAATAATATTGAGGAGAGGCTCTTCCACTAAAGGTAACACTTCTTTCAGTAGTTTAGTTGGTATAGGATCTAATAAACATGTTGTTGTTTTAGATGAAGTGATAAGTTTATTTAACTCTATTTGTTCTACAGTTGTAAAGCACTGTAATTGTTCTTGCGGGGTGATAATTGAGGCTGAATTATAAGGCGCGATTGAGGATTGAACGTTTACAATTGTGGTTCTGATGTTTTCTATTTTCTCAGTGAAAAAATTCATGAAATCATTACTACTAAACTGTAACGGAACATTTTGTTCAGGTGACACTTGTTTATTTGTTAGTCTAGCCACGGTGTTAAATAAAAACCTAGGATTGTTTTGGTTATTTTCTATTAGTTTGCGGAGATGCTCAGCCCTGGCTACTTTTAGGGCCTTTTTATAACGTGACGTACTGTCTTTCCAAGCGATTCTAAAGACCTCTAAATTAGTTTGTTTCCATTTACGCTCTAAAATACGGGTTTCTCTCTTTAGAACATGCGTAGTATTGTTGTACCACGGTGCTTTAATTTTCTCTCTGACCTTTTTTAGTAGGTGCTAAAAAAGACTTTTTTAGTCTAATAGGTGCAACAATAACCAGTTTTCCAGAGAGAATGGTGCTCATAGTGCTGGTTAGTTCCTCTAGTTCATCTGTTTGTTTGGGTTCACTGAGCAGCTGAGACAGATCAGATAAGCAATTTGAAAAATTATTTATGGTGGATGGAAGGATTGTTCTGCCTAATCGATAACGCGGCGCAGCATGATATATTACAGGGGTACGACTACGTAATATGCAAGTTACCATGTAATGGTCAGTTACATCATCACTTTGTGGAATGATATCTATATCGGTTGGATCGGTTCCATATGATATAATTAAATCGAGTGTATGATTAAGACGATGAGTTGGTCCGGTGACGTTTTGCTTGACCCCAAAGGAGTTTAATAAATCTATAAACGCAGCCCCTAACACAACATTTTGATTATCTACGTGTATGTTAAAATCTCCAACAATTAATGCTTTATCGACATTGACCAATAGGTCTGAGAGAAAATCTGCAAATTCTTTTAGGAAATCAGCATAAGGCCCAGGCGGTCTATATACGGTAGCCAAGGCTAGAGATAATAGGGATGTTTTTCTAGCATCTAAGAGCGTAACATTTAGTACAAGTACTTCAAATGAAATAAACTTATAACCCGTTTTCTGAGTAACATTAAGAATATCTCTATAGATTGTTGCAACACCGCCGCCACGACCAATCAGACGGGGCTCATGCTTATAGGAGTATCCAGGAGGAGCAGACTCATTTAGACCGAAATAATCATTTGGTTTAAGCCAGGTTTCAGTAAGGCAAAGTACATCGAAGCTATTATCTGTGACTATTTCATTTACAATAACTGCCTTAGGTGTGAGTGATCTAATGTTTAGAAGACCTAGCTTTAGAATTTTTTTTTGTTTACTAATAGCAACATTTTCAGTTTTAATAACAATTAGATTTTTCCTAGATCCTGCAGTAGATTTATTATTTGATCTCACTAAACGAGGAATAGACACGGTTTCTATGCAATGTTCTACACTAGTATTTATATCAGTTAAATTGGTGCAGCAGAGACTATGATTTGGACTTTTGGTTACTAGTCAAAAGGTATTTAACATTTTGGAGATGTTATCCGACAGAAGATCTGCTCCGAATCTGCTTGGGTGTAAGCCATCGGCACGGAAAAGCCTAGGACGCTCCCAAAACAGATTCCAATTATTTAGAAAGAGCAGTTTCTGTTCATTGCACCATGACATTAACCATTCATTTAGCGCGAATAATCTACTAAACTTGTCATGTCCTAGTCGGTACGTGGGAAGTGGTCCTGACACAATGATCGTTGTTTCAGGCGATGTGCTGCGTACCGTATCGATCAGATTCTTGAAGTCTTTCTTCAGAACCTCCGTCTGGCACAGCCTGATGTCGTTCACTCCCGCGTGCAGGACAACAGTTCCGACGTGCTCGTTATCGTTCAGAATCTCGGGAACGCGAGCAGCGATGTCAGAGACACGAGCACCAGGAAAGCAGTGACTGTGCACCTTACTTTTAACTACTGTAGCGTGTACGTGCCGAACGATGGAATCGCCGATGATCACAGCATCGCGTTCTGTTTCGCGAAGTGGGGAGAAGCAGTTTTGTGTGGATAACTCGAAAACCGGGAGGGTCGGAGAGAGTCTTGGTCTAGACCTGACTTGCGTCTTCCGCTGCGGAACCACCCAGGCTTCGTGATGGCATGTTGGAGCCGGAGTGATCGAGACCAAGGCTGATCGCGACCTCGACGCTCGTGACCGATGCTGAGAAACGCACAGAGTAGACGAGGTCGGAGTCAGCGGGTTAGTAACGTTAATCACTGATTTGTGTGCATCGGCACGTGATGTTTCAAGAGCTAACCGCCGGTCTATCAGTTCAGCTTGTCTCACTAAAAGGTTGTGGATCTGTTTCTCAACAGCTTCCAGCTCAGACTGCAGTGCGTGCAGCTCAAATGTGTCCTCACCTGCACCAAAAGGTAGACTACTTACATCTGATATATTCGCCATTTTAACAGATGGACAGTACGTTAGCAACAAAGCTACTAGTGATGCTATCAATATTAATACTAATTTATGATTGAAGTCTTAGATATAATCCGTCTTTTTAGTGGTACGGGTGTAGAGTAGATGCACGATAGGCGAAAAATGTTTGTAAGTGAGTGTTGAGAAGACGCGTTCAGCTGTGATCCACATCCCATAGGAGTATCCAGCGTTGGATCACTAATAGGCTTGAGACGCGTCTGCTCAACAGTCCACGTTGTAACTATGAGGTGTGAGCAGTAGTGCTTCTCAGTGAGGAAAAGTAGAAAATGTTCGTTGTAAGTGAGTTTAAAGAGAAAAATCAAGAATTATAAATCAAATCGATGGAGCTCCAAAGACAACAACGCGTTCAGACGCGACGCATGCGCATTCGAAAACAGGTGAGAGCACTTACATTTTAATTATGTATTGGTATATAAAGACAGTTTAAACAAATTTGAACCCTTAAACCCTACCTTTAAGTCTCTGCAGTTTTGAGAAAATTGGTTTGTTACTGAAATGCTACTCCTGAAATGCATATATCTTCAACAGTCGGACACTAGAAGACTGAAACCAGTGTCATCTTGACCTGGTAGATACACTTTTCACAGCAAAGTTTTTGTCTGTCATCCCGAGTCCTCCAGTCGGGAAATGTGGAAAATAGGCATTCTTCATGTTTAACCCTCTGGGGTCTGATGGGTTTTCTGGGCCCTGGAGGTGTTCTGACATGCTCTGACATTTGTGCTTATTTCTGTTTCTTGTGACATTTTCATGGCTAAAGTCTGATTACACTGTATTCAGCACAGACTCTGCTACAATAATATATCAGCAGCATGTGTGTAAAAGTTTGCAGTTTTGAGATAATGACATTTATGCGTGGTTTGTGAAAAAAAAAAAAAAAAAAAATTGTCACTGAAATAAGGTCATGAAACCCATACTGATTATTTCTTCACAAGACTTTTGAAAATTGTATCACGTAGCCTAGAATATTTGCTACAAAACTATGGGAAAATCATCCTGACTGCTTATTCAGATAAGACAATACAGTGCTATGCATAAGTTTAGACACCCATGCTAAAGTTGACTAAAAAGAGGAATAAAAAATCATCTCTTGGAAATTTAACTTAATGCCTTATTTAAAAAAATTAGGAAAAATCCAACCTTTAAGGACACCAATTTTCTTTGTGAATGAATAATGTATCGTAAATAAATAAATGTTCTTCCTTAAAATACAGGGTGCATAAGTTTGGACACCCCTATGTTAAATTCCCATAGAGGCAGGCAGATTTTTATTTTTAAGTATTTTTATTTTATTTATTTTTTAGGATACTTTGCATCCTGATAAAGTTCCCTTGGCCTTTGGAATTAAAATAGCCCCACATTATCACATAGCCTTCACCATACCTAGAGATTGGCATGGGGTACTTTCCATAAGATCATCTCTCAATGCAAATCAAACTAGCTATTAGGCTAACTGAAATAAAACCATGCCAATCTCTAGGTATGGTGAAGGCTATGTGATGATGTGGGGCTATTTTAATTCCAAAGGCCAAGGGAACTTTATCAGGATGCATAGTATCCTGGATCCATGAAGTAACTGGCCTTTAAAAATAAAAATCTGCCTGCCTCTATGGAAATTTAACATAGGGGTGTCCAGACTTATGCACCCTGTATTTTAAGGAAAAACATTTATTTATTTACGATACATTATTCATTCACAAAGAAAATTGGTGTCCTTAAAGCTTGGATTTTTCCTAATTTGTTAAATTAAGGCATTAAGTTCAGTTTCCAAAAGATGATTTTTTATTCCTCTTTTTAGTCAACTTTAGTATGGGTGTCTAAACTTATGCATAGCACTGTATATCGATTTTAAATTTGTAAGACACACTGATCTAAAGACAGAGACTTAACCAGTCACACACCTTTGTGCCATTCATGAAACATAGTACATACCTGTAATACTCTTTTTTCGGGCCGCCTTCTATCTACACTACAGGCCAAAAGTTTGGACACATTACTATTTGTAATTTTTTTGAAAGAAGTTTCTTCTGCTCATCAAGCCTGCATTTATTTGATCATTTTTTTTATTTTTTTATTTTTTATATTGTGATATATTATTACAATTTAAAATAATCGTTTTATCAATTTATTATACTTTAAATTATCATTTATTTCTGTGATGCAAAGCTGAATTTTCAGGATCATTACTCCAGTCTGTGGCATCATCCTTTAGAAATCATTCTAATATAATGATTCATTATCAAAGTTGGAAACTGCTTAATATTTTTTCATAACCTGTGATACTTTTTTAGGATACTTTGATGAATTAAAAGTAAAAAAAAAAAAAAAAAAAAAAAAAAGAAGCAAAATGTTTTAAAAATAGAAATCTTTTGTAACAACAATATACACTACTGGTCAGTAATTTGAGGTCAGTAATTTTTTTCTTTCTTTTTTTGAAATAAATCAATACTTGTATTCAGCCAGGATGTGTTAAATTGATTAAGAATAAATTAAGAAGATTTATATTATTAGATTTTTTTTTTTTTTTTTTGAATAAATGCAGTTCTTTTTAACCTTTTATTCATCAAATATATTAGGCAGCAGAACTGTTTCCAACACTCATAATAAATCAGAATATTAGAATGATTGTGGGATAGACTGGAGTAATGATCCTTAAAATTCAGCTTTGCATCTCAGAAATAAATGATAATTTAAAGTATAATAAATTGAAAACCAATTATTTTAAATTGTAATAATATATCACAATATTAAAAAAAAAATTCTGTATTTTTGATAAATGCAGGCTTGATGAGCAGAAGAAACTTCTTTCAAAATCATTACAAATAGTAATGTGTCCAACCTTTTGGCCTGTAGTGTATGGGCTGTCATCTTAGTTAATTCCTTTATAAGGTAATGCTTTGGACTTATCCTAGTCCCTTCAATAACGTAAGCTTGTGAAAGCACATATTCAGATTATCTACATATCTCATCACCCTTATCTTATGCAGCACACACACCAAAAGCTCTGTATGGAAAGTCCCCTGTTCCAGCCCCCTTTGACCTCTCTTCGGCTTCACACCTTTTCTATCTGTGAAGCAAGAGATGCTCCAAGTTCTCTTCAAAAACACATGTGGTTTTAACACCCTTAAACATGTCATTTACCTATAGCTACACACATACACTCTCTTCCTATGACCCTAAAGTTCGCAGGCCAAGCTCAGACTCGGCTTTAGTTTGAGCTCACCCTGCAAATTCAACACATCCTCGTTTGATCATTTTATTTCATTTTCAACCATAAAACGGTATGCAATGTCTATTATTTTCTTATTTAATCTTTCAACTTGTCTGATAATTTTTATTAACTGCTGTGCACGGTGAATCAGTTCGTCTCGAGGGGGTTGAGTCTTAGTGGAAGACCTTCGCCAGCGTCTTTCTCTCCTTCTCCGTCATGCGAGCTCTCTTTGCATGATTCCTCTGGAGGTGTTCAACTACAAGATCGTCCATAAACATCTCAACTTTGTCACATTAACATTTCTGTTCTCTGTTTCATCATCTTTCGTTACACTCAATGCATTCGACCAGTCTTCAACATGTTCAATTTCTAGAGAATTTAACAGAGGGGCGGGGTGAGCAAAGCTCATCATTTAAAGACACATGCACTCAAACGGCGTGCTGAAAACAGCTGTTTTTGACCAGGTAAAATGAGTGTTTTCTTACAATACTAATGAGAATTTTTAATTAAAGTATATTACAGACTTTTAATTTAGACCCTAAATAATCATATTAGCTTGTACAAAAATGGCATTATATGACACTTTGTAGTGTGGACATATATTAACACTGAGCACTATTGATGAAACAGGGATTTTTGCTCTACAACATCCAACCTTAAGCCATTTTGTTTTTAAAACCAGAAAGTTAGTGATCCTTAAAGGGATAGTTCACCCAAAGATGAAAATTCTGTCCATATTAATCACTTTCACCCTCTGTTCAACAAAAGCACTGCCCAGTTACAAAATTATGAAACAACAAAACTTCAAAGAACTAATTTATTTATTTATACATGTGTTTATGCTTGTATATGTTAATATATCATGAGCCATGTAACACATCTTGGTGCTGTCAAGACTCCTGAGGATTTTTGTTCTGCACAATATTAGCATTGACCAGCAGGTGTCGCTGTGTGCATTCGAAACCTCGAGAAATCAACCACTTTTACACACATCAGGCTGAAGCTTAATCTCACCATCACTACCTTCAGGTTCACTTAGCTCACAGGTGTCAAACTCAGTTCCTGGAGGGCCACAGCCCTACAGAGTTTTGTTCCAACCCTGCTTCAACACACACACACACACCTGCAGTTTTCAAATAACCCTGAAGGACTTGATTAGCTGTTTAATTAGGGTTGAAGCTAAACTCTGCAGGGCTGTGGCCCTCCAGGGACTGAGTTTGACACCCCTGACTTAGCTCAACAGTTATACGGTATATTCGCATATGCGAATATACCGTATAACTGTTGAGCTAAGTCAGGGGTGTCAAACTCAGTTCCTGGAGGGCCACAGCCCTGCAGAGTTTAGCTTCAACCTCAGAGTTTAGTAGTGATTTACAACAGTAAATATATATATATATATATATATATATATATATATATATATATATATATATATATAATTTACTGTTGTAAATCACTTGCCAAATTTTTTTGAACAATGTTTGAGGTGTGTGTTTGGGCATTAAGCACACTGAGGTAGAGTTCGTGGTTCAGTGATGTTCTCACTGCGGGAAGATAATCATCTCTGTGTTACGGTCGAGACTCCAATACCTCAGGAGTGTTCGGAAAAGGAAATAATTGTTTAATCTCTGGTGTTACCCGGACATTTAAATGTCGCGAGTGAGCAAGACGGAGAAAAGAGGACAGATGAGCTGGTGAGATACAGCAGGAAAAATAAAAGGTGACAATGGATGATGAAGCAGCAAGTATGCGGCATCTGATGCCGTCGCTGATCCCCCAGGCAAGTTTGAATTCAGCCATTGATTATTGATTACATATTGATTACAGCCATCTGTGACGAAGCTGAAGATATCCTGAATGTTCTTCCCCAGTCTGAGAAGGAGAAAAAGTCATATGAGACAGTGGAAATGGCGTTCACATGGCATTGTGTAAGCAAACGTAATGTGATTTTTGAACGTGCACGTTTTAACAGACGCAATCAAGAGGCAGGAGAGCGTATCGAAGCTTTCATCACTGCTGTACATGCTCTTGATCAACTTTGCAACTTGATCCTGAGCTCACACTGGAAAAAGCCGTGATTAAAGTGAGGCAAAGTGAGGCCGTGAAGAGACAGCAGCCTATCCTGGGTGGAAGTTCACGTGAGGTGCAAATAGCAGGGGACGTTCATGCTTTAAGTTCAAAACCAAACCAGTCAAAAAAGAAAGTTAATTGGCCAAAACAAAAGAGGCCTAGTAAAGTGGATGAAGACAGTAGATCAGCTGGGTGTGGGAAATGCAGAAATATAAAGAGACACAATTGGAGAGATTGTCCTGCACATGAAGGGGAATGCCCTAAATGCCACAAAAAGGGACATTTTGCAAAGCAGTGTTGGTCAGCTGGAACGGTTCATGGCATCACTCAGGATCGAGAAGAGCAGAGCATGAAAGACTTTCCTGGGAGAGGTGAGTTCAGTAGAGACAAGTGAGTGGATTGAACTAGTCAGATTGAATGGTCAAAATACTGAGTTCAAGCTGGACACTGGCGCAGCAGTCACTGCAATCCCAGAAAGCTTTTCAGCAGCCGTTCATGGCAAACTCCAGCCACCCTGCAACAGTGTTGGGAAAGTTCACTTTGTTCCCTGTAAACGATTTTTGACTGCATTATAGGCCTAATGATTTCTTAATTCAGAATATGATCAAGATTGCGTAGGTGGATGTGTTCGGGGAATTTGCCAGTTAATAGTAACATTTAAAGCCCCTTAAATGAACGAAATGACTCGAAAAAAGATTTGTTCATTTTGATGAACGAGATCGAACAAGAGGTCGAACACGGGTGGCTGGTGTTGCCAGATTGGGTGTTTTTTCCGCTACATATTAAGGTTTACGGTGGGTTTTAGGTGGGTTTTCGCCTGGAAGGCTTTATAGAAATCTGGCATCCTACTGAACGAAGTTAAACTGAGAGAGCGTGGCGTTCACAGACACCAGAATGAACGAGTTCACAGTAATGTTCATCAGGCAGTAATACGGTACGTTCAGTTCACGTTCGCCCAAAATATGAACGAGTTCATGAACTATCGTTCAATGAACACGTTCAGGCACAACACTGCCCTGCAAAGTCCTGTATGTGTCCGGTAACCAGGCCCTCGATGTTCAGGGACTATTCACACACAACGTAATGACGAACGCGGTTGCCCAGCCCTGTTTGTTTGAACCGCGAGAGGCGTCAATTGCCGTCATTATGTTGTGCGTTAAGTTCAAGTGTTACTCTTTTGTACAATTATAACTTGGAAACTAGTTATTTTAGTCGATAAAGATTTAAATATTGATATTTTTCTAACACGAACGCATCGCTTCAGAAGGCCTTTATTAACCCCCGGAGACGCGTGGAGCTCTTTAATGATGGATGGACACACTGTGTTGGACTTCCAAAAACAAATGGCCATTCACTGCCATTATGAAGCTGGAAGAGCCAGGACATTTTTTAATATAACTCTTATTGTATTCAATGTCATATACACCTAGGATGGCTTCAAGGTGAGTAAATCATGGGCTCAGTTTCATTTTTGGGTGAACTATCCCTTTCAGTTTAGTTTTGCATATCATATTTCTCCATTCCCATCCAGCAAACCGTCAGGAATGCTCAGCAACTTCAAAAGTACGTTTTTAATTCAAGCTACTGGTGGTGGTGTTATACGACATGAAAGTGTTTACGCCTCTAAAAATCAATCACTTTAATTCCCAATTCTACCCCATTCTGTACCTAAGCAACTCTTCTAACTCCATGAGTTAAGGGTCATCATGTACAGTATTAATGCACATCAGACTTAGGTGACTCATGATGTTCAGGGACTATTCACACAATGTAATGACAAACGCGGTTGCCCAGCCCTGTTTATTTGAACCGCGAGAGGCGTCAACTGCCGTCATTACGTTGTGCGTCAAGTTCAAGTGTTACTCTTTTGTACACTTATAACTCGGAAACTAGTTATTTTAGTCAATAAAGTTTTAAATATTGATATTTTTCTTACACGAATGCATCGCATTCAGAAGGTGTGAACTATTGAACTCACTCAGCTTTCTCCATTCGGCCTATCGAGGCTAACTCACTAATAACTCACTAACTCAAGCTGTCTTCTCCTCACCATGGCCTAATGTGGCAGTCTTTCACGGCTTACTCGTCATTACTCACAACACTCTAGGCAACGGCCTAACGGTTAGCTCTGTTTAAAGATTATTACACCTATGTCAATGTCTGTATTTTTCAATAATATAATCTATTTTCTTTGCCTAAACATCTTGGGTTCTTCATTCAGGGAATCCTCCAACTGGTGGGTATCGATTTCCTTTCTCAGTTATTTTGGGGTTAGGCTCCGATCCTGCCTTCATCTTCAGGCGGGATCTGAGAGTGTCTTTACGTTCGGATTACGGATGGAGCCTACGTGTGGTGGGACAACGTACAGAGTTTTTAATTAATTTAATGCTTTTGGGTAATGTAGTGTCCAATTATATTCCATGAGGGAGTGTATAAAAAGGGATTTGAATGCACCGTTTGTGTGCGTGTGGTCACCGCCTGGGCGTCATTGCCGGGGACTGCCCATTCCGATGTGTTTAATCCCTTCCGCTTGAGGTATGTATTTGGCTAACTAGTTAGCTCATAGATTTGTGACTTTATGTAACAGTCATTTTGTTTATAGCATTATGGCGGACGGTTTGTTGTTGGGGTTGTTGGCGGCGGCTATTCATCTGCCCCTCCCGCATTCCCGTGCTTCTGTTGGCATGGCGATAGTCTTCTGTGTGCGGGACTTGGACTTGCGACCCGCTATGATATGAAGGTCCATGAAACTACCACTACTGCACAACGTTCATTCATAGTTATGTTGGGAGTAATTTTCTGTTTAAATTCTAACAGGAATAATCTGTTCTCGGAGACCGTGTGTTCAGTGAGGCCTGCGGGGCAACACTATTTGATGCTGCTGCTTTGCCGATCCTGGTTTCTCCTGGACAACTTGCTCGTCAGCACGTGTTCGGTTCATGTGTTTGTGTTTTGCTTTCTTTGCTTTTTGTACATTTACTTTATTGTTCTTCAGTGCCATTGCTGTATCTCTTTTGTTTGTTTCGTCTACCCTGGTTTCTCCTGGACAACTTGCTCGTCAGCGCGTGTGCGCTCGGTTCATGTGTTTGTGACTCCTGCTTTCCAGCAGATATTGTTTATGTGATCGCTGGGTTGCTGGTGAAGTATGGAAGTGGAGTGAATATCCACCCAGTTTTGGTGGCCAATTCTTAACCTCAGCATGGTTTGATGCATGATTCTCAGGTTTATTAATTAAATGTTTTTCTTCTGTAACTTTTATTTAAGTTTTGGTTGTTGTTTTTATTTGTTTTGTTTATTTGGAGACCATTTTGTTAATTTTGTTTCTCGTTATAGGAGCCGATGCTTCAGGGCCGGCCGCTCATAGGCCCTCGTGTGCGGTGGTGGGATTCTGTCACGGAGTGCTGTGTGTTCATGCTTGACCTTATTGGTGTGTGTGTGTGTGTGTGTGTGTGTGTGTGTGTGTTGTGGCGAGACCTGTGCACAGGGTGGTATAGGAGTCTTGCGCTCATTAAACTAGTTTCCCTGCCATTGGTAAGCCTCGGCCTCCTTTTCATGTGTGGTTTCTTTATTGTTTGTATGTGTAACCTGCTCCTTCAGTCTTTTAATGTTTTAAGATTATGGATTTTATTGTATTTTAAAATACAGATTTTAATGTCATGCAGGAAACTGCTAAAATAAAGAAGTGAGACTAACAGTAATTCTCTCGTGTGCAAAAGTAGCCAATAAACTCTTCAGAGCAGATGTGTGTGAGACGGTGGGGTTCACAGTTTATGCACTTTCACACACACTTAAAGCAACACTTCAATGTGTCATCGTGTCACTAAACAGCAACTCTAGCAGGATTTAAACACTCATTTGATCAGAATAGAGGAAGTTACAAAACAGAGGAGGAGCTGATGATGTTTAAAGGAAGAGCTGTAACTATATATAATGAAGAGAAAGACTGACAGAAACACATAATGGCTGATAAGTGTGATCTGTGTCTGCTGGGACTGATCATTCTCTCTTCACTTCTCACAGGTAAAGGAATCTATATTTTCTTTAAAGACATTTGCTTTACTGTTTTCCACTCCCTCTGTCTACCACAATGACCATCTGTAGTTCCTAAAGCAGGGCTCTCAAGTTTTGAAGACAGGCAAGTGTGACAAGGGTGCTGGACGGGTCACGGGAATGGGGTGTTTCCTTAATAATATTATTATTAGTGTTTTTGTTGTTGTTATTAATAATTGCTCAAATACCAAATACAAAGTATTTATTCAATTTCCACGCGCGTGTGTGTGTGTGTGTGTGTGTGTGTGTGTGTGTGTGTGTGAGAGAGAGAGAGAGAGAGAGAGATTATGACTGGTGTTGTTTATTGAAAGTGTTTGTTGCCTTTTTGGACTTGTTGCCTTCCACCTGCACTGTTTCCTCTAATGGATCTACCCTTTTCGCCACCTTCTCTGGGACAGCATCCTCTAACCTGGCCTTTTTAGGGGACTTTCCTCTCAGGGCGAATGAGAGGATGCTTAATTGCTTTTTACCTGACATCTTTGAAAGACAGATGCAATGATTAATGCATCCATGGCCAGGATTTAATTATAAAATATGACATGATGTGTGACGCTCTTGTGTTCCTTCCCCTACTCCCCACTGACACCTGCTGATTGTTGACTCTGTCTGGGACCTGATCAAGGTTGACTCCATGGCAACTGCTGTGTATCGCTATGACATCCTGCGGACTGAGGCATCTAGATTAGGATGTCAGGCGTAGCGACTCTCCAGGCCTACACATACACAAACTCTTACATATACACAGATATGCAATCACCCTCCCCATCCCCCCATCCCTCGCCTTCGACGCTTTGTACCCCCAGTCTGACAGGCGGGTCTGACCAGCGCCGTAATGGCTGCAGGACCGGATGGCTGCTTGCCAATGCTGGGTTACCTCCATTCCCCACTCCCCTCCCCTGTTGCAAGTCTTGTGTGTTCATGTTGTGTACTGATTATGTGCTAATGTTGCTGAGGTGTTTTTTACTGTTCCCAAACTGTACTCCTTACAGGAGCATAGTCTGGGGGTTGCCTTTTTTCTCCTCACCTCTCCTAATGTTATGCTGTATTTTTCTCCTCAAACGAATTTCCCCATTGTGGGATAAATAAAGGTTTTCTAATTCTAATTCTAATGATTTTAAAAGTGTCCTATAACATCGACTATGCAATACACTTTAATTTATTTAGTGCTAATAAAATGATTAAAGGAATACTCCACCGTGTTTTCATATTAAACTATGTTATTCCCTTAACTAAGACGAGTTGATACATACCTCTCTCGTCTCAGTGCGTGCATTAAATCTCTCTGTCTTGCCGTGAAAGTACGTTAGCACTTAGCTTAGCCCAGTTAATTTAATATGGGCCAAGCAGAGAAGCTACAAAACACCTCCACGTTTTCCCTATTTAAAGACAGTTACTCGCGTAGTGTAACTCGACCTAGGACGGTGACACAAAACAAAACGTTGCGCTTTTATAAGCGTGTAAAAAGGATAACTATATTGTATGGCGGAATACCATTGCAAGTGCTCGGGAGCACTTTGACTCGGCGTAGTAATATCTTCACGGGAGCCGGTGAGAGGATTTTTCACGAGTGAAGATATTACTGCGCCGAGTCAAAGTGCTCCCGAGCACTTGCAATGGTATTCCGCCATACAATATAGTTATCCTTTTTACACGCTTATAAAAGCGCAACGTTTTGTTTTGTGTCACCGTCCTAGGTCGAGTTACACTACGCGAGTAACTGTCTTTAAATAGGGAAAACGTGGAGGTGTTTTGTAGCTTCTCTGCTTGGCCCATATTAAATTAACTGGGCTAAGCTAAGTGCTAACGTACTTTCACGGCAAGACAGAGAGATTTAATGCACGCACTGAGACGAGAGAGGTATGTATCAACTCGTCTTAGTTAAGGGAATAACATAGTTTAATATGAAAACACGGTGGAGTATTCCTTTAAGCCTATTTGAAGAGAGAGATATGTTTATAATGTGACAATATGTCAGTCATCGTGTGATAACAAAAATATGACTAGGCCTAGACTACTTGTTCTGAGCAGGTGTTGTCAGTGAACAGGCTGTAAAACTGTTGGCTAAGTTACAGACACTCACGAAAAACTGATGCTAATTATCTGGGAAACATTCTCTAACAGCAGTCAAGTTGTCACTGTTTGTGTGTGTCAAACAAGTTGTGAATTTGTTGTAACATTAAAACAGGAGATCATCATGACTTACTCTGTGCTCAAAGTGATGCTCGGAGCTCCAGTGGTTTCCTCTATGGGTGAACGAAACTTTGAACGAAGACGCTGTAGCAGAATCACGTTAACAATTCCAGGATGTGCTTTTTTTCATTGGTTGTTGCGTTAAATCTTCCCCAGATACAACAGTGCTATTTTCTGATTGGCTATTGTGTAGCCCCTTTATTTATTTTTTGATTGGCTGATAAGTGGCAGGCTCGGCTAGGGGAGACGCACTTGATTCCTGGCTGCCGGTGTCGTGCCGAAAAGTGATGGTCCGCCGAAAATTTATTGTGCCCAGTCTCTTTACGTCTACAGCTGGATCAAACCATAGACAGTATATAAACTGGACACAGCGACCCCATAGGTTTCAACGGAGAGAAGTGAAGCAGATTAGAAGCCCTCATTTCCTGATGGCCGAGCGTACTGCGCAGACTCAAACTGAGCTTGACGACGTGGATGTGACGTGAGCAGCCTGCCTGACAGTTGTAAGTTTTCTAGTAGCTGTGCCAAACGAAATCTGAACCATTCCCTTCCGAATCTTGCAGAGACGGAAAGCGTGAGTAGGATCTGTCCATGAGCTAGGAGCAGGAGCAACGTCATGACTCTCTATGGACTTCTCCCTTGACTTTATCGGACTTTATGCCTCCACTTCCCCCCGATTGTCTGTGAGCTTTTCTTCCTGTCTCTATGGTAATTTCCAGAGAGTCGCGTGGTTATGACACAATCGTTAGCCTACTTTTACAAAAACTGCTTCTACGGGGCCATAACGTAAGATACAAGGTAATGGAGCCTTTTATACATTGTCGTGTTTCTTTAGAAATAAACCATGGACAAATGGAGTCTTTAAATGCCTCAGATGTAAAGTTATTCGCTGTCAAAGTGGCGCCAAAATGAATGGGAGTCAATGGGATGCTAACAGCAGGTGAAGGCTTGTTAGCCAATGGCGGCTCCCGGGGGTGGTACGGAAATCGAGCGCTCAATTACCCCCCTGGATCAAACAGACATAACGTGCAAATTACCATCAGTTTATGTCCGTGGTAATAGCAAAGGTATGTCTGTGTGATACTTTAACATTTCTTTTAACATAATAATAACAATTGTGGCCAAATAAGTGTTTGCAGTTTATAGCTTAATCAGGTATGACATTTACATGATTATAGGAAATAATAGAAGCCTGTTGTTGCCGATAGAAATGTTTGTATTTGGAAAACGGACTGTAGCCTATAATAACATGACTTACTGCTGAGCTATATATAAAACAAAAGACATGTTCTCTTTTGCAATTATCCTTATGACTCTGCATTATTTTACCTGCTGTGTACCAACCAATCCAGCCCTCTTTACCTGTTAAAATACCTTCAAATGTCGAAAACAACCCATAAGATGCAGTATTATACTTACAACAAAATGTTGAAGCCTCTACTTATTGCAATAAATAATGCAATCAATTTTCGGCAGACCATCACTTTTCGGCACGACACCTGTCCCATAGTGAGATCGACACGGCGCTGCGGCATTAATAGTTTTTCCACGTGAGAAATACAATGTATGGTGGGAGTGCGTGACAAAAGACCGAAATGAGTGACTGTCACGCTCAATGCGTGACACTTGAGAGCCCTGCTAAAGGCACAGAGGGGCTGATAGTGATCACTGTAGGCCAAGATGTGTGTACTTCAGGGGTCGATGAATTGTCACACATTTAGTACTGTGGGGGAAGTTGTAATTATCTGATTGGTCAGTTTGAACGTCTCACATTTGGGTTTTAGTCACATGGTCAGGGAAAGGATAAAAGAAAATTGTAACTGTTGCTCTGTCTCTTTTATTCTCTGGGTCCCTTTCTTGGGACTCTCTCTCTCTCTCTCTCCCTCCCTCTCTCTCTCTCTCTCTCTCTCTCTCTCTCTCTCTCTCTCTCTCTCTCTCTCTCTGGTAACATTTACATATATGCTGGGTACAATTAATGGTATAAGTTATCATCTCATACATCTATTTTGTAACTATTTTAAGTATAACTATAACCATGTTGTCAATAAACCCTTTCAATTACAAATAATGTGTTAACTAGTTTTGATTTGGACAAGAAATGTACAGTTTTCTACCATCTTGCTGACAATGTTTCTTTAGTCATTCGTCAGTCTTGCAGGAAATCCACCCTTACAACATTTAGTGGAATTAGTCTGGAAAGAGTTCATTTGAACATGCTCAGTTTATTCTTGCACACATTCACGTTGTGATCTCAGAGTTGTGTATTGATACACACAGATAATACTGTATTATTCCTGATACTGGACATAGTGTCACTCAAACATCTGATGATGAAGAATTATCTTCATATTAAGAGTGTGTCAGTGATTTGAACAGCTCTCTGATAAAGACTAATAGTTTATTCTGGAGAGTGTGTTGTTTGCTTTAAGTCAGGGTAATGCTGTTTGTGGAGTTGTTTAATCCTCCTCTCCTGAGATCCTCAGAGACTTAATGTATTATTTTATCTTCAGTTGATTTAATCTAATGCTGAGTTCACACTGCACGATTTTAGCCCCGATTTTGTTACTGTCAAAATGTGACAGTTTTTTTACAGCAGTTTTTTACAGTGTGCTCAGTAACAAATGACCACATTTTGACAGTAACATGCTGTTTTCCATTAAAACAGCAATATAACGTAGAAACAAATGCATTCTGGGAGATATTTGTCTTTTTTAAAACACACCCTATACCCTCATTCACTATTCCCTACATTAGTTCACTAATATAGTCCACTTGACTGAGTGAATAAAAACAAGTGAGTTAATTCAGACACTGATGAACACCTGCTGTTAACAAGCAGAATCACTGAAGGAAAGAGGAACAAGAAGAACAGAAAAAATATGAAATCAACTGAAGATAAATACATTAAATCTGAGAAGATCTCAGCAGAGGAGGATTAAACAACTCCACAAACAGCATTACCAGCTTCACTTATTACTAACCAGACTGACTTTATTTCTGTCAGACGTCTACAGGCGTTATTATTAAAAGGTGGCAGAGGTTTAGATCATTTGATGTCACCATGATGGTGATCAGTGTTTGCTTTAGTTGGGCTCTGGACCCTTGACTTTTGAACATTAGTTTGTCTTTGACTGCGATAGCTTTGTCTTTAAATACATTTGCTATTGCAAAAAAGCTGAAAGAAAACAGGATCAGATGACAATGGCTGTTTGTTAATGGTCACAATCATCATCTAGTGGCACGGATCTCATTTATTGTCTAATGTATTTTATCAGCGCAATATTTTACATTGTGTATTTTAGTCTTCTGCTTTTAATGCTGGTATGTTTTATGTTTTCATTTATTAACATATATCACAATGATCACTGAGATAAACTGTGTTTCAGGTATCAGTGGAGTGAAGGAGAATGTGTTCATCAGTTCTGGTGAAAATGTGCGTCTGTCCTGTAATAAAGCTCTTTCTGACTGCAAATCAACTACATGGACCTACTATAACAGCTTCAGACATCCAGAAGCAGTTGAACTGATTACTTTAGGGATAAAGAAGAACGACACAGAGAGACATGAGAGACTGAGTCTGGAGTCTGACTGCTCTCTGAACATCAAGGACGTCACAGGAGAAGATTATGGATCTTACACCTGCAGACAATATGTGAATGATAGACAACAAGGAACTGATGATTATGTTTATCTGCATGTTCTTCATGGTAAGTTTATGATTATGTGGTCAATTTAAAATTCTCCCTTTAAACTCTGATGATGATTGAAGAGTCTGTGATTTATGTCTTGTGTTCAGTTTCAGTGTCTCCATCATCATCATCATCATCATCATCCTCATCCTCATCTTCATCCTCACAGACTGAGATCAGTCCAGGCCGCTCTGTGACTCTCTCCTGTCAGTTGTATTTTTATACTTGGCTCTCCTGTGATTATTTGGTCAGTTCTGAGGGACTTAAGCTGTTGTGGGTGAATCAGGCTGGCGTTGATCTGAAGACAGACTCCAGATATCAGATATTATCACCATCAGATCAATTTCACTGTATCATCATCACTCTGACTACAACACTCCTGAATGAAGATAACAACAGAGAGTGGAGATGTCAGCTTACTCTCAGAAATCAAGTCAAGACCTCAGTCAGATACACTGTCAAGTATTCAGGTGAGAAAACAGTGTTAGAAGAGCCTCATAATGTCAGTAACACTAAGGTCTATCAGTATCACTGAACCAGAACAAACTGAGGGAACAAAAGCTTCTTTGACTCTCACAGAAGAGTAACTCAAAGCATTGCTTCAAACTAATGAACTGCAGTCAAGTAACAGTCCAAAACGTGATGCTGGAAATAATAAAGGAATTGAAACTTGACAGCAAAAATATTAACTTTTTATGTAATGTGATGATCAAAGTTAAAATATGAATGTCATATTGTACAGTATTAATGATCTGAACTAACATTCATCTTCACAGCTCAAGCTGATTCAACGACAGCAGTGAATCCAGTCCACATCACACACTCTCAGGATCCCTCAACTATAAACACACACGTTTCTAAAGGTACATCATCACTGTCTTTCTCACATCAGTGCTTTTCAGTGCATAATGCTAGAGTTATCTTCAGTGTTAACTCATCAAAATATGACTGTCATATTCTACAGTATGATTGTCACATTGAGTTGTTGTTTTAGTTTCATTTCATGGACTTTTATGGTGTGTCCCAATTAGCGTACTTATGCATATTCTAGGACATGTTTAGTATAAACAGTGAGAGTAGTGTGTTCATATAACACTCCGGTTCTTTCACTCGATTCTCCCAGAAAGCGTCACATGAAGACGATATGTTGAGCTCATCCATGCAGCGCATTCACTGTAGATCCATGAAAAACACCAAACAGACATAAAACACTGCTCATCCACTCACAAAATTATCAAAAAACATACATGTAAAAGTAAACAAATATACAAAAAAAGAGAGAAACACAAAATAAGCCGTACACTCGTAATGCTCAGCAACAAGTTTAACATGTAAAACTTCAGTTATTCATCAAGTCTGGGTGTCTTATGACCTCAATATGAAATAAACTGATTTAAATATCTTTTTTAAAATATATATTTTTGACCCTAAAGAAAAATAGTTATCTCTGCCTACATTTAGTTTCTGTCTGACTGGAGAAAGTTTGTCCTGCAATTCACCTCAACAGAGAAAATGGCCAACTTCACTTATTTTTTACTTCTAATGATCAATTCACCTTCTTATACTACGCCCTAAAAGTGTGTTCTCTTTTTGGGAAGAAAATATGCTTACTTTTGAGTGTGTAGCAGAAGAGTAGACAAGCTTTGGGACAAACTATCACGTCATTGCGTCTTTGACAGTTGCTCTCTGTTCATTCTGTCACAGTAAACTGACCTGTCAATCATCTTGTCACAGTTAAAATCCTCCACATTTAATTTCCTACTCTATCAGACAGAAATGAAGAATCATGTTGATCTGCAGTCGCGGGTCTTTCATGACGAGACTCTCCTCATATTAATTAATAACATTGAATAAATGTTTTTATATCAGGATATACTTTGATTCGTCCCTCAAACCTTTATCTAAACCTCTCACCGTCAGTTGCGCATATCCGCCATGTTTTGTAGGTTTTTTTTTAACACTTTTTACTCGTGTTTGTAGTTCCTCCTCCAAAGTGCAATGGGTTGTGGGTAATATTAGCTGTTATAGTGAGCGCGGATCCACACTTCAAAATCCACCAGAAATAGTAGACCATCCGGAGACTTCTGGCACACTCTTCAACATACTGTGCTTTGGGACACACTTACTTTAATCTCACACACTGTTTAGGAAGGATAGTATGGACATTGAGACGCAGGGCAAGGCTGTGTTTACGTCCACTGTTTATGCTCATCCCTCGCTAATGTTGCACGAGTGTCCTCTACTGGTGAACTCTTGAAATCAGTTTGAATTAAATGCTCTAAGCTCTTGATCACTTGGAATCCAATATGGAGCTGATTATAAATTATACATTTGTTTTACACACCATTATATAGGCCTGTGTGTGTGCTTGAGCTGTTGGAGAAAATATATTTAAAAAATAATCTAAATAAAAGCCTAATATCATACTATATAGAGTTGTGTGGCGTGACATACTTCATGCCGCAATGCATGCTGGGAGCCATGAGTTTTATACTATGGGTGGCTCCCAGCATGCATTGCGTCATGAAGCATGTCACCATTGTCGATGGCTTTTGTCTTTGTATATAATTGTCCCCATTCATCCTTTTCTACAACACCAGGCACAGACTCTCAGGATGATTGGAATAAAAACACACCAGGTACATAATCACAGTGTTTTGTCTTTGTCTATAATTGTCCCCAATCTGCCCTGTCCGTCTCTGACTCTGTGCTCGATCTCTTCTTCAGTCATAGTGATTTCTGTCGCTGCAGTCGCTGTTCTCCTTCTTGCTCTTCTCTGGCTGATCTGCAGAAAAAGAGCTGGTGAGTTTTCAGATTTACTCCTTTACAACAATTAAAAACAGTTCAGATGAGCAAACAAACACATCATGTTCAGACTGTAAGTATCAAAGAAACATGTGGATTATATGAAATTCTCAAACAGAAGTTTATTCCTGCTGAGAAATCCTGTAATGTCAATCTCACAGAGATATCAAGTCAACAATCATTTTTATTATTCATTTTAATGCTTCAACAAAATCTTATTGTTGAAAAAGCTTTTTTCATGTGTGTTTGATCATAAATACTCATATTTCATGAGACACTTGTTTTCAGATAATAAAAGAGGGACTGGCGACTCTGCGGTGAGTTCAGTAATGCAGTGATTTAGATTTGATTACTGTCTTTAAAGCTCAATAAAGTGTCATTCATGCAGTTTAACTGTTTGTTCTGAAGGTCAAAGATGAGAACGATCATAAAGGGACGAATGAGACGATCAACATGTCCATTCCTCCCGCTGCAAGAGCCAATGTGAGTCCACTAAATCATCAAACATTACGTTCACTGTCTGTTCAATAATGTGATTTAAAAGCTTTTGTGTTATTCTACATATTATAGTGAGAGATATGTCTGTTCTGTGTGTTAAACTTGACTCTCTGCACGTTTGCATTGATGTTTAGGAGCAGACAGATGATGTGACTTATTCTGAGGTCACTTCTTCCAATACAAAGCCAGTAAAATCACTCAATGTGAGTAGATATCAGCACATGAGTTTGACTCTCAGATAAATGAAGCTCATGCTCTAATAATAATAATAATAATCGCTGGGGTTCAAACATTGATGGACAGAATCTGTTCTTTCAGGATCATGATGATACAGTGACTTATGCTGCCATCAGAGGAAGAGAAGATCAACCGTAGATGAACTTTACGCCTCTGTGAACAAGAACAAGACCTTCACAAATAAACATTAATGATCCAGATCATGAGCTCATCATATCAGGAGCAGACGGGAAGATTTCATCTCTCCGGTGTTTGGAGGAATTATATATTTGTGTGTGAACGAGCAGATATTTGTTGAATGTCCTGTGAATATGAATGAGATTTATTGTGAATCATCATCTGGTCAGAGCACAGAATCTCATCTATATCATCACAGCTACAGTAAAGTTAGAGACTGAAGCCCTGATGTGTTTTCATACAGGCCAGACTCAATCTAGTGTCTCTCAAGCCTCTTCCATGACTGGAGTCTGTTTATCCGCTGGATTTCTGTCTGAAAACCTTCATCTTCATGCAGAAGCTCATGCTGAAATGATCCTCTTGCTTCAGCTTGTATATCAGCTGTTTCTTCTACAGAGAGACGTCCGTCTGAGAATTACATCAGTGTCTGCTCACATTATATTGTCATAAAATATCCTAAAATTTGACTTTGCAGTGTGTATATGTCACAAAATGAAATGCTAGCTATTTCTTTTTCTTTTTCACATGTGACAATAAAAAGGAAAGTTGTTAAAATAAAAGTTGTTGTCTCTTCAATTCCTGTAAAAACAGACGTAACTAAAGTTGCTCCTTTTAAAAACCCTCTATTTGAAAACCCACCAGCCGCCACTGGAAAACAGAAGTACGTTTGGCTATTTGAGGAAAAAAATATTACTGATTTTCAATTAAAAAAATAAATAAAAATAGAGGGGACCTAGGATGATAACAGCACTAAACACTAGACAAGAGAGTCCATTACCACACTCTGAGCTACAAGGAAACACTGAACATTTCGACACCATGTTTCACTTCCTCAAATCTGCTTCACAGCTTTATCAGCGCTTTAACCTGTTCTGAGAACAGAGCTATTCTCTGAACGTGTTCAAATCATCCTGCAAAATCACCATCATCTGGAAATCACACTGAATGCTGCACTTGAAGTCCATTTCAGAGTCTTGCATATCTGAGCTTTCTCTATTCTCCTGAGTAACTCTCTCAGTTAAATGATCTATAAGAGATCATCTGAGGTTTTGCATATGTGATAGTCCTATTTCTCTTTATTTTGCAGATTTTAAACACACATAAACACTAACATTGTACATGAAGCATTGGCTTTATCACATTTGCTGTCGATGAATAAATGATGTTACTGCCATGATGGTGTTGTTCCAGCATCTACCAGCAGAGGGTTGATGAGACTATTCAGTCAATTCCTGACCCAATCCCAGAGGAAAACAGTGAGGATCAGGCACTCTTTTAAAAAGACACATTTCCAGCTATACTTTTGGACTCTGGACACTATATATCTCACAGAAAGGTGCTTGTATCCAGAGTGTTTAATGTACAAGGGCAGCATGAATGTTCTTCCACAGCTCATCAACAAAATTATCGCCGCAAAAATATTATCAATTAAAAAATCATAAACTTTATTTGTTTTAATCACACGCTCAAACACAATACAACAATGTGTGCGGTAAAGTGAATCTTCTGAAACAGATCTTCACACAAACCAGGAAGTGACATCATGGCCTAAATGTGCTTGAATTATGTAAGATTCTGTTTCATAGATGATTTCAGTTTATTGACAATAAGAAAAGTATACGTTTAGTCATGTTTGATGATTGATTAATCTCTCACTGAACTCTACACATGCTCTGTTCTGCTAGTTTCCCTGTAGCTCTGATTACAAGATCTGCCTTCATACGACTGGTTCAGGGTTTAAGGCCACGCGATCCAGTTTGGTTCAGAAACCCTTTAACAATGAAAACAAATGTTTATTAATGCTGTAATATATGTGTTCCACAGCCTATACAAGGCGTCTTAAACAAGGCTCCTGGATATATAGACTTCCTGGATCTTACTGTTGGGCCCTGTGTGAATATGAAGGCCCCAAAACCTCTTAGAAATATTTTGTCCCATCCTGTTGAAGCACTGATTGAGTGATTACATGAGACATGATACATTTCAGCAAGTTGTAGGCTACTGTATCTTCCAACATAGTTCATTTGAGTTTATTTACTATTAACTAAAGAAGAGCTTTAGATCATTTCACGTGCCGCTTGAACCGAGGTGCTACTACGATCTCAGATCGTCGATCTGTCATGTCATATTTAAGAGCGCCAAAACGGTATTTATTGTTTGAATTTTGTAATAAAATTGGCATAATTTGAAAGCTGAGACTTTGTTTCATATCAAAAGTAACATGCCTTGTCTTGTCGATCGTTGTCAGTGGCCTCTTTGCTTCGGTATTTTTCATTGCGTGAAACAAAACTGCGGGAGGTTGGGGGGCCCTTTGGAGATAACTGGCCCCAGGGCCTTTACAAGTCATAATCCGTCCCTGCTCCAGGACCAGATCAGATTTTCTGTCCAATCAAATGCTCTCTAGAATCTGAAGCTCCGCCCCCTACATTATAAATAGACACTGAAGCTGCGGCTGAAATCGGTCACTTGTTCACACATTTACTATAGTTTCTACATGGTGAATGGCACATAGTGCACTATATAGGGGACAGGGAACCATTCAGACAGTGTAAATGCTTTCCATTGGGGCGAATGAAGTCTGGTCACCCAGGGAACTGATAAGAATGTAAATGTGTACCTTGAAATGCAATGTAAGTCGCTTTGGATAAAAGACAGAAATGTAAAATGGTTTGGCATTAGTGTCACGAGAACCGACTGTGGTTTAAGTCATGAGTTGAAAAATGCTGCTTTGCTTAGTGGATCTGAGTGAGCTTTAATATAAGCGAAACTCTATTGGCTATTTAATAAAAGGGGAGGAGCTGCCCGATATGCCCCGCCCCCTTTTCCTGTTTCAGTGGAAATTACATCAACACACTGAATAATGCTGTGTGTTTCAAGGCACTTCAGTGGGACTTTACATCTCAAATCTTTATAAACAAGTGTGTACTTTTTAAGTCTGAATAGTTTAAGGATTTGCAGATGTGGAATTACTGGACTTTTCACACAGAAAATGAAATGTTCAAGTATCTTGAACCGTATCTTCAAGTATCTTATCCAGACATGTATCTTTATCTGGTTGATGCACGAGTAAAAGCATATATAATTATTTTCTTAGCGGAAGAGTTGGGAACATTTGTTTGTAGATTGTATACGACATTTGTCTTGCGCTTTGTGGAGTTGAACTTACACCCCTAGCATTAAACATTTAAAACCTTTAAGTCATCCTTTAAAAACTCATCAAATCAGTCATATTTATTTTGAATAAATCTCAAATCCAAACAGTAATCGTAAACAAAAAAAGATAAATAAGTAAAAGAAAGTTCAGAGATCCAAGATACACAAATAGTTAAAATGACCTTAAAATGAATCATTGAATCATATTACACAACATAACGCTTTTGGACTTTCTCAGTTTGTGTAAATCTACTCAGGGTCCAGAGTATTTATTATTCCCACATTCATTTCCCACATGCCTACAATTACGTGGTTTTGTTGCATTAATACAGTGTATATTTTTCTACTTGATTTACTCTGAAAGAATGGAAATGAAATGTGACAACATGCCCCATAGGTGGAGTACATTATAACATGACCATATTACAGATTAAAATGCTATCTGATCTAATCAAACAATATACAAGACAAACTAAAATATTTTCTCAATAAAATACAATTATTCACTTTTTCATATAAAATAATGGCATTTTCAAAAAATGAAAAATTAAATAATTTTTGAGTTTGACAATGAACACACCGGAAAACACAGCTCAACATAGTTAAAAAAAAAAACATAAAAATTATTAATAATTTCTAATAATTGACTTAACCTTTTTATCATGTTTTTTTTTTTCAATAGAATTCAAGTATAGAATGGAATATCATAGTTCTAATAGGGGCTCATTGTAACATATAGTGTGACAACATGCCCCGCCTGAGCAACTGGGATTCAAACCTGGCGAGTGTCTTCTGAAGTATTTAAAACAAGTGTGTGACAACCAGGGACGTCGTTAGGCCTATTTTAGGGGGGCTGAAGCTACCCCAAAATGTTCCTAAGCCCCCCTAAATTATAATAAGAACAACAATAACAATTCGATTTATCAATAACCGTATCCTCATTCATATTTAGACGCAACAAATATATACAGTATCCAGCTACAAAAAATAGCCGAAAAGTCGGAAGTTGGACCTGCCAACTCACGCATTCACCGAGACACACGCAATTGACACTTTCACACGCTCCACACATCCATTTTCTCACGCACAGAAAAATCGCGAAGCAAAGAGGACACGGAGACCAACAGACTAGACAGAGCAGGTTACTTTATGATATAAAAGAATCAATTTTATTACTAAATTCAAACAATAAATACCGTTTTGGCGCTTGTACGTGACAGATCCCTAGCGCACGTGAACCGATCATCTCCCAGATAGCATGTATAATCGGCCCGAGGTCGGCTGCCCCGCGGCGCCTGCGGCTCAGACTCGGCATCGGCGTGTGTTAACCGGGCCGACTGTGGCCCGCAGCTCGCTCTGGCACATGCATTTTTGTTACGGCTGTAAAGCACTGGGCCGATTCATGTTCACCGTAACTGGTCGGCTCTGCTGTATGATCTGGACCACTTCTGGAAATGACTCGGCTTAGGTTAAATCAAGGATGGTTTTAATTTAGCAATAATTAACATAAAAATATTTTAAAATTGACGTAAATTCCTGACTGTATCTTAGGATGTTATACTAGTCGAATGTCGTGACTTCCAAAACAAAATATCTGCGGTAAATAATAATAATAATAATAATAATAATAATAATAGTGTAATTTTGCACAGAGCATTCTTTAATATTTATAACCATAGCAAAAATATTTAGTTGTCATGAAGATCATTCTTTACGTGTATTTTAAACATGATATCTATGGGATGGGTAGCCTATGCATAACGTCTTGTTAGCAACATGAGTCTAAAATTAATTTTACTGGCTATTTCAAATGTTTACCAGCAGTGACGGTTAAACTTTGGGCGCTCGGCTCAGATGCGTTTACCAGTATGAAGCCGATTTCAACAGTTGCTGCAGCAAGCGTCAGCACGCAAGACGTGTGCACAACTTTCGGTGAGATAAAACTCAACGCCTGACTTAAAATCACCCCCTTTCGATCCTGCGCCATTACGGTGAACTTGAGGTAAGTCTTGTGTTCAATTTCCTTAAAAAGCATCAACATTTCAACAATAAATTCTTATTTGAGTAAAGTAACGTTAGTGCAAGTGGGAGTAACAGTTAATATGAAAGCTACTTTTATGGCGCGAACGAAGCTAACATTGACTAACTTAGCTGCGCTGTTTTTGCGCTAGCAGCTCATATTTTCGTTCTGCTAGCTTGGCAAAGAATTAGTCGCTAGGCTAGACACCGTTTTTATTGAATACAATTTACGTGAATAATATTTACGAGCACAGTCTGTGATCTGTGGAAGTGGAACAAATGTTAGCTGGCTTAAGGCCAATTCATACCGCACAGAGAAACGCCAACAAACACGTTTTGTCATAAAGTATGTGGACATTTTGATCCTGTAAGAAATATTTATTTTAATATGTAAATAGAGGAATGATGTGGGACTTTGGACGAGAAGAAAGTCGTGTCTGAAAGCTGCAATCTTTTACTTGTATTGCTAAAATGAATGAATATCTCGTGTTTTTCCGTGGGTGCTTGAGTTTGTCGGTGTCTGTTGGGGCAGTGTGAACATGACACCTATTTTTCATAACATTCTGAATACAACGGCCAACTTTTGGTGACTTTTTTTTGTTGGTGTTTGCTGGCGTTTGTCTGCGGTGTGAATTGGCCTCTAGATGTACTTATGGCGCAAACTGAAATCGCACTTTATAGCTAACATCAACATTACCTTTGGCTAAATGTGGTCTGTACAGGCAGGTTTTTAGCTAACGTTACCTTCATTAGGGCTGGGCAATATGGCTGAAAACTGTATCATGATATAGTCTAAGCGTTTCATATCTATCGATAATTATTGATATTTTTATTTATTTATTTAAAATAAGGACCAGGAGAAAAATATAATTACTTTATGACAGTATATTTACATTTAACATTTTTTATTTTAAACTTAACCTTCCTCTGATTATAATCCCCTCAGTTATAAAGGCGGAAATGTCAACACAACCATGGAAAACAACACCATGGAAGACAAAAAACAGGTCTTCTCGGGAGGCTGTGCCTAAAGGTAGGAATTCTACAAAGTGATCTCTCTCGGTTTACTCTGACATATCTACGTACAATGTTTTGCTACTAATCTGTTATGCCTGCTTTTTCTTGTGTCTTACAGCAATTGCTAAGGAGATCCTCATCCAGCTTGATTCTATCAGAGAGCAGCAGTTGCTCATCCTGATGCAGCTCCTACAAATCTCCAGCAGTTCCAGACTTCATGCCAGACCCAACACATTTTGGGCTCCCACTTTCAACTATTGAGGAGCTACAATGTTTGGAGGAGACATTAAAGAATCCAGAGGAGAAGAAGAATTTGGTGAGTTAAATTATGCATTAATCAGATCATTCCTAAAAGTCAGTCCCCACTCTCACTCATGCTATATTCCTTAAATAACTAACGAGTTACATGTTTTTGTTTCAGACTGTTTTCCTTGGAATGGTCGGAGGCATGACTCTTAAAAACACTGTGGGGCAGGTCCTGAAAAGAGCAATGAACACTTCGCTGGCGAGACTCATTAAAAGTGTGGTTCTGGGTGAGTGTCAGTGCTGGATAACTGCACTGTGGTGACATCCCAGGGCTTTACAGTTCAAAATTTTTTTTTTTTTTTTTTTTACTGGGTGTGACAGTGACAAAGTATTTAGGAGCACCAGTGCGACTGACCTGATCAGGGTTTTTGGGTGCACCCTCCATTGAAACTAGGGCTGTAACGATTCATTGATTAAAGTCGAGTACTCGATTAAAAAAAAATCCTCAATTGCAATTTACCCGTGTTGAGTAACCTGCAAAATACTGGAAGTGGGGCATTCCACAGACGAGAATCCATGAACCACATTATTACACCATTTTCTAAGGATACGCGATCTATTTAAAACCATTTACAATCATAATATAGCATAATGCTATCATGAAATCACAAAGGCTGTGATTTAGTTAAGAATGCTCCGGCATCGCCTTATAATGGGTAGGTTAATTTGTCATTGATCAGAAGGTGCTCCTAAATTTTTGACTGTGCTCCTAAACTTTTTAAATTAAAAAGAAATGTAGGCTAAGTGTAGAGCTCTGCATCCAAATTAAGTTTTGGTAGTTGCTGAGTAACATCACGTGGTCATGCTGCCCTCTTCTATCTTGTGTTTTTCTCAGATGCAGTCCGCCGAAATGCCCTGACCAAAGATTCTACAGAAGAGGAAACAGAGCTGCTCATCACCAGGTGTCTGTGGCTAGCCTCTGATAGGGATGGTGGCCGAAGCAAGAGGGCGAACAGGCAGACAACGTAGACAACTCAAAAACGCGGTGGGCCAGAATTAAATGTTTCAAAGTTAAAAATGTTGATATTGGCAAATGGTATTTGAACTCCTTGATTCTACATTAATGCTGTGATATTATTTCTATTCTATTAAAATCTGTTATTAATAAGTGTGTGTGCGTAGACAACTCAAACGCAGTGGGCCAGAATTAAATGTTTTAAAGTTAAAAATGTTGATATTGGAAAATGGTATTTGAACTCCTTGATTCTACATTAATGCTGTGATATTATTTCTATTCTATTCAAATCTGTTATTAAAAAGTTTGTGTGTTTATCCTATTTTTGTAGTGTGGTCCAATAAAAAATGCATTAAACATGAAACCTGTCTTCCTTGTGCTGTTTTACTTTGTTTATCTTGCATAAATAACGGCTGCTAAGCAATTTTAGTATTAACTTGACATGAATGGAAATCAATAAAGTTCCCAAATAAGGAACGGGATTGGAGGCGATCTTACGTCCTCTCACTCGGGGTTCCGCAATCGGGCCGCGTTAAAACCGAGCGCTCAGCCGAGTGTCTTTAGCCTTAATCGGGCCGCGTTAAAACCGAGCGCTCGCAGAGCAATCGGACCTAGATTCATGCCGAGGATCGGCCGATTGTTTTAGCCTTCATCGGGCCGCTTTCGGCCCGCGCAATTTTTGCTAGCTGGGCTCTAGGCTACTAGCTAGTAAAAAAACACGAACACTGTTGAAAGATACAGTAGTAGGCTACAACTAGGCTACCGAAATGTATATTCCTCATACATAATATCGATCAATCAGTGTTTTTTATCAGCGTGAAGAGGTCAATAACATAGCTGGAGAACAATTGTCACATTTACCTCAGGAAAGCCATTTAATGAACATAATATAGGCTAGCACGTAGTTGGCAAGAAAAAAAGAGCTATAGAGAGTATTTTGCTAATTCTAAATATGTGTTCTATATTACATATTTATTATATTTTTACTTATATCATTAAATAAAGTTGTTGTTGTTATTATAATAAAAAAACGCATTATATTTAATTTGAGTTATTTTTAACCTTAAATAATACTACCAGCTGATAGATGTCTGTATGTTTACAGCATTACGTGAGTTTTTATCTTGAGAAAAATTAACGCCTATCGAGTTATTTATCCAAATGAGTCAATATTAAATCAAATAACAATAATTGAATTGAATTGAAATAATAAAAAAAGCGTAGCTTACCAGAAATTGTACCATGCACCATAAAATTTACATATTATTTTACACTTATGCTATAAAGCCTGAAATGGGCACTTTTTGTGACAGCAACCCTATAATTTTTGATCAAAGATATGGCTTAACTTCAGAATTTGAACTAAAATCAGTATTGTTATGATTGCTCTGAACATTCCTGACTACGTTCAACAAACATTAAATTACTTATTCATAAACTTAAATGTTTTTTTTATATATAAAAATATAGGTGTGACGGGGTTGAGACTAGGGTAACAGGGTTGAAGATGGTAACAGGGTTGAAGAGACAAATACAGCTAAACATATACAGTACATAGTTGTTTTTTACTCAAATTCACTGTAAGATTTTCTATAAACGCAAGTTACAAATACCCTGGGGGCTAAGCCCCCCGTCTTCCAATCCTAGTGACGTCCCTGGTGACAACTAACCCCACGTTAGTGTGTGTGCTCTCCTCTATACTTCTAGAAGTTTGTTTAAAGTGTAACCTGAAGAAATCCTGATAGTGAGCGTGGAATTACTGTAATGATCACTTGTGGGAGTGATCATTAACTCCACCCTCTTACTACACTAACCAGGAAAACACTCGTTATGCCTCTTTTCTGTCAAACTGACTCTTTGTGTCCAGACAAAAGAAATAAAGAATCAGCGATCAGTGGAGAATGAAGAAAAGAGCTTTCAAGAAGGATTTATGATACGTTTGTTTCTGAACAGAGCAGATCTTAGTGAGATCTAATGAGCAATCCAGACATTATGCAGATGAGCGAGAGAGACTCAGTCCTCAGAGCCCAGCAGAACCAGGAGAACCAGGAGAACCAGGAGCCGGACGGTGGCGATGAGGAGGCCACGCTGAGAAGAGAGAGTTTCTGCGTGAGAGTTGCGCTGTGGTTTTGCTGCATAGGCACTGCACTCAACACAGTGTCACTTTTGTTGTTCATACTGTCACTATCCAAACAATTTATGAATAATTAATTAACTCTTTGTGTGACAGTTGTGACAGTAAATTCAGACAGAGAAAGATATATATTTTATATTATACACAGATAATGGACAAATGTCTGGCTCAGGTCTTTTTATTATTGCAAATGAAAGGTTACAGACATTAACAGTGAGTACAAAATAAATAAATATTTTTCACCACAGTCGCTAGGTGTCACTAGTGAGCAATGCTGAATGAAGCTTCGAGTAATGACCCTTTGGGTGAGCAATGGGCTGCGAGGTCTCAGCGGTTCTTCAGGAAGCCTCATTTTGCCATCACTAGGGAAGGCCCCAGAGCTTCACAAAGCTTCATTTCATCATCACTACTTAGGGACAACAATAAATACAGAATGTGGAGTGAAAGTAGCAACAACGATTACCTTTGAAGTCTCAAACAGAAAACAAAGCCAGTAGCCCACGGAAACAACTGCTCTTCCGGTCTTAAACAGCGCACAGAAATCTAATCGCGTGCACAACTCCGCCCACAGAGAAACGCTCTTAAAGGGGCCATGACACTTTTACATTTCTACAGATAGATAGATAGAGGCGGATCTGATCTATTTTCGCAGGGCTGGAAGAGAGTAAAGCAGAACATTATAATCCATGTGTAGAAACTCTTCCTGAAGACATTTAATATCTGCTTTTCAGACGCTCATGAAGTGTGTGCAGATACTTTCTGTTTCACCAAACTGGAGCTGACGTTAATCATTTCAAAATACCTTAATTTTCTACAAGTTAGTCATGGATAGTGGAAACCTTTTCAGTAACAAAACAATTTTTTCACTAATAATGTAATAATCGTATTTCTGGATTTTAACGTAATGCGGGAAACAGCTAAAAGAAAGAAGAGAGACTAACAGTAATTCAAATAATTTCACACACACTTAAAGCAACACTTTAGTGTCACTATAGCAACTCTAGTTTATAGTCTCAAACAGAAAACAAAGTCAGTAGCCCACGCAAACCACTGCTCTTCCGGTCTTAAAAAGCGCACGGATATCTAATCGCGTGCACAACTCCGCCCACAGAAACGCTCTTAAAGGGTCCATGTCACTTTTACCTTGTCTTACCTTTTCATTAAAGGGGGGGTACAATGGTGTTTCATGTATTCAGAGTTGTTTACAGTGTTAAAGAGATGGATTCTCATGCTTAACATGGGCAAAGTTTAAAAAAAATATTTTGGACGAATAACAGAGAATTTCTGTGCCGAAAATCTTACTTCCGGGTTGGTACAGGTTTCGGCTGTTTTTTTTCGATCGTGGATCTAATGACGTAGATGAGAGTGGAACTCCTTATATGAGCATTTCTCTCGGAAAAGCTCGCCCGTGCACACGTCGACCAGAGGAGAGCGGGACCGCGCACATCAACGCGCTTCAACAGGAAATCATCGGCAGCGCTGCATAGGATTTGTTCAAGAATGTCTCCAAAAAAGTGTGTTTTTGGATGTGAGGGAAAGCTTACCGTGTTCAGCTTTCCAAAGAACCCAGTGTTACAGGAACAGTGGATGCAGTTTGTTTTTCCGGGGCAGCAACGGAGTGTAGCAAGTGCGGTTGTGTGTTCTGGTCATTTCAGTGACGAATGTTTTATTAACAAGGCCTCGACGCTGGATTTGCAAATCGTTTGCAATTAAAATGTGGAGCGGTCCCAGTGATAAAAGACCCCATTCATGTAAGTACAACTGGATCAGATTTCTGTCTTTTGCTGGAAATCAAGCACTACCGCTTGACTCTATAGCTCCGCCTCCAGGAGCTCGGCTTTTTCCGGAGAGAATCGGAAAGCTGTATTTTTCTTTTATAAACATAATAAAACTAAACACTTTTTGGAGATATTAAAGATGCACTACTACTCTATAGGTACTCAAGATTAACATGAGATTAGGTGAAACTGTACATGTTATGTACCCTTTAATAATGTAATAATTGTATTTCTAGATTTTAACGGCATGTGGGAAACTGCTAAAATAAAGAAGTGAGACTAACAGTAATTCTCTTGTGTGCAAAAGTAGCCAATAAACTGTTCAGATCAGATGTGTGTGAGACAGTGTGATTCACTCATTTGATGAGATCAGAGGAAGTTACACAACCAGAGGAGGAGCTGATGATGTTTAAAGGAAGAGCTGTAACTATATATAATGAAGAGAAAGACTGACAGAAACACAAAATGGCTGATAAGTGTGATCTGTGTCTGCTGGGACTGATCATTCTCTCTTCACTTCTCACAGGTAAAGAAATCTGTATTTTCTCTAAAGACGTTTGCTTTACTGTTTTCCACCCCCTCTTTCTACCACAATGACCATCTGTAGTTCCTAAAGGCACAGAGGGGCTGATAGTGATCACTGTAGGCCAAGATGTGTGTACGTCAGGGGTCGATGAATTGTCACACATTTAGTACCGTGGGGGAAATTGTAATTCTCTGATTGGTCAGTTTGAACGTCTCACATTTGGGTTTTAGTCACATGGTCAGGGAAAGGATAAAAGAAGATTGTAACTGTTGCTCTGTCTCTTTTAATCTCTACTCTCTCTTTCTCTCTCTCTCTCTCTCTCTCTCTCTCTCTGGTAACATTTTACAAAAATGCTGGGTACAATTAATGGTATAAGTTATTATCATCTCATACATCTATTTTGTAACTTTTGTAAGTATAAATAACCATGTTGCCAATAAACCCTTTCAATTACAAATAATGTGTTAACTAGTTTTGATTTGGTATTGACTTGATATATAGTATCAGGGTTGGGGAGTAACGGAATACATGTAACGGCGTTATGTAATCAGGATACAAAAATCCAGTAACTGTAATCCGTTACAGTTACGTCAAAAAAACGTAGTAATCAGATTATAGTTACATTTTGAAAAAAGGGGGAATACTTTCAGGAGTACAATGGTTTCATTTAAAACGAAATAAATCAGTATTTTGGCATAATAACACTATATTAAGTGCTGCTTGATTATACATTAGTTCCTGGTTCTGTTGCCAGTAATGACTCACGTGTGCCACGCGCTGGTGCATGCGCAAATAACAGCTTTCTACAATCTCCTCAAACGCAGATTGAATCACTGCTGCTAGTAGAAACGATGCTGCCTGCGGGTAAAATCGCTTTTAATTCATGGAAATTCCGCTGCTATTTTGTAGAAATTAGGAGAGTATCTTTTTTAGTACCCAAAATGTCCTTTCTTAATATTTTCTCACGTAACGGGATGTTCGCTGCCTAGGTAACGTAGGGGAACTCCCATTGCCAACGCCCCAAGTTTAGTCAGGCAAATTAAGAAAGATCACGGCTTTAGTCAACATGTAGGCCTATTTTAAAATAAACTAACATGGAGATTGTGTAAAAATTGTAAATGTTGTGTTTTCATTTTTGAGTTAAAAATTAGTTAAAAATAAAACAAAATAATCTGTAATAGCCTACCATAAATTAGCCACTAGATGTCTGTATATCCCTTTACATAAATATATATTCAGGCCTGTGTGTATATTTTGCAAATATTGTACACTGGACCAAATTCTTAATAAATATATATATATATATATATATTTTTTTATATATATAATATTTCTTCTTGCTTGACTTTATTTATATACGTGACCTTGAAGTAATCCAAAAGTAATCAGTTACATTACTTTCATATTATAGTACTTGGATTACGTTACTGAATACTTTTTTTAGGAAGTAATTTGTAACTGTAACGGAATACATTTTTAAAGTAACCCTCCCAAGCCTGAGTATAATAGTGCTATCTATTGCAATACAGTATCGTCACTCTCTATAGCAACGCTCTCCCACATATTAATCTATTGTAACTGCGCTTATTTCCGTCGTTGGTATAAGTGCACCATCTTGCTGACAACGTTTCTTTAGTCATTCGTCAGTCTTGCAGGAAATCCACCCTTACAACATTTAGTGGAATTAGTCTGGAAAGAGTTCATTTGAACATGCTCAGTTTATTCTTGCACACATTCACGTTGTGATTTCAGAGTTGTGTATTGATACACACAGATCATACTGTATTATTCCTGATATTGGACATAGTGTCACTCAAACATCTGATGATGAAGAATTATCTTCATATTAAGAGTGTGTCAGTGATTTGAACAGCTCTCTGATAAAGACTAATAGTTTATTCTGGAGAGAGTGTTGTTTGCTTTAAGTGAGGAAAAATACTATGATTTAAAACTTCTGCTTTTTATGCTGGTATGTTTTATGTTTCATTTATTAATATATATCATAATGATCACTGAGATATACTGTGTTTCAGGAACCAGTGGAGTGGATGATGCTCATGTGTTCATCAGTTCTGGTGAAAATGTGCGTCTGTCCTGTAATAATGCTCTTTCTGACTGCAAATCAACTACATGGACCTACTCTAGCAGATTCAGACATTCAAAGATAGTTGAACTGATTATTAAAGGGATAAAGAATAAAGACACAGAGAGACATGAGAGACTGAGTCTGGAGTCTGACTGCTCTCTGAACATCAAGAACGTCACAGAAGAAGATTATGGATTATACACCTGCCAACAATGGATAGATGTGAATGGAAAAGACCAAAAACAAGATCCTGATGCACGTGTTTTTCTGCATGTTCTTCATGGTAAGTTTATGATTATGTGCTCAATTTAAAGGAGCTGTATGTAAGAAATGTATTTCAATTAATCATAAAATGGCCCTGATATGTCACTACACATTAAGAAATCATGTTTATTTCAAATACTTATATCACTGACAACAGTAGTACGGCTAGGATATTGTCACTTAAAAAGTGAAGTTGCAGCCCTCAACTGATGTTGATGTTGTCATGTTGTGTTTTGGCCTGATGCTCCACCCTCCACCTATCTACTAATTACGAAGTCAGTAGTGTTTCGGCATCCGGGTTGCCAGCTCTGCTCTAGTTACCACAGCTGCAGCTACAAACTGAAGCCTACGTTCCTGCTGGATCCTGCAGCCGATCTGGCAACCTCGAGTCTCAAGGGGATTGCAGTACCAGTTTTGGCCACAATCTTACATACAGCTCCTTTAAAATTCTTCCTTTAAACTCAGATGATGATTGAAGAGTCTGTGATTTGTTTCTTGTTTTCAGTTTCAGTGTCTCCATCATCATCATCATCATCTTCATCATCACAGACTGAGATCAGTCCAGGCCGCTCTGTGACTCTCTCCTGTCAGTTGTATTTATATACTGGATTATTCTGTTATGATTTGGTCAGTTCTGAGGGATTTGAGCTGTTGTGGGTGAATCAGGCTGGTGTTGATCTGAAGACAGACTCCAGATATCAGATATTATCACCATCAGATCAATATCACTGTATCATCACTCTGACTACAACACTCCTGAATGAAGATGACAACAGAGAGTGGAGATGTCAACTTACTCGCAGAAATCAACTCAAGACCTCAGTCAGATACACTGTCAAGTATTCAGGTGAGAAAACAGTGTTAGAAGAGCCTCATAATGTCAGTAACACTAAGGTCTATCAGTATCACTGAACCAGAACAAACTGAGGGAACAAAAGCTTCTTTGACTCTCACAGAAGAGTAACTCAAAGCATTGCTTCAAACTAATGAACTGCAGTGAAGTAACAGTCCAAAACGTGATGCTGGAAATAATAAAGGAATTGAAACTTGACAGCAAAAATATTAACTTTTTATGTAAAGTGATGATCAAAGTTAAAATATGGTTATCTTCAGTGTTAACTAATCAAAATATGACTGTCATATTCTACAGTATGATTGTCATATTGAGTTGTTGTTTTAGTTTCATTTCATGGACTTTTATGGTGTGTCCCAATTAGCGTACTTATGCATATTCTAGGACATGTTTAGTATAAACAGTGAGAGTAATGTGTTCATATAACACTCCGGTTCTTTCACTCGATTCTCCCAGAAAGCAGAAATTACATAGCTTCTAAAAAGTTGGTGCGGGATTGTGCACTTCACTTTCACTTTTAAATAAGCGTCAATTCATTATTCGCAGGGAGTTTGATTGACATGCGATCTGAGTCTGACCAATCAAAATCCACCATTTTTGTCCGACAAAGCAGTCAGGAGAGTTAGTAGATTAACGTCGGTGGATTTGAACTTGTCTTTAACTGAGGCAATCTGTCACGACACATTACAGAGCCACAAAACGGTAGGCCTATTTACTGTTTAATTTTCTTTGACCAAATTTGAAAGTTGAGACTTTGTTTCATATTAAATATTTCCTGCTCAGTCCTGTCTGTCAGCGCGTTGTCAATGTCCTCTATTTTTCACTGCTTGAGAACATGGGTTGAATCCGAAATCGCCCCCTAAACCCTCATTCACTAAGTTAGGCCTATTCCCTATGTTAGTCCACTAACACCGTTCACTTGAAGGAGTGAATGAAAACGAGTGAGTGAATTCGGACAGCCGTTGAGCGTACATAAGCTGTACACTCGTTAATGCAGCGCAATGTGGGATTGAATAAGTGCACTCAATAACGTCCACTATAGAGCTTGTGTGAATTGCACGTATAAAATAAAGTTAACAAACAACCTCGTTCCATTAGGAAACGGCACATGAATTTCACTGCAAAGAGTTGAAGAGTTTTTCTTTTGCGTGAAGAAGCCGTTCGCCGGAGATGTGTTAACAGATAGCGGAGTGCATTCATGATGATTAGGCTACCGGTATAATAATCCTCCTGGCGCCGGGTCTGAGTGAGTCATTTACTCTCTTGCCTTTGTTCTTTGATTATGTCATGATTCTGCCTTCTTGTCTTTGATTTTCTCTTGTCTTGCGGCAGAATCATGACAGGCCCATGTTTCATGTGCAGCACATGGCCATTTGTTTGGCCATGTGCTTGCGTTGTCTCGTCCCCTAGCCCCGCCCCCTTGTTATCCTCGTTTTGTCATTATTGCTTTACCCATTATCACCTGTGTTCCTGATTATTTGTTCCCTATTTAATCCCCTCATGTCTGCTGTCTTGTGTCGGTTCATTGTCGATCAATTTCATACTTTGTGTGATCACTTTGTGAGTATTCCTGTCCAGTGAAGTTCTGATCCTGTATTTGTTGTTAATTTGTAGTCTAGTTACGTCAAGTCTATGTCATAGTCTAGTTAGTATTCATAGTCCTGTCTTGTCCTGTTTTGCCCCCTCGTGGGCTTTGTTTTCCCTGTTATTTGTACAATAAACTGTGTTCCTGCTCTCATTGTTCTCCATGGTAAACGAGGGAGACGAGTTTCCTGGGATTCCCCGTCTGAGTCTTCCTCGACCGAGTCAGCGCTGCCCGAGAACGCCATCCCTGCTCCTGTTGCGGTTCCAGCTGAACATCTCCAACTGGTCGCTAGTCCAGCTACAGATTCGGCTTCGCGTTCAAAGAGAAAGAAGAGGAGAAAGGGAGCCTCTCGCTCTTCATCTCTAGCTGTCGCAAGCGCTGTTCCAGAGCCCGCTCCTGCAAGCGCTGTTCCAGAGCCCGCTCCTGCAAGCGCTGTTCCAGAGCCCGCTCCTGCAAGCGCTGTTCCAGAGCCCGCTCCTGCAAGCGCTGTTCCAGAGCCCGCTCCTGCAAGCGCTGTTCCAGAGCCCGCTCCTGCAAGCGCTGTTCCAGAGCCCGCTCCTGCAAGCGCTGTTCCAGAGCCCGCTCCTGCAAGCGCTGTTCCAGAGCCCGCTCCTGCAAGCGCTGTTCCAGAGCCCGCTCCTGCAAGCGCTGTTCCAGAGCCCGCTCCTGCAAGCGCTGTTCCAGAGCCCGCTCCTGCAAGCGCTGTTCCAGAGCCCGCTCCTGCAAGCGCTGTTCCAGAGCCCGCTCCTGCAAGCGCTGTTCCAGAGCCCGCTCCTGCAAGCGCTGTTCCAGAGCCCGCTCCTGCAAGCGCTGTTCCCGAGTCTGCAGTCGTGAGTGCTGCAGAGAGAGCAGCGGCCGATTCAGCTGCTGAAGCTGTCTTGCGGTCGGTTTCTGCTCATCAGAAGATGCCTGTCCTCGTCGCTGCCGAGACAATGTCTGAATACCTTAAACGTCTTGTCCAGATTCTTGAAGTCCCCGTCAAGTCAGTCAAGTCTTGTCCTGAGTCCACTGATTCTAAGTGCACCGTGAGCGCCGTACCCCAGTCAGCTGCCGTGAGCGCCGTACCCCAGTCAGCTGCAGCCAGTGTTGATCTGAGGCCAGCCACTCAGAGCGCTGTTCCTAAGTCAGCCACCGCTTGCACTGTTCCTGCTAATGTGTCCAGTCCTGTCCCAGCAGATGTGTCCAGTCCTGTCCCAGCAGATGTGTCCAGTCCTGTCCCAGCAGATGTCCAGTCCTGTCCCAGCAGATGTCCAGTCCTGTCCCAGCAGATGTCCAGTCCTGTCCCAGCAGATGTCCAGTCCTGTCCCAGCAGATGTCCAGTCCTGTCCCAGCAGATGTCCAGTCCTGTCCCAGCAGATGTCCAGTCCTGTCCCAGCAGATGTGTCCAGTCCTGTCCCAGCAGACAGGAGGATGTCTGTGTCCAGTCCTGTCCCAGCAGACAGGAGGATGTCTGTGTCCAGTCCTGTCCCAGCTATTGTGTCCAGCCCCGTACCAGCTGTCACCCGACCTCTGTTTGTTTCCCCGGACACCCCTGTCATCACTTCACCCCGGTCTGTTTCCCCTAAGACTGTTCCTCGTGTTTCCCCATCCAAGTCTGCCCGGACCCCTCGTCCTCAGTCATCGTCCTGTCCACACAAGACCACAGTCCCGCCCATCCACCCTGGACTGCCCCCTAAGGACTTTGTGTTTCCCCCCAGTCCTCCCATCCACCCTGGACTGCCCCCTATGAACTCTGTGTTGTCTCCACCTCCTCTGCCTTGTTTGTTGTTTTTGATTTTTCACCCCAATCCTGTCATTGTTTATTCATGTTTGCCGTTGTTTGTCATGTTTTGTTGGTTTGTGTCCTTGTCTCAGTCTGTCATGTCACGTGTTTAGTGTTCCCTTAGGGAGCGTCTGGAAGCCGCTCCTTAGGGGAGGGGTTCTGTCATGATTCTGCCTTGTCTTTGATTTTCTCTTGTCTTGCGGCAGAATCATGACAGGCCCATGTTTCATGTGCAGCACATGGCCATTTGTTTGGCCATGTGCTTGCGTTGTCTCGTCCCCTAGCCCCGCCCCCTTGTTATCCTCGTTTTGTCATTATTGCTTTACCCATTATCACCTGTGTTCCTGATTATTTGTTCCCTATTTAATCCCCTCATGTCTGCTGTCTTGTGTCGGTTCATTGTCGATCAATTTCATACTTTGTGTGATCACTTTGTGAGTATTCCTGTCCAGTGAAGTTCTGATCCTGTATTTGTTGTTAATTTGTAGTCTAGTTACGTCAAGTCTATGTCATAGTCTAGTTAGTATTCATAGTCCTGTTTTGCCCCCTCGTGGGCTTTGTTTTCCCTGTTATTTGTACAATAAACTGTGTTCCTGTGACTACTGTCTGCAATTGGGTTCATCTCCACATCATCCACATAACAGATTAAGATTAATGACACTTTAAGACCAGCCGCTGCTGACAGAGACGCGATCTGACACGCGTCCCATTTCCTCACAAATCTCTACGTTCATTTAAGGCTTTATTTAAATCATACAGCTTGGATGGCTGTGTCGTCGACGACACATCCGGTTTTAAAGGGTTAATGGTGTATTCACACCAGGAAAGTCCGATTGTTAACTTGCTTTGGTCCGGACCAAATACAATGTTGATTTTTTGTTTTGTTTGGTACGGTTTGCTTTCACACTGCTCTTTTTGCAAGTGAACCAAAATTTGTAAACACAAATGTGTGCTATGGTCATCCATTCATTGGACAGGAATTCTCAAGCAGGGAAAAGCAGGAAGTGCAAAAACAGTCTCAGCATGGAGATATTTTGTAATGCAATATTTGTTATTTTACATATTTGGTGTTATTCTCTACAAACGCAATATGAAGAAACTAATGAGCATCATATGATACAATGTCATCTATACGATGTTGTAATTAGGATTTTGCAAAGACGAAGATGTGCTGCAAGACGGGTCTGGCGGAGAGAGCATGCTCTTAACTGATAGTTCAAACATTATTAAAAACAAGTGAACAGTCAGTAATAAAATAAGAACAAATACACAAATTACAAGCAGAGATAAATATTAAATAGTTACAAAGTCTAACAGTAGTATTCAGGTAGGCTACAGAAATTATTAAGCCTAAATGTAAAATAAAACTATTTGTTCACTGAAGAAAAAAAAAAGTAATATAAATATAATAAAGTTGTATTTTGTTATTTTATTAATCTTAATAATGACACAGACAACGGTAGGAATATTGGGTGCTGTCACTTTAAGACCGAATGCATGGACCAAAAAAAAATACAAACATCAACTATGACATAACCGAGAAAATACTTGCGAGATGGGTAGACTCGTTTTTAACAATGTTGTGTGCATGTGTGTCCGTTCAAGGGCAAGGAAACGCAAAAGAGGAATGAATTCGGTGTTCGAGCGCTGTCTGAAACGCACCTCTCTGTCTCTCTCTCTCTCTCTCTCTCTCTCTCTCTCTCTCTGCGTGCGCAAGTCCCGATTTTCGCTCCTTTTGCGTTGAAAAATGTTTGAACACGTCCAAATGATACACTTTCACTCTATGATGGTTAAATTTAGTAGTTAATCTGTGAATCACATGCGTGCCGAACCGTGTGGCAGCTGGTCCGGACGGATCACAGATTAATGTAGCCTATAGGCATTTCTTCACCCCAAATGACATAGTAAAACTCTGACCCTGTCAAAAAAGGCAGAGTGCTTTTTACAATTGGGTTGGTTCATGTTCACACCTTAAACAAACCGTTCCAGAGTTCGTTTGGCACCGGACCGAGACTACCTCTTCAGCCGGGTCTCGGTACGGTTGTTCGGTCAGCACCCGAGTGCGATTGTTGTATTCACACCTGCCCAAAAGATCCGCACCAAGGGGGGGAACAAACTTGAGTTCAATTCAATCGAACCAAACAAGTCAGGTGTGAATACACCCTTAGACTGCTCTTATGAGGACACTCGACAAAACAGACATTTTGGGATAATTTGTGTGTGTTATGGTTTGTTCAAGCCCAAAAGAGAACTCGATACTGTCTTTTTTGTTTTTGTGTGTGTGTGTGTGTGTGTGTGTGTGTAAAAGGCAGGACTTACAGCGCGGAAAACATTCACATTAATAAGAGCGTGATCATACAACGCTAGTCAATATATATATATATATATATATATATATATATATATATATATATATATATATATATATATATATATTTAACCTTAAAGAAAAAAAATTGTTATCTCTGCCTACATTTTGTTTCTGTCTGACGGGGGAAAGTTTGTCCTGCCATTCACCTCAACAGCTCAGATGAAACTGAAGAGAAAATGGCCGACTTCACTTATTTTTTACTTCTAATGCTCAATTCACCTTCTTATACTACGCCCGAAAAGTATGTACTCTTTTTGGGAAGAAAAGGTGCATACTTTTGAGTGTGTAGCAGAAGAGTAGACAAGCTTTGGGACAAACTATCACGCCTCTTGATCACTTGGAATCCAATATGGAGCTGATTATAAATTATACATTTGTTTTACACAGCATTATATAGGCCTGTGTGTATGTTTGGGCTGTTGGAGAATATATATATTTTTTAAAATCTAAATAAAAGTCTAATATACTATAGAGTTATGTGGTGTGACATGCTTCATGCCGCAATGCATGCTGGGAGCCATGAGTTTTATACTATGGGTTGCTCCCAGCTTGCATTGTGGCATGAAGCATGTCACCATTGTTGATGGCTTTTGTCTTTGTATATAATTGTCCTCATTCATCCTTTTCACCAGGCACAGACTCTCAGGATCATTCGACTACAAACACACCAGGTACATAATCACAGTGTTTTGTCTTTGTCTATAATTGTCCCCAATCTGCCCTGTCCGTCTCTGACTCTGTGCTCGATCTCTTCTTCAGTCATAGTGATTTCTGTCGCTGCAGTCGCTGTTCTCCTTCTTGCTCTTCTCTGGCTGATCTGCAGAAAAAGAGCTGGTGAGTTTTCAGATTTACTCCTTTACAACAATTAAAAACAGTTCAGATGAGCAAACAAACACATCATGTTCAGACTGTAAGTATCATAGAAACATGTGGATTATATGAAATTCTCAAACAGAAGTTTATTCCTGCTGAGAAATCCTGTAATGTCAATATCAAAGAGTTATCAAGTCAACAATCATTTTTATTATTCATTTTAATGCTTCAACCAAATCTGATTGTTGAAAAACTTAACATTGTGTTTGATCATAAATACTCATATTTCATGAGGCACTTGTTTTCAGATAATAAAAGAGGGACTGGCGACTCTGCGGTGAGTTCAGTAATGCAGTGATTTAGATTTGATTACTGTCTTTAAAGCTCAATAAAGTGTCATTCATGCAGTTTAACTGTTTGTTCTGAAGGTCAAAGATGAGAACGATCATAAAGGGACGTATGAGACGATCAACATGTCCATTCCTCCCTCTGCAAGAGCCAATGTGAGTCCACTAAATCATCCAACATTACGTTCACTGTCTGTTCAATAATGTGATTTAAAAGCTTTTGTGTTATTCTACATATTATAGTGAGAGATATGTCTGTTCTGTGTGTTAAACTTGACTCTCTGCACGTTTGCATTGATGTTTAGGAGCAGACAGATGATGTGACTTATTCTGAGGTCACTTCTTCCAATAAAAAGCCAGTAAAATCACTCAATGTGAGTAGATACCAGCACATGAGTTTGACTCTCAGATAAATGAAGTTCATGCTCTGATAAAAATAATAATCGCACTGTTTCAAACATTCATGGACATAATCTGTTCTTTCAGGATCATGATGATACAGTGACTTATGCTGCCATCAGAGGAAGAGAAGATCAACCGTAGGATGAACTTTACGCCTCTGTGAACAAGAACAAGACCTTCACAAATAAACATTAAAGGTCCCATTGCAGGAAAATTTCACTTTATGAGGTTTTTTAACCTAAATATTTAGTTCCCCTAGCCTGCCTATGGTCGCCCAGTGGCTAGACGTTTTGATGGGTGTAAACCAAGCCCTGGGTATTTTTGAGAAAATGAAAGCTCAGACGGGCGAATCTAGAAATCTTCCCCTTATGTCGTCATAAGGTTACCTCCCCTTTCTCTTCTTTGCCCGCAAAGAGAATTTGGCCCGTCCATGAGAAAATGAGCTGCGCGATATTGGTTTTTCCTCGAGAGACATCATGGCTTACAAACAAGCATGGCAGTTGCTCAGTGTTTGGATGTACAAATGAACACAAAAGTATTTTTTTAGTTCCTTCATCCAAGCCTCTGAAGAACCAGTGGGTTATGTGAATTTCTGATGTGTAATTGTTCAAGTTCAGACAGATAATCTTTCTCTCAAAGTCGTTCAATACTGTTTATGCATCAGTAAATCAAGCCAGTGACTAAACGATCAACTTCACATCGTTTCTCTTAGTAGGATGAATATAATCTTACTTAAACTGTGATTAATATATATACAGAAAGCGATCAAAGAACAATCCCTTTCCAGTCGCCCAAGCTGTCAATCACACAGCACGAGTTTATCTGGACACTTGCCAAAACTTGTTATGAAATCAATGACGCTGTTACACTGCACAACGAAGCTCTTACTGTATTTATATACATCATGTTTGCATTGGTGAAATCATTAGTGAGAGTGCAGAAACTGCGTTGCAATGATAAGATCTTCATTCACGCGATCAACAGGCTGTCATCTGCTCAATGCTCATCACTGCAACATTTTATGTGACGGGAATAGATCTAAATACTTAAAAAACTTCTCACGATTCATTAATCCCGATAGCTGTAATAGTAAAAACGTTTAATAGCTGTAATAGTAAAAGTTTTCGAGAGAGTTCCACATGTAATGCGAGATATTCCATATGCAAGGATGTCAGCCAATCACAGCAGTGGGCGTTTACACTGAAGTCTCACAGCAGCCAATCACAGCAGTGGGCGTTTACACTGAAGTCTCACAGCAGCCAATCACAGCAGTGGGCGTTTACACTGAAGTCTCACAGCAGCCAATCACAGCAGTGGGCGTTTACACTGAAGTCTCACAGCAGACACTCCCCTTCAAACAGAGCATTCAAATAAGAGGCTAAAATCAGGCTAGGAAATATGCCTTTTATTTCTAAATTATAACAACTTTTGATCTAAAAAAGATTCTAACATTATAAGGGCACCCCAGTAAACATTCTAAAATAATAAAATAATCCATGGAATGGGACCTTTAATGATACAGATCATGAGCTCATCATATCAGGAGCAGATGAGAAGTTTTCATCTTCAGAATTGAATCAATTCTTCCAGAATTATATATTTGTGTGTGAACGAGCAGATATTTGTCCTGTGAATATGAATGAGATTTATTGTGAATCATCATCTGGTCAGAGCACAGAATCTCATCTATATCATCACAGCTACAGTAAAGTTAGAGACTGAAGCCCTGATGTGTTTTCATACAGGCCAGACTTCATCTAGTGTCTCTCAAGCCTCTTCCATGACTGGAGTCTGTTTATCTGCTGGATTTCTGTCTGAAAACCTTCATCTTCATGCAGAAGCTCATGCTGAAATGATCCTCTTGCTTCAGCTTGTATATCAGCTGTTTCTTCTACAGAGAGACGTCCGTCTGAGAATTACATCAGTGTCTGCTCACATTATATTGTCATAAAATATCCAAAAATTTGACTTTGCAGTGTGTATATGTCACACAATTAAATGTCAGTTATTTCTTTCTTTTTTTCACATGTGACAATAAAGAGCATGAAAAATCATGAGTTAAAATAAAAGTTGCTGTCTCTTCCATTCCTGTAAAAACAGACGTAACTAAACTTGCTCCTTTTAAAAACCCTCTATTTTAAAACCCACCAGCCACCACTGGATACAGAAGTACATTTGGCAGAAAGCTATTTGAGGAAAAAAATATTACTGATTTTCAATTTAATAAAAAAAGAAATACAAATAAAGAATAGGGGGGACCTAGGATGATAACAGCACTAAACACTAGACGAGAGAGTCCATTACCACACTCTGGGCTACAAGGAAATGCTGAACATTTCGACACCATGTTTCACTTCCTCAAATCTGCTTCACAGCTTTATCAGCGCTTTAACCTGTTCTGAGAACAGAGCTATTCTCTGAACGTGTTCAAATGCATCCTGCAAAATCACCATCATCTGGAAATCACACTGAATGCTGCACTTGAAATCCATTTCAGAGTCTTGCATATCTGAGCTTTCTTTATTCTCCTGAGTAACTCTCTCAGTTAAATGATCTATAAAGAGATCAGTTGATGTTTTGCATATGTGATAGTCATATTTCTCTTTATTTTGCAGATTTTAAACACACATAAACACTAACATTTTACATGAAGCATTGGCTTTATCACATTTGCTGTCGATGAATAAATGATGTTACTGCCATGATGGTGTTGTTCCAGCATCTGCCAGCAGAGGGTTGATGAGATTATTCAAACAGTCAATTCCTGACCCAATCCCAGATGAAAAGGATCAAGCACTCTTTTAACCCTCTGAGGTCTGAGCTGTTTTCTGGGCCCTGGAGGTGTTCTGACATGCTCTGACATTTCTGGTTATTTCTGTTACTTGTGACATTTTCATGGCTAAAGTCTAATTACACTGTATTAGCACAAACTCTGCTACAATAATATATCAGCAGCATGTATGTAAAAGTTTGCAGTTTTGAGATAATGACATTTATGCGTGGTTTGTGAAAATACAAACAAAATTCTCACTGAAATAAGGCCATGAAACCCATACTGATTATTTCTTCACAAGACTTTTGAAAATTGTATCACGTAGCCTAGAATATTTGCTCTAAAACTATGTGAAAATCACCCTGACTGCTCATTCAGATAAGACAATATATTGATTTAAAATTTTTACAATGTGTTTTGTGTGAAAAAGCTTTATGCGGGAGCTCATTAATATGTAAGCTTTTCACACCTGAGAAAGACAAAGACCCTCCCCTAACGGCCCTATTAGGAGCTATCAGGCCCTGTCATTCTGAGCAACCTTGCACAATACTGTAAATGAGGAGATTTAAAAAATAATGGCTTTTAAATTGTTTGGATTTATTTACAACACAACATAATCCAAAGATACACAACAAATGCCAAAAAAGCACTTATTGAAAACAATGATTCAAAGACAGAGACCTTTGTGCCATTCCTAAAAACATTGTACATACCTTTCATTTCCAAGGTGTTCGATTTTCACTTTACCATGTTCATGTACAGAGACTCATGTGGATGTTGAAGTCCTCAGTGGCATCTGGGCCCTGAAAAAAAAAAGTGAACATACTGATATCAAGAGAAAGGCCTGCACGATTTTGGAAATAAATATTAGATTTTTCTGGTTAAAATTGCCTTTTAAAATTCACAGAATACACACACACACACACACACACACAAATGTTTCCAACAATATATAATATAATGAACATCAGGTTTGTTGTGCCTTGCAGGCATAAGCTATGCGCAGTGCTGGATAAAATAATAATAACAATTTCAGTACACAGTTTCAGTAATAATAATAACAGTTTCAGTAACAACTAAGCTAGAGAAAAATATATTGATTATCATGTTACTTCAAATGTTTCCATTCGTTATGATGATATGAAATTAGATAATAGTAAAAACATGAAGCCGTTTGGTGCGTTTTGCTTTCATCCAAAATATGATACATTCAAACGCGATCGCGCTGCACAATATGATACATTCAAACGCGATCGCGCTCAAATATAAAACATTATGGTTACCATATACATATCTACGTTTGAGCAGATATCCACAAACACAGTAACAGTAAACAAACACGGGTCTAAATATTATAATATTCCCCCATATATCTAGCAACAGTTCAACTGCAACGTGACATTTATGCAACAATAACAAACTAATATGTAAGAATTTCTTACCTTACATCTTTCTTGTCTTCAAATCACGTTCTTCTTCTTCTGAGGTAGCCTAAATCCAATGTAAGCTCAGGCGCGTCTTTCAAACTCGACGAAAAGTGAAGTGAAGTGAAGTGGTGTTTTGTTGTTGAGGTAATGAGCGAGTTCGCGTTCCATGTGGAGATTTGCATGTCAATCTCTTTTGCGCGAGTGGGCGTGGCCAAATTAAATCTAATGAGCAAGCGTTTGAGGAGCTGGACATCTTGTTGGTTTTATACAAATTACTTAAACAGAGAATATTTGTTTTCAGTTTGAATCCGATCATTTAAAAGTACACACTTAAATGTTTATAAAGGTATATGGCTCATAAATGTGTGACAAGTATTCGCTGAGTTTTGTTTCAGTTTATAGACGTGCTCAAGAAAAAAAAGTTCACCGCGACGGAGAGGCAGAACGCACACCCTGTTTATTTTCTTTATTTTACAAAAGCACAATGTTTTGATTTGATTGTAAGTGGGCACATACAAAAGTAGAAATATCACAGATTCTTTTTTTATATTTCTTTTTTCTGTATGACCATAAATGACGGAGTAATTTAAGTTTATAGTGCTACAATGTGGAGAAAATCCAGCAAATCGCGCCCGCGCGTTTGCCGACCTCAGAGGGTTAAAAAGACAAATGTCGGCCTATACTTTTGGACTCTGCTCATATATATATATATATATATGTACGTACTTTTTATTTAACATTAAAATATAAATAAGCATATGTAGTCTATCTGTCCCATGAGAGCAAAGGTACCGCAGAACGAGTGTAGCCTCTATATCTATAGACACTTTTAAATCTGAACTCCAAAAAGCAACAAAATTGTCAGACATCCATGAGTGCATATTCACAGAGGAAAACAACTGGAAAACCCATCCATCCATCCATCTTCTTCCGCTTATCCGTGGCCGGGTCACTGGGGCAGCAGTCTAAGCAAAGATGCCCAGACTTCCCTCTCCCTAGACACTTCCTCCAGCTCTTCCGGGGGGACACCCCCCGAGGCATTCCCAGGCCAGCCGGGAGACATAATCCCTCCAGCGTGTCCTAGGTCTTCCTCTGGGTCTCCTCCCGGTGGGACGCGCCCGGAAAACCTTCCCGGGAAGGCGTCCAGGAGGCATCCGGAACAGATGCCCGAGCCACCTCAGCTGTGGAGGAGCAGCGGCTCTACTCTGAGCACCTCCCGCGTGACCGAGCTTCTTACCCTATCTCTAAGGGATCGCCCAGCCACCCAGCGGAGAAAGCTCATTTCGGCCGCCTGTATCCGGGATCTTGTCCTTTTGGTGACCATAGGTAAGAGTAGGAACGTAGATTGACCGGTACATCGACCACATTACTGCAGACCTCTGTCAATCGCCTGTTCCATCCTTCCCTCACTCGTGAACAAGACCCCAAGATACTTGAACTCCTCCACTTGAGGCAGGAACTCTCCACCAACCTGAAGTGGGCAAGCCAACCTTTTCCGACTGAGAACCATGGCCTCGGATTTGGAGGCGCTGATTCTCATCCCAGCCGCTTCACACTTGGCTGCAAACCGTCCCAGTGCATGCTGAAGGTCCTGGTCTGATGGGGCCAGCACGACAACATCATCTGCAAAGAACAGAGAGGAAATCGTGTGGTCCCCAAACCTGACACCCTCCAGCCCCTGGCTGTGCCTAGAAATTCTGTCCATAAAAATTATGAACAGAACCGGCGACAAAGGGCAGCCCTGACGGAGTCCAACATGCACCGGGAACAAGTCTGACTTACTGCCAAAGGCAAAGGGCCTTATTGGCAAAGGGCCCCAGACCCCATACTCCCAGAGCACCCTCCACAGGACGCTGCGAGGGACACAGTCGAATGCCTTCTCCAAATATATCACAACTGGAAAACAGTGCTGGTTATTCTCTTGATACTCGACCACGACGGAGTCCAAAGGCGTGGGCGAAGTAATGGGTGTATTAAATTGTATGAAATAATCCCAAAAAAAGCACAAAGCACAAAGTTCAGCGGCTGGAATTTGCTGAGGTGACGTGACGCTAACAGACAGACAAACTGCTGATAGTGACAGGCTGACATCAGCGGCAATCCACCTGTCACTCAAGTGGCCCCGCCCTTAATTATGCAGAACTTTAAGGCTTAATATTATTTAAACGGATGAGTTATAAATAAATTCACCCCCTCACAGTTTTCATGAAGGGCAAGATTAGTTATTTAGACCAAAACCAATTTTTGTTCCAGGCTGTAAACATATTGTTTTCTGCTATAAAGTTGGGCAATTTAACATGGGGGATATATGGAATTGACTCTCTTTTGTAGCCTGTCTCTAGTGGCCAGACGATGAACTGCAGTTTAAGTTACTTCTGTATCGGCTTCACAAGAGAGATCGGAAGGTTGCCGCTTGATTGGCACCTTAAAGGTGCATATTAGTACCTGTGTACAAAGGTACCTTTTGAAAAGGTTCTGGCCCAGTGACAGCTTTTGTACCGTTTTTACTAAGAGTGATTTCTATCAGGATGACTCTGAACCAGACTGTCGATGTGGAAACAGACGATTCAGAACAGGACTATGTCTTGGTCAATATTACAGAAAACAGAAGTACGTTTGGCAGTAACTGCTATTTTAAGGGGGGGGGGAAATATTACTGATATTCAATTTTTTTTTTAAATAAATAAAAATAAAAATAGAGGGGACCTAGGATGATAACAGCACTAGACAAGAGAGTCCATTACCACACTCTGAGCTACAAGAAAACACTGAACGTTTCGACACCATGTTTCACTTCCTCAAATCTGGTTTAACCTATTCTGAGAACAGTACTTGTTATTGACGCAGAGCAGAGAAGAGGTAAGCTAGCAGCTATGCTATATTGAGATTAAAAAAAAATTCTTCCAAGTCATGGTAAAATAATATAAGTGATTACATTACATTACAACTTAATAACATGAGGTTTAAAACATCAGTCATATGGGTTTGATTAGACAGGGTAAAATATTAAAACATGCTGTAATGTGAAACTATTAACAGTTTATGGACATTAAAATAAGAGGATATTTGCATTATTATTTGTATATATCATACTGCAGATATCTCTACTAATGATGCTTAAAGTTAGCATTAAATGAAAATTCATGTTTCTAAATGAATGATATTCATCTTATTGTGAATGTTTCATACATCCATAAAGAATAGAGCAGAATAAAGTAGGATATAAAAGAGTAGAATAGTCTTTATTGTCATTATACGCAGCTGCAATAAAACTCTACACAGCAAATTTAAATGAACACTGCTCAGCGTTTCTATGAGTCCAGAAATAAAATAAATCTGGTCAGTAATAAGTGTGTCACGGAGTCACCAGATCTGCTCGCTCCGCCCACTCGTTCCCTCTCCCCGGAAGTCTGATTCACCGCTCCTGCACATCATCACTGACTCACACTATAAAGAGACACTTCCCTAGTGATGGCAAAATGAGGCTTCCTGAACCACTGAGACCTCGCAGCCCATTGCTTCACTCAAAGGGTCATTACTCGAAGCTTCATTCAGCATTGCTCACTAGTCACACCTAGCGACTGTGCAAAGAAACAGCAAACAAATAAATCAATACTGAACCAATGACCTGAGCATTTGTCCATTGCCTGGGGATAAAATAAAATATGTTTATTTCGCTGTCTGAATTTACTTGTGCAGAGACAACTGTCACACACAGTTCATTAATTATTCATAAATTGTTTGGATAGTGACAGTATGAACAACAAAAGTGAGACTGTGTTGAGTGTTGTGCTTATGGTTGAGGGAGTGTAATAAAGCAAACTGCAACAGAAAAGTGTGGGGTGGGAAAGGTTAAGAATTGTTTCTGGGTTGTTTAGTGCATTGAACTGTTACTAGTTTTAGTGCAGTGTTGTGCTTATGGGACTGGGGATATAGAGGAGCAAACTGCAACACTGCAGGTTGGGGTGGGTGAAGGAAGGATTACAAATGATTTTTATTGAGGAACAGAATTATTTCAAGTGTTGTTGGGGTTTAGACGATTCCTCTTCTCGGACAAAACCTCTCCAGCCTTGGAAAAGATCCTTTCGCATGGAACAGAGGATGCAGGGGAACATGAAAACGCCAGTGCCAGCTGATATAAATGAGGAGACTGATGCTTATGTTGAGCCCAATATACTAGTGGATCCTCAGATCTTGTGAGATTCACTTCTGATAAATATCGGTCCACTTCTACATTAGCATCTGCTGTTGCGCTTGAGCTCCTTCTACTGTGATCAACCGTGCTGTCCAGCAGAGGCCAAAGGTCACCTAATAATAAAGGTACAAAGTAAAAAAAAAATCCATTAACCATGGTTCACAGTACCAATCACTAATATTAGGGATGGGCAATACGACACTTTTAGGATACCGATACTTTTTCTTGCATTTTCATCGATATCGATACAGATACCGTTAATTTCTTTTTCTTTTTTTCTTTAATTTTTGTCAGTAAAAATATTATTACATTTAAGACAAATCACAAGACAAATACAGACCATTTATACAAAATGTATTATGGTCAATACATAATAAAATAAAAATTAAAAATAAATAACATAAATATGAATTAAATAAATTAAATATGAACAAAAACGTACACATTTTCACTTGTCTTATTTCTCAAAAAAAGAAAGAAAAAAGACCAATCTTGGTAGAAAAAGGTAAAAGGAAAAAAAAAAACTAAACAAACAAACAAAAAACTAATACATCAGTTATGTTTCGAGCCTCTTTGTAGAAGTAAACATGTAACACGTCACTGAAGCAAAAACAAGACGTCATAAAGATCATAATAAACTAGGATTTACTTATCCTATAATGCATAACAAAGACAGTTGTTCCCTGAGAAACGGTCTGACATCATCACGCCTTTAGTGCACTCGAGATATGTCGTCACACTTTACTGGGCTGGTGGCCTTGTTTGGCTGTGTGTGTGTCGTTGTCGGCTGTGCCGCACAATGTCGCTCATTCGCTCGTCTCCTGTCGCGTGACATGGGCCAGCTCAATACGCCGCCAGGTACAGCCAGGGGTGTCCCGGCACATAGTAATTTAAGGAAGTAATCTAAAACAGCTGAAAGTGATACATACACCCCCAATTATAATTTTTTAGTTTATATCGATATTTTTTTAAAGGAAATCGATGCCAAATGAGTAACGCGAGTATATCGATCTATCGATACCACAGGATCGATACGCCCATCCCTAACTAATATGAACATTCACACAACAAAGCCATACACTACTTGCTGTTGATTGAAGATTGAGCTGCTTCTGAAGAGGTTGGCAGCTGAGCTGGGGGTGTGTTGGTGGAAGCAGAATGGAGACCAGAACTTCTGATTACAGAAGCGCATTCAGATTTTAGTCTTGATACCGCTTCTTGCAGTTTCCCTTGACTTAAGAATCCCAGTTTTTTTTAATCTGGGATCCAATAACGTGGGTATGGTCATCACACTTATTGATTCTAAATGTACTGCATGTTCCCTGACCCTCCTGACCCTTAGATGCTTAATCATGCTGTAACGAGCAAGCTAGAAGGCCTCAGTTCAAAGTTAACAAGGCATCTGGGTGACAGCCTTGTTAACTTTGAACTGAGGCCTTCTAGCTTGCTCGTTACAGCATGATTAAGCATCTTCACTTTGGAGGCAGACACCCTTTTCTCTCCCGAAAGCTCTACTGTATCCTGGCGGAAAAGGGCTGTAGGAGGGGTGACGTCAGTCTTTAGAGAGGTCAGGGCTGCCCCCACTGGCTCTCTCAGCTGACAGAGACGCTCCAGCATGTTACAAGTGCTGTTCCAGCGAGTGTCCACTTCAGTTATCATTTTCAGGACTGGTCTCCCCATCTGCTCCTGTACTTGGACCAGTCTCTCTTTTGCTGGAGTGCTGGTTCAGAAATAGGTCACAAGTTTCCTACATTTGGACCGAATGTCGTTGAAGCTACTGATGTCATCAAAAGATTTCCTCGCAATAAGGTTTAGTGCATATCGCATGCCTAACATTCAATGATCTTACACATGCTGTCATGTTGGCTGCAGCATCAGTTTGGCTTTGAGCTGGGCTGGACGGGACCAGCAGGGAAGGAAGCTCTGGGCTGGACGGGACCAGCGGCGAAGAGAGTTTTGGCTCTGGCTCGGGGAGCATGACACTCACAGACTCTGGCTCGGCGGGCATGACGCTCTCAGTCTCAGGCTCGGCTGGACTGGCGTGAAGTGCAGACTCGGCAGGACTGACGTGAAGCTCTGGTTCGGCAGGACTGACGTGAAGCTCTGGTTCGCCAGGACTGACGTGAAGCTCTGGCTCGGCTGACGTGACGTGAACAGTCTCTGGATCGGCAGACGTGACGTGATGCGTAGGCTCGACAGGACGAAACCTTGAAACAATGGCCCTCTTGGCAGCACGTGCAGACATAAGCGGGGGATCGGCCACGCTGGAAAACCGGTCCCGTACATCCATAGACCGATCCAGTGGCTGGCTTGATGGTTGGCAAGACGTGACGATTCCCAGGCCGGGCGGGCGAGACGTGAACTGACTCTGGCTGGGCAGACGGGACATGGAGCTGTGAAGACTCTGGACTGGACGTGACCAGCGGTGAGGGCTCTGGGGGTACTGTGAGCTTGCAGGGTGTTTCATCAGCCAAGCCCACAGTAAATGCCGAACCGCTCAAGGAGAGGGCCAGGTCGACATACCCTTCTAGGGTCCAGCCGGTATAGTCCTCCGGCATCAATTGAGCAACGTCATCATCCAGCCCGCTCCAAAACAGGTCCATGAGCTGGGTGTCATCTAACGCTCCCAGGTGACAGCAAGACAAAAAGTCCCTTGCATACCTCTCAATAGGCTGGCCATCTTGGAACATCGAAGAAAGGAACTTCCTCAGGGCCTGGTTGCTAACAACTGCTGGATCCATTTTGTGGTGAGTTCTTCTGTTATGATGCAGAAGCAGGAAGCAGGAAGCAGGATCCAAATGCAGCAGTGTTTTATTAAATAAACTTGAATTAAGACAAAGACTAAGACTCCGGGACGGGACGGGACGGGGCAGACAACATGCAACATTACAACATCAAGAACTCACAAAGACTGAACTAGACACAGGGCTTAAATACAAAGGCAAACAAGCTAAACAAGATAACAAGGGGGCGTGGCTAATCAGAGACACCTGGGAAGACTAATCAACATAACGGGAGACAGCTAAACATGAAAAGACAGGGGAACACATGACAGACAAGAACAAGACACAAACCCACACCTTGACAGTCAGCCCCCCAGTTCACAAGCACTTCACCATTCCACAATAATTTTATTTTATTTTGATTATATATGCCTACATGAGCCTTGCCTATGAACTCGTAGGATTAGGACTGAGGCTAAAGTTTATGTGAATAAGGCTGCATTTGTAGATCAAAGCAGATTCATAAGAACTGTTTCTGTACAAGTTAATTAGTCCCATTTATTATTATTTTTTTCATAAATTCATTCATACAGTTGTTTGTTCATACATTGGGTAAGAACTACATCAACACTAACACATGAATTATGAGGATTAATTGTATTGCTTTGTGGTTTACAGAGCACAAAGAGATTTATTAAATGAAACAATAAAAAAATGGATGTGTCTTCTGGGACAGAAAGGCAGCTTTTCCACCTTTTGACCACAAGATGTCGTTAGTGTGCAATGTGTTGAAAAGCTTCGAGTAATAATCCATTTTATGATACAGTCGAGGGGGAAAGCCCCAGTGCTTCACAAAGCTTCATTTCACCATCACTACTTAGGGGCAACATTAAATACAGAATAAATAAACGGATCTATTTTCTCAGGGCTGGAGAGAGTAAAGCAGAACATTATAATCCATGTGTAGAAACTCTTCCTGAAGACATTTAATATCCGCTTTTCAGACGCTCATGAAGTGTGTGCAAATACTTTCTGTTTCACCAAACTGGAGCTGACGTTAATCATTTCAAAATACCTTAAAAACTGTTTTAGAATTAATTTTCTACAAGTTAGTCATGGATAGTGGAAACCTTTTCAGTAACAAAACAATTTTTTCACTAATAATGTAATAATTGTTTTTCAAGATTTTAACGGCATGTGGGAAACTGCTAAAATAAAGAAGTGAGACTAACAGTAATTCTCTTGTGTGCAAAAGTAGCCAATAAACTGTTCAGAGCAGATGTGTGTGAGACAGTGTGTTCACTCATTTGATGAGAGGAAGTGAATAACCAGAGGAGGAGCTGATGATGTTTAAAGGAAGAGCTGTAACTATATATAATGAAGAGTAAGACAGAAACCGAAAATGGCTGATAAGTGCGATCTGTGTCTGCTGGGACTGATCATTCTCTCTTCACTTCTCACAGGTAAAGAAATCTGTATTTTCTCTAAAGACATTGTAGGACTGAAAATAATCCAAGATATTTGAAATGAACAAAGACGTTTGCTTTACTGTTTTCCACCCCCTCTTTCTGCCACAATGACCATCTGTAGTTCCTAAAGGTACAGAGAGGCTGATAGTGAGCACTGTAGGCCAAGATGTGTGTACTTCAGGGGTCGATGAATTGTCACAAATTTAGTACGGTGGGGGAAGTTGTAATTATCTGATTGATCAGTTTGAACATTTCACATTTGGGTTTTAGTCACATGGTCAGGGAAAAGGATAAAAGAAGATTGTAACTGTTGCTCTGTCTCTTTTAATCTCTACTCTATCTTTCTCTCTCTCTCTCTCACTCTCTCTCTGGTAACATTTTACAAAAATGCAGGGTACAATTAATGGTATAAGTTATTATCATCTTATACATCTATTTTGAACTATTTTAAGTATAACTATAACCATGTTGCCAATAAACCCTTTCAATTACAACTAATGTGCTAACTAGTTTTGATTTGGTATTGACTTGCTATATAATATAATAGTGCTATCTATTGCAATACAATATCGTCACTCTCTATAGCAACGCTCTCCCACATATTAATCTATTGTAACTGCGCTTATTTCCGTCATTGGTATAAGTGGCAGTGGGTGGAATAGAGAAGAAATGTACAGTTTTCCATTAACCTGTTAACCTTTGCCAGTGCGCCCGCGCACTGAAGCGGTTTTTTTTTATTTAGTTCAAATTTACTATCAGATTTAATGTTATGCCTTGACAAACTATACATCATTAAAAAGATATAATACTCAAGTTTCAGTATTTGACCACTATTGTATTCTGAGAAACTTATAGCGACAGTTATTTCTAAATTTCTGTCAGGAGTTATGAAATGAAAAAATGAGTCGATACCTTTAATATGAATTATGCGCGTCAGCCGCTTTCATTCATAAAAAACTCCCGTGCCGTCGTCATGACAGCGATACACAAAACAACGTCCCTCAGGGCTTTTAGCTCAAAAATGTGCAGATTTGGAGAAATATTGATAGATTCTCATAGGTTTACATCAGATTTCTATTGACAGGAATAATATTTATTGAATTTATACCCAAATGCGTCGATGTAATCTTTATGAGCGTTTGGCACTCTCATTTACTGGGTTTTCAATTCATACCAGAAGCCTGAGGGCGCTATAAGCACAATAATAACCCATATATGGGACATGAAGAAGAGCCATAATCATGTGACATTCCAGGACGTCACTGATACCAGAGATACACACAAAGCTAACAAGAGATAGCGCTGTATCATGCAGATACAGATATTTTGAAGACAATAAACATGATTGCAATGATATTCGAGTTACCTGTGTTTTTCAAGCCACGCCAGGTATTTTAATAATAATAGATTATATGTATAATGTAATGCTAATCTATAGACCATCATTGTGCAGAATATGATCAAATAGTATATTTTCTGTCAGATTTTTTTTATCTGATGTCAAATTAGATCACAGAAGATTATTTAAAACACTTCACTTGCGTTTTAAAGTAAGTTTGAAGCACAAACATGGTTTTAATCTCATAAATTGTCATGTATTGATGGTGTGCTAAGCTAACATGCTAGCTAGCTCTAGGTGCTTCTATCTTGAAAAAAATGAACTAAATACAGAGTTTTAGACTTATCATCTTCAGATTTTAAACATAAAATGTTTAGACATGTGGCTTTAGCTGTAGTGCATTTCTAGATTGCTACAGGGTCAACTTCAATTTTATTTTCATGAAGATGTTTCATAAAAATAAATTTCTAATAACTTTACAAAACTTTAAAGCTATTTATAAAAAAAAATTCATTATGACAATAATTAATTCTACATTTACAATAAACTGCCAGGTGTCAGCTTTCAAATGAGATCATACTTGTGCTTTTAGTGCAAAGGGTTCATGAACTGTATCTGTTTCAGTGTGGGTATGTCATTTCTGGGGATTTTTCAAAAGTGGGCTTGCAGCTTAACAGGTTAAAACAGCAATATAACGTAGAAACAAATGCATTCTGGGAGATATTTGTCTTTTTTAAAACACACCCTATACCCTCATTAACTATTCCCTACATTAGTTCACTAATATAGTCCACTTGACTGAGTGAATAAAAACAAGTGAGTTAATTCAGACACTGATGAACACCTGCTGTTAACAAGCAGAATCACTGAAGGAAAGAGGAACAAGAAGAACAGAAGAAATATGAAATCAACTGAAGATAAAGACATTAAATCTGAAGATCTCAGCAGAGGAGGATTAAACAACTCCACAAACAGCATTACCAGCTTCACTTATTACTAACCAGACTGACTTTATTTCTGTCAGACGTCTACAGACGTTATTATTAAAAGGTGGCAGAGGTTTAGATCATTTGATGTCACCATGATGGTGATCAGTGTTTGCTTTAGTTGGGCTCTGGACCCTTGACTTTTGAACATTAGTTTTTCTTTGGCTGCGGTAGCTTTGTCTTTAAATACATTTGCTATTGCAAAAAAAGCTGAAAGAAAACAGGATCAGATGACAATGGCAGTTTGTTAATGGTAACAATCATCATCTAGTGGCACGGATCTCATTTATTGTCTAATGTATTTTATCAGTGCAGTTTTTTACAGTGTGTATTTTAGTTTTCTGCTTTTAATGCTGGTATGTTTTATGTTTCATTTATTAATATATATCATATTGATCACTGATATATACCGTGTTTCAGGTATCAGTGAAGTGGAGGATCATGTGTTCATCAGTTCTGGTGAAAATGTGCGTCTGTCCTGTAATAATGCTCTTTCTGACTGCAAATCAACTACATGGACCTACTATAACAGTCATTCAGCAGCAGTTGAACTGATTACTTTAGGGATAAAGAAGAAAGACACAGAGAGAGACATGAGAGACTGAGTCTGGAGTCTGACTGCTCTCTGAACATCAAGAACGTCACAGAAGAAGATCATGGATTTTACATCTGCAGACAAAATGACAGACAACCAGGATCTGATGCACGTGTTTTTCTGCATGTTCTTCATGGTAAGTTTATGATTATGTGGTCAATTTAAAATTCTCCCTTTAAACTCAGATGATGATTGAAGAGTCTGTGATTTGTGTTCAATTTCAGTGTCTCCATCATCATCATCATCTTCTTCATCATCATCATCATCCTCACAGACTGAGATCAGTCCAGGCCGCTCTGTGACTCTCTCCTGTCAGTTGTATTCATATACTGGACTCTCCTGTGATCATTTTGTCCGTTCTGAGGGATTTGAGCTGTTGTGGGTGAATCAGACTGGTGTTGTTATGAAGACAGACTCCAGATATCAGATATCATCATTATCAGATCCATGTATCATCACTCTGACTACAACACTCCTGAATGAAGATAACAACAGAGAGTGGAGATGTCAGCTTACTCACAGAAATCAACTCGAGACCTCAGTCAGATACACTGTCAAGTATTCAGGTGAGAAAACAGTGTTAGAAGACCCTCATAATGTCAGTAACACTAAGGTCTATCAGTATCACTGAACCAGAACAAACTGAGGGAACAAAAGCTTCTTTGACTCTCACAGAAGAGTAACTCAAAGCATTGCTTCAAACTAATGAACTGCAGTGAAGTAACAGTCCAAAACGTGATGCTGGAAATAATAAAGGAATTGAAATTTGACAGCAAAACTATTAACTTTTTATGTAATGTGATGATCAAAGTTAAAATATGATGGTCATATTGTACAGTATTAATGATCTGAACTAACATTCATCTTCACAGCTCAAGCTGATTCAACAACAGCAGTGAATCCAGTCCACATCACACACTCTCAGGATCCCTCAACTAGAAACACACACGTTTCTAAAGGTACATCATCACTGTCTTTCTCACATCAGTGCTTTTCAGAGCATAATGCTAGAGTTATCTTCAGTGTTAACTCATCACAATATGACTGTCATATTCTACAATATGATTGTCACACTGAGTTGTTGTTTTAGTTTCATTTCATGGACTTTTATGAGGTGTCCCAATTAGCGTACTTATGCATATTCTAGGACATGTTTAGTATAAACAGTGAGAGTAGTGTGTTCATATAACACTCCGGTTCCTTCACTCGATTCTCCCAGAAAGCGTCACATGAAGACGATGTTGAGCTCATCCATGCAGCGCATTCACTGTAGATCCATGAAAAACACCAAACAGACATAAAACACTGCTCATCCACTCACAAAATTATCAAAAAACATACATGTAAAAGTAAACAAATATACAAAAAAAGAGAGAGAAACACAAAATAAGCCGTACACTCGTAATGCTCGGCAACAAGTTTAACATATACAACTTCAGTTATTCATCAAGTCTGGGTGTCTTATGACCCCAATATGAAATAAACTGATTCAAATATATTTTTAAAAATATATATATTTTTGAAAAATAGAAAAATAGTTATCTCTGCCAACATTTTGTTTCTGTCTTACCGGAGAAAGTTTGTCCTGCCATTCACCTCAACCTTAACACATCCTCATTTGAGCCTCTGTGTCTTGGAAGACGGCCATGCCTGATTCTGGTTCCCAGGATGGCCACCGCCATGTCGCCTGAGAGTTTGCCTCTGGCCAAGATGGCCGCCGCCACGCCTGAGAGATCGTCTCCGGCAAAGATGGCCACTGCCACGCCTGAACCTGAGCTTTCAGCAAAGATGGCCGCCTCCACGCTTCCTGAGCCTCTTTCTGTTCCTGAGACTGAGCCTGTTCCTGAACCTGAGCTTCTTCACGTCAGGCCTGCCGATCCAAAGACTGTTCTTGTCACGTCTGCCGATCCAGAGACTGTTCACGTCACGTCTGCCGATCCAGAGACCGTTCACGTCACGTCTGTCTGATCCAGAGACCGTTCACGTCACGTCTGCCGATCCAGAGACCGCTCACGTCACGTCTGCCGATCCAGAGACCGCTCACGTCACGTCTGCCAATCCAGAGACTCCGGACAAGATGGTCACCACCGAGCCAGTGTCTCTGGACAAGATGGTCGCCACCGAGCCAGTGTCTGTTCCTGAGCCAGTGTCTCTGTTCCTGTTCCTGAGCCGGTGTCTGTTCCTGAGCCGGTGTCTGTTCCTGAGCTGGGGTCTGTTCCTGAGCCGGTGTCTGTTCCTGAGCCGGGGTCTGTTCCTGAGCCGGGGTCTGTTCCTGAGCCGGTGTCTGTTCCTGAGCCGGTGTCTGTTCCTGAGCCGGTGTCTGTTCCTGAGCCGGTGTCTGTTCCTGAGCCGGGGTCTGTTCCTGAGCCGGGGTCTGTTCCTGAGCCGGGGTCTGTTCCTGAGCCGGTGTCTGTTCCTGAGCCGGGGTCTGTTCCTGAGCCGGTGTCTGTTCCTGAGCCGGGGTCTGTTCCTGAGCCGGGGTCTGTTCCTGAGCCGGGGTCTGTTCCTGAGCCGGGGTCTGTTCCTGAGCCGGTGTCTGTTCCTGAGCCGGGGTCTGTTCCTGAGCCGGTGTCTGTTCCTGAGCCGGGGTCTGTTCCTGAGCCGGTGTCTGTTCCTGAGCCTGAGCCGGGGTCTGTTCCTGAGCCGGTGTCTGTTCCTGAGCCGGGGTCTGTTCCTGAGCCGGGGTCTGTTCCTGAGCCGGTGTCTGTTCCTGAGCCGGGGTCTGTTCCTGAGCCGGGGTCTGTTCCTGAGCCGGTGTCTGTTCCTGAGCCGGGGTCTGTTCCTGAGCCGGGGAGCCGGTATCTGTTCCTGAGCCGGGGTCTGTTCCGGAGCCGGGGTCTGTTCCTGAGCCGGTGTCTGTTCCTGAGCCGGGGTCTGTTCCTGTTCCTGAACCGGTGCCTGATTCTGAGCATAACCCCATAGCTGCCCTCAAGAAAATTTTGGGAGGGGGCAGTGGGTCCCCTGAACTGTCGTCTCTGCCATGGCCGCCCGAAGGGTCGTCTCTGCCCTGGCCGCCTGCACTGCCTGCTCCAGCTTGGCCTTCCGTCCTGCCGCACTCTCCAGGACCTCTTCCTCTCCATGGGCCTGGCCCTCCATCCCGCCCCCGGGTCCGCCTCCGCTCCACCACCCTCCTGGACTTGTTATATTGTTTGTGGAGTGTCTGGAATCCACTCCTTAAAGGGGGGGCTCTGTTATGATTCCTGTCTTGTGTTACCCTTGTCTTGTGTGGACTTATGTAATTATCCTGTCATGTGCCATGTTTTGTAGTCCCTTGTAGTTTGTCTTGTTTATTAGTCTCCCCAGGTGTTTCTGATTAGCCACGCCCCCTTGTTATCTTGTTTAGCTTGTTTGCCTCTGTATTTAAACCCTGTGTCTTGTTTCAGTGTTGGTGGGTTCTTGACTTTGTAATGTTGTTTGTTCTGTTTCTGAGTCATGTTCCCTGTTCCCTGTTCCCTAGTCGAAGTCTGTCAAGTTTTGAGTTAATCTAATAAAGCTGTTGCACGTGGATCCTGCTTCCTCCTTTGTTTCAAGCCTGCATCGTTACACAAATGATGTTCACAGTTCCCCTTTAAAAATACATGTGGCCCTAACAACCTAAACATTTTGCGACCACACACACACACACAAACACACACACACACACACACACACACACACACACACACACACACACACACACATAACATAACACCTCTAACAATAACCCTAAAGTTTGCAGGTCAAGCTCAAATTATGCTTTAAGTAATTTGAGCTTGTCCTGCAAATTCAACACATCCTCTTTTGAGCCATCTATTTCATTTTCAACCTTAAAACTGTTCTAAATGTGGATTATTTTCTTATTTAATCGTCCGACTCGTCTGATAATTTTTATTAACTGCTGTGCACGATGAATCAGTCCATTCTTAGGGAGTTGAGCATTAGTGGAAGATCTTCTCCAGTGCCTTTCTCTCCTTCTTCTCCGTCTCGAGAGCTCTCCTTGCGTTGTCCCTCCGGAGGTGTTCAACTAAAAGATCGTCCATAAAAATCTCAACCTTGTCTGTTACATTAACATTTCTTATTTCTGGGTCATCTCCATCCGTTACATTCAAAGCAGGCAGATAGTGTTTAATATATACTATTTCTGGAGATTTATCAGAAGAATTCATAATCATTTGTTCTCCAGTTCCAACATTTATTACAGAGGGGAAGAGACAGGGCAAGATAAAAACAAAGAGAAAAAGAGAGTGATGGAGATGAGGAGAGAAAAATAATCTACTTCACACTGAAATGATTTTAAAGTAGGGCTGTCAAACGATTAATCGCGATTAATCGCATCCAAAATAAAAGTTTGTTTTTACATAATATATGTGTGTGTACGGTGTTTAATTATTTTATATATATAAATACACACACATGGATGTATATATTTAAGAAATATTTGCATGTATATACTGTGTATATATATTTATATTATATATAATTTATATTATATATAAATATTTTATATATAAATAACACATTTTCTTAAATATACATGCATGTGTGTGTATTTATATATAGAAAATAATTAAACACCGTACACACACATATATTATGTAAGAACAAACTTTTATTTTGGATGCGATTAATCGCGATTAATCGTTTGACAGCCCTATTTGCTCGTAAAACTACCCCGATACAACCGCACCCGATACCACTTTAGGGGCCGTTCAAATATTGCATTTTTTGCGCGTGCAAAATCTTTATTTCAGATGTAGGCTATGCTGCGGCGAGATGAAAACGTCTCAACAGGTCATGTGACAAAAACCTTTCCGTAACAACATCGAAAGCTTGGCCGAACAGCTGATCATAGCTGTACAGGGCGGCTTTTTATTTCTTATCTCCATAAATATATCTAATAGTAAAGCTAATGCAAGGGCTAGAAATAAATTCTTTGCTGATACTTCATCATGGGGAGCACAGTTCGCACTGCTTTCTCCTTTCCACAAGCGCTTGCTCTCCTGTGGCGTCTGTCGTTGCTGTGCAACCATGAACAAAGGAGCGCCTGGAAAAACCTCATTATGTGACTCTTTCCTCCTTTCTTGTCAACGAGTGGATTCAGAGCCACCGCATCAGTAGCGCCGCCGGTCGCATGTCTCAGTGATTTTATGAAGAGGATGCAACTGTGTACCTTTTGGACAGCGCATCAAGAACTGGATTAATCCGGTACTCCGTCACCACCGGTACTTAAGTAAAGCTGGTACCATAATGGTTTATTTTTTTTAGTATCAACTTGGTACCGAAGTACCGGGTCTTTTGACAACACTACATACACTCATTGGGAGCTGAGCCCCGTTAAAATGAAAATCCTGTGTGAAGCTCGAGTATTATGTGATGATGATGTTGTGTATATGTGGCATTACGTGTTGAACTGAACTAACAGACGTGATCCACAGATCCAGGAGAAACTGAAGTCAGTGTGACTGCTGGATCATTATACAGAGGTACGACACGTTCATTTATACTGACAGCTTTATAACATTAAACTATCAGTCAGTCTGTAAAAGCTTCATCAATAACTGTTGATAGTTGAATACCCTTGACTTCAGTCATGTACAGTTTCTCTTCTTCCTCTCATGTTTCCTGCAGTGATTGTGACTATTGTTGAGATGGCAGTGTTTGCTGCTCCTACTGTGATTCTTCTTCAGATCATCTGTGCAAGAAGAGCTGGTGAGTTTTGAGCCGCACACAATCTGATGATTCACACTCATCTGATCTGGAACAATCTGCAATCATGATAAAAACACATACGAGAGGTCAGTCAATGCTTTTATTTTGCAGGGAGGAAGGACTCGAAGCACCCAGAGGAAATAGAGATGCCGACAATATTACAATAAAATACTGATGAGTTTAGAGCCAATCTGCAGCAATATTTACAATAGCAAAAACTTACAGAGGATTGTTCATTGATTTATTTTCTTCTTTTCAGAAAACAGAGAAAAAACTCTGATCCCAATGAAGAAATAGTGACACCAAATTTAGATTAAATTTTCTTGTGGTTCATATACAAACTGCTTTAAATATAATATTAAATAAAGTAATGGACAGATTCAGACTGTATAATCTCTCTCTGTTCTGTGTGATGGAGCTGAATTGGTGATTATTGTATCTCGTCTGTTCATTCCTGTTTTTAACATCTTTTTTTTTATTTTGAATGATTCATGCTAATTTCAGGCCTGATAGCGCTCCTGCGCCACGCCGGATTTCCGGCGTACAGACGTGTCAGCGAAAAAAAAAAAAAAAAAAAAATCAGGGGCACGTTCAAGTTCAAAACGGTGCGCAACGTTTTGCTACGGTTTCCGGGTTGAACGTCATGTTTCCTGGAAACGGCGTGCACCGGTGTGCAACGGGGTTTGAGATACGTTTTCTCTTGTTTGGTGGGTGTGTCAGAACTGCAGTCCAATCAGCAACAACGAAAGCACGCGGTATTAAAGTGAACTCGCACAATGGGTTCAAGGAAAGTAATTTACAAATGTGTTCGATGCAGCTCGGCATACGCAACAACTGAGGATATTAGAAGACATGTTTGTCGTAAGTTTTATTGTAAAAATATAGGATATCAACATAATGATGTAGTTGTTTATATTTTTAGCTTCATTGCAAGTGTATGACATTTGGTATAGAAATAAACAATGGTAATTAAGTGCTTTTCCTAAAAATGAGAAGTCAAGTCAAGTCAAGTCAACCTTTATTTATATAGCACATTTAAAAACAACAGAGGTTGACCCAAAGTGCTTTACAGATTAAATGAAATGAACATTTGATTGACATCATAACATTCGTCAATTAAAACATTCTATCAATATCAAAATACACAATTCATGATCTATTTAAAAGCTAAAGAGAACAGATATGTTTTTAAAGACGACTTAAAAATAGCTAAAGATGAAGAAGACCTCACATGAAAGAAAATACAGGGTATTAAAACAGTATGAACTACAAATAAAGTCAGTATGTGAGGCTAAATAGATGTGTAGATCAAACTTGATGAAAAATTATCGTGGCCTGATTTGAGGTAGCTCGCCAACAGGCCGTTCATATATCGCGTCTTTTGCGCGCTCAAGTTCATTCAAATGTAGGCGCACGGTAAGCGGTAATAAGCGCGCTCATAATTGAAGCGACGCGCTCGTTTTTTTCCATGTTTTTCGGCGGTGGAAATCCATTAGTCACTCAAACTTTTTTGTCGTTGTGGAGAGCGCAGACATCACGGGAATATCGGACCTAATTTTACTATTAATAATAAAAGATAGGCTAAAGTGCATTGTAAATGTCAGTAATTTATCTTTTTTTTGACTCATTCTTTTCATAAATAATAATTTAAAGTCTGAAATATGTGAGGTTTATCTTTTTATAAAAAAAAAATTGTCAAAACTTTTTGAACTTGTACATGTTAGTATAACATGTTGCAAGACACTTTTAAAATCTAGCTATCATTTTTAATGGTATTATTTTAATGTTTATGTAAAACAAAAAGTGCATATTGATGCTTATTTTATTTGTTATTTGCTGGTTTTCGACATAAAACGTGGTGAATTGATTTCATTGTGTAGTATTAGTACTTTTTGTACAGGATTCTGTGATAACCGTCATAATTTTTGTCACTATAATCATGAAATGAAATGTTCATGCCATTTCATCTCTAGTTATGATCAACTGAAATCAACTAATTATGTGTTTTTAAATAAATGCTTTTTCAATGACTGAATTCATTGAAATAAAAATGAATTCTTCGATTTGAATATTTTTTTGGCAATGCGTCGTAGGTCTTAAATTGCAATCTTTATGGTCTTAAAATGTCTTAAAATGGTCTTAAATTTGACTTACTGAAACCTGCTACTGTAATATGAAAAGTGCTATATAAATAAACTTGACTTGACTTGACTAATACTAATTTATGACTGAAGTCTTGTAGGCTATATAATCCGTTTTTTTTTTTTTTTTTTTTTTTTTTTTTTTAGTGGTACGGGTGTAGAGTAGACACACGATAGGCGAAAAAATGTTTGTAAGTGAGTGTTGAGAAGACGCGTTCAGCCGTGATCCACGAACGTAACCTATAAGAGTATCCATTGTTGGATCACTAATAGGCTTGAGACGCGTCTGCTCAACAGTCCGCGTTGTAACTGTGAGGTTTGAGCAGCAGTCTCAGTGAGGAAAGTAGAAAATGATCGTTGTAAAGAGTAAAATCAAGAATTATAAATCAAATCGATGGAGCTCCAAAGACAACAACGCGTTCAAACGCGACGCATTTAAGCGCTGTATTCACACTGTAATGAATTGCTGTAAAAATTACAGCATTATTTTACAGCAGCTGGCTGTTTTTTTAATAATACAGCATTTTGCTGTAAACCGCAATGCATTCTGGGGTCACGTGGCGGTTTGACTCAAATTTACGGAATATTGCTGTAAATTTCAAATCTACAGAGCATCGTCGTGGGATTTTCAACGGTCGTGATTCGGGTAGCGGCAAGGCGAATGATTCACACACAAGCAACAAGGTAAGTGACTTTTAGTTTTATTTTAGTTTTCATGTTTTGTAAGTGTCGCAGTATATGTATATAGCTATATATATTAGCGGTTACTATTTGTAATCCAGGATTCACGCGCCCGCGGTAGGATTTCACACATTCCCCGGCGCTATAGCATCTAACGTTATGGGTAGAAAACCTGAGTGCTTACATTTTGAACATGCTTAAATGACACTATTCACGGGAACTTCGTGTTGATTAGCACAGTTCGTCGTGATTATTTTATGGCAGACAGTCGTCTGTTAACACGGTCACAGAAATGAAAATGCGTTGCTAAGGCCTTGCTGTCAGCCCGCTCACGGAGCGTCGCTGAATGGGAGAATGGTGCTGTTCCAAGCCGTTTACTTAACCAGCTAGGTGTGGATTTGTATGCCTTTGTTATCTTCAGCCAGGTAATGTTAGTGTATTGTATAACGTTAGTTGATTTATAATATAATATGCTTTTTAGATTTACAGATATTTGTGTTTGTTTTACCGTCTGGCAACTTTTTTTTTTTTGCACAGGGTGCACAAGTCATTTTACCAGTGTGGTGACACATGAACAAATGAACTTGATCATGCTTATAACTTGACTTTTTGTCGTTGTAGAATGTTTTTCTGTTCATTTTTATTTATTGCGCTTCTGAATATGGCTCTTATGTCTAATCTGGTCTCAGTTGCCAATTTAGCGCCTTTGTCGCTATATTTAGCGAGTATTCAGACCCCCAAAGCGACTAGCGACAAATCTAATGACTTTTAGTGGTGTTATTGGAGGCTTTTAGAGACTTTTTGACGTGAAACCGCACATTGTTCTTACTCTTCTCAACGAGCTGCGGCCTGCGGGTGCTGTCGTTTGACCCATCCCCATGGCAAAGCACTCACAGGCGGCCCAGTTCTCGTGCACCAGCCCCTCCCAGCTGCACTTAGAGCGCGGAGATGTTCACCCCTCCGTGTCCTGACTGCAAATGAATCGCGCATCATGTGCGTGAAGCCGCCGCTGGCTGATACCGCCCTGTCTTACATTCAGCAAGGAATTTAAAATGTAAAATGTACTTTGTCTAAAATAATTAAATCGCTGCATTTATTTAGGCTCACACAGTTGTCGTCAGTGCAGTTGAGTTGGGAAGTTGAGAGTGCAAAGAGTTCCAGTTAGCAATAGAGGTAATTTTCTAAATATTTCGTTGGCTGTTGCATTTTTTGGTTGTAGTGACTTGAAACAGTAATTTAGTATTTGCCTTAAGTGTGAGTATTGTTTTTGTGTGCGTCAGTTGGAAATTATATCGGGTATAGTGCCAATTAGCATGTAAAACACATTTTAGTGTAATGTTTAGACATACTAAGCAAGGATGCATGTTGTGTAGAGCATTTAACTGTTTAAAATGCATTTAAAGTCCCACACACTTTTTTCGCGCACTTTTTTTTGAGCGCGTGCGCGCACTTTTTTCGCGCCTTGTTCTTTCTATCCATTGTATTTTAATGTCTGACTCCAGATAGCATTGTTTTCTGAGTGTGGAAATTAAGGATAGTTAGCATCCAAAATAATAAGTTTCAAGATGATCTGTCAGTTTTGCTCACATGAGTTTGAGACCGTTATGTCTTATGTAAGGCACATGAAATTACACAGATATTTGCCAAATGCAACTTTTAAGTGTGGAATAGCTAACTGCAGTTTGGTGTTCAAAAACTTTAATGCATTTAAATCACACTCATACCGGTATCATAATGAGAGACAACCTGTAGCTGTGGCACAACTCTGCAGTAACATTACTGATTTGACCTGTCACATTGAATGCTGTTCTGTGCATTGTGAGGATTTGACTGTTTTTTTTTCACATCTAAAAACCCATTTGAAAGAGGGCACAGCAGTAACATGTCCATTTAAACAGTGCAAAAAGACATATACTGTCTTGTCAACGTTCACATCACATTTATCAAGATGTCATAAAGGAAAGACAGAGCACAGTCTAATTGAAACCATTGTTCAGGTAACAGGTGCAAACGAAGGAAGCTCTCTAGAGTCCATGGTCCATTCTGAGGACAGGTGTGAGGCTGCTAACTCAAATCAAATGACTGTAGATGAGATTTGCCCAGAACATGTAGATGATGAGATGTTTCTAAAAAATCTGGCCCTATTTTACCTTAAGTTGCAGGCAAAGTTGTTGCTTCCTGCGTCTGTTATTCAAGCGGTCATTGAAGGATTTCAGGAGACACATGACATGAGCCTGTCAAATTTGCTGAATAAACTAAAAGAAAAATTGATTCTACTTGAAGTCGCTGAGACGGACATAGAAAGAGTGGTAGATGAGATTAAAGCGGATGATCTTCTCCACACTTGCAACACTCGGATATTGAAAACAGATCAGAGGAGGAAAACCGTGTTTAAAGAGAGCTTCAACTACATTGAGCCAGTTCCCATTTGTTTAGGGAACAATGAAGCAGGAAATGAATGTTTTGCCCAATACATTCCAATAAAAAAAACACTTGCTAGTCTTTTCAAGAGTGAGTCCATGCGGGAGCAACACAGCAACACCCATTTGCAAGTTCACAACAGCAATGTTTTTAAGGACATTTGGGATGGAAAAGTAGTTGCAGAAAATGCTTTGTTTAAGTCAGATCCCATGTCCTTGGGCTTGATTCTCTATCAGGATTCATTTGAAGTTGTTAATCCATTAGGTTCAGGGAAAAAAAACACAAAGTGCTGGCAGTCTATCTCACTTTAGGAGACATTTTGCCTCATAATCGGTCAAACACTGATCATATGCAACTTGTTCTTCTTTGCAGAGAGCAAGATTTCAAGTTCTTCGGACATGATTTGGTGATGGGGCAGTTGGTAAAAGATCTTAAAGACCTTGAGGTGAGTGGCATCCAAATGCCCAGTGGTGAGATTAGGAAAGCAATTGTGTGTGCCATTGCTGGAGATAATCTTGGCTCACATGGTATTGGAGGTTTTGTTGAAAATTTCAGCACCAGTTCCTTCTTTTGCCGATTTTGTGAAATCGATCGACCAACATTTGTGGCAGACCCACTGGCCAAGGGGCCAAGCAGGACTGTACATTCATATAAAGGTAATATCCAAGCAGAAGATTTGCACCTTAAAAAAGGGGTCAAATTTGACTCACTGTTCAACGACTTATCACATTACCATGTGTGCCAGCCTGGCTTGCCTCCATGCATTGGACATGATCTTTTTGAAGGTGTTGTGTCCTATGATTTGGCTCTGTGCATTAAACATCTGGTCAGAGTTGAGAAACAGTTTACATATGTGGAACTGAATAGAAGGGTAAATCAATTTAGATACCTAGGCAATGATGCACATGACAAGCCATGTGAGATAAATTCTGGGAGTGATAAACTTGGAGGGCATGCTGTTCAGAACTGGTGTTTCCTGAGATTGCTACCGGTGTTAATAGGAGATAAAATAAGGGACCCAGCTGATAACGATGTGTGGCAACTTGTTTTGCAGCTCCGACAGATGGTAGAGTTCATCTGTGCACCTGCCATTACTTCAGGACAGATCGCCTACTTAAAGGTAATGATTGAGGACTACATGTATTTTCGAAAGAAACTATTTCCTGAACATCCTCTGAGGCCAAAACACCATTATGTTACCCATTATCCAGAACTAACAGTCCAGTTTGGGCCACTCATTCGTCTCTGGACCCTCAGATTTGAAAGCAAACACACATATTTTAAGCAGTGTTCAAGAAAGTTGCACAATTTCAAGAACATTTGCTCTACTCTTGCTGAAAGGCATCAGCTATTTCAAGCTTACTTAAGTGCTGGTAGTCTGTTCCCACCCCATGTTGTTGTTGAAAAAGGAACAGATTTTTGCCCATCCGATTATAATGACGATATTAGAGAAGCTGTTTCACAGCTTAACTGTCAGGCAAACACACTAATTTCACATGAGGCAAAAGTGAAAGGGACTAAATACAAAAAAAATATGTTTCTTGTGCTGGATCAAATTGATGATGGAATTGTATTTGGCAAAATAAAAGCCATTCTCATTCAAGGAGATTACATCAACTTCATCACAGAAAGATATAACTCTTCAACTCTCATTGATCAGGGCCTTCATTGCATTTCTGAGAAACCTGCACAAAGGCTGTGTTGTGTCAGCCAAGAAAACCTATTAGACTATTATCCCTTGCCCATGTACAAATTGTGTGGCCTGTCAGTGCTTGCTCTTCACCACTCTTTTCCTTCTCTAGAATGATGTCTGCAACTGTGGGGGAGGACGTAAAAAAGGTCATTTCCAAAGCGCTTCCTGGTCTTCTTGAAGAAAAGAAGGAACAGTTGATGCAGAGACTTATTAGCTGGGGTGTGGAGAGCACAGATGATCTAAAGTATGTAGAGGGGGCGCCTGGAGTGGACCTGTCTGATTTACTCCCGCCCATCCAGATTCGCAAACTGCTAGACAGCTTTAACAGAGGTTATTTTGACATTCTGTATATGTATAAAGAATTTTTTTTTTTAATTTTTTTTTTTGTCACTGTAAATAGTTATTTTTCTGATAAAGATATATTAGCATATATATTAGCACAGTTACATAACACTGACTTGTTGATGATGTATTTTCTTTTTCTATTAGCTGGAGAACACAATATATCTAGTGATGTCCCTCCAACAACAACTCCGCCTTCCTCCACTGTCACCTTAGACACAATTAGCCCACCAAGCCTTTCTTCAACCACAGCAGTTACTTGGCCTGAGTCATTTCAGGTTCCTTGGAACCAAATGTCGAGTGAATTACGCATTGCAGTAGCAAATGGAAAGAGACCACTCCCCCCTGATCGCCGCAAAATGATTCGCATCATTGTTGATGAAATTAGGAAACATGAAAAGAATCCAAGCAAAGCACAGTGTCTTGCTGTTGCTCTCAAAATTGTCAAACAGTATCCACAGAGCTTTTCTGATTTTGATGATGCTCAAGAAAAACATGAAATTGGGTACTACTCCCTCTTGAAACAAATAAAAACCCGTGTAGAACACGTCAATAGAGATAATACTTTAACACGCAGGCGACGGATCAGGGGAGTATCTGACACACCTGAGAGAATGCAATGCAGAGAACCAACAGCCACATACGGATGTGCACAATGGCAGCCTGAGCCTCCGCTTGCAAATTCTGATGATGTACTTGAGGAAAAAAGACAAACTTTAGAGACTTTGTACCAGCAATATGGAAAAGGTGGAGCTGACAGGGGGGATGTTTGTGCCTTAATGAAGGAAACTTATTATTTGCAAAGAAAGCACATCAATGACACACAAGCACCTCCTATCAAAGACCTCAAAAGCAAATGGCCATACCTGTTTGTGCAAAAGCACATATATGCACATTTTGAGGAGCTTACCAGTATCGCCATCCACAAAAGGCTCAACCAGGCCATACAAGAGTATGGTAAAGTTCTCATTGACTTCTTTAAGAGCAAACCCACAAATGATGTGGTCAAGAAAGTATTGTCCAGCGAAGAGGAGGAAGTTGGACCCCTTGTGATTAAACTCATCCTGGCACATTTCCGAGAGGATCCAGATGGACTTCTGCTTCTTGCAAATGTAAGTATATTGCTGAAAACCACTGTTTTTTTGTTTTAGTGTATAGTTGTTTATATTAACAACTTGTACTTGTATTAGTTTATATGGACATGCCTTCCACTTGGATATACACTGAGTTAATGTGTTTTTCTTCTCCACTCTCTAGAAGTGCACCACACCAGCTGACCTTCAAGCGACACACACCATACCTGGGAGCCCACGACTAATTGTCCTTGGTAAGTCTGCACACTCTTGATTGACCAGAACTTGGTCTTGACCAGAAAAGAAAAGCTTGTATGTGTAACTACTTTGACAGTGTACTTTGCAGTTTAATCTTTTTCAGTCAGGGTTTTGTCTCTATTAAGGATGTTTATTTTATTGTTCCTTTATTTAATTTTCAAGTTAAACATTTTTGTAATGCTGTCTTGTTGGCTTTTTGCTTGCTGTGCTAGTCTGTGTTACCGGTAATACTCAGTGTTTGTACACAATTACATTATACTGCTGTACTGCCCCCACTGTCCTTTGCTTTTTTATAGAAATAAAAACAGTTTAGTTCACTTGGACATGAGACGCTACAGTTGTAAACTGAAAGCATCTGCTCTAATTTGCTTATTGTTTTGTTATGCTCTTGATAATTTGGTTTAAAAGAATGAGTCCATTCACTCTTAAGTACTTAAATGTAGTTTAAATGTAAAAAGCTGAAAGATAATAAATGGTATTGTTAAAAATGACTATTGTCACATGTGGTATTGATTGTTTTAGGAGACACTTTGACGAATGGGCACTGGATGCTGACTATTGAAGGCGAGGTTGTGTGTGAGGGTATTCAGCCCAACTTCCTGTCTGGCCTTGCCTCTCTGTTCGCTGCATATTATATATTCAATCTTGAGTACCAGGAGGAGGCAGCGTGTACGTTGGAGTTCATTCAAAGGTAATGGTTGAAATTCTAACAACTTCATTACCAGCATTTTACATATGTAGATTGTTTTATCAGAACTTTCCTTTATCTACGTAGTATTCTATATCTACATAGAATTATGTTTATATCTATATTATATCTATTCATATTCATATTATACGTTTTATATCTTTTGAGGCCTTTAATACAATGTTTCTCACAATGACTCGAGAAGAGATAGCATTTTTCAGGGTGAATGATTTAGCACATGGTTCTCAACTCCAGTCCTCGGGACCCGCTGCTCTGCACATTTTTTATGTCTCTCTTATCTGACACTTCAGTTCAGTTCATAGAGTCTCTCTTGACGAGCTGATGATCTGATGATTTATGTGTTAAATAAGGGAGACATACAAAATGTGCAGAGCAGTGGGTCCCGAGGACTGGAGTTGAGAACCACTGATCTAAAACTTCCTTGGAAATCTAACATATGGTCCAATTTCAAAAACATGATTACCTGCCTCATAAGATAAAACCAACCTTAATTACATATTGTCTGTTTCATGACCCTGTAGGCGCTTTGTAGGCATTAATCCGGAGAGAGGAACAAAGTCGTCAAAAGGAAAGGTGCCATCTAAAATGACAGGGCAAATGGTGCAGAAAAAACAAGTTGCAGTGAACCCACATGTTGCCACTCTTCTCTGCAAATTGATGGACTTTCAGTGGAATTTCTAAAATGTAAGTAGATACATACACAAACATTTTTTTCTTTTATTGTATCTCTGACTGTATCTGTCATCCCTCTATCCGTATCTGACTGTATCTGCCATCCTCTATCTGTCTCTGACTGTATCTGTCATCCTCTATCTGTCTCTGACTGTACCTGTCATCCCTCTATCTGTCTCTGACTGTATCTGTCATCCTCTATCTGTCTCTGACTGTATCTGTCATCCTCTATCTGTCTCTGACTGTATCTGTCATCTTCTATCCGTCTCTGACTGTATCTGTCATCCTCTATCTGTCTCTGACTGTATCTGTCATCCTCTATCTGTCTCTGACTGTATCTGTCATCTTCTATCCGTCTCTGACTGTATCTGTCATCTTCTATCCGTCTCTGACTGTATCTGACTGTATCTGTCATCCCTCTATCCGTATCTGACTGTATCTGCCATCCTCTATCTGTCTCTGACTGTATCTGTCATCCTCTATCTGTCTCTGACTGTATCTGTCATCCTCTATCTGTCTCTGACTGTATCTGTCATCTTCTATCCGTCTCTGACTGTATCTGTCATCTTCTATCCGTCTCTGACTGTATCTGTCATCCTCTATCCGTCTCTGACTGTATCTGTCATCCTCTATCTGTCTCTGACTGTATCTGTCATCTTCTATCCGTCTCTGACTGTATCTGTCATCCTCTATCTGTCTCTGACTGTATCTGTCATCCTCTATCCGTCTCTGACTGTATCTGTCATCCTCTATCTGTCTCTGACTGTATCTGACTGTATCTGTCATCCTCTATCTGTCTCTGACTGTATCTGTCATCCTCTATCTGTCTCTGACTGTATCTGTCATCTTCTATCCGTCTCTGACTGTATCTGTCATCTTCTATCCGTCTCTGACTGTATCTGTCATCTTCTATCCGTCTCTGACTGTATCTGTCATCCTCTATCCGTCTCTGACTGTATCTGTCATCCTCTATCCGTCTCTGACTGTATCTGTCATCCTCTATCTGTCTCTGACTGTATCTGTCATCCTCTATCTGTCTCTGACTGTATCTGTCATCCCTCTATCTGTCTCTGACTGTATCTGTCATCCTCTATCTGTATCTGACTGTATCTGTCATCCCTCTATCTGTCTCTGACTGTATCTGTCATCCCTCTATCTGTCTCTGACTGTATCTGTCATCCCTCTATCTGTCTCTGACTGTATCTGTCATCCCTCTATCTGTCTCTGACTGTATCTGTCATCCCTCTATCTGTCTCTGACTGTATCTGTCATCCTCTATCTGTCTCTGACTGTATCTGTCATCCTCTATCTGTCTCTGACTGTATCTGTCATCCTCTATCTGTCTCTGACTGTATCTGTCATCCCTCTATCTGTCTCTGACTGTATCTGTCATCCTCTATCTGTCTGACTGTATCTGTCATCCCTCTATCTGTCTCTGACTGTATCTGTCATCCTCTATCTGTCTCTGACTGTATCTGTCATCCTCTATCCGTCTCTGACTGTATCTGTCATCCTCTATCTGTCTCTGACTGTATCTGTCATCCCTCTATCTGTCTCTGACTGTATCTGTCATCCCTCTATCTGTCTCTGACTGTATCTGTCATCCCTCTATCTGTCTCTGACTGTATCTGTCATCCTCTATCTGTCTCTGACTGTATCTGTCATCCTCTATCTGTCTCTGACTGTATCTGTCATCCTCTATCTGTCTCTGACTGTATCTGTCATCCTCTATCTGTCTCTGACTGTATCTGACTGTATCTGTCATCCTCTATCTGTCTCTGACTGTATCTGTCATCCTCTATCTGTCTCTGACTGTATCTGACTGTATCTGTCATCCTCTATCTGTCTCTGACTGTATCTGACTGTATCTGTCATCCTCTATCTGTCTCTGACTGTATCTGTCATCCTCTATCTGTCTCTGACTGTATCTGACTGTATCTGTCATCCTCTATCTGTCTCTGACTGTATCTGTCATCCCTCTATCTGTCTCTGACTGTATCTGACTGTATCTGTCATCCTCTATCTGTCTCTGACTGTATCTGTCATCCCTCTATCTGTCTCTGACTGTATCTGTCATCCTCTATCCGTCTCTGACTGTATCTGTCATCTTCTATCTGTCTCTGACTGTATCTGTCATCCTCTATCTGTCTCTGACTGTATCTGTCATCCTCTATCTGTCTCTGACTGTATCTGTCATCCCTCTATCTGTCTCTGACTGTATCTGTCATCCTCTATCTGTCTCTGACTGTATCTGTCATCCTCTATCTGTCTCTGACTGTATCTGTCATCTTCTATCCGTCTCTGACTGTATCTGTCATCTTCTATCCGTCTCTGACTGTATCTGTCATCCTCTATCCGTCTCTGACTGTATCTGTCATCCTCTATCTGTCTCTGACTGTATCTGTCATCTTCTATCCGTCTCTGACTGTATCTGTCATCCTCTATCTGTCTCTGACTGTATCTGTCATCCTCTATCCGTCTCTGACTGTATCTGTCATCCTCTATCTGTCTCTGACTGTATCTGACTGTATCTGTCATCCTCTATCTGTCTCTGACTGTATCTGTCATCCTCTATCTGTCTCTGACTGTATCTGTCATCTTCTATCCGTCTCTGACTGTATCTGTCATCTTCTATCCGTCTCTGACTGTATCTGTCATCCTCTATCCGTCTCTGACTGTATCTGTCATCCTCTATCCGTCTCTGACTGTATCTGTCATCCTCTATCCGTCTCTGACTGTATCTGTCATCCTCTATCCGTCTCTGACTGTATCTGTCATCCTCTATCTGTCTCTGACTGTATCTGTCATCCTCTATCCGTCTCTGACTGTATCTGTCATCCTCTATCTGTCTCTGACTGTATCTGTCATCCTCTATCTGTCTCTGACTGTATCTGTCATCCTCTATCCGTCTCTGACTGTATCTGTCATCCTCTATCTGTCTCTGACTGTATCTGTCATCCTCTATCTGTCTCTGACTGTATCTGTCATCCCTCTATCTGTCTCTGACTGTATCTGTCATCCTCTATCCGTCTCTGACTGTATCTGTCATCTTCTATCCGTCTCTGACTGTATCTGTCATCCTCTATCCGTCTCTGACTGTATCTGTCATCCTCTATCCGTCTCTGACTGTATCTGTCATCCTCTATCCGTCTCTGACTGTATCTGTCATCCTCTATCCGTCTCTGACTGTATCTGTCATCCTCTATCTGTCTCTGACTGTATCTGTCATCCTCTAGCTGTCTCTGACTGTATCTGTCATCCTCTATCCGTCTCTGACTGTATCTGTCATCTTCTATCCGTCTCTGACTGTATCTGTCATCTTCTATCCGTCTCTGACTGTATCTGTCATCCTCTATCTGTCTCTGACTGTATCTGTCATCCTCTATCCGTCTCTGACTGTATCTGTCATCCTCTATCCGTCTCTGACTGTATCTGTCATCCTCTATCCGTCTCTGACTGTATCTGTCATCCCTCTATCTGTCTCTGACTGTATCTGTCATCCTCTATCTGTATCTGACTGTATCTGTCATCCTCTATCTGTATCTGACTGTATCTGTCATCCCTCTATCTGTCTCTGACTGTATCTGTCATCCCTCTATCTGTCTCTGACTGTATCTGTCATCCCTCTATCTGTCTCTGACTGTATCTGTCATCCCTCTATCTGTCTCTGACTGTATCTGTCATCCCTCTATCTGTCTCTGACTGTATCTGTCATCCTCTATCTGTCTCTGACTGTATCTGTCATCCTCTATCTGTCTCTGACTGTATCTGTCATCCCTCTATCTGTCTCTGACTGTATCTGTCATCCTCTATCTGTCTGACTGTATCTGTCATCCTCTATCTGTCTCTGACTGTATCTGTCATCCTCTATCCGTCTCTGACTGTATCTGTCATCCTCTATCTGTCTCTGACTGTATCTGTCATCCCTCTATCTGTCTCTGACTGTATCTGTCATCCTCTATCTGTCTCTGACTGTATCTGTCATCCCTCTATCTGTCTCTGACTGTATCTGTCATCCCTCTATCTGTCTCTGACTGTATCTGTCATCCTCTATCTGTCTCTGACTGTATCTGTCATCCTCTATCTGTCTCTGACTGTATCTGTCATCCTCTATCTGTCTCTGACTGTATCTGACTGTATCTGTCATCCTCTATCTGTCTCTGACTGTATCTGTCATCCTCTATCTGTCTCTGACTGTATCTGACTGTATCTGTCATCCTCTATCTGTCTCTGACTGTATCTGACTGTATCTGTCATCCTCTATCTGTCTCTGACTGTATCTGTCATCCTCTATCTGTCTCTGACTGTATCTGACTGTATCTGTCATCCTCTATCTGTCTCTGACTGTATCTGTCATCCCTCTATCTGTCTCTGACTGTATCTGACTGTATCTGTCATCCTCTATCTGTCTCTGACTGTATCTGTCATCCTCTATCTGTCTCTGACTGTATCTGTCATCCTCTATCTGTCTCTGACTGTATCTGACTGTATCTGTCATCCTCTATCTGTCTCTGACTGTATCTGTCATCCTCTATCTGTCTCTGACTGTATCTGACTGTATCTGTCATCCTCTATCTGTCTCTGACTGTATCTGTCATCCTCTATCTGTCTCTGACTGTATCTGACTGTATCTGTCATCCTCTATCTGTCTCTGACTGTATCTGTCATCCCTCTATCTGTCTCTGACTGTATCTGACTGTATCTGTCATCCTCTATCTGTCTCTGACTGTATCTGTCATCCCTCTATCTGTCTCTGACTGTATCTGTCATCCTCTATCCGTCTCTGACTGTATCTGTCATCTTCTATCTGTCTCTGACTGTATCTGTCATCCTCTATCTGTCTCTGACTGTATCTGTCATCCTCTATCTGTCTCTGACTGTATCTGTCATCCCTCTATCTGTCTCTGACTGTATCTGTCATCCTCTATCTGTCTCTGACTGTATCTGTCATCCTCTATCTGTCTCTGACTGTATCTGTCATCCCTCTATCTGTCTCTGACTGTATCTGTCATCCTCTATCCGTCTCTGACTGTATCTGTCATCCTCTATCTGTCTCTGACTGTATCTGTCATCTTCTATCCGTCTCTGACTGTATCTGTCATCCTCTATCTGTCTCTGACTGTATCTGTCATCCTCTATCCGTCTCTGACTGTATCTGTCATCCTCTATCTGTCTCTGACTGTATCTGTCATCCTCTATCCGTCTCTGACTGTATCTGTCATCCTCTATCCGTCTCTGACTGTATCTGTCATCCTCTATCTGTCTCTGACTGTATCTGTCATCTTCTATCCGTCTCTGACTGTATCTGTCATCCTCTATCTGTCTCTGACTGTATCTGTCATCCTCTATCCGTCTCTGACTGTATCTGTCATCCTCTATCTGTCTCTGACTGTATCTGTCATCCTCTATCCGTCTCTGACTGTATCTGTCATCCTCTATCCGTCTCTGACTGTATCTGTCATCCTCTATCCGTCTCTGACTGTATCTGTCATCCTCTATCTGTCTCTGACTGTATCTGTCATCCTCTATCTGTCTCTGACTGTATCTGTCATCCTCTATCCGTCTCTGACTGTATCTGTCATCCTCTATCCGTCTCTGACTGTATCTGTCATCCTCTATCTGTCTCTGACTGTATCTGTCATCCTCTATCTGTCTCTGACTGTATCTGTCATCCTCTATCCGTCTCTGACTGTATCTGTCATCCTCTATCTGTCTCTGACTGTATCTGTCATCCTCTATCTGTCTCTGACTGTATCTGTCATCCTCTATCCGTCTCTGACTGTATCTGTCATCCTCTATCTGTCTCTGACTGTATCTGTCATCCCTCTATCTGTCTCTGACTGTATCTGTCATCCTCTATCCGTCTCTGACTGTATCTGTCATCTTCTATCCGTCTCTGACTGTATCTGTCATCCTCTATCCGTCTCTGACTGTATCTGTCATCCTCTATCCGTCTCTGACTGTATCTGTCATCCTCTATCTGTCTCTGACTGTATCTGTCATCCTCTATCTGTCTCTGACTGTATCTGTCATCCTCTATCTGTCTCTGACTGTATCTGTCATCCTCTATCTGTCTCTGACTGTATCTGTCATCCTCTATCTGTCTCTGACTGTATCTGTCATCTTCTATCTGTCTCTGACTGTATCTGTCATCCTCTATCTGTCTCTGACTGTATCTGTCATCCTCTATCTGTCTCTGACTGTATCTGTCTCTGACTTAATCATTATGTTTGTAATTTATCTAATATATTGTCCTCTGTTCTTTTCAATATTTCTAGCCAGTCTTTGGACCAAAAGTTCGACTCACTTGGGGCCTTGCTGTTTTGCCATGGTTTTGTTCAAGAAGTGGTGAAAACTCATAAGCATCCTTATGGTTTTTAGAACCGTTTTAGTATGACCATGTTGGTCAACTTGTGATTATACAGTAATGCATTTTGCCTATTTGTTCTTTGTGCGAAATGATGTCTAATATATGTTTGAATGAATTAAAAAACATTTAATGGGTTAGTTCACCCAAAAATGAAAGTTCTGTCATAAATTACTCACCCTCATGTCGTTCCAAAGCCGTAAGACCTTTGTTCATCTTTGGCACACAAATGAAGATCTTTTTGATGAAATCTGAGAGCTTTCTATCCCTCTATTGGGAGCAACACAACTTACATATTGGTCAATATTTTATTTATTGAAAATATTGACCTTTTGTTCTGGACCTTGAATGTGTAAGTTGTGTTGCTCCCAATAGAGGGATAGAAAGCTCTCTGATTTCATCAAAAAGATCTTCATTTGTGTTCTGAAGATGAATGAAGGTCTTACGGCTTTGGGATGAAATGAGAGTAAGTAATTTAAGACAGAATTTTCATTTTTGGGTGAACTAACCCTTTAATTTCATGTACATAAAAAAAAAAATACACAGTAATATGACAATAATTTGGGGTAAAGCTTTAGACAATATTTTCAATCAGATTTGTAAGTTATATATTAAATAAATTTTGAACTGTTTTCAAGATTAACAAGTGTCAAATTGTTTTTTTGTTATGCATTATACAGCACTTTATGCTGTTAAAAATAGTTTAAAACTTATGCAGTTAATAGTTTAAATGTAGAATTCAGCTGCCAGTCTTTAATAGCAATCATAAAAATATATTGAATATACTACATTTTACGTACACTGTTAAAAATTACCTGTAAATTTTACAGTAAAATACTGGCAGCAGGGTTGCCAGCCAATTACTGTATTTTTTACAGTAGCGTTTCTGTAATTTAATTTACAGAATTTTACTGTATTCTCTGATTACAGTAAAATTCTGTAAATTAAATTACAGAAACGCTACTGTAAAAAATACAGTAATTGGCTGGCAACCCTGCTGCCAGTATTTTACTGTAAAATTTACAGGTAATTTTTAACAGTGCATGTGGGATGGGAATTTCGCATTTTGTTTTATTTCCGTTATTATTCTACTGAATAGTGGGTATAAAGTTGACCAAAAATGTTCGTAGAACTCAGCAGGGAAGCCATAAGGTCCTGGTGCTTTATTATTTTGCATGTGTTTGAGCGCGGAGTGAAGTTCTTTTTCAGTGATTGGTAATTTGAGAAATTTGGTCATTTGTTGCGGGTTGAGTTTTGGTAGAATGGTGTTATCGAGGAATTGGTTTATGTCTTCTTGGTTTGGGTCCAGATCAGATGAGTATAATTTTGTTTAGTATTCTTTAAATATTTTGTTTATCTCAATTGGTGAATTGGTTAGCTTCCCTGCTAAGTTTCTAATGGATGTTATAGCTGTTTTTTCTTTATTTCTTATAATTTGACTGGCTAAATATTTTCCGGATTTATTGCTATGGTGAAAAGTTTTGTGACGAAGTCTGTGAATCAGAAACTGGTTTCATTTGTTTATTACTTCATTAAGCAAGAATGTATTTTTTCTTAATTCTTTATAGATGGTTTTTGATTGGTTATTTGCGTGTAAAATTTCCATTTTTTTTATTTTTTCTTCCAGTTGGCTTCTTTTTCTTTTTCCTTCTTTTTTTATGGACTGAATAAGATATAATTTTTCCCCTTGATACTACTTTCCATGTTTCCCAGAGCAGTGATGCTGGCGACTTTGGAGTGTCATTTATTCCAAGGAAGGATGTCCACTCTCTTGAAGTAGCTGTCAAATTCTGGATCTTTCAAGAGAGATGTGTTAAAACGCCATCTGGTGGGGTGTTTCTGCATTGCAGGTGGGTTCCATGTGAGAGTTACCGGATTATGGTCATTGGTCACTAATATTGATGGGATGAATTTTGGTTTCAACCATATTTAGTATGATTGAATTACTGGTTAGAAAGAAATCAATGCGGGAGTAGGTTTGGTGGACATTAGAATAAAAAGTGTATTCTCTGGCAAGTGGGTGTTGTAGCCTCCAACCATCGCCGAGACCAAAATCACTCATGAACTGTTTTATTGTTTTGGAGGACTGCCAGGATTTGCCTTTATGTTTTGACCTGTCCAATAATGGATTGATTACAGTGTTATAGTCTCCCCCTATAATTATTGGACCGCTGGAAAGGTTTGAAAAAGAGGAAAAGAAATTTGAAAAGAAGGAGGGATCATCAGAGTTTGGTCCATAAATGTTGCCAACTGTGATTGGATTATTGTTGATTGAAATGTTAATAATGATAAAATGGCCTTCAGGATCTGAAATGGTTGTATGGTGGTTAAATTGTATTTTTTTTTTTGTTTATTAATATGCACACTCCTCTTTGTTTTGAATTATAGTAGGAGGAAAAACGGTGGTTAAAATGTGTAGTTTTTAAGCTGTTTTGTGTAGATTGTGAGAAGTGCGTTTCCTGTATTAGAAATATTTCAGCTTGCGTATTTTTTAGGTAATTTAGCACTTTGTTTTTGGGAGGGAGGATGAAAAAATTACAATGAGAGAGGAGCAGGGGTCTATTGTCTATACATCATTTCACAGTTTATAGAATTAGTAAAGCCAGGGAGTAGTGTCCTTGTCTCTGAACAATTGTCCATCAATATATAGTTTGTCTACTGTAATGATTGCTTTTTTACCTTGATTGATCATTGTCTTACGGATGGGGAAGAGTAGCTTACGTCTGCGGATGATCTCTTGTGGAAATTGGTCATTGAGTCCGTAATGAGTCCCTTTTAGCTGCCGGCCCTGTCGCTGAACCAGTACTTTTTGTTTGAAATGTTCAAATTTGACGATGATGGGCCGGGGTCGGGTGGAGTTGAGGAGTTTCTGTCCTAAACGGTGTACGCGATGGAAGGTGATGTGCTCAACAGTCTCTGGTGTAAGTTTGAGCTGGTTAACCATGAAGTCCTTAACAGATTTTTCGGGGTCTTCGGTGGATGATTCGGCAATGCCGGAAAAGATTAAATTGTCTCTCATACTTCGTGACTGTAAATCCAGGATGGTTTCTTGCATAGCTTTGTTCTCAGCAGTGACGGAGGTGAGTTGAGTGTTTACAGTGGAAAGTTTAGCGGTGAGTGTGTCCACGGAGCTTTTAAATGATTTGTTTTCTTCTGTGAGCGAATCGACTTGTTGTTGACTGTATTCCAGGCTATGGCAAATATTTTGGAATTCTTTGTGAAGTACTTCGATTAGTGAGAGTCTAGAATCCAAGTTAGATAAGCGCTCGTTGATTGATAAAAGTATGTCAGAACAGCAGTTTGTTTTGATAGGAGTGGATGTTGGTGATGTTGGTGACGATGAAGAATCAGTTGATATAGGAGAGTTTTTTTGGCTTTGCATGATCGGCCCATTGTACATAGTCTATTGAAGCATTTGTCAATGTAGTCCTCCAGGTGGTCCAGGTCCAAGTCGTAATCCAGGTTTTAATCCAGGTTTTTAATCCAGGTTTTAACCGGGTGATGTCGTGGCGGGGGGAAAAAACAAGTAGAGAAAAAGTTTGTTGTCTTTCTAGCAGCAGCACGCTGCCATGTTGAATCATGCATCCATCACACACCCATGACCTAATCATCACGTGACATCTCCTCCTCCACAAGCTTCCTATTGGCTTTTTTTTTTATTTACTACACATTTAATTACTCATTCAGGACTGAAGCAAGAAACACAAAGGCAGAAACATGTGCAGTGCAGTGACATAAAAGGTGATAGCAGATATGTGTTCAGAAGACTAACAGGCGTTCAGAACAGCCCTTTCCCCTTCCCCCTACCCTATCACCACCCTCTGTGACAAATGGGGGATCCAACTTCGTAATCTGATGGCTTTGAGACTGTGGTTTAACCCCCCAGTCTCAGTAATCGGCTGGTGGCAGGCTTAGCCATGACCAGGGTAAATCATTTACATGCCCATATAGGCCACCAGACTTCTCAAGCAAATCCAGTTATGGCATTAAGTGAATGTGTTTTTTGACAGACATCAAGAGATTCCACACAAACTTCAATGTAAAAAAATTAGGTAAAAGTAATCTATTACTTACAGGGTAAAAAGACTAGTAGTGGGTTTAAACACATTAAAATGAGCTTAATGTAGGAAGAAGTGGCACTAAAAATGGTTGGTTAAGAAAATTGTATTATTAAATATATATATATATATATATTATTAACACTATTGTTACAATGGGAAGATGACTGAAAGATCAATAAAGTAATAAGTATCTGTCCAAGAAATAACTATATCTATGACAGCAGCATTAAAATAAAACGATGCACTTGTTGACATTAGTAACAGGACGGTTGCTGTGGATGGTTTCACCAAAGGTACGCTTCTACCTCACATTCTGTGATGTTGCTTCGACTTTGCTTTTCAACCCAGAAGAACAAAATTTCTCAGAAAAACGCAAAAATAACCAATTTCCCCTTGTTGGTAACGTACATATCTGTTCACCTCTCCAAATAGGTTTTGTGGTTTCATGACAAAAACAGTGTACCGGTATTAGTCAATGTAGTGATTCGTTCATGTACTGTATGTGTGCTATTGCTGATGGTTAGCTTGAGGTATTAAAGTTAAGTTGATTTTTATTTGATTATGGTTTTGTAATTGTAAAGTTTAATTTTATGTTAATCAATATTCTTTATTAGTGGATTCCAATGAAATACATTCACAGTATTATAGCGCCATACTGTTAAATATATTACCACCGCAAACATCCAATAGGAAAATTCAACTGCAGTAGCCACCGTTCAACCCGAAGAGGCCAGTACTCAGACGTTTTTACACCATATATTGTAGAATTAAAACACTTTATACCCAAATGTCATAAAAGTTACTCAAATCAATGAACAGCACTAATAAAGCCCCATTCTTACAGATCATTAACCAAAAAAAGTTGGTTTAGGGTTTAGTTTCTTGGCCCGAAGGTGTGTACAGCCATCTAAATAGTTATGACCCTTTGAGAGAATTTGAAGAATGAAATAGGAATTTGAAAGTGAATGACAGTCACACAAACAGATTTATACAACAGAAGTTTCCAGTATGTCACATTATACTGGGGTGAACTATAGGCTATACATGTATAATCTGCTTTTCATAAATGCACACTGAAAAAATAAATAAATAAATAAATAAATAAATAAATAAATAAAAGGAAAACACAGATTGTTTGATTTACTCACATTATTTGTCATATTAATCAAGGATGTTAAGAGGCTAAAAGCAGGTTTAAAACTTGCCCCATTTAAGTCAACAGGGTGCAAATTTTAAAAAGAGGATAACACGGTGTAGGCAACACCGATTTTTGTCGTTGTTCTCTGTACTGACAGCACTCCAAATTTACAAAAAAAAATAAAAAATTAGTAAAAGGGAGCAGAGCCCGTGGTTGTTCTGTAGGCAAACGTCAGTGACTTGAATTTGATGCAAGCGGCAACTGGCAACCAGTGCAATTTTGTGAGGAGAGAAGTGACGTGTGCCCTTTTCGGCTCGTTAAAGACCACTCTAGCTGTGGCATCTGGATCAGTTGCAGAGGTTTGACAGTGATGCTGGAAGACCAGCCAGGAGAGCATTACAATAGTCCAGTCTGGATAGAACTAGCGCTTGGACTAGGAGTTGTAGCTACGAAAGGAAGGGCCTGATCCTCCTAATGTTGTATAAGGCAAATCTACATGACCGGGTAGTTCTAGCAATGTGGTCTGTGAAGTTCAATTGATCATCAATTACCACTCCAAGGTTCCTGGCTGACCTTGAGTTATGGATGATGAGCCTAGCTGAATGGAGAAGTAGTGATGCAGTTGGGTTGGCCGGGACCACGAGTAGCTCTGTCTTCGCAAGGTTTAGTTGAAGGTGGTGGTCCTTCATCCATCCATAAATGTCTGTCAGGCAGGCTGAGATACGATCAGCTATCCTCGGATCATCAGGCTGGAATGAGAGGTAGAGTTGTGTGTCATCAGCATAGCAGTGATAGAAAAAGCCATGTTTCTGAATCACAGATCCAAGTGATGTCATGTAGATGGAGAAGTGAAGAGAAGTGGTCCAAGCACTGAGCCCTGAGGCACTCCAGTAGCCAGATGTTGGGTCCTACCTGAGTGGTAAGACTTGAACCATCGGTCCCCGAGATGCCCTTCATCTCTAGGATTGACAGGAGGATCTGGTGGTTAACTGTGTCAAAGGAAGCAGACAGATCCAGCAGGATGAGAACTGAGGATTTGGAGGCTGCTCTTGCCAGTCTAAGAGCTTCAATTACTGAGAGCAGGGCCGTCTCAGTTGAGTGTCGCTTTTAAAGCCAGACTGATTGTTGTACAAAAGGTTGTTCTGTGTAAGGAAGGAAGAGATCTGGTTGAAAACAAATCATTCAAGTGTTTTCACAACGAATGGAAGAAGGGATACCGGTCTGTAATTTTCCAGATGTGCTGGATTAACCCTCTGAGGTCTGAGCTGTTTTCTGGGCCCTGGAGGTGTTCTGACATGCTCTGACATTTGTGGTTATTTCTGTTACTTGTGACATTTTCATGGCTAAAGTCTAATTACACTGTATTCAGCACAAACTCTGCTACAATAATATATCAGCAGCATGTATGTAAAAGTTTGTAGTTTTGAGATAATGACATTTATGCGTGGTTTGTGAAAATACAAAAATAAATTCTCACTGAAATAAGGTCATGAAACCCATACTGATTATTTCTTCACAAGACTTTTGAAAATTGTATCACGTAGCCTAGAATATTTGCTCTAAAACTATGTGAGAATCACCCTGACTGCTCATTCAGAGAAGACAATATATTGATTTAAAAATTTTACGACGTGTTTTGTGTTAGAAAGCAATATGCGAAGGGGCGGATCACCTCATTAATATGAAAGCTTTCCACACCTGAGAAAGACAAAGAACCTCCCTAATGGCCCTATTAGGAGCTTATCAGGGCCCATCATTCTGACCAACCTTGCACAAAGAATGAGGAGATTTAAAAAAGAATGGCTTTTAAAATTGTTTGGATTTATTTACAACACAACATAATCTAAAGATACACAACAAAAAAGCACTTATTGAAGAAAGAGACCTTTGTGCCATTCCTAAAAACATTGTACATACCTTTCATTTTCTAAGGTGTTTGATTTTCACTTTACCATGTTCATGTACAGAGACATGTACTGTGAATGTTGAAGTCAGCAGGACTCAGTGGCATCTGGGCCCTGAAAAAAAAAAAAGTGAACATACTGATATCAAGAGAAAGGCCTGCACGATTTTGGGAATACATTTTAGATTTTTCTTGTTAAAATTGCTTTTTAAAATTCACAGAATACACACACACACTCACACAAATGTTTCCAACAATATATAATGAACACCAGGTTTGTTGTGCCTTGTAGGTATAGGCTATGCGCAGTGCTGCATAAAATAATAACAATATAGCAGCCTATATATATTTTCAAAAAGATTTCAGTAACAACTAAGCTACAGAAAAATATATTGATTATCATGTTACTTCAAATGTTTCCATTCGTTATGATGATATGAAATGAGATAATAGTAAAAACATGAAGCCGTTTGGAGCGTTTTGCTTTTCCAAAATATGATACATTCAAACGCGATCGCGATCAAAAATATGATACATTAAAACGCGATCGCGATCAAAAATATGATACATTAAAACGCGATTGCGATCAAATATAAAACATTATGGTTAGGCCTACCATATACATAGCCTATCTACGTTTGAGCAGATATCCACAAACACAGTAACAGTAAACACGGGTCTAAATATTATAATATTCACCATATATCTAGCAACAGTTCAACTGCAATGTGAAATTTATGCAACAATAGCAAACTAATATGTAAGAATTTCTTACCTTATCTTTCTTGTCTTCAAATATCGTTCTTCTTCTTCTGATGTAAATCCAATGTAAGCTCAGGCACGTCTTTCAAACTCGACGAAAAGTGAAGTGAAGTGTTTTGTTGTTGAGGTAATGAGGGCGATCGCGTTCCATGTGGAGATTTGCATGTGAATATCTTTTGCGCGAGTGGGCGTGGCCGAATTAAAAATAATTAGGAAGCGTTTGAGAAGCTGGAAATCTTGTTGGTTTTATACAAATTACTTAAACAGAGAATATTTGTTTTCGTTTTGAATCCGATCATTTAAAAGTACACACTTAAATGTTTATAAAGGTGTATGGCTCATAAATGTGTAACAAGTATTCGCTGAGTTTTGTTTCAGTTTATAGACGTGCTCAAGAAAAAAAAGTTCACCGCGACGGAGAGGCAGAACGCACACACTGTTTATTTTCTTTATTTTACAAAAGCACAATGTTTTGATTTGATTGGAAGTGGACACATACAAAAGTAGAAATACCACAGATTCTTTTTTTATATTTATTTTTTCTGTATGACCATAAATGACGGAGAAATTTAAGTTTAAAGTGCTACAATGTGGAGAAAATCCAGCAAAACGCGCCGGCGCGTTTGTCGACCTCAGAGGGTTAAAAGTGGGTTTCTTAAGCAGTGGGGTTACATGAGCCTGCTTAAATGCTGTGGGAAAGGTAGTGTGAAGAGAGGTGTTTATGATGTGTGTGAGTGCGGGTACAACTGAGGATGAAATGGCTTGAAGTAGATTAGTGGGAATAGGATCAATCAGACAGGTGGTAGGGCGATTGGAAAAGAGGAGTTTGGAGACTTCTGCCTCTGAAAGCAGAGAGAAGGAGGGTAGAATGTGTGTGTCAGTTTGTGGATTGCTAAATTGGCTGCTGATGGTGGTTGTTTTATTTATGAAGAATGTGGCAAAAATCGTCAGCTGTTATGATGAAGGAGGAGGAGGGTTGAGAAGAGAGGAGAAGGTTTTGAAAAGCATGCGAGAGTCAGAAGAATTATTAATTTTGTTTTGATAGTAAGTAATTTTAGCAGTAGAGATATTAGCAGAGAAGGAAGAGATGAGGGATTGATAAAGACCAAGATCAGTTGGATCTTTCGATTTGTGCCACTTCCTCTCTGCACCCCTGAGTTTAGAACGATGTTCACAGAGAACATCATATTTTGATTCTTGATGTCTGTGTGAGTCTTTGAAAATAAGAACTTTTATCTGATTGTCAAAACACTGCTGGCTCGTATGCTATAGAATCATAGTTTTACTACAGTGAAGAAAACTTCTTGGTTACGTATGTAACCATCGTTCCCTTTCGTTCGGGAACTCCTATGTCTCGTCGGAGGAGTTTCCAACGAATTGGGATCACGCTAGGGAGACCAACTGTCTTCGAGTGAAATAAAACGAGCCAATAAACATTGGCATGCAGGATTTGCATTCCGCGGCCCGCCTACCAGCGGGGGTATAAAGCGGAAGCAAGCGCATACACAAACGCTTTTCGCTGAGGAGCCTTAGGCAGGGCCGCGGAATGCAAATCCTTAGCTTAGCTTAGGCAGGGCGCTGGAAGGGGCCAGCACCATGGCGTTTTATTAGGGATCCCAATTCGTTGGAAACTCCTCCGATGAGACGTCTCCGTTCCCTACTCAGGGAACGAGGGTTACGATACGTAACCGAGACGTTCCCTTTCGTTCGGGAACTCCTACATCTCGTCGGAGGAGTTTCCAACGAATTGGGATCCCTAATAAAACGCCATGGTGCTGGCCCCTTCCAGCGCCCTGCCTAAGCTTAAGCAGCAGTTTCTTGAAACTTATCTCTTTTGTGCAGAAGCTTAGCTGGGAGAGTCACACTGCTGTTCCGCAAGACCCACTCAGTGGACATTGGATAACACTGGGAAAGCGTGCCGACCGGTTGTGTCCTCTGAGTGTATGAGCGTTTTGGATTGTGTTTCCGTGAAGCTCAACGAGTCTGCTGTTTCATGAAGTCTCTTTGTGTTGGTGTTACAGCGCGGCAGTGATCTTCGCGATCTCCCGGATCCCATCTGTCACTTCAGGCGAGCTGCTTTTTTCAAAGAGCTGTTGTCACAGCTGGTATTCGGTTGAGTGCACACAGCGGGCTTGCAGTTTCCCCGCTGTGTTGCCGCGTTTGATCCCTGCGTGCTTCGGCACACTAAAAGAGTATTTTCTCTGAAAGAGCAACACGAGTGAAGAAAGTGTCCTTTTAAGGATAACGTTTCACCCGTGTGTTTCTGGGTGCGGTCAATATCTGCCTCTGGCTGATGGTCACGATCGCTGTCTCACGTGTTTGGGCCTTGTGCATGCTGAGACAGCGTTAGTGGATGAGTCATGTTCTCATTGCGGGAACATGACCATCGCGACATTGAGACTGAGACTGAGATCCGTCAGACGAGGGGGAGTCCCTTTGGCGATTCCCCGATCTAGTTCACGTTCACTTCAGAAGAAGTCTACTTCGGCTAATCCCATGGGTAGTCTGAGGATTACTGTGAAGAATAACCCGCCGGGTGAAAGACCCCCACGGGCCCCTCAATCCTCCGTGTCGCAGCCATCAGAGTCTTCAATTGAGACGGCTGGGTCATCTCGTATGACTCCAGCGGTTTCTTTTGGAGCTCCACCGGAGGACCAGATGTCGATCGCGGCATTGGAGGGAGAGCAGTCATCTTCTGGGGATGACGATTCGGCTGCGTTGCCCCCTTCGGGTGTGGTAGCGTTGCCCGAGTCGGACCCGGAAATGGCTGCTATGCTTGCCCGGGCGGCCGCGAGTGTCGGGCTCACGTGGAATCCTCCACCGTGTCCCGAACCCTCGCGGCTCGACGATTGGTATCTTGGCGCGGGCCGTGCTGGTTCTCAGCGCGCCGCTCCAGTGCCTTTCTTTCCGGAAGTGCATGAAGAGGTGACGAGGACGTGGAAGGCCCCTCTGGCGGCCCGACACAGACTCACTCCCTCCTCCTCCCTCACCACTCTTGATGGTGGAGCAGTGAAGGGATACGAGGGCATCCCCCCAGTGGAACGGTCTGTGGCGATGCATCTGTGTCCCAAGACCGCGTCCACCTGGCAGGGTCGAAAATATAATCAAATGACTCGGGTCGGGTCGGACCTCGGGCTTAATCTTTTCCGCTCAGTAAAAAAAAAAAAAAAAAACAACATTTATTAATCATCGCTGCTGGTCACCGTAAAGAAAGTCTGGCTGCTGCGTGTAATGTGCATCATGGAGAGGGGCGGGGGCAGACCTGACGCCGCTGCGTGCACGCCTTTAGCCTGGAGAAGAAGATGGAGTTGGTGAGAAGTAAACTTGCCGCAGGTGAATTCACCGTCGCTACTACAGCCTATTTATATATTTAAAGTGTATTGTTTCAGTTGTTTGTATTGTTAAAAGGCGTGAACATTAAAGGTTGATTTGAATTCCCGTCTGCTGGTCATGATAATACGTGTATGAGCGGAAAAAAAAAAAAACTCGTCGGGCTGCGGGTCGGGTTCGGGCAGATAATTCATGTTTATGTGTCGGGTTACATCGGGTCCGGGCTTTAACCTGTTAAGCTGCAACCCCACTTTTGAAAAATCCCAAGAAATGACATACCCAAACTGAAACAGATACAGTTCATGAACCCTTTGTACTAAAAGCACAAGTATGATCTCATTTGAAAGCTGACACCTGGCAGTTTATTGTAAATGTAGAATTAATTATTGTCATAATGACAAAAATTGTTATAAATAGCTTCAAAGTTTTGTAAAGTTATTAGAAATTATTTTTTATGAAATATCCTCATGAAAATAAAATTGAAGTTGGCACTGGAGCAATCTAGAAATGCACTACAGCTAATGCCACATGTCTAAACATTTTATGTTTAAAATCTTAAGATAATAAGTCCAAAACTCTGTATTTAGTGAAATGTTTTTCAAGACCATGTCATGTGACTTTATTTTGATTTGACGCTAAGATGCTTCTGATGTTTATTGCCATCTTCTAACCATCTATCCAGTCTCTATTGTTTTGTGGTGCAAACGAGCCCCATTCAGTCTCAGTGTCCCCCTGCACACATTCACACCTCTCCAGCCTGGTTATGGCTGTAAATATGCATTTCTTTTGTCTGCATTATAGTTACTAACGACTGGCTATTCACAGGCTGTTCATATGGTTTCAGTCACTAATTTCTTTTCTCAAAGTTCACCCTTACATTTTAAACTGTATCTAATGCATTTCTTGAATAAAGAAACATTTCAGTAAGCATTCAAAAAATAATAAAAATATAACTTCTAGGTGGCAGGTGCACCTAGGGCTAGCTAGCATGTTAGCTTAGCACACCATCAATACACGACGATTTATAAGATTAAAACCATGTTTGTGCTTATAAACTTACTTTATAAAGCAAATCGAGTATTTTAAATAATTTTCTGTGATCTAATTTGGCTTCAGATAAAAAATCAGACAGAAAATATACTATTGGATAGTGTTCTGCACAACGATTCTATATAGATTAGCATTACATTATCAATATAATCTATTATTATGGAAATACCTGGCATGGATTGAAAAACACAGGTAACTCAAATATCATAGCAAACATGTTTATTGTCTTCAAAACGACTGTATCTCCATGTTACAGCCATAGTTACAGCGCGATCTGTTGTTAGCTGTGTGTGTGTGTTCGAGGCTTCCTGGATTGTCACATGATTATGGCACTTCTTCATGTTCTAATACTGTGCACAGGGCGGCGAGGGCGCCCTCAGGCTATTGGTATGAATTGAAAACACATTAACAGAGTATGCAAACGCTCATAATGATTACATCGACGCATTTGGGTATAAATTCAATAAATATTATTCCTGTCTATAGAAATCTGATGTAAACCTATGAGAATATATCAATATTTCTCCAAATCTGCACATTTTTGAGCTAAAGCCTAGAAGGACGTTGTTTTGTGTATCGCTGTCATGACGACGGCACGGGAGTTTTTTATGAATGAAACCGGCTGACGCGCATAATTCATATCAAAGGTATTGACTCATTTTTTCATTTCATAACTCCTGACACAAATTAAGAAATAACTGTCGCTATAAGTTTCTCAGAATACAATAGTGGTCAAATTCTGAAACTTGAGTCTTATATCTTTTTAATGATGTATAGTTTGTCAAGGTATAACATTAAATCTGATAGTAACTTTGAACTATATATAAATAAAACCGCTTCAGTGCGCCCGCGCTCTGGCAACGGTTAACAGGTTAAAAGCCACAGGCCGAGTCGGGTCGGGTAGTAATTTTCAGGCCCGTTGAGAACTCTACGCTCAGGTACATCTGTTTGCCTCTCCGGACACGACCCATTGCCGGTTGTTTTATTCCCTGACCGGAGGAACACTCGGCACGGATGCACTGGCGCACAGCTGGCCCCAGGGTCTTCGCAAGAATGCGTTTCCCCCAGTGAGCCTTCTCGCACAGACCCTGTGCAAAGTCAGGGAGGACGAGGAACAGGTCCTGCTAGTTGCGCCGTATTGGCCCAACCGGACTTGGTTTGCAGAACTCATGCTCCTCGCGACAGCCCCTCCTTGGCCCATTCCTCTGAGGAAAGACCTTCTCTCTCAGAGACGGGGCACTCTATGGCACCCGCGTCCAGACCTCTGGAAACTTCATGTCTGGTCCCTGGACGGGACGCGGAGGTTCTAGGTGGCCTACCACAGGCTGTGGTAGACACCATCACTTCCGCTAGAGCCCCCTCTACGAGGCGCCTCTATGCGTTTAAGTGGAACCTATTCGTCGATTGGTGCTCTTCCCGCCGGGAAGACCCCCGAACTTGCCCGATCAGTGTCGTGCTTTCCTTCCTGCAAGATGGGTTGGAGCGAAGGCTGTCTCCCTCCACCCTCAAAGTGTATGTTGCCGCAATAGCCGCACATCACGATGCAGTAGAAGGTAAGCCCTTGGGAAAGCATGACCTGGTCCTCAGGTTCCTCAGGGGTGCTAGGAGAATAAATCCTCCTCGTAATCAGCACCCCGTACCCTCTTGGGATCTGACTTTAGTGCTCAGAGCACTCCAGAATCCACCTTTTGAGCCCTTGCATGCAGTCGATTTAAATATCCTGTCAATGAAGACAGCTCTCCTGCTCGCTTTGGCATCCATCAAGAGGGTAGGGGACCTGCAAGCATTTCCGGTCGACGAATCGTGCCTAGAGTTCGCGCCGGATTTTTCTCACGTTGTTCTGAGACCCCGGCCCGGATATGTGCCCAAGGTTCCTATCACTCCGTTTAGAGATCAGGTAGTGAACCTGCAAGCGCTGCCCCCGGAGGAGGCAGACCCAGCCGTGGCTTTGCTCTGTCCTGTTTGCGCTCTGCGCTGTTACATTGACAGGACGCAAAGCTTTAGGACCTCAGACCAGCTCTTCGTCTGTTACAGAGGCCAGCAGAAGGGGAAGCATGTCTCAAAGCAGAGGTTAGCCCACTGGCTAGTGGGATGCTATCGTCCGGGCTTATGATTCCCAGGACGTGCCTTGTCCACCTAGGTTGAGGGCACACTCTACTAGGAGTGTTGCCTCCTCCTGGGCTTTGGCTCAAGGCGCCTCGCTGACAGATATTTGTAGAGCTGTGGGCTGGGCGACACCCAACACGTTCGCTAGGTTTTACAGCCTTCGTGTAGAACCTGTTTCCTCCCGTGTACTCGCTTTGGCCAGTAGCGCGAGGAATTGGGTTAGTGTCGGCTTGCTACGCCATTCTCGCCCTAGGGGCCAGATACGTGCGTTATTCTGCTCCGTTGGTTACCCAACAAACGGCTAACCTCGTGAGCTCCTCCGTCTCCCCCTCCGGCGACTGGCGAGGCGGATCGCCGGTCGCCAGGGCTGTTCCTCTCTGTTGAACTGAGTGCAGGCTGGGTCCTATGTAGTGATCCCTACGGCGACCCCATAGGTGTCTTTCCACGTTAGGCTACCCTCCGGGTTAGCCAGTGTCTTCCCCTTGGCAGACTCTGTCTGTCGTCTCTGCTGAGTACGCTCCCACCCTCCGGGCTGGGACTACCTCAGAGACTGCCATGTGTTCACTACCCTGCGGGCTAGTGCACATGTGTATTCCTAGTGCCTCCCTTCGGGCAGGCTTTGGGCTCCGCAGCGTTCCCTTCTACATCTTGGGCACGCTTTCCCAGTGTTATCCAATGTCCACTGAGTGGGTCTTGCGGAACAGCAGTGTGACTCTCCCAGCTAAGCTTCTGCACAAAAGAGATAAGTTTCAAGAAACTGCTGCTTAAGCTTAGGCAGGGCGCTGGAAGGGGCCAGCACCATGGCGTTTTATTAGGGATCCCAATTCGTTGGAAACTCCTCCGACGAGATGTAGGAGTTCCCGAACGAAAGGGAACGTCTCGGTTACGTATCGTAACCCTCGTTCCCTGAGTAGGGAACGGAGACGTCTCATCGGAGGAGTTTCCAACGAATTGGGATCCCTAATAAAACGCCATGGTGCTGGCCCCTTCCAGCGCCCTGCCTAAGCTAAGCTAAGGATTTGCATTCCGCGGCCCTGCCTAAGGCTCCTCAGCGAAAAGCGTTTGTGTATGCGCTTGCTTCCGCTTTATACCCCCGCTGGTAGGCGGGCCGCGGAATGCAAATCCTGCATGCCAATGTTTATTGGCTCGTTTTATTTCACTCGAAGACAGTTGGTCTCCCTAGCGTGATCCCAATTCGTTGGAAACTCCTCCGACGAGACGTCTCCGTTCCCTACTTAGGGAACGAGGGTTACCATACGTAACCGAGATGTTCTCTGAATAGGGAACGGAGACATTACGTTGTACCGACGAATGGGGTTTCCCTTAGAAAGCCTATCACCTTCGAGTATTACAAAATGAGCCAATGGCAAGGAAATGTCATGGGTCTGCGGAATTTGCATAGCGAAACCCCCCTGGGAGACCCCAACATGTGTATTTTCACTGTAAGCCTCTCTCGTTACGTCTCCCCGCCTGAGTTCAGCCTAGGCTCCTCAGCGAGAAAACATAACTGCATGTTGCCAGCGTACTTCCTTATATACCGACACGGTGGGGCGGAGTTATGCTATGCAAAGTCCACAGACCCATGGCATTTCCTTGCCATTGGCTTGTTTTGTAATACTCAAAGGTGATAGGCTTTCTTAGCGAAACCCCATTCGTCGTCACGACATAACTTGTAGTTACCACAAAAGGGAACTAATAATACATCAACCATTTAATCAGAGATTAGACTCTAAATGAGTTCAGTGAATCAGGTCTCTAAATGATGAATGATATTATCAATCCTTACCATCAACACCCAATCACATTTTTCTTGGCTTTTGGGCCATAACAAAAGTGTTTTATAAACACACAGTTACAGCAAGCAGAGATAAACACATGCACAATTCTAGGGTCCACTGAACTCCATCCTGGTGACCTTAAACGAAACTCAATAAACCATCAACATCTAAACCTGTTCTCAACATCTAAAAGTTCTGTAGACGTCTGACAGAAATAAAGTCAGTCTGGTTAGTAATAAGTGAAGCTGGTAATGCTGCTTGTGGAGTTGTTTAATCCTCCTCTGCTGAGATCTTCACAGATTTAATGTCTTCTTTTATCTTCAGTTGATTTCATCTAAGGCTGTGTCTGAAATTGAATCAAGTTGTAGTTTGTGTTCTTATTTCTCTTTCTTTTAGTGCTTGTTCACATCAGGTGTTTGAATGATTGAAAGAATGTTTCAGGAACATCATACTAGCCTTTAAATAACATTCCAGTAACATTAACCCCCTGAGGTCGGCTGTCGCGCCGGCGCGATAGGCTCGTTTTTTTCCGTATGCAAAAAAAAAAAAAAAAAAAAAAAAATGTATCTTACATGCTTGTGTTATACATCAATCGATCCTGTTTAGTGTGTATTTTTTTTTTGTGTATGCTCATAATAAAAACAAAGTGTTGTGCTTTTCGCCAAATAAAGAAAAATAAACATGATGCGAGTTCTGCCTACTCTCCGTCAGTGAAGTCAATTCTGAAACGCGTCCGAAAATGAACTGTAACTTAGCGAATACTCAGTCAAACAGGCATACAGTCACACAGGCATGAAGCTTGAATTCTCTTCTTTAAAATGAAGTAATTTTTATAAAAAACAAATATTCACAGTTTATGTAATATGCATGCAAAGAGAGAGATGTCAGTCGTTCTCATCTCAGCTCATTAAGTTTTAATGTGCTCCGCCCACGGAGAGCGCGCGCTATTCAAACGCAAATGTGAGGCGATCCGAACAAACCTGTGAAACGCCCACATCAGCTGGATAACACACACCGCGAGTTCACTTTCAGACTTATGTACTTTACGATGCTGTGAGGAATAATACTATCTTGATAATAATCCTGCAAAAATTTACCTCAGAAGTTCTGGAAGTATCATTTCGAGGAGCAAACGGATCCCGCTGAGGAATTAGGTCAGTTCTGTTTGCTTTGTTCTAATCTGAATGAATGAACGCAAAGATGCGTGCTGTTGTGGAGCTACTACAGCTGGCAAAAATACTGTTTAAATATTGATCGCGTTTCTGTGTATGAATGAATGAACGAATTGTCACAGTGTCTGGTTTATGTTCCCTGGGTCACCACTAGATGTCCTCCTTCCCCACGGTGTCTGTCACAATTCTGAACTGCATTTCCCACAATTCCTGTCTGTCACTAATTGTTCATTGTCTTTCAGCTGTTTCTCGTCACCTTGTCAGCACTTGTGTATATATACCCTGGCTGCGTTCGAAACCGCATACTCAATGAGTAGGTACTTAATTTCAATGAGTACTTACTTAACGAGCGCTAAAAGAGTAGGTACTTTATAGCCAAATCTCGTTGAGTATGAATGCGAACCGGACATCAGCCATGTTGACGTTATCATGTGACCTACGACGCGTTATCACAAGCGCAGCAACTCAAAAGATTTGAACGACACGTTTAATTAATCTGTCTGTAAATATCATGATATTGATTAAACTTGCTCCTTTTGTGGACTTTTTGAAGAAACTGCTGCCCATTTATTTTGTAAGTACATTTAGGGTTGATTTAAGTTCTTATACCCTACTAATGTGACCCACCGTTTAATCCTTAACGATATTTATTTTTATTACGAAATCCCAAAATTGTCATCTCTTGAATATGTTGTTAATTTCTTTATTTTATATCCAAATATTTTCATCCATAAGCAAAAGTGTCTTACTGCTTTATGTTTTCCTCTTTTTCTTGTTAAATTTAACTCTCGTTTCATCCCTCAGGCCTATAAATAACAGAAAATGCATTTTTTAAATGTATTATATAATTAATTATTTAAGAAAATATATATTTAGATATTCAACCTTATAGGTTTTTTCCTGTGTATAAAATCTCATGTTTGCAAACCCATGATTGATACATATATATATAGATAGATAGATAGATAGATAGATATACACATATACCTCATAACATCAGTAACTCGACAGCCCTACCTAGAACGGTTTTCCTCAGTGTTTGTAATGTCTGCACAAAGGGAGATTCACCTTTGGAGAAAACGTACTCGGTTACTAACGTAACCTCGGTTCTCTCTAGAAGAGGGAACGAGTACTGCGTTTGAATAAACGCTGCGGGAAAAGTCTCTTTTCACGAAATACTGAAGCAAAATTATCCTTAATTTTCATATTTGTAAAACGCATTGCAGCAGTGCACAGCCATGGCGAGACGGCTCGCTCACTCATTGGCTGTTCTGCGGCAACTGCATGAGCCTATCGAGCGAGGGCTGATGCAACATCAGACCAATGAGAGCGCTTCGCGCGCTCCTCGTCACATCCCGCCGAAACGGGTGTGGCCATCCCCTATAAAAGGAGCTCGAGTAGGCTGATTCAACTGGTTTTCATCGCCGAAGCGAACCAGAGCGAACCGCGCGCACGGCAGGGAACGCAGTACTCGTTCCCTCTTCTAGAGAGAACCGAGGTTACGTTAGTAACCGAGTACGTTCTCTTACGAGAGTTCTCTCGTACTGCGTTTGAATAAACGCTGCGGGAACCACTTGTAAGACGCCGTGCGTGCTGGGATGAGAAAACACTGACCACTGGAAGCTAGTCCAGGTATACAGTGCATAATCACCCGGTAGACTCGGAGAGTCTGGAGGGGGGGGGGGGGACAACCACCCTCAGATAGCTGCGTCCTAAGACGCGGTATGACATCACATAGGCAGGGGAAGGCCTGGCTAATGTGGGAAATGTGGGTCTTACGCAAATTTGCCCAGATATATGCGCCCTTAGGCGCGAAACAGCGCCACATAGGCAGGGGAAAAACCTGGCTGATGTGGGAGATGTGGGTCTTACGTAATTTCGCCCAATGGATGCGCCCTTAAGCGCGATACAACGTCACATAGGCAGGGAGAGCCTGGCTAATGTGGGAAATGTGGGACTTACACACTTTCGCCCAGATAGGTGCGTTCTAGACGCGATATAACATCACATAGGCAGGAGGGAGCCTGGCTAATGTGGGAAAACATGGGTCTTACACAATTCTGCCCAGAGAACTTCGGCGGCGCTGTGCGTCTGCGATATCAGTGCCGTGTTTAGACAGCTGACTCGAATACACCGAAAATACTTGGCTTGCAAGTGCGGTGAAGTCTTCGGTGGCGTTGTGCGCCTGCGAAATCAGTGTCGTGGTAGACAGCTTATACGGCTAAACCGAAAACAACCTGGCCTGCAAGGCGGGAACTTCTAGGTTGTAGAACCTTATGAATGTAGACGGCGAGGCCCAGCCCGCCGCCGTACATATTTCCTGTAAGGAAATCCCGCTAGACCAGGCCCACGATGAGGCAACGCCTCTCGTGGAATGCGCTCTAATGCCCAACGGGCACTGAAGGCCCTTGGTAGTATAAGCCATTGTTATGGCGTCAACCACCCATCTGGACAGGCTCTGTTTCGAAACAGCCGTTCCCTTGGAACGTCCACTGAACGAGACAAAGAGCTGCTCCGTCTGTCTGAAGGCAGCGGAGCGGGACACATAAGCTCTTAAAGCCCTAACGGGGCAAAGACAGCTCGAGTCCCCTTCCTCGTTTGACCCCGGCAGGGCAGACAGGGAAATAACCTGAGCCCTAAACGGAGTGTTGAGGGATTTCGGCACGTAGCCGTGCTTAGGTTTGAGTATGACTTTGGAGTCATTGGGCCCAAACTCCAAGCACGTTGGACTCACAGAGAGCGCGTGCAGATCGCCTATGCGCTTCACCGAAGCGAGGGCCATCAAAAACACCGTTTTGAAAGACAGATGTTTGAGGCTAACAGATTGGATAGGCTCAAAGGGGGGGCCTTTCATGGCTGCCAAGACCGTAGAAAGGTCCCACACCGGGACTGAGGGAGGTCTGGGGGGATTCAGCCTCCTAGCTCCCCTGAGGAAGCGGATGACTAAATCGTTCCTTCCCAGTGACTGGCCTGGCGTTGCTGTCGAGCACGCTGCGATAGCCGCCACATAGACTTTGAGCGTGGAAGGGGATCTGCCCTTGTCCAACAGCTCTTGTAGGAAGGAGAGAACCTCCGTCACCTCACAATCGAGGGGTGACAGGCCCCGAGCTGTACACCAGCTGGAGAAAACCGACCACTTCGAGGCATAAAGCCGCCTGGTGGAAGGCGCTCTAGCCTGAGTGATGGTGTTCAGCACTCCATCCGTGAGGCTAACGGGTAACCGTTGAACGTCCACGCATGAAGGGACCACAGCTCTGGGTGTGGGTGCCAAATCGAGCCCCTGGCCTGCGAGAGGAGATCTCTCCTCAATAGCACTGGCCATGGAGCGGAGTCTGCTAACTGCATCAGGACTGGAAACCAGGCTTGGTTGTCCCAGAACGGTGCTATAAGCAGTACTGGGCATTTCACTTCCCTGACTCGCTCCAGCACCTGAGGTAGGAGGGAGACTGGGGGAAACGCGTATAGCGGGCAGTGCGGCCACTTGTGGGACAGCGCGCTGTCGTTCTTTGAAAAGAACACGGGGCAATGAGCGTTTTCTGGGGACGCGAATAGGTCCACCTCCGCTCTGCCGAATCTCTGCCACAACAGCCGGACTGTTTGTGGGTGTAGAGACCATTCGCCCGTGGGAACATTGTTCCTGGACAGCCTGTCTGGACCCAGGTTGAGTGTCCCGGGCACATGCACCGCTCTCAGCGAGCTCAGGTTGCGCTGAGCCCATATTAGGAGGCGCTCGGCCAGCCTGTAAAGGGAACTGGAACCGAGACCGCCTTGGCGATTTATGTAGGACACCACGGCCGTGTTGTCCGAGCGGACTACGACGTGTTGGTCCTTGATGTGGGGACAAAAGCGCGTCAGCGCGTTGTGAACTGCTAGCATTTCCAGGCAGTTGATATGATGGAGCTTTTCTCGTTCTGACCAGAGGCCAAAGAACGGCCTGCCCTCGAGCAGCGCTCCCCATCCCGAGGTGGATGCGTCCGTAGACACCACTTTCACTCTCGAGGAAGTCCCCAGGCTTACACCTGAACGGTACCAATCGCCCGCCGCCCATGGTCTCAGGGCTGCTGCGCAGTCTTGATCGACTTTGAGGCGCAATCGGCTGAGTGCCCACGCTCCGCGTGGCACTCGCGCTTTCAACCAGAACTGCAGAGGGCGCATGCGAAGCAGGCCCAGCTGGAGAACTGATGATGCTGAGGCCATGAGGCCCAGCATCCTCTGAAAACGTTTGAGCGGGATAATCGCACCGCAGCGGAAGGACCTCGCTGCGTGCTGTATGCGCAGCGCGCGCTGTTGCGACAGCCGCGCCGTCATAGAACGAGAGTCCAGAACGATGCCCAGAAACGAAATAGTTTGGCTGGGGTTCAAGGAGCTCTTCGTCCAATTGATCGTGATACCAAGATTCTCGAGGTGATCGAGTAACATGGTTCTGTGCTCCACGAGCTGAGATCGTGATTGAGCTATGATCAGCCAGTCGTCCAAATAGTTCAGCACTCGCATGCCCCTGAGTCTGAGGGGGGCGAGCGCTGCGTCCATGCACTTCGTAAATGTACGGGGTGCCAGGGACAAGCCGAATGGCAGGACTGTATACTGGTATGCCCGACCCTCGAAGGCGAATCTCAAGAATCGCCTGTGGCGTGACGCTATCTGTATTTGGAAATACGCGTCCTTTAGATCTATCGACATAAACCAGTCTTCTCGGCGAATGTGCGCGAGGATTTTGCTGGTCGTGAGCATTTTGAAACTGCGTTTCACTAAAGCTCTGTTTAGTCGTCTTAGATCTAGTATGGGTCTGATACCACCGTCCTTTTTGGGGACTAGGAAGTATCTGCTGTATAGCCCCCCTTCGCTTTGAGCTTGGGATACATGTTGTATCGCCCCTTTGCTCAACAGTTTTGATATTTCGGCGCGAAGTAGGTGTGCTACTTCTGAATTCACCGTAGTTTCGACGCGCGCTGTGAAGCGTGGAGGGCGCCGACAAAACTGTAGCGAGAAGCCTCTCTTTATAATGTCTAGCACCCAGTCCGAAACCCCTGGAAGCGCGGCCCATGCGTCTGCATGGCCGGCTAGGGGTTGGATGCGAAGCGCGCTCTGTTCGCTGTGCGACGGCGGCGCTTCGGGGCGCGCTAGCATAGGCGTTACGCCTGTGACATTTGAGGCGGGGAGCGCGCGTAATACAGCGGGCAACACGCTCATCCTCGACCCCGCTACAGTGTTTATCTGAACGAGGGAGGTCTGAGAAGGTCTCATGGGACTCATGCAGCCTACAAGTGAACGTGGGCGGGGACCGGGCACGTTTACTGCTTTGGCCGCGCTGTCTGCTTGAACAGAGCGGGCGCTCACAGGTCCCGTTTTTACAGGGAGCCTGTGGCTTGCCAGACATAGCGTTTGTGGGCACTGGGAAGTGGGCACTTTGACTATGTTTGTGGCGCGATCGAACTGCGTCGATCTTATGAGTACGGGCCCTGTGTGCAGGGCTGTGCTTGTGTGTAGGGATGGGCACAGGGAAGTGGGCATCAACACTACATTTATAGCACCATCGGCCTTGGCCGGGACACCAGAAAATACACTCTTTTCGGGATTTATCTGGGTAGCCGTAAAAACGGCTTTTGTGTGCAGGCAAGCGGGCAGCTGTGCGGGCTTGTGCTCTGCTGAGAACGCTGAAGCAGTCGCAATTCCTGGGACTGAGACAGCGGTGCGCTTTGGTGAGGGCCCGGTCGCAACGGGGCTTACACACCTGCGCTTTCCTAGGCGTGCTAGGACTTCTTTGGGGCTTCCGGCTTCAACACAACCCTTGGTCGCGGCCCGCGGTGAGTGGGGCGGCGGCTGGTAGAGCGAGAGCGAGGGCGTGAGCTGCGCTGCTGTCGCTGTGAGGGGGCGGCCGGGGGCTGAGGCTGTGAGCTCCGAGGGGCCTGCTTCTCACGGCCCGCTGCGGAACTGGAGCGCTTCGGCAGGAAGTGCTTGAATGCCTGTGACGCTTTCTGGGCTTCGGAAAATCTCTCCACGAACTCGGAGAGAGAAGATCCAAAGAGGCCAGCGGAGGATAGCGGGGCGTCGAGGAACGCGTTGCGCTCTGCATCAGCCATCTCCGTGAGCGTCAGCCACAAATGCCTCTCGGCTACGGTAGCGGAAGCCATACAGCGTCCCATGGCTTGTGCTGCAGCCTTGGTAGCGCGGAGGGAGAGATCCGACGCGCTTCTCAGGTCCGTGATGCAGATAGCTTCAGGTCCCATCTCGTCCAGTTTGCGGAGGAGATCGCCTTGGAAAACCTGAAGCGTGGCCATGGTGTGCAGGGCCGATGCCGCCTGCCCAGCGGCGGAGAAGATCCGCGCGAGCAGCGACGACGTCATGCGGCAGGCTTTTGACGGCAGCATTGGCTTAGTCCGCCGTCCAGCAGAGGGCGGGCAAAGGTGGGCTGCTATCGCCTGTTCCACCGGCGGCAGAGTGAGGTAGCCTCGGTCCTGAGCATTATCCAGGGAGGAAAATGCTGGGGATACAGACGAACGTGTTCGTGCAGAAAAGGGAGCGTTCCAGGCCTTCGCCACTTCTTCATGAAGCTCAGGAAGAAACGGAGCGGGCTTAGACACAGGAGAAGTGCGCTCACCAGGGAGGAAGCTACCATCAAGCCGGGTGCGCGAGGGGAGTTCCGGTGCAGACCACTCGAGGCCGAGGCTCGCCGCGGCCAACGCGAGTACTCGCATGAGCTCCCTCTCGATGCTAGCTCTAGCCGACGGCTTTCGGGCAGGAGGCGTGAGGTCCGCAGAGCTCGCCCAGTCCTCACTGCCTGAAGCTAGCAGAGAGCAGGAATCCTTTTCGACCGACTCGACTTCAGAAACAACTTCCTCAGATGAAGCGGCGGCAGACTGCGGGCGCTGAGCATCGGGAAGTGCTTCGGGGGAAGCCGGCGAAGCTGGCGGGCGAGCCGGCGAGCTTTGTCGGGAAGAGGGTTCCGGGGCCCGCTGCGAGCGGCGCTTCTTGCGGCGCGGCACCGCGGCAGGGGGCGCAGGCTCGGAGAAATGTGCCAGGCGAGTCCGCAGAGTCACCATCGGCAAAAGCTCGCAGTGAGGGCAGCCGCCGTCAGCGAGCGCGAGCGCTGCGTGATCTTCGCCCAGACAGGAGACGCAAATAACGTGGCGGTCTCCCTCGGTGAGCGGGGCTCGGCACGAGCCACAGGATGGCATCTTGATAAAGACGCGGCTCTTTTAGGGGTGAGTGTTCAGGGAACACTGCACACACACACACAGAACAGAGCAGGTAAAAGGATATGAAGCGCCGGAAAGCGCAGCAGGTACGGCAGTAGAGGCGGCGAAGGCCAGCGGCTTCAAGGGCTCGTCCCGCTGAAAAGCTTGCCTCGACGACGCTTGCTTCTTCGTGATCCAGCGATGCGTGAGCTTCGCTGAAGAGATGAAAATCAGTTGAATCAGCCTACTCGAGCTCCTTTTATAGGGGATGGCCACACCCGTTTCGGCGGGATGTGACGAGGAGCGCGCGAAGCGCTCTCATTGGTCTGATGTTGCATCAGCCCTCGCTCGATAGGCTCATGCAGTTGCCGCAGAACAGCCAATGAGTGAGCGAGCCGTCTCGCCATGGCTGTGCACTGCTGCAATGCGTTTTACAAATATGAAAATTAAGGATAATTTTGCTTCAGTATTTCGTGAAAAGAGACTTTTCCCGCAGCGTTTATTCAAACGCAGTACGAGAGAACTCTCGTAAGAGAACTGCTGATTTTATACTCGAAAAATTTAAGTATCATTATTAAAAATTAATATTACCCCAGAACGAATTGCATTGCTATCCCACCCCAAAACATACAATAATAACAACGATAAATGCTGACCAATTAATTATATTACTTTTTACTGAAAATGATATAATTCAATAAAACAAACAAAATGTAATGTATGTCATTTGAAATAGCTATGCATGAATACACTCTAGATGTGTATATAGTGAACATCTACATTTTCATTCAAACAATATATAAAGCATGAATTAATTGTATTTTATTTACTGACAACAATGAGAAATATTAATAAATTAGTTAAAGAATGAATCAAAATCACCATCACACAATAAACAAATATACAAGTCAACACATGAAACAAAGCTTTATTCAAACTACAATCATGTATGTATATAGGCTACAGGCGCTGAACCCCACATCCTTCTGCCGTCTCAACACAGCGGTGCCCATTCTGCGGCTCTGATGAATCAGCTGACCGCCAGAGGTGAGCCGTTCTGAGGTTGTTGCGTGATGTGTTGTGCTTCACAATCTGAGGCAATAAGGGCAGGTGGAGTGATGGAGGGACTCATCCATGGCACCATCTCCAGGATTCAGCTCTGGGCTCCTCATCCTCAGTGCTCACACCAGCCTACTGACATTTCAGATCCTACAAAATGCACAAACATAACACAAAAGCAGTCATTATTTTTAGAAGACAAAAATGCTTTTTTTCCATAAATGCCGCCATCATCTTTCCTTGCAGGTCCTGCTCCACCACAACAGCTGTGCAGCAAATGCACAGAAATCAAGAATCAGAAAAGTGCTGTAGTAGCTCAGTTTGAAATTACAATAATTAAAATAAACTACAACTTAATATTTAAATAGTTGTTGTTATTCATTTCTGTAATGTCACAAAGCCTTTGATGGCAGGATTCAGCTTCATGAGCCACTCTCCACCAGATAAACACACATCTGTTCAACTGTCCCTATAACATCCAGACCAGACTCACATACCTCTGTGATTTATGAACTCAACACTACATTTACATGTTGAGGTTGTTTTAACTTTTTATCCTACATAAATGTTCCTCAATTTACCAACAGTAATGGACAAATAAAATAGATAACTTATGTTGTTACTTTATAGATTTGTTCTACATAATAGCACACATACATCACTCAGATGTCTATTTCATATCTATTAGACGTAGTAATCTGCAATTCTTATTAGAGTTTCTTGCCAGATATTAAATAGACATTTAGTAATTGTATTTAAGATGTAGCTGCTATACGGTTTAAAATGTATGCAAATCCACTTTGGAGACGTATGTGTCCTTACTGGAGCTTCTCTGTTAGCTATACATAATAAAATGTGATTTACAGCAAAATCACAAATATACAGCGTCTTTACACCTTCAACAATTCAACAGTTTACTGTACAGTAGTTCAACACATGCGATCATTTGATTTGTAATACTCACATTTGAGTCTCGTCCGTCATCCTTTCCGTCACGTTCGAGTATGACCTATCCTCCTTCTTCTTTTTTATGACGTATCCTCTCGCGTGGCCTCCTGGGATAGAAGAGTATCCATCGGTTGAGCACTCAAAAATCTGGGCGGAAGCAGTAAGCCATCCGGGAACTTCTCGCCTACTCTTTTATGAACACTGATGTTTCGAACGTACTGCTTCCTTCACGTACTGTTTTCGCCTACTATATAGTAGGAAAGTAGGCATATTCGAACGCACTTAAGTCCGAATCTCGCAATAATTAGTACTTCACCCAGGTAATTCTCGCCTACTCTTTTGGATTCGTACATACTTTTTCGCTCGCCTACTCTTTTTCCCATACTAAATAGTATGGAAGTATGCGGTTTCGAACGCAGCCCGTCTGTTTTAGTGTTTGTCACGGAGTCATTGTAAGATATCACACCACTTCTGTATTCTGTTCCTGCCTGTTCCTGTCTTTGTGTCTCATTGTTTGGATTGCTTGTTTGGATTATGACCCCTGCCTGGACTGGATTTTGAGTACGGATTTCCCCATTAAAATTCACTTACTGCATATGGATCTACCTGTCTTCTGTTCGGTGTGATTCGTGACACGAATGAACGCACAGATGAGCGCTGTTGTGGAGCTACTACAGCTGGCAAAAATACTGTTTAAATATGAATCGCGAATACAAAGAAAGATTACACTGGAAATATTGTTACAATTTTAAATGTTGTTGTAATTGTATAACCTTAAAAAAACAAAACAAAACACACACACACACACACACATATATATATATATATATATATATATATATATATATATACATATATATATATATATATATATATATATAAGGATAGATGTAAACAAAATCTTAAAAGGTCATTATAAGCCTTCTCTTTAAATAATTGTATTATGCTTTATTAGTGACACATTTGGGAAGAGAATATATTCCAAATCTGAAAATACAGTATGAGAACAATTAACTGCACAATTACTAGAAATGTTTACCTTGGATATTGTACAATTTGCAAGCAAAATTTGTGGAAAAAAACAACAAACCAGTTATATATTGTCCTTGCATTCTTGTGGCTCATTCACACACCTGAATGAAAGGCTCATTACGTATGCAGCCTCATTATGCGGGCCCCATTGTCTCCGCAGGTGTGAATCACGCCCACCCGCATATGGCCTTTCCAAACAAAAAGTGTTTTACAAGATTTAAATCAATGTATTGTGTTATGTGAATGATTAGGCAGGATGATTTTCACATAATTTTGAAGAAAAAATTCTAGGCAACGTCATCCATTAATCAAAAGTCTTATTTACATATATTTAGAATGTGTTTTATGGCCTTATTTCAGAAACTTTAGTTTTTTGTTTTTGAAAAAAACATGCATAAACATTATTCTATCAAAAATACAAATATGTACATGCAAGTTGTTCACATATTATGGTAGTCCTGTTTGTGCTAAATAGAGTGAATTTACACCTTTGCCATTAATATGTTTATAAGCAACTGAAAAAAGCACAAATGTCAGGGCATGTCAGAACATCTCAAGGACCCCAAAAACCCCTCAGACCCCAGAGGGTTAAGGAAACAGGACATTTTTATGTTCTTGGTATGTTACAAATTTGTTAATACAAATTAAGTTGAAAGAACGTTTCAGGAAAATCATACTAACCTTGAAAATGCATTAACATCAAGAAAACTGGACATTGTAATGTTGTTATAACCAAAACTGAAATGTTTGGAAAATGTTTTAATTACAAAAAAATGTTAGCTGGTTGTTGTTCTGCAGTAGGTGATTTTTTTCATGCCTTTATTCATTGTGTAAAGCTGGTTTGTCAGCATCAGCTCATGCAGTTCAAGTAAAATCAGGCTCCTCCTCGAACAGGTAAAAGAGGAACAGGTAACTCACTGCTGGGAGAAGCATTTCGCCACGTACAACCAAAGGTAAAATTAAAAGCTAAATGCTACACCTGCTCTGGGTTTTCTGGCAAAATCTTTGATATATATTTTATTTAAAGAGTGTTTTAATATTTTATTCTGTATATGCTTTCTAAGAACCATTACTGAACAGTGTGATCTGTCTGGAGTCACAATCAGCAAAAATGGCAGATGAATCTTCCTCACTTCCAGGTATGAAACATCTTCTGCGACTGTGAATGACAGTATTCTGTATTTGGAAATTTTTTATTTAAATTGTTTTTAATATTTGATGTGTTTTTGTAACTGATAGGCCAAACAACTCATGTCAAACCCTATTATTAGACCCTGTTTTTAAATTTAAAAATAATTAAATCTATATCAGATCTGCGGGTTTAAACTGTCATGTGAATCTGTAAATGTGCAGTGCCGACATCTTTGACAATTATAATGGGAGCATTCAAGCAGCATTCATTGATTTTTTGCATTCATGCATAGTTTTTTCTCAGTAATCCAGTTGAATCTGCACTGTAAAAACAAACCAATAGAATCCACTCAATAAAAGTGAGGTAACAATTTGCACTCATTTTGTTTAGGTAGATTTCATATTAATTTCATATTCATATATTTTTTGAGTAAGGTGTACCTGAATTTAACAGCTATGATATACTTAATGAAATTAGGTAAAGTCTACCTAATATTTCTCAATACATTACACAGCTAATTACTTATAAAAAATATAAATAATAACTCTATTATTAGCAGAAAACAGTTAATCTACTTAATTATTATTATTAATAATAAGTCAATAGAAATGATTAAACATTACTTATTCAGAGATGGTTAAATTTACCTAAAAATGGCCAGCCACGGGACACAGTAAGTTATTGGTCAAATTACTCTTGATTGACCAAATACTATGGATAAAAACTTTAGATTTTTAAAAAAAACATTAATTAAAGGGAACGTTCATCCAAAATGGAATTTACTTGGCAGGAAGTTGCATACATATAGCATACAACATATAGGACACAGGATATAAGAGCACCAAAAATACACATAGAATACCTTTTAAGGCAATGGTGCAAATATGCAAAAGTGAAAATATTGTTTATGAAAAAGTGAAGAATTTATAATTTAAAGTCAGTGCAACTATGGCAATGTTTAAGAGGTTATAGTTTATAATCAGTGTAAATATGGCATGGTTAAATATGGCAGTTCCCACTTTAGGTTCCGGGAGAGGATAGTACCCAGGAAGCGGAAGGACTCCACAATGTTTACTTGGGAGCCACACAGGTTGATGGGGTGGGTGGGGCTGCGTTCCTTCTGAAATCCACAGCCATCTCCACTGTCTTCAGAGCATTGAGCTCTAAGTTGTTCTGGCTACACCAGGACACCAGGTTTTCAACTTCCCACCTGTAGTCAGACACATCCCCATCGGAGATGAGCCCAATGAGGGTGGTGTCATCCGCAAACTTCAAGAGTTTGACGGACAGGTGACTGGAGCTGCAGCTGTTGGTGTATAGGGAGAAGAGCAGAGGAGAAAGGACACAGTGGTGGGAGGGAGTAGAACAGGACAGTCCAATTGCCTTTCGAATCTACAGTAAAACTCATTCAGGTCGTTGGTCAGACAAGAGTCGTTAGTGGTGTGGGGGGCTCTGGGCTTGTAGTTGGTAATCTGCCTGAACCCCCTCCAGACAGAAGCAGCATCGTCAGCAAAGAACTGAAGTTGAAGCCTCTCTGAGTACAGTCATTTAGCCTCCTTTACAGCTTTGCTAAACCTGTTTTTCGACTCCTTGAATCTGTCTCTGTCCGCACTCCTAAACACTTTCTCTTTCTCCACCCTCAACCTTCTGAGTTTACCTGAGAACCAGGGCTTATCATTGTTAAAATTCACCCTGGTGCATGTTGAAATACAGCAGTCTTCGCAGAAACTGATGTACGACATTAGAGCCTCTGTGTGCTCATCCAGACTATTGGTAGTAAACCTGAACATGTCCCAGTCAGTAGAGTCCAAGCACGCCCGCAGGTCCTCTAGGGCCTCACTGTAGAGGTCTTCACGGGTCCACTTGGATCCGAAAACCCGAGGTCCGACCCGAGACCCGAGCGGGTTCGGGTCCAAAACTGCGTCGTGTATCTCGGACATGGGTCAGGTTCGGTATAGTGGCCTCAGGTCTCGGGTAATTTAAAATAAATATGCCTTTTCCAAATGGACCCGAGAAGACCCGAATTCTTTTAAACTATGTTGGGCATTTAACAAAATTGCATTATTTAAAACAACTCTATGACACCGTTCTCTCATTTTTTTCTAAGTGAGAGAGCAAATCCGCACTTCTACGTGCAATGGGCTCTAAGCACGGTTGCCTCCACATTTATTTACTCAGTTTCTACACATAAACCAACCCCCTTCCTTTGCCAAGAACTAGTGCGCCATCATGTGGATGGATGTTTGACTAAATGCAAGTATTTGAATTGTGTTAAGCCAGGCCTGTCAATCAATTTTAGAAATACGCGACACTGTCAGAAAAGCATGGAGGCGATAACAGACATTGCGAAAAAGGTAAGGGAAAACGAATATGTAGAACAGAAACATCCAGAGTCGTCATCGGTGTGGGCAACTTTTGTGATCATTGTTGATAAGGAAGGAAAAAAGACTGGTGCAGTTAAATGCATTGACTGCAATACCATATTAAGATTTGATTCAGCTAAAACTGGAATGTCCCATTTGCTGAAGCACAAGAGATCATGCCGGCACAAAAAAATTATGCAAAGCTCCATACATTCGTTTGTGAGGAAGAGCAGTATACCTGCCCAGTATAAAAAGACAATACTTGAAAACTGCATTCGAGTCTGTGCCAAAGATCTCAGACCATACCGAATGTTTGAAACAAGCTCATTTTGTCAGTTAGCACAGAGCTTGATTGAGATTGGAGCTACGCACGGCCACTGTGATGTGAAAGATATTCTTCCCTCGGGAGTCACTGTTTCTCGTGCCACTTTGGAGAGGTGCCTTGCCTTGAAACAAGAGCTTTTACCTAAAGTCTAGCAGGCTATTGCTAAGGCATTTGCTTGTGGAGCATTCACTGACATGTGGACTGATGATTTTCGAAAGGTCAGCTACACATGCATCACTCTCCACTTCATAGATGAAGACTGGATGTTCCAGAGCTGGGTAATATGCACCAGTGCTTTCCCATTTGACTCAAAAACTGCCGCAAACATAAAAACGGAACTGTTGAAACAGTTGCATGACTTCGGACTATCAAAGGCTGAAATAGACAAACTTGTGTTTGTTAGCGATCAAGGTGCTAATATAAAGGCTGCTCTCAGCAGCTGGAAACACAGAAGCTGTAATGCGCACATTCTCAACAGGGTGCTGAAACACACTTTCAAGAAGGGAATTGATGAGGAGTAGGAAGATTCATTACAGCCCGTGAGAGAATGTATTAATCAGTGCAAGTCACTGACGACATATTTTAAGCATTCTGGTTTGCAGCTCCACCTGACACGCACCCTCAAACAGGAATGTGAGACTCGCTGGAACACTAAGCTCGCAATGGTTGAATCAGTACTCGGTTCTTTCGATGATGTGCAAAGACTTCTTATGACAAGAGGGGAAATACACAAAATGAGTCACATCTCAAAAAATGTTCTCCAAATGCTAGTTAAATTTTTGACCCCATTCAAAATGGCAAGCGATGAACTGAGCGCGTCAAACTATCCTACAATCCATCTACTGGCTTTATGGAAATCTACACTACTTGAGCACTGTGTGGTTACACCGACCGACCCTAAAGCACTGGAGATTCTGAAGCGCAGAGCCAAAGACCTTCAGAGTGAATGAATAGTGCTCGACCAACAAGCAAAGCTTGCAGTGCTTTTGTGGCCTAAGTTGAAGCAGCTACGCATGTTCACAAATCAGGAAAGAGACGAAATATACCAAAATGCCTGGAGCGAGTTGGACAGCCTTCCTAGCCCAACAGACACGGACCCTCCAGTTCCAAATATTACCATCGCAGCCACAGAATGTGCTGCAGTTGCTGGTCCATCTGCGAAGTTCAGCCAGTGGGAGGATGTAGATGACCGAGACATGGCAGTGGATGAGTTGAATGCCTACTTGAATAAAAAAAATGGTCATGCAAGATAGTGACAGAGACATGTTAGGTGTATGGAAAAACACAGAACACCTCTTCCCAAAGATGGCAACTCTTGCATGGAAGATTCTGTGTGTTCTAGCATCCAGCGTTAGTTGTGAGTGTGCTTTCAGTGTGTCTGGGCGCGCTCTGGAGAACTGACGTACCTCTCTTGGTACAGCAAGTGTCAATGCTTTGCTCTTCCTGAACAGCAACGACAAGTAGGCTGAGATGAGAACTGAACTATAAACTAACATTTAACTGACTTTATTTCGAAACCTATGTAGGATAAACCAGCATGTTAAATAGGATTATCTCTGTTCTGCGGTAATCTGCCTGTAAATCGAGGCAATATTATTTTTGATGCTTTGGTTTTAAAAGTTCAAAAAGTTTTAAACAGAACAGTTAGCCTAATAGTTTGGCTTCCGATTGTTATTTTAAAATGTTCTGGTCAACTTATTACTCTGCGATGAAATGTGTATAGTACGACCATATGATGTTTAAAAAAAAAAAACGTCTCTGTTTTGCATGCATTGTGGTGTAGGCTATTTATTTGCATTATATGATGATCACAAAGATTTTGTTGACAGAAATTTGGCTTCATAATATTTTATCATCAAATGTTTAGTTATTTATTGATAACAACAAAAGTAATGAGTAAACAAAGCACCGCTTGATTGGTGAATATCCCTGAAGAAAAGCTAAATATAGGCTAATGAAATAATATTTAATTATTTAGATAATTACCTTGAATATTTTGAAAAATATTATTTAAATGACTAAAATGCCCTAAATAGACAATAATGAACAATAATAATCCACTGCACTGCATAGGATATAAAGATGCAACGACAAATTAAAGCGCACAGTTTCACCAACCCCAATAAACTTGAATTTTTTATAAAATCAGAATTTTTTTTTATTCATTAGGCTACATCATAGATCGGAATTTTCTTGAGGAAACGGGCAGACTTGAATAAATAGCAACCAGCAAACAATAAACGAAAAAAATTGCTAAATAAATTTGAATAATTAATCCAAAGTTGGAACATTTATGAGTAGGCTAAAACATCTTATTTTGAACGTGCGTTGTGGGACTGTTTACAGTAAGCAATAAAGACTAATAAATTATTAATTTGCTTAGTTATATAGTTTATAATTTGAATAAGAGAACATGCCTACATGGTAGGCTAAATTTGACCTGCTATGGCGGTTCTAATGCCCTGTTTTTAATCTGGTTTTATCTAAACAACTTTTTAACAATGGGATTGTAGGCTAAATAACACAATTTTAGTAAAAATCAATGACTGGGAGACCTTATATATTTTATTGAAAATCTGTTATAGGCTACATTTGAAAAACAGCCATCGTTAAATTTTATCCTGGTGGTTCTAATGTTAATCATTATATGGTCCGGTAATTGACGGGCCGGGCCTAGGCCCACCCACTTTTCAACAGGCCCACCCGAAAAAAAAAACAAAAAAAAACCCTAAAAAAAAAACAAAAAAAAAACTTAATATATTCTAATTTTAGATAGATAGATAGATAGATAGATAGATAGATAGATAGATAGATAGATAGATAGATAGATAGAAACCTTTATTTGTCCCGCAATGGGGAAATTACGATTGAGGAGAAAAATACAGCATAACATGAGGAGAGGTGAGGACAAAAAAGGCAACCCCCAGACTATGCTCCTGTAAGGAGTACAGTTTGGGAACAGTAAAAAACACCTCAGCAACATTAGCACATAATCAGTACACTCTACAACATGAACACACAAGACTTGCAACAGGGGAGGGGAGTGGGGAATGGAGTTAACCCAGCACAGGCAAGCAGCCATCCGGTCCTGCAGCCATTCTCGGCGCTGGTCAGACCCGCCTGTCAGACTGGTGATACAAAGAGGCGAAGGCAAGGGATGGGGGGTGGGGGGGTGATTGCATATCTGTATATATGTAAGAGTTCGTGTATGTGTAGGCCTGGAGAGTCGCTACGCCTGGCATCATAATCTAGGTGCCTCAGTCCGCAGGATGTCATAGCGATACACAGCAATTGCCATGGAGACAGCCTTGGTCAGGTCCCAGACAGAGTCAACAATCAGCAGGTGTCTGTAGTGGGGGTAGTGGGGGAAGGAACGCAAGAGCATCTCGCTGCAGTGCTCTCTTCCGGGGGAGTTGTTGTTCCAACAGCGGCCTTGGCCAAGGCCAGTGCTGGTTGAGGGGGGCCGAAAGCAGATAAGATTGGGATTGTTTGGTCTTAGGACGAGTAGCCACATTCCAATTTACACAGCTCAAGGTCCATTTGGTTCTCCGAAACGATCCATTTGCCTTTGCAAAGCTGTAAGCTTCTCCATGATGTTATCCATATTGTGGTTTCATAGTCACAGTCTGAGTGCTGACAGCTCTGCCCACTGCTTCAATCATGACAGGCAGCCTTGAGGGGCTTTGAACAGCCGTCACCTTCTTCTTAATTCCTTGATAAACCAGGGCAATGCCTAATCCAATCAGCAGAAAACCTGTTATCATGGTTCTGAATTGGTAGATATCTTCAATGTCCTCCACAGAAAGAGCCGCCAGACACACGACCCGCCACCTCTCCCACGCGTCCATCGTGTAGCCAGCTGCGAACGTTCCGGCAGGGCACGGTCCCAAACCCAAGCTTCTCGTCGAGAAGATGGTGTCAATTGTGTTGAGAGACCAGTTGATCAAATCCATAATTTCTTAGTTTGGAGAGCAGTGCGGAGAGAGTCTCTCAAAGTACAAGACAGTAGACTAGACGAGACGAGAGGAGCAAAGCAGGGGAGATAAGGGAGTGGAGGGTAAGAAAATGCGACCGCCTTCGTTGAGAGCCAAGAGAGGAGGGATTTTGTCAAAAATCTGAAATCTGAAAAATTTGTCAAGAATTATAAAAAATCGTCAATAAGCTCATAATTTGTACTAAAATAGTCTAAATGTTTAGTTTTAAAATTTTTTTTAAAAAAGCTGGCTATATCTATTTTGATGTTTTTGCGCAAGTTCAGCAGACAGTGAGGTTCGGGTTTGTTCCGATCAGAGCTCGTGAGCGGAGAGCGCATTTCTGAATATTCCGCTCCGCTCACTCATTCCGTAGGGTCGCTCGCTCAACCCAGAATGGCCTGCTGGTTCAAAAATATGTGGAATAAGGGCTGCCTCCGACTAATTTTTTTTTTTCTAGTCGACTAGTAGTTGTTCATTTAAGCCATTCGTGGACAAATCGCCCCGTTATATTAATTTAATTACTTAAATAGGCTATAGCCTACAGGATAATAAGCGTAATGACCGCACGCATAAAGTTTGCCACAAAGAACTGGCTTAAGTAATGATTATGAATGTGTGTAAATTAGCAAGGAGACATTTAATTGTTTAGTAATAAACTGGTGTTTTCTGTGTCGCTGCAAAGATGAAGTTGACGATGCGGACTCGCCATGAACGCCAGAGAGAAATGCACATTTCATATGGATTACATAATCAGAGAGTAGCCTATTTCTTTTGGTTTTGAATATTTTCGTTTAAAAGTAAACATTTCAAGCTTTCTATAATAGATAGCCTATATTTCTCAAATCTGTGATGCACAAGCTAAGTTTCGACGCCCTCCAGTTCACGTGCAAGGAAAGTTATCGTGATCGTGCCGGCACCTTATTACATTGTCTGCTATATATTTGCTTCTTATTTATTAAATACAGCCAATTGGTTGATAAAACATTGACCAAAATTAAGATACAATTTAAACAAAATAGGTCCGTCCTATGCACCGAAACTTTTTACAATGCAACAAAATATTTAAAGCATCAATATCAAATATCATCAAGCTATTAAAATCTATATTATGTATATGCACAGATAATATAACAGTAGATTAGTCAGTCATTTTGATTAGGTTAAACAGTGATTGGATAACGTTTTTAATTTAAGGCAAACCCACAATTGGTCTGGCCCATCCAAAACTGGAATCCTGGTGCCGTGCCTGCTATGTACCCTCCTGACCACTGTACTAAATACAGATAAATCTACGCTAGCTCGTACCAAGGGCGTGGTGAGCTGGAACCTGCTTACGTCACGTAGTACAGCTTATGTCACATAGTACTGCAAACATCCAATAGGAAAATTCAACTGCAGTAGCCACCTTTGAACCTGAAGAGGGCAGCACTCAGACATTTTTACACCATGTATTGTAAAATTAAAACACTTTATACCCAAATGTCAAAAAAGTTACTCAAATCAATGAACAGCTCTAATAAAGCCCCATTCTTACAGATCATTAACTAAAAAAAGTTGTTTTAGGGTTTAGTTACCCTTTAATTTGTTTGTTCTATTATGTAAAGCGCCTTGAGAAGCTGCTTTAAAGGCACTATATAAAAATAAAGTTATTATTATATTATTATTATTATTATTATAAAAATACCAATACAGTTGCTTGATGCAAGTAAATGGTGGTATAATTATTTTATGGTTTCTATGCTGTTTATATGGCAGAATATATGATCATGTAACAAGGGTTATAGGCTTATTTAAAAATATATATATAAATGGACTTAAACTTCCAAAAACCTGCGGAGTAGTGGTCTGGGTTCAAACATTTACACGTAAAGTGAAGCAGCACGTGACTAGAAAGAAAGTGAGGCTTCATTTTTCGTTGATCACATGTTTCTCTGAAAACAATACGCGCTCCGGCACGGAGCTTCATGAGAAATTGTCCTGCATACTCGATACATGCTTAGAAGCTTCAGTGTCATATGTAACATCACTACCATTCGAAGGAGGATTTCACCGCATTAGTGGAGTGGGTGCTGATGAACAACAACTCACCATTCACCATCGGCCCCACGGAGAATGACTTCGCCACCAGCCCCACTCCACTGACAGAGACCAACCTACCACAACCAGCGAACAACGTGACGGAGATGTTGCCTAAACCCACCGCAGACAGTGGAGACCAGCCACCCACGACAAGGACGGAGTGTTTCGTCGCCACGGAGCCTGGACTACCGACGGAGTCTGACCAGATGCGCGAGCAGGCAACACCGTACGTCACTGAGGGATTGATTGTGGAGCTTGAGGGCTGGGAGGAGAGCCCCGCTCCCACCACTACCGCTGTGGATGAGATAGTGGCCTCTGGCATATTTTTTGAGGAACTAAAGGACATTTTTTAGGTACATTGTAGATTTAAAAATATAGTTGTTTTTTTATTTTCATGGAAACAGACACCAATTATTTTGCCAAGAGATCTCTTATTAATTTATTTTACTATTTTATATAAGACATAGGAGAGAGTGACAATGGATCAAACAATGGTCTTCACTTCAGATATCTTCTCTGCCGTGGACAAAGAGTTTCAGTTCTTATATGCAGACTTAAAAAAAAAAAAAAAAAAACTGAATTACCACAGCAACATGTGGCTCCAATTAACATAGGAATGTATATATGAATATTAATACAAAGTAATAATAATACTTTATTCAATATCAAATGATGAAATTTTAGTCTTCAGTCCCTCCACTGGAACTACGGCTGTCAGTTCCACACCACCCCTCCCAGGTTGCGACCCTATTGAAATGATAGTGAGGAGGATAAATATACCAAGAAATAAACATAAAGGACAGAAGAATAGAAACAGAAAAAAAAAAAAAACAAAAAAAAAAAAAACAATAAAGAACAAAGAACCCCAACCCATGTTATGTTCCCGCATACTATGTGTCATTTAACGTCTTTGTGTATGCATTTTAAATTAACCCCAATCATCTAAGAAAAGTCTCCAGTGCCTCGTTAAATAATTAAATCCTCCAGTTAATCCTGGGCAAAATATCAAACTAAAATAAACATTGATATTAAAGGATCCTATCCTGTGGGGTTGAAAATCAGTAAGTGTGATTAAATGTGTTAAAGGTGTGTTTTGTAGTAGTGTAGTGTATAAGATCTCCTATTTCACACTGTATTTCCCATTATTGGTTCTATCTATTTGGTTAGTAATAACTAATTTGACAGGTTTGGTACTTTTCTTTCTAGTAACACATATGATGAAGTTCTTAACTAACAGAAATAAAAAAAATCCATTCCGACCATGATAAATTCCCTGGAATTCATACTAATTTCCTCCTGGACATCAATTTAGCTATTCCATTCGCTACGATAACATGACCCATTTTCGTGATTCCCTCCTCTTGTGCTGCCTTAACACTTCCTTTAACTCTTTTAACCATTTCAAAGAGTTCATAATTCCTTTCCTCCACCAAATCATTATTCCACCACTGTGGATCTAACTGCAACAATTGCACATGCGGAACATGAATTCCACCCAATTGAAGAGGATAGAGAATCTCAACGTAAAATGGATCAGGAGGAATTGGACACAACTTACTTCCATACATCATTGTCACTAATTCCATCATGTACACTGAACAAAATTATAATCGCAGCACTTTTGTTTTTGACTCCATTTTTCATGAGCTGAACTCAAAAATCTAAGACTTTTTCTATGTACAGAAAAGGCCTATTTTTCTCAAATATTGTTCACAAATCTGTCTAAATCTGTGTTAGTGAGCACTTCTCCTTTGCTAAGATAATCCATCCACCTCACAGGTGTGGCTTATCAAGATGCTGATTAGACAGCATGATTATTGCACAGGTGTGCATTAGGCTGGCCACAATAAAAGGCCACTCTAAAATGTGCAGTTTTATCACACAGCACAATGCCACAGATGTCACAAGTTTTGAGGGAGCGTGCAATTGGCATACTGACTGCAGGAATGTCCACCAGAGCTATTGCCCGTGAATTGAATGTTCAAAGGCGTTTCAGAGAATTTACGAGAGGGGGTGTAAAATCCTGGGATATTTGTCACATGTCTGTCCAGTCTTGTGCTGCACATGGGTGTTTGTTGTTTTGTGCCATGTGCTCTCCTGTCTATTGTCTAGCCCCTCCCATCTTGTTATGTGATTATTGGTTAATTTGTCCCACCTGTCTGTCTCGTTACCCTCCTTTGTTTGTTCCCCTATTTAGCCTCCTTGTGTTTGTAGTCTTGTGCTGGTTCGTTGTCCGAGTTCCCTGTCTTTGATGTTCCTGTCTGTTGATTATCTGAGTTCTGAGTTTTCTGTATTTTTGTCTGTGTTTGTTAATTAAATCTCCTCTGCACTTGAATCCTCGTCTCTCGCTCACTCGCCCCGTGACAGAACGAACCAGCCTCTGTCACGGGGCGAGTGAGCGAGAGACGAGGATTCAAGTGCAGAGGAGATTTAATTAACAAACACAGACAAAAATACAGAAAACTCAGAACTCAGATAATCAACAGACAGGAACATCAAAGACAGGGAACTCGGACAACGAACCAGCACAAGACTACAAACACAAGGAGGCTAAATAGGGGAACAAACAAAGGAGGGTAACGAGACAGACAGGTGGGACAAATTAACCAATAATCACATAACAAGATGGGAGGGGCTAGACAATAGACAGGAGAGCACATGGCACAAAACAACAAACACCCATGTGCAGCACAAGACTGGACAGACATGTGACAATATTTACCTCAGAAGTGCTGGTTTAGTTTCACTTCGAGGAGCAACAGATCCAGCTGAGGATTGTGAATAGTAAGTTCTTTATCCTTAAGTGCTTTGTTCTAATCGCGATATGGAATAGTGTCTGTAAACCGCAAAAAGTCTGTTTAAATATGAATCGCGCGCGCGCGCGCGTGTGTGTGTGTGTGTGTGTGTGTGTGAGTGAATGAACGGCACAGATTCGAGCTGTTGTTTACTACAGCTTTAGTAATGCTGTTTTGTGCTGCATCTGTGGAGCTTCTGTGCCGTTCATTCACACTCGCACTTAAATTAGTAAACGTTATTTTTACATGAACACATCTACTAGTTTCGATTTTACCAAACTATATTGTTATACTGAGATGAGTAAAAATTTACTGAAATATGTAAAAAAAAAAATATATATATATATATCTTTGTAAAAGCAATGTATTTAACTGCAAATTAACATTCATATGCTAATATATCATAAAAACGATGTTACAGATGAAATATGAATATTTAGACAAAATTTCATTGATTAGTTTTGGATAGATTCTAAAGTTTTTACTGTAAAAAAAACTTCTGCCACAAATAAGCTTTTGTTTGCCAATGTCTGCTCATATGTTTAAGCTAAGTCCACAGTTTTTTCCTCTTTGTCGCCATCTCTGTTCAAAATCTGCTTTAAAACTTTATGTAGCGACATTTACTTGTTTTAGGGAATTTATTAGCTCAAATGAGACGTAATATTCATAAGATATGAATATTTATATGCCGCATACACAAATTAAATTATTCCAAATAAGGAATCGGTCAAACCTCACCTTATATCAATAATTACACGATTACTCGTAGTAACGATGAATATAGGTAGGTAGAATTATATTCTATATTAGGGGAAAATTTTGGTAGGAGTTAGTGTTCATTTATCATGCAAACCATCCGACCGGCAGATAGGTTTCACTATCGGTCTTTAAAACACCGACAAATACCCTTCATGTGGCCACAAGGAACGATATTTGCGTGTTTTGGACAATTTTGAGATTGTGGTAGTAAAATAAGGTAGAGCTGTAGCTTAAACACACTTTTAGGGACTTCAGTAATGTAACAAATATGAGACAGATTCAATTCAAAAGATTATGGATTTAATAAAACAGACTAAGGATTACATGTACTATTTCAATCACGCAGGAGTAAATATGCATAACAAACAAACAATATAAAACGATCGCAATAAGAGATAAAAGAAAAGTATGAGAGAGAGAGAGAGAAAGAGAGAGAGTTATAGAGTTAGAGGATTTACGTGTGTGCGTAAAAGAGTGAGAGCGTGTGTGTGGGGGAGAGAGCGTGTGTGGGTGTGTGAGAGCGTGCGTGTGAGAGTGTAAGTGTGTGTGTGTGAGAGTGAGAGGCAAACAATGTAAAAAGTTCCTTCACAATGAGACCCCAAAAGCTTCTAGTAATTCTTAGACAAACTTAAAACAGCATTTCTTTCGGATTGCGAATGTAAGAATGTACTTTACTTGTTTTGCCTATGGCCCTCTTTGTGCGCCTGTGTGGACAAAGGAGCCTGGAAACACGTGGTCAGATGCGTCGTCAAGGCGGAGTTGTTGCGATGGTAACTCAGAGCGTGCGCAAACTTAGCCAAAGATGATTTAGTCTTAAGTTGGTTTCGTTGGGTTTTTAAGGAATTTATCAAACTGAGGTAGAATATCGAGAAGAAAGACTTATAAAAATAAAAACAAAATAAAAAGCAAACGAAGGTTTCTTGGAGGAAGGAGGCGGGTCTCTCTCTCTGGCGAACTGCGAGGAATAGAGAGATGGCGCCGTGTTTTGAAGGAGCTAAACCCATGCCTCCTCGTGCATGACCCAATCATCTGGAAGGATGTGTTGCGGCCACCTCCTTTCGTTTTGCAAGAGTAGACACCTCTTCCGACTATGTACTGAAGAGATAAACTCTTTCATAAACATTTATAACCTGATATTAATGAAAGAATGCATCCTCTGATATTTTGTGTTAAAGATTCAACACCGTTGGGTTCTTTGGAAAAAAACAATATCATGTGTGATAATTCTGTGAGCTAATAACACAAAGATACATGATTTTTCGTGATTACATGCACATCAAATTGATTACATACCAATAAAGCTTATAGATATAGTATTTTGGGTATGGGGATCATGACACACAACAAGAAATACATTTTATATAGTTTACAGGGTAATTTTAACCACACGTGGTCATGATAGCGTCTCTGTGCGTTTGTATGTGAGTGTGTAAAGTCATTCCAAAGTTCACGCGGCCGAGTTCGCTGGGTGAATCACGGGGATTTCGCTAATTTAATCACATGCCGAAAATGACCATCTGATTACTGTTACATTTACGTGGGTTGTGCCTCGGCACGGCACAGAGCGGATGAATCCAATGTTTTGAGGAGAATGTGCGGCTGTCAATCACCGCGCTGGTGGTGTTGATACTGTCATTCGCAATCACAGATCCTACTTTTTGGAAGTATGAACAACATAAGAATTTTCACCAGAAAATGTCATCTGAACAAGCAAGTAACATCCACTTTTGTTCTGACCAACTAAGGAGAAAAAAGTATTGCAGTAAATTGCGCCGATTAAATCTAGCGATCGCTTATCATATCACATCAAACCGTGCAAATTATACTTTGTTCTCATATTGGTCAACACCCTGATGAAGGACAGTGGGCCGATACGCGTTGGTGTTTTTATCTTCAATATAGTATGGGATGTTTTGTCAAAATAAAGTAGCTATATTGAATTATCAACTTGAAATGAGCAACTCTAAACAGAAGCAAAGTACCACACCAGCAAAACGGTCAGGTGCAACCCTAGCGGGTAAGCTAGCAGTAATGGTGGCTAATGACACCACTACTAGCAACAAGAACATACCTGTAAAAGACAATACGGATAACTTGACAATGAGTCAGCTAGTCTCTGAACTGTCAAAACAGCGGGCCAGTTTGAAAGAGGACATGGCAAGTTTAATTCAAGATTCAATCAAGCCGTTACAGGCCTCCCTTGAGACGCTACGCGAGACAGTTGGCTCGTTTCAGCACCGACTTACATCTACTGAAGTACTGGCCGGTGAAAACTTTGAAAGGTTAGCTGCCGTGGAAGCGGCGATTAAATCCTTGAAGACACAGAATTCATCTCTTCTTGACCAAATTGACGATCTTGAGAATAGATCCAGAAGGGCTAACCTGCGTATTATCAACATTCCGGAAGGCACTGAGAACGGAAAAGACCCCATTGGATTTATATCTGGGCTGCTTAAAGACACCATGGAGAGCGTTTTTGACAAGCCTCCTGAACTTGAGCGAGCGCCTCGCGCGCCTTGCCCCAAACCTGGAGCAGGGCAATCTCCAAGATTATTTATTGTCTGCTTCCACCGATTTCAGGAAAAGTAAAAGGCACTTCACTGGGCCAGAAGACATGATACTAAATTCAACGGAGTGTCACTGCGGTTATACCCAGATACAAGTGCAGCTTTAGCGAAGAAACGCGCAGGTTTCAAAGAAGTCAAACAATCTCTCTATCAAAAAGGCATAAAGTTTCAACTTCTGCACCCTGCACGTCTCCGTGTGAAATTCGGAGAGGAAACTCACACTTTTGATCCACCCGAGGCTTTTTACAAACAATGCGTCCTTGCACAAGACTAAAGATGACTCTGGCCATAATATGTTGTCTGTGAGCTTAAATGGCACAGACAATATACTTCAAGCAATAAGGTGACTTCCCTATCTATTCTTCTATCGCAATTTATCTAAAACTTCAAGAAAAGATGGCATGTTTGTTTTTGTTTATTGACACAAAACTCATTCAGTACATTGCGCAATATGGACGCTATGCTCTATTCAACGTAAATATTGTGGTTTGGAGTCTCTCAAGCAGATCGAGAGGTAAAGACTGGATAATTGGGAGCCATGCAATTTATATAGGTTTCTACGGCTTGTTTCAGTTGGGGAAGCAAGCTTCAGGAAAATGTTGGGAAGTTTGTTTCTAAGTTTCATTTATCCAAAAAGTTTTGGGAAAGTTTTGTTTTATGTTATGTTTTTATACAAACTGAATAGTGAGGAAACATTTATGTTGTTGTTTGCATTTTTGATCTGTGAACTCTTGGAAAATGTATATTGTTCATGTCTGATATGGCCGATTTAACTAAATCTCATGTGGGGTCGAAAGTTAGATTTATTAGCTGGAATGTCAAAGGCCTAAATAGCCCAATCAAAAGAGGCAGAATTTTTGCATACTTAAAAAAATTCAAATCTGAAATAATATATTTACAGGAAACCCACTTACGCATTATCGATCATCTCAGAATTAGGAAACCATGGGTGGGACAAGTTTTACACTCTTACTTTAACTCTAAGGCAAGGGGAACTGCCATTTTGATACACAAAAGCATTCAATTTACTGCCTCTGTTTCTATTGTAGATCCTCAGGGAAGATATCTTATTGTCTCTGGGATAATATATAATGTTCCTGTCGTATTAGTTAATGTATATGCGCCTAACTGGGATGATGTGAGTTTTATTAATAAGCTAGTCTCTTTTTTGCCAGACCTAAACTCCCATCTTATGATTTTTGGTGGTGACATAAACTGCGTAATGGATCCGTCCCTTGACCGCTCTAATCCCAAATCTTTATCCCGTTCTAAGATGGCCCAAGCCTTGTCTACATTTATAGAGCAGGTAGGGGCGGTTGATCCTTGGCGATTTCAGTTTCCACACAGCAAAGAATATTCCTATTTTTCACATGTTCATCACTCCTATTCAAGAATTGATTATTTTTTTATTGATAAATCTCTCCTTCCTTCTGTTGGACAAATTGAATATCTACCTATTGTGGAATCAGACCATGCTCCTTTGCAATTAGACCTTATTTGCAATTTGAGGTATAACGAACGGCCTTTGTGGAGACTAAACACGGCCTTGTTATCAGATCCTGCGTTTTGTACATTTGTATCAACAGCTATAGACAATTTCCTATTACATAACAGGGGCTCGTTCTTCGTACGTTGCTTATTACATCCGAGATCAAATGACACATCCAAGATGATATCATCGTGCTAATCATGATCCGGCTAATTGGGTTCTTCGAACTCACCTGTTGTTTATGATTAGTATCGCTGGGTTGAGTTATCTGAGATAACTGCGCGTTCATGCGCTGGCTTAAAAGGGGATATGTATCAAAACATTGATCAGCAAGTTGAAGTCGAAGCTAGTCGAAGTTTATAAGGAAGGAACTAAGCATATTTGTCTTTTATTAAACATTTAATGTTTTTTTTTTTTTGGCAATGTTGTGTAATATGGCACATGCAACAATGACACAGGCCCTGTCAGATGTGCAACCCTCAGACTTTTCAGACATTGAAATCTTCCCTTTAGTTAGCCAAAGTTCATTTTTATTGTGTGCCCTTGTCCTGGCTAGAGCTGCATTGTAACTGGTTTGGGTCAGGGAATGGGGTCATAAAACACCAGTCTGCAGGAACATGTCATAATCACCTATGAAAAAATGCAGTTCTGTTAGGATCAATAAGTGTATGTAATACAGTGAGCTTGATATTTAATTGTGAAACTTTTCTTACCACTTTCAAATAATGTGCAGGAATGTGAATCTCTGAAAATTCTTAAGTCATGCACAGATCCTGACCTTTTTGCTTTCACATTTGTGATTATGGAAGATTTTAGTCAACTGCCTTTTTTTTATTTGATATAATATTATTAATCTGGAATATTAAGAATCCCAATTGTAACTGGGCTGCACATTTACATTGTGAATCCCCTTTCTGTTCACATAATCCCCTTCATTGAGGCCTTGATGGTCTAGCCTATAGTTTATTTTACCAATCACGTTAGTGAAGCCTGAGTGACATACTGTAATCGGCATGGTCATGATTGTATGATCTTCATAAAAAATGATGATAGCCTAAAAAAAAATTTGCTTTAAAAAAAACTGCTTTACAACATTGGGTCTTAAGTGGCTTGGAAATGCCAAAAAAAAAAAAACGACAGACAGCCCTTTCCATCAACTTCTCCGCATCTCCAATAGTGTAAAGGAAAGAGCCACTCACAAATAATCTTAGGGCAATGCAAACAGTTTGTGCTGTATTTAAAGCCAGACTCCGACAAGTCGAAAATAAATGTGCGTTTCCAACAATTTAATAATGTAAACGACAATCTCACGAGTCACAAGAAAAAAAAAACATCTCAGAAAGAGCACTATCGCGCTGTGCTGGACTTCCCGCATCAGCTCCGCTTATGAAGCCGGGATCTAATCCTGTTTACATGAAATAAGCCTGCTCCCGAGCAGGTTTAAGCTTGCGCATCTGTTGCTATGACAGCAAGTCCAGGATGAGCTTCGAAGAACCAAACGATCCAAGATCATGCCAAATCATCAACAATCAAATCCAGCTTACTGAGTTAGCGACGTACGAAGAACGTGCCCCAGGTCAGAATCTATTACAGCATCTACATTATGGGAGACACCTAAAGTAGTTATTAGGGGAGAAATAATTTCATATACCTCAACTCTCAATAAAAAATGTAAACAAAAACTGGAAGATCTAATTGACCCTATAAGAAGGGTAGATTACCTCAACTCTACGTCTCCATCACCTGAACTTTATAAAGAGAGGTTGAACCTTCAAGTTCAATACAATCTGTTATCAACAAATAAAACTGAATGGTATTTATCACGTTCTAAAGGTTATATTTATAAACATGTAGAAAAGGCAGGTCGACTTCTAGCCCACCAGTTAAAATCTAAAGCTGCCTCTCAACTTATACCAGAAATTTCGAACAGTAATAATGATTTAATAGTTAATCCAATTGAAATTAATAACACTTTTAAGAACTAGCCTGAATTTTTTTATTTTTTAAACAATATAGTTATACCCACCCTCAATTCTGTGCAGAAAAATAATTTGGATCAGCCCATACAAATAGAAGAGATTTTAAACTCGATCACAATAATGCAGAGCAAAAAAACTCCTGACCCTGATGGTTATCCAATAGATTTTTATAAAAAAATTTGCAGACAAATTAGCCCCTATTCTTCTTGATATGTTTTTTGGACTCAAAAGGGTAGCTTGCCACAAACCTTGAATGAAGCACACATTATACTCTTACTAAAACCTGGAAAAGATCCACTGAAATGTAACTCTTATAGGCCAACCTCTCTCTTAAACTCAGATGTAAAAATGTTGGCAAAAATGTTGCTTTACGATTAGATACAGTAATAGAGAATTTGATTTCAAAAGACCAAACAGGATTTGTCAGAGGTCGACACTCTTTTAGTAATAGGGGTAAAACACTCGCCTAATCTTTCTCAAAACCCTGTTCCTCAGGTAGTCATCTCGTTAGATGCTGAAAAAGCATTCGACAGGGTGGAGTGGAAATATTTATTCTTTGTGCTGGAAAGATTTGGATTTGGTACATCTCTTCTCTCACTGATTAAGTAGTTATATTTTTCCCCTAAAGCATCTGTAATAACGAATAGAGTATGTTCGAAGTATTTTCCCCTATCACGGGGTACAAGACAAGGATGCCCTCTTAGCCCTTTACTTTTTACTTTAGCCATCGAGCCTCTATCTATAGCATTAAGATATTCACAGTATTTTACTGGCATCAGCTGTAGGGGCATAGAACATAGAGTATCCTTATATGCAGATGATATGCTGTTGTATCTTTCAGATCCGATCTTAGGTATTCCACAGGTAGTTAACATTTTTAAACAATTTGGAACTTTCTCAGGCTATAAACTGAACTTTTCGAAAAGTGTTTGTTTCCCCATAAACAGTAAGGGCCTCCAGATTTCGAATACCGATATACCTTTTCAGCTGTCTATAACGGGTTTTAGATATTTAGGTATAAACATCACACAGGGATTCCCTAACCTTTACAAAGAGAACGTTGTCCCTCTAATTGACAAGTTAAAATTAGACCTCAAAAAATGGAATTTGCTATTTCTCTCTCTTGCAGGTAGAATTAATTGTGTAAAAATGAACATTTTACCAAGATTCTTGTACTTGTTTCAATGCATTCCAATATTTTTAACAAAATCCTTTTTTCAGAATTTAGACAGACTTATTTCATCATTTATATGGGGTGGAAAAACACCTAGGATTAGGAAGGAATTTCTCCAGAGACAGAAATCTCAAGGCGGTTTAGCGCTTCCTAATTTCAGGTATTATTATTGGGCTGCAAATATCTCGAAAGTACTTTATTGGCTTCAGATCCCCAAAGATGTCTGGTGTATCTCAGAGGCAAACTCCTGTACCTCATCATCCCTTCCTGCTTTAGCTTTATCTAAATTGCCCCTTTGTATTTCTATGTATACTCAATGCCCAGTCGTCGCAAATACTCTCAAGATTTGGTTTCAATTTAGACAATGTTTTGGTTTTAAGGACTTCCTCATAGCCAGCCCTATATGCAAAAATCACCTATTCCTTCCAGCTCAGTTGGACTCAGTCTTCAGTCAGTGGCAACAGACAGTTCTTGTTAAATGTAGTGATCTTTTCATTGAGAATTTTTTCGCCTCTTTTTCCAACCTTTCCTCAAAATATAATCTGCCAAGATCACACGTTTAGATATTTTCAGATGCGTCATTTAATACAAAATCTTTGTCCCACATATCCACCCATTCCTCCCAGTACAGAATTGGATGCAATTTTAAACATTCCCTTACATTTGAAAGGAATAATTTCTAATATACTGTATATAATATTCTAATGTCAATAAAAAAATATTAATCTAGATAAAATCCGTGCAGAGTGGACAAAATATTTGGCAGTGGATATTTCAGAGGAAACCTGGAATAATGCATTATCTAGAGTGAATGGAACAACCTCCTGTATTCGCTTGGGTTTAATCCAGTTCAAGGTCCTCCACAGACTACATGTGAATGTTGTCGCTTTGCTAAAGCAGACCTTGCTCATATGTTTTAGACTTGTCCCAGACTGCTGGATTACTGGACAGCTATATTTAAAATTTTGTCTGAGGCATATGTTAAGGATATCAGGCCTAGTTTTGAGATGGCTGTCTTTGGAGTACCTGAACAAGATGTGGTCATGTACAAAAAGTGTCAGGACGCATGCGCTTTTGCATGTCTTTTGGCTCGTGGAAGAATATTACTTGATTGGAAGTCAAGTAAACCACCCTTATTTTCACTCTGGCTTAGTGATGTGATGCTGTTTTTGAAACTGGAGAAAATTAAATATTCTCTTAGGGGATCCACCAAACGTTTTTATTCAGTATAGACCCCAATGATTTCTTATTTTGAAAAGGATGCAACTCTCCCCCCAAACTAAAACCAATTATTATTAAAAGGCTTGTGCACATTGGATCGGATGACATAATCCGACACAGTTGGCTAACAATGTTGTCAATTATTTTCTCACTGTTTGTAATATAAGAACGTAGAATTATTTTTTTTTATTTTTTTTATTTATTTAATTATTTATTTATATATAGTTTATATGTTGTATTATTATATTATTTTATTTATTTATTTATCGCTGTTCAGTGGGAGGTTGTGGGAAAGGGGAAAAAATTGTAAAAAACAAGGAGTATTGTTAAACTCTTTATGTATGTGATACATCACTTTGTTCTTCCTTCAATAAAAAATATATAATAAAAAAAAAAATATGAACATGTACAAACATGTTGCTCACATATTATTGTAGCTTTGTTTGTGCTAAATTATGAAGGACTAAAAATGACAGAACGAAAAATAAATAAATAAATAAATAAATAAAAGTAGAAATAAATAAATAAATGCAGAAATAATAGTACAAATAAATACATTTTGGTAATATAAATGGCTATTTCTGTATTTTTACATGTATTTATTTATTTATTTATGCATTTCTATATGTATTTATTTATGTATTTCTACATTTATTTATATATGTATGTATTTATATATTTATTTGTTTAAATATTTATATATGTATTTATTTCTACATTTATTTATTCCTACATTTATTTATTTCTGTATTTCCACATTTCTACATTTATTTATTTCTGTATTTCCACATTTCTACATTTATTTATTTCTGTATTTCCACATTTCTACATTTATTTTTCCCTGCGCATGTATGCTAATTGACCAATGGCTAACCACGCCCCCTCCACTCACTCAGTCAACATTCGGTAACAGGCGCAATGGCAGCTGTCACAGTAGGAGACATTTCACAGAAGGCAATTGATGATTTTTTGGAGACAGAAAGATTATATATCATCTCGATGTCACCAAAGGGGCCTTAAATATATATTGGAGGGTTATATTAATAATTTTATTGTTGAGAAGGTCGATAAGCTTCAGCTCCAGAACAAAGATTTACAGTTCACAGTGTAAACGTTATAGTTTGGTGCTATTTCGCTTCAAACGCTCGCTTTATACGCGCGTCCTATTCGCTTTGGATTCAACACGTTCAAGCGTCAAGTCATCTTCATTTATATAGCGCTTTTAACAATGTAGATTGTCTCAAAGCAGCTTTACAGAGATAAGCGTATAATTTAAGGCAACAGAGATTGTTTCGGCTGTACAGCAGAGTTAAGTTATTTCCATCTAAAGTTAGTTTTAATTGATTTGCTTCCGTCGCAATGATCATTTGTTATTAAATTAGGGGCCGCTAAGACGACACCATTCTCTCTACACAGACTTTAAATGCGAACCTGTGAGAAACACTGATGGCGTTCACATGCGCATTTAGAATGGGTTCTATAGTTATGTGCGTTTGAATATACGCAGGTTTGGAATTCCCTACAAGCCAAGCCTAAACAGAATACTTGTCTTTCCTTATAAATTTTGATAAGGAATTTTATTTTATTTGTTGCTTTGGGGTAGGACTGCGAGACGAATTTTCCCGACAACGCCTTATCTGTAGAGTGGTAGCGGGATCCTCCATAGGGAGAGACTAGTTGGCACTTCAGCACTGCGTTGTCATCGGTCCAGGCGAAGGTCCTTCGTCAGATCTGGATACGGCCTGGATCCGGCAGGCTGCAGGAAAACCTCGGGATAAACACAGACACTAAAATTAGCGTAGATGCCATTCTTCTCATGATGTAACGAGTACATCAGGATTTTTGGGAAGTGTTCCCGGTTCCGGCTGACCTACTATATGCAGCCTAACATTAAATTATAGAAGTCTATAATGTATTATGTGAAAGCTAGGTCAAAGAGATGTGTCTTTAATCTGGCTTTGAACTGACAGAGTGTGTCTGCTTCCCGGACAATGGTAGGAAGACTGTTCCAGAGTTTTGGTGCTAAATAGGAAAAGGATCTACCGCCAGCAGTCGATTTTGATATTCTAGGTATTATCAACTGGCCGGAGTTTTGAGATCGTAATAGACGTGACGGACTATAATGCGTTAAGAGCTCGCTCAAGTACTGCGGAGCTAAACCATTCAGTGCTTTGTAAGTAATCAGCAATATTTTAAAATTGATGCGATGTTTAATAGGGAGCCAATGCAGTTTTGACAGAACTGGGCTAATATGGTCATACTTCCTGGTTCTGGTAAGAACTCGAGCTGCTGCGTTTTGAACCAGCTGTAGTTTGTTTATTAAGCGTGCAGGGCAACCACCCAGTAGAGCATTACAATAATCTAGCCTTGAGGTCATGAACGCATGAACTAACTGTTCCGCATTTGTCAATGAGAGCATATGGCGTAATTTAGATATATTTTTAAGATGGAAAAATGCAGTTTTACATATACTAGACACGTGACTTTCAAATGAAAGATTGGTATCAAAGAGCACACCCAGGTTCCTAACCGACGACGAAGACTTAACAGAGCAGCCATCAAGTGTTAGACAGTATTCTAGATTATTACGTGAGGAAGTTTTTTGTCCAATAATTAGAAACTCTGTTTTTTCAGAATTCAGAAGTAGGAAATTACAAGTCATCCAATTTTTTATATCCGCTATGCATTCCGTTAATTTTGTGAATTGGTAAGTTTCGTTAGGTTTTGAAGAAATATAGAGCTGAGTATCATCGGCATAACAGTGAAAGCTAATGCCATGTTTCCTAATGATATCTCCTAAGGGTAGCATGTAAAGCGTCGAACTAGACGCGGATACGCGCGAATTTGACGCTCTATTCGCGTTTGGTGGGAGCGCAGAATAATGAACAGGCTGCGATGTCAAGATTGCATTGCTGGAGTGTGTGTGTGTGTGTGTGTGTGTGTGTGTGTGTGTGTGTGTGTGTGTGTCAGAGAGCGGGCGCCGGGGCGCGATCGAACAGTGGAAACATAAAAACATACTCCAATTTGTTCATACAGGACATAATTAAAACTGCAAAGTGTTTAGCCTACCTATATTTGTGTAAAACACAACATTGTGCTTTTGTCAAACTGTAAACTCTTGTCAAACTGTAACCTACAACTGTCACCCAACCAAAATCACACACACACGCTGTTTAAAAGCCAAAATGACAACCGCAATGCATTGCAATGGACGAGGAAGCAGAGAATGTCCAAGTGTATTGGGTTAGCTATGCGTACTGTGATTGGCTCATCGCGTTTGGGGGCGTGGCTTAGCCATTGGTCAATTAGCATACATGCGCAGGGAAAAATAAATGTAGAAATGTGGAAATACAGAAATAAATAAATGTAGAAATGTGGAAATACAGAAATAAATAAATGTAGAAATGTGGAAATACAGAAATAAATAAATGTAGGAATAAATAAATGTAGAAATAAATACATATATAAATATATAAATAAATAAATATATAAATACATACATATATAAATAAATGTAGAAATGCATAAATAAATAAATAAATACATGTAAAAATACAGAAATAGCCATTTATATTACCAAAATGTATTTATTTTTACTATTATTTCTGCATTTATTTATTTATTTCTACTTTTATTTATTTATTTATTTTTCGTTTTGTCATTTTTAGTCCTTCATACTAAATAGTGTAATGACACCTTTGCCATTAATATGTGTATAACCAACTGAAAAAAGCACAAATGTCAGGGCATGTCAAAACATCTCAAGGACCCCAAAAACACCTTAGACCTGTTGGGAATTTCTTTTCCTTCTTCAAAGCAGAGACCAGGAGATTTTGGGATATCGTTCAAGCAGAAGTTATTCTTTATTGAGCGTTGCTGCAGTTCGTCCAACAATCTAATCTAAAGTAACTTTACATGGTATCTTATAGGCATTTTAGGAGGAGGGACTGCTGGAGGTGGAGAAAAATTCAAACAAAGCATACAAAAGTAGGGAGTAGTTTATTATATCAAGCGAAAACCGGTTTGGCAGGTTATCTGGCTTGCTCAAGAGCAGGGGCGGATCTAGAAAAATATTTATGGAGTGGCGAGAGGGGGGCAGGAATTTTTGAGGGGTGGCAACATATGGCAAAAGTATATATACTGAATTTAAATCACAGTTAAATTGGCCATAACTTTTAATACGTTGCTGCCAATAAGGATGGGTATCGTCAAGGTTTTAACGGTATTACTACTCTTACCAATACTCCTTATCGATCTGGTACTTTAATGGTATTCTTATCGGTTCTTTTTGTTATATAAAAAAAAGGGGGAAAAAACTATTATGAACACATTTAATATTGCTTTATATTTTGAAATGTAAAATAAATATCTATAGCAAAAGAAAAAGCAATGCTTTAACAAAACAAATAAAACATGTATGTTATGCAGAAGGGTGCAGGCTTTTGTGTTTTATATTCAGAAGACATAGGACACCAAAAACAAAGTACAAACACATGGTCAAACAAAAAAAGTATACAATTAAACAAATATACAAATTATATACCCAGTGCTTTAATTTCAGTAATGTCGGCATTACTGTTCAGGAGTAATATGGGCTAAAAAGACATCTAATAAAGTCAGATTTAAAATAACACTGCATAGTTTATCATAGATTAAAGTTATAAAAGCCAAAAGTATTCATTCAAGAGCTGCGACTGATTTTCTCTTTGCCTTTTGTTGTTTGGTTCACATTAATGGAGCAATCGTCAGCAGGTTTATTAGACTGCTGCCCCTTTAAGACCAAATGCAGATCGAATCATTATTACGCATCATATTTTCTCCCAACTATTAACGCCCATTTAAGACATAAACTGTATTTAAGTGAATAAACTGTTTAAGTGAATCTCCAAGACAGCCATTTTGACATATTTGATCGTTTAGATGTGCACACGAAGCCCAAAATATACGTTGCTTGTCTCGGTAGTTGAACTTTTCTATTGTAAAACAGTCAAATATATATATAAAAAATTCTACTTACATTTTACCAGGCATTCGTTAACTTAGGCTATTTAATCATTTTGACATTGATGAGCTAGACCGCTGAACTTTTAGTCTTCCTAACAACAAACAGAGCGTTGCGTAATGTAGTGCATCAGAGCAGCATCAATAATAATATCAAGTGAATCTCTTATTTGCATCTTAAGTTTATTGTCAATAATAATGACAGGTTTGCGAACGTGAACTCGGTGAGCTCGCGCAAAACACATCTTCAGCACAGCGACTCATTTAAACGCCTCTGATTGGCCGATGTGATCAACAGACATGTCTGTGATTGGCTACAATGCTCAACGCTGCAAAAGCACGTCAAAAGTACCTTCAATGCAAAGGGAAAAACTAAAAACATTCGGGGCTTAAGCCCCCTTAGCCCAGCCCAGCGCTGCCCCTCAATATTTTATATTTTTTGTTAAGCTGTTCTTGTCTTTACTAAAATCAAAATTAGGCCAATCAAAGGGAAGAGTGCTCTTACAAATCACGAGGGAGCGATTTGACCGCTGATTTTGGCTAACGTAATTAGGGATGGGAATTGATAAGAATTTAACGATTCCGATTCCATTATCGATATTGCTTATCGATCCGATTCCTTATCGATTCTCTTACCGATTCTTATTGGGTGAGGGAATAAGTACAATTTTTTTTGTATTAACTCGCTTTAATATCTGATCAGAAGACACAGCACAGAGTATACACAAATTATGTGTAGCAACCTCAGAACAAACCTAAAAGTAGGTGAGCTACTTCTCAAAGTAAAGTCCAGGGACCTATAGCCTAAGGCAGTGTTTCTCAACCAGTATGCCATGGCACGCTAGTGTGTGCCTTGAAAGATTATCAAGAAGAGTGCCTTAGGATTAGGAAATTGATAATTTTCACATTCATTGGTCCGGACAAAAAAATAAATAAAACTGCCATTTATGTGCCATAAAAACTAAAAACACAGACTGAAAACAGTTAAGGAAGAGCTTGTGTCTTTTGGAGTATTAACAGTGCTCATTTGGATTAGGCTATGGGCTTTATGCACAGCTGCACTTCTTCCTGAACTTCAGGCAGGTCCTTTGTTTCCTGTCTGCCATTATTGGACAAACTAATTAATCCAGGTGTGCCTGACCACCTGGATTAATCAGTTTGTCCAATAATGTCAGACAGGAAACAAAGGACCTGCCTGAAGTTCAGGAAGTAGTGCAGCTGTGCATAAAGCCCATTGAGTTACTAAAACAATCTTTGTCAAATAATACACGGGTTTTCTTCACATTTTGAACGTTTTTGTTTCCATTTGTTTAATTTCAAGATCTGATGTGACTTATCCATTGTTGTTTTTACAGCTACAAAGGTGGAAGCACTAAATGATATTCAGTCACATTAACATTTAACATTAAATAAAGCACAAAAATAGTACCTGATATTATCATTGCCACACTTTGAGATTGTTGTTCCAGCGCGACGTCGCAGTAAAATAGGATCCGTTTCAAATAGAATCGCCGCGTGTCGCGGCTGGTTAAACTTTGATTAACATGGAAAATGATACTTTTTATCGCGTGTCGCGCCGTCGCGTCGAGTAGGGTCTGCCTGCAGAGCCGGAGGCTGCATTTTCAGGACCCCACTTTTAGGACCGCATTTCTAGGACCCTAGGTTTTTAGTGACAGCGCCACCTACCGAATTAGAGGACCAGCGAAGATGGATGACAATCAAGAGTGTGAGTATCAAATGCGAATACATTTTTACAATTGCGATGCATTTAATTGGAAAGTTAACGTAGCAAACGTGATGGTGATTTGCTAAATAAATAGTCTTGAATGCATAGCCATAGTATTTAGCCTCTAATGCTTGAAAATGAATTGTTAGCACGTTCATAACGGAACTGTTGCGTGATAAGCCTGTGTTGACTTATTGACAGCACAATAAAACTGTAGCATGTTCGTTCTGAAAGCTTGTTAATTACTCATTGTTCTTCCATTTTAATTAAGTTAAAATAATCGTAATGTTTTCACTGTCACGTGCTCACAGTCAGCCTGTTTAACGTTACCCACAATACATGTTATGTGTAGAATGCGTCTACATGCGTCTCTTCATTTTGACATGGTTTTATAATGTGTGCTTTAAATATTATATACATATGTAAATGTGTGTGTATGTGTATATATATATATATATATATATATATATATATATATATATATATATATGGTCAGAAAAAAAGTCGTGTCAATGTTATTTCTATTCAGATTTCTCAATTGAGATGGGCTTTATTGACATGAGTGTTTCTAGAACCTTTGTTCCCACAACATCAAAACCTTTTTTTTTTTTTTTTTTTTTTTAATCTTTGAACAGTATGCAATAATAGTATTATGAACATTAATTGATATGTGTGCACTGTTTGGTAACTAAGAAAAAAAAATTAAAGAGTAGAACATGTTCAACTAAATGTTCCTTATTTAATTCACTTCTCTTTCTTTCTTTCTTTCTTTCTCTCTCTCTCTCTCTCTCTCTCTTAGGAGTCAGTGATGATGTTGTCCATGAAGTTCTGTTTGTGGTCCACATCATGAACAAATTTGTTTTTGTGTGTGTGCAAGTTCAGTTATTATATATTATTTTGTAAAATATTTTGTGTGTGCAAGTTCAGTTGTTATATATTATTTTGTAAAATATTTAGTGTGTTCAAGTTGAGGTGTGATATATTATTTTGTAAAATATACACAATCTACCCCCAGAGTCATCCTTGTCTTCCCTCTATACTTGAAAATGTGGTCGATCTAGTGACTGAAAATACTATAACATGATTCCTTGTTTATTTTACTTGAGTTATTATATTATGCTAGACCCAATAATTTCTCAACATTCCTAGGAACCAGGTTTAATTGCAATAAATAAAGTAGTATTTGGGTGTAATAAAACTGTAAAACTCTAATGTAGTTAAAACTGGGTGGGTGGAAATACTGCCTGGCACAACTAGGGTCCTGGAAATGCGTTCCTGAGACTGCGGTTCTCCGAGTCGGTAGGTGGCGCTGTCACAAAAAACTAGGGTCCTAGAAATGCGGTCCTAGAAGTGGGGTCCTGAAAATGCAGCCTCCGGCTCTGCAGGCAGATAATATTGGTCGCGTCGCATGTAGTTAGGACGCGGTCAGAGCGCTTCTGCCTCGATGCCATGTTTGCTCATAGTGTTTGCTACGTTCTGAACCAAAACAACGCAGCACGTGTGTGACGTCATGTCACATTTGAACGAGCGGAACCGATAAGCGGAATCGTTAAAGGGCACCTATTATGCCCCTTTTTACAAGATGTAATATTGGTCTTGGGTGTCCCCAGAATGTATTTGTGAAGTTTCAGCACAAAATTCCCCACAGTTAATTTATTATAACCATTTGAAAATGTCATTTTTGGGGCCTGTTTTAAAAAGAGCTGTTTTGGTCTATACCACTTTAAATGTAAAAGAGCTGCATATCCCCGCCCTGCTGCTGGACCTAGATGATGAAGAGACTCCGGCACAGAATAAACAAGAATGAGAATAGACTAAACGTCTCGGAATGGTTATTTGATACATTTATGTACTTACAAAGTTTTAATCGCGTCCCCTTTGCAATTATGGATGTGCAACACACACACACAAAAACTTTCGCGCATTTTTTTTAAACTAACTTAAACACGCTTATGTGGCAAATATGAGAAGATGGCTAATGTTACAGAACCAGAAAACAAATGCTGTAGGGAGATAGACGTTTATGAGAGGTATTCATTTTACATTTGTTATTGCTGTAAAAAATAATGTAACGTTACGTGACATAAAACAGTCTGACGTTGTTTGGTGAGACATCCTATGACGACGACAATAAATAGCTTTAGACGCATTTGTTGTTGAACTGGCTGACATCGATTGAAATGACTATTTGCTCAAAAATAATAAAATACACTTCTTCTGGAGGTGACGTTGGATCGCGAACAGTATGAGCAAAAACCATACACATGCACACTTGAGGATTAACTTTGACCCTCGTTCACTAAACAGTCAGTCAGAACATGATTCTCGTATTTAGGAAGTTTAAGTGGCGCCTTTTCTTCATAAATAAAATCCATCCGCTGCGTTTTCAGTGGCTCTGATGTCAGTGAAGACTAGTATGTCCATTCTTACATCCCACAACGGAAGACCTACACTTCTTAGGAGACATTACCGGCTGTCGTTGAAACAATGGAGGATGCAGATCACCGAGGGCGGGGTCTATGCCAAAACCAGATGTCAATCAAATCACGTCGGTGGGGCTTAGCTCATTTCTACGTCACAATGAGGAAAATCTAGAACAGGGTGTTCTGAGACAGTGCTTATGATTTATTGAGATAGTAAAAAAACTACTGGGTGGATTTTTATCATTCTAGGGTGGTTTTGCTCACACACTGCCAACACACATTTATGTTCAAACACCATGTAAAAGTGAATTTTGCATAATAGGTGCCCTTTAAGCAGGCATGCTAACGGTTCCAAGGAATCGATTCACTGGGCACCGGTTCTGAAGAAGAACCGGTTCTCGGTTCCCATCCCTAAACGTAATAGACTCGTTGTTTTTGCTGATGCTGATCGTCTTTAGCATACAATACATTCATTACAAATGTAACTTTAAGTTAAACGTGTGTTTAAACTACACCTGGGGAAACTCACTTCACCTTCAGAGTCTCTGTCCGGGGCAGCTCAGTCTAGTCGGGTTGCAGGACCACCGCACCGCAGCAGACTTGCTGTGTGTGTGTGGGGCGCAGATAGAATTTTTTAACTGGGGGGGACCAAGCTGTCAGCAAATGATTTAAACTCAATTCGTTATATTCGTAATTTGGGCTTTAACTAGTGCTCAAGTATGCATAATTTGGGCTAATGATTTGCATTAAAAAGCCATTGGGGGATTGTTATTTGAAATCATGGATAAACAACAATGACCAAAGGTAAACAAAAGCCTACCTGATCACCACTAGCAATGCATGATCAGATTTGACTAGTATGCCAATCACCCACCAAAACTTCATGTCTTTAGCAAAGTATGTTTTTTTTAAACATTTGCTTATCTCAGCATACAAAGTCTATCATTATGAACAAAAAAGCAAAGAACCTATGTGCAAATAATAATAATACTAATTGTTTGGTTTTTGAAAAAACGAAGTGATTGTTTTTTGTCTCTTCATCGCCTCTTCATCTGACATTTATACAGTCATTTATTTTCAGTTCAGAAAATCACCGGTTCAGCTCAGAAATAGGGGCTGTTAACACCTGGCCACTTCATGCGTTTTCTGTGATGGGATAGCTATCCGATCGTGAAAAGACCAGGTGTAAATGCCCTCCGAAACGCATTCGAGACAGATTTGAATCCGATCGCTCAAACCACTTCAGGAGGAGGTCTGGGCCGCATTCCAGACGAAACTGGACAAGTGTAAATGCATCTGGTTGTTGAAACCATATATGTAAGTTTTACTCCTTCCAAAAATGCTAAAAAATAAACGTGTGAGAGCGTGTTATAGGCTATATGTAATGTTATAGCCAGATATGGCGACGCTACTGGAACAGCATCGCCGCAGACGAGAAGCTAAACATATTCATCAAGCAAACTATCGCAAATCAAAGTGAAAGTAAGTCACAGACGCGGGACCAAGCGCGGGAATTGAAGATCGGATTTAAATCCGTTTTGCAAAAACACGTTTATGTAGGCTATAGTGTATACACATAATGTAGCGAAAACAGTGATTAATCCCCTGTTTTACCGATTTTTGTCGCGTTTCGTAGGGATAGTGAGGGCGGGGGACGGATCGGGTCACTATGAATCTGGGGGGGTCATGTCCCCCCCGTCCCCAGTGCCATCTGCGCGCCTGTGTGTGTGTGTGAGCCAGACTGAGCGAAGAACGCCGCTCTGCACGTTTGAATCAGGGACGCAAGTATTTGAGGGGCAGGGGGGAGGGGCGAATGATACATTTAAAATTAAAAATTAAATTGTTCACTTTTGGTAAATGTATTGGACATAGTGGTGGGTTGTTTTTGTAAGTACAGTTTTTGGATCATCAAAGTTAGGGGGGCAGCTGGGGGGGGGCAAGACTCTAGATCCACCCATGCTCAAGAGAAACAAACCCAATAAGCATAACACTCTATTGCATTGCTAATCCAATCAGCCTAATGATTCAACGTCTGGGCCAGGGGCTCCGAAAGCCATTTGCAGAACAAAAGGTGAGAGTCTCAGTGATCTGATCCATTTAACTTACAATAAAAAGAAAACAGGACTGGCAGAAACTGTTGATACCATTATCCTAACCTAACCTTAAAAAGCTAAATTCAATGTACTCAACTTTTACTGTTGCAACCTAAATTAAACGTTTAATAAATTTGTAATACAACATTTGCCATTTACATTTGACATTTACATTTGTTCTAATAACTCTCACAAAATACAAATTTAAACACTTAAAAGTTCATTCTTGTAACTTGATCGTTACAGGCACATAGCATATGATCTTTGTAGTTTTTCTGTAATTGCATGCTTCTGTAAGATCATTATCTTGTGTGAAGCTAGAGTGTTTGTGATGTTACCCAGGGCCAAAGCCGTATTTTTGGCCAATTTCTGTACAGAATCCGACAGGCTTCTGACTTGATCGAGAGCCTGCATGACACCATACGATGGGATTAAGGCTCCAAGAGTTCTTGACCACCACGTTTGAACACAAGTGAGTCCTGGAATGCAGCCATCTTTGTTGGTAGAAGGAGCTGAATTATGTAACTGTGGAGAGCTTGGGGTGGAGTGTGTATTTTCTCTGATAGCTGGCAGAACATACACCAGGGTGCGCCTGCCGTTGAATTTGCTGGGTAGGATGCTGTAGACAGAAGTTCCACATAACCAAAAAGTGCCAGTTGGTGGAGGAATCATACACAACTGATTTATTGCAAAAAGTTTCGGTAGGGATGGGTTCCTGGAGAGACACTCGTTTAAGTCATTTTCCTGTTTTTTTTTTGTAGTAGTAACGTACACATGGGATTCATCTGTTCCTCTTTCAATCACAAAACTGCAACTTTCACGAGGAATTTCACCCAGTGGAGTCAATGCTGGAGTATAATTTTTCATGCACCAATAGAACATTATTGGCAGGAGTAGATCTGTCATGATGGGAGTAGCTGAAGTTAGGTTGCAGGATGGTAGTCCAGGAATGCAACACGGAGTAGCTGGAGGAATTACGTTGTGACATGTATCCTTGTTGTATATTCCACTGGTATGATGATCGAATGAGGTACACGTGTCACATTTGGAGATAGGGTGTGCCACCCATGGGATCCCAAGTGAAAAAAAAGTGCACTAAAATACATTTTATTTAAGTGCACTTAGTACACTTCCATAATACACTTTCATAATGTACTTAAAGTGCTCTATTTTCGACACACTTATTTTGCACTTAATATACTAAAAGCTTATCTTTAGTACTGCTTAATATAAACTTAAAATCATCTTAGTGTACTCAATTGTGCTTTTTTGAGACACACTGAAGATGAATTTAAGTGTATTTTTAATATGCTATTTTATATTTTTAAAAAATGTATTTTGTTACCACTTTAAGTATAATTGAAATCATCTTTAAATACAATAATAAACTATTTAAATTATAATAATAATAATATTAAATTATATACAAATTATACTTAGAATGTATTCCTAGATTAAAAAAAGTGCACTAAAATACATTTTATTACACTTCCATAATACACTTCCATAATGTACTTAAAGTGCTCTATTTTCGACACACTTATTTTGCACTTAATATACTAAAAGCTTATCTTTAGTACTGCTTAATATAAACTTAAAATCATCTTAGTGTACTCAATTGTGCTTTTTTGAGACACACTGAAGATGAATTTAAGTGTATTTTTAATATGCTATTTTATATTTTTAAAAAATGTATTTTGTTACCACTAAGTATAATTGAAATCATCTTTAAATACAATAATAAACTATTTAAATTATAATAATAATAATATTAAATTATATACAAATTATACTTAGAATGTATTCCTAGATTAAAAAAAGTGCACTAAAATACATTTTATTACACTTCCATAATACACTTCCATAATGTACTTAAAGTGCTCTATTTTCGACACACTTATTTTGCACTTAATATACTAAAAGCTTACCTTTAGTACTGCTTAATATAAACTTAAGATCATCTTAGTGTACTCAATTGTGCTTTTTTGAGACACACTGAAGATAAACTAAAGTGTATTTTTAATATACTATTTCATATTTTCAACAAATGTATTTCGTTACCAGTTTTAGTATAATTGAAACCATCTTTAAATACAATAATAAACTATTTAAATTATAATAATAATAATTTGTAATTATATACAAATTATACTTATAATGTATTCCTAGAATAAAAAAGTACACTAAAATACTTAATTAGTACACTTCCATAATGTACTTAAAGTGCTCTATTTTCGCGCACTTATTTTGTACTTAATATACTAAAAGCTTATCTTTAGTACTTCTTAAGATAAACTTAAGATCATCTTAGTGTACTCAACTGTGCTATTTTGAGACACACTGAAGATGAACTAAAATATGCTTTTAACATACTATTTCAGCTTTAATTTATTTTATTTTGTTACCCCTTTTAGTACAATTGAACCCATCTTTAATGCAGTTTTAAATACACTTAAATTATTTAAAATTTAAGAATATATAATATATACAAATCATATTTATGTATTGCTCACATATTTTTTTATATAGTAAATCATTTCAAATATGTTTTAATACTGTGAACAGTACCTTTATAAAAAAATTAAATATGTTAATGGTGTATTAAAACACACAGTAAAAAAAATATTTGTATAAAACACACACACTTTGAAAGCTAGTAAACTTCAATGTATTACCCAGTGTACATAAGTACAGCAGCATATGTAAACTGTAAAAAACAAAATACATTAACATAAAATACAGTGATCTGCAGAGGTATTATAAACAACAACAAAAAAAAATAACTTCAATAAACCTAACTAGTCAATAAAGTGCAGTCATTAATAGCTGCAAACAGTTACAGTACTGTTACTGATTGGTCTTTGAGTTTGCCTCATTGTTGCATTTCCTTTCGAATCAGTGCTCGCACCTCAGACTTGTTGGAAATTGTTTGATCACAGTGTCTATGAAAGGGGAAAAAGATGAGTTTATTTTATATTAAAGCAAAATTAACCTCTGTTAAAAAAGTAACTGTTCCCTATCAAAAGGGAACTTGCACTGCTTCGATGATGCTATTGGGGAACAATGTTCTCTAGGCGCCTCTTTAATTCACCTGAGTCGCACTAGTCGTGTCATAGGCTGTCGCCAGTCAAATTCTATTGCTGTGATTGTACAGCTTTTCAAACACCGGTTCACATGGAGGGTGTTCCCATAGCATCATCAATGCAGTGTCTCATTCCCTGTTCTCAGGGAACAGAGGTCGTAACCTAGACGTTTTTTATTACAACACAGTGTTTTGACATTTCCTTTTATGTCATACAATTTTCCTGTTGTACATACAAGGTGAAAAAGACATACTGTTAAATGTATTATAAATGCATTAAAGTATATTTGTTTTGTACTAATAACATACTTAAGTAAATATTTATTACATTTAATAGTAAGTCTTTTTCACCTGGTAAAAATGGAATTCTTTGACATAGCATGTAATGCTTAGTTCATATATTTTAACAGTAGACATTTAATATAAAATGTTAATGTAATTCAGAAAAGGAGTTAATAAAATAGCTCTTGAACAACTGTGAAGTCTACATATGTCACTGTATCACAGCAAAAAAGGGCAATTTAGGCTAACTGTTTAACTGAAAAAGTATACCCAGCCAACAAGAATAATAATTAAAATGTACAACAAATGCTAATCTTGTTTTAGTCAGCCCCCTTTGAGAGCAAAAAAAAAGTTATCCCCTTGCTCATCACCCCCAATTTTGGCAAGTGCTGCATACATGAAATGCCCAAAATAAAAAGGTTACTGCTCATAAGTAATTCTGAATAGAAACATAACACACATACATTTAGAAAGTCAACCCTTGAGAGTTTATAGTTCAAGACTCAAAATTAACCAGACTGTTATTAATATTGAGATATATAAGCTCAAACATATTTTGAACTAAAATAATCTGGGATCACCAGTGATCCCTGTCAGGTAATTATGTACAGAAACACAAACTTTCAAACTCTTCAAAGAGTTAAGGAAATTAGAAGTAGTGCAAAATATTGTAAGCCATGACAAGTGACTTGCAGCTGTCCCCAAAAAAAAAAAAACAATTAAATAAACAGATTTTTACATGAATGAACACAAATTAGACTAGACTAGGAAACTAGGAAAAAATGTTGGAAAAAAACGCCTCGGTTACGACTGTAACCTCGGTTCCCTGAAGAGGGAACGAGCGTTGCGTCGAGTTTGACGCTATGGGAACGCTTTGCGTGATGATGTCTTGAAGCACATGTAAAATCAGTCCAATGGCGTGGCGGAGCGTCAGATGCGGGTGATGTCACGTACCAGGAAACTATAAAGCCTGCTTGAAAACAGAGAGCGACAGCTTCGTAAAAAGTCTGAAGTAGCCGCTGACAGGCATGAAGGAGATATGGCAAGGTGACGCAACGCTCGTTCCCTCTTCAGGGAACCGAGGTTACAGTCGTAACCGAGGCGTTCCCTTTCAAGGGAACTCGCGTTGCGTCGAGTTTGACGCTATGGGAACGTCTATACCAACGCCACCATAGCTACGAATGTCTGTCCTGTGTGAAATCAAGTGAGCAGCACTAGGAAGACAGAACATGAGACCCTGGAGTAGAGTCCAAATCCAGAGAGTAGAACCTGACGAATGTGTGCGGTGAGGACCAGCCTGCCGCATCACAAACGTCCTGTAAGGAAACTCCTGATATAAGGGCCTTGGAGGCCGCCATACTCCTAGTAGAGTGCGACCGGACAGCCATAGGAGAAGGCTGTCCGGCTGCTTCATAAGCAAGCGAAATGGCCTCAACCACCCACTTGCTCATCCTTTGCTTAGACACTGGATATCCCTTGTTAGGGGACCCGAAGCACCCAAATAATTGGTAGTTTTAAGCCACAGGGCAGCTCTGTGGACATAGCGTCTAACGCCCGAACTGGGCAAAGCAAATAGTTCTTTCCTGGTCCGTGAAAAGGAAGAGGACAGAAGGCCTGCAGAAAATAGTTAGAAGGAACAGAGCTTTCAGTGTCAAGAACTTCTCTGGAGCCTCCTCAATAGGCTCAAAAGGGGCCAGGGAAAGGCCTTGCAGCGCAAAGGACAAACCCCATGGAGGGACCCTAGAGCGAACTGCAGGCCTCAGCCTCAAGTGCCACGAAGGAAACGAGATACCAAGGGGTCTTTCCCCACAGAGATTCCACCCAAAAGCATGTGGTAAGCACCTATGGCCGCCACATAAACCTTTAAAGTGGACGGGGTCAGACCTGCAGTGAACCGTTCTTGCAGGAACTCCAGCACTGTACCAAGTGGGCAGTTAACTGGGTCCAACCGACAGTCACTACACCAAGAAGTGAATACTCTCCACTTCAGGGCATAAAGTTTCCTCGTGGAGGGAGCTCTGGACTGTAGAATGGTCTCAACAACCTCAGTTGAGAGACCTGACACTATGCGCTGGGCCCCCTCAGAGGCCAAGCCCACAGGTTCCACAGTTATGGTCGGGGGTGAAATATCGAGCCCTCCGCTTGGGACAGAAGATCCCTCCTGACGGGTAGCTCCAGGGGAGGCCCGTCGAGGAGAGACACGAGGTCGGGAAACCATACTCTGCCCGGCCAGTGCGGGGCTATAAGAAGCAGGCAAACCCGGTCCCTGCGAACTCTTTCCAGAACTCCCGGGAGCAGAGCAACTGGGGGAAAAGCGTACAGACGTAGCCTCGGCCACGTCTGCACCATAGCATCCAGTCCAAAGGAGCTGGATGCGTGAGGGAGAACCAAAGTGGACAGTGAGACGTCTCTCGAGACGCAAACAGATCCACTTGTGCTTGCCAAACTCCCTCCATATCAGCTCCACCACCTCGGGGTGGAGCCTCCATTCCCCGGGCCTCAGCCCCTGTCTCGACAGAGTGTCTGCTCCTATATTCTGGACCCCGGGGATGTACGCTGCCCTGAGAGACAGCAGCTTTCCCTGGGACCACAAGAGAATATGGCGTGCCAAGTTGCATAACGGGCGCGAGCGCAAACCCCCTTGGTGGTTGATATAGGCGACTACCGATGTGTTGTCCGTGTGAACTAGCACATGGTGTCCCCTGAGATCTGTGAAAAAGCTCCTCAGAGCCCGGAAGACAGCTAACATCTCTAGGCGAATGATATGCCATAAGCGATGATGGTCTTCCCACAGACCTTGAGATGAGCGACCCTCTAGAATCGCTCCCCAGCCCGTGAGGGAAGCATCCGTCGTTAGCAGTTTGCGACGACAAGGAGCTCCCAACACTGGGCCCTGGGACAGGAACCAAGGTTTCCTCCACATAACCAAGGCACGTAGGCATCGCCGCGTGACCTTGATTGTGCGAAATGGGTTGCCCCTCGGGGAAAACCCCCTGGTCCTGAGCCACCACTGCAGGGGCCTCATGTGTAGCAGTCCAAAAGGTATCACGTTGGAAACTGCTGCCATGAGACCCAACAGTCTCTGGAACTGTTTGACAGTGAGTAGCTGGCCTAGCTTTACACTTTTCACAGCTGCAAGGATAGATTCTATATGTGGCGGTGACAGGCGCGCCTGCATCGACACAGAATCCCAAACCACGCCTTAGAAAGTGGTCCTCTGAAGTGGAGAAAGCACACTCTTCTTGGCGTTCAGCCGTAACCCCAACTCTTTCATATGTGCGAGAACGACATCTCGATGTCGAACCGCCACCTGATGCGACTGAGCTAAAATCAACCAATCGTCGATGTAGTTCATAATGCGAATGCCCTGGAGGCGCAGAGGCGCCAGAGCTGCATCCACACATTTCGTGAAAGTGCGGGGTGATAAAGCTAGGCCGAATGGAAGAACTCGATATTGGTATGCTTTGCCCCCGAAAGCAAACCTCAGGAACTTCCAAAGACATGGACGGATGGAAAGAGATCTATCCTTGAGATCTATCGTGACAAACCAGTCCTCGGACCTGATCTGAGGCACGATCTGTCTCAATGTTAACATTTTGAACTTGAGCTGCATGACTGACTCATTCAGAACTCGAATATCTAAAATGGGACGCAATCCCCCGTCCTTTTTCGGAACTATGAAGTACCGGCTGTAAAACACGGTTTTCCTGTCGGAGGGAGGTACATATTCTATGGCCCCTTTCTCTAACAGAGTGTTCACTTCCTGTTCCATAACCAGAACCTGCTCGGGGCCCACCACTGTGGGCAGGACCCCCATAAACCGAGGTGGGCGTTTCTTGAATCGTATCTGATACCCTTTTTCCACGGTCTGCAGGACCCAACGAGAAACATTTGACAGTAGCTTCCACGCTGTCAAAGATTCTACTAGAGGTACCAGTCTCTCGAGACTGACTTCTGGGTTCTGTTGTTGTTGAGTAGTTGGTTCATCGCCCTGTAACGGCGCACCGGCAGGGAACGACTGAACGGACTGCTCTAACACCCTCCTCAGAGGGGGCGGGCATCCCGAGGCCACTACGTTTCCGGGTGGTCCTTGAGATAAGTGCTCGCCGGAGACCGCTGCGCCCTGAAACACCGGAGGTGGCAGGGTTGGCAGAACGGTTTCCCCTTTTTTTTTTTTTTTTTTTTGCGTAGTCGGTTCGTCGCCCTGTAACAGCGCACCGGCAGGAAACGACTGAACGGACCGCTCTAACACCCTCCTCAGAGGGGGCGGGCATCCCGAGGCCACTACGTTTCCGGGTGGTCCTTGAGATATGTGCTCGCCGGAGACCGCTGCGCCCTGAAACACCAGAGGTGGCAGGGTTGGCAGAACGGTCCCCTGAGGGTACCGAAGAGAGACGGGCACCGTGAAAAGAGGTGTTGACCGCTGCACTTCGGGGGGGGGGGGGACTACCCTCATTGTCCTGAGCCCTCGAGCATCAGGACAAAAAATTTTTCTCCAAAAAATTTACTAAGAGAACCAGCCTCTCAAGACTGGTGTAGATGTTACTCGAGCGACCAATTCAGTGCCCTGTATGGCGAACCGGCAGGGAACGACTGAACTGACTGCTCTAGGACCCTCCTCGGAGGGGGCAAGCATCCCAGGACCACTACGTTTCCGGGTGGACCCTGAGATATGTGCTCGCCGGAGACCACTGCGCCCCGAAACGCACAAAGTGGCAGGGTTAGCATAAATGGCAAAGACATCGTGTATAAACACACGCGGAATAAGCCTTGCCCACCAGAGAGATATTTTTTATTTTTTATGTCACTCTGAGGGGCTTATTTAGGCAATGCCGAAACACTTAGGGACGATGCTGTTGCTAGAGAGAGATAGCTCGCGAGCGTCTCTCCCACCTTTGGCATCTCCTCATAACCATGTCTCTTTAACCAGAAAATAGAGGAATAATCAGATATATGTGGAATTAAACACTCTATATGACACTGGTTTCTCCCACGATCTCGACACCTCAGTATGGAGATCGGGGAAAAACGGCAGATTTCGGCGTTGTGATTGTGCACGTGAGGGCAGGAAGCGTTCGTCAAGTTTATTATTTATTTATTTATTTGAACGAACGTCCTGTTTATAAGATTGCCACACAATACATAGTCTATCGACTGCTCTTGTCACTACATCCAGCAATTCTTCAACATTAACAACATCCAGTTCCTCAGAACTGGACAATTGCAGTGTTTGTGTAACCATCAGGGGGGAAGAAACCGCCGCGCGTGCTTCCGCACCCTGATGAGAAACACCGGGTCTATCAGGCAAGGGCTGAGATAAGGCAGAGCCCGTCTCAGACCCCGCTGATAGATCCATTTGCGAACCCCAGGACTGAGATCGCCGCTGTGCCTCGGCAGCAGCGGGACCCGAGCCCTGGGGAGCGCGAGCTTCCCGGAAGAAACTCAGCCGGGATCGGAGCGAGCGCATGGACAGCGCCTCACAATGCACACAAGCCAGCACCCTCGAGTGCTGACTGGGCATGCTCCTCTCCCAAACAAACAATACACAGAACGTGAGTGTCCCTACCCGTAATAAAAACGCGGGCAGGGATGCACACACATTCTGAACTGATCGCTGGATTGCATAATGTGACAGACAACAATAAATAGACAGAGACAGATTTCACATAAAGCGCTACTGAAGACACAGAAGCTGTCGCTCTCTGTTTTCAAGCAGGCTTTATAGTTTCCTGGTACGTGACGTCACCCGCATCTGACGCTCCGCCACGCCATTGGACTGATTTTACATGTGCTTCAAGACATCATCACGCAAAGCGTTCCCATAGCGTCAAACTCGACGCAACGCGAGTTCCCTTGAAAGGGAACTAGGACAAAAACTAAACAGTGAGCTATTTATTTATGCAAACAGCAACTAAAACTTACCAGTAACTTCTGATAGCAGTATCTTCATCTCTTCGAGATTCGACTTGAAAAGCTTGGCTCTGATTGGTCAAATTGCAACAAAAAAGACGTGCTGTTACAGAGTCAAAAATACGACTGGCAAAGTAAATGTAAATTTGTAATACAAATCTTACCTAGAGTCACCGGTTAATGACCGAGGTTCCAAATGTCACGCGTCATGCAAACTTGAAGATGAGGAAAAAAATAAAAACAACACTAACAGTTACTTTTTCTATTAACGTTAGAAAAAAAAATCTAAATAGCTGCTACTGTCATGATCACTCATTAGTTGCAATTAAGAATTCCGTTAATCTTAGAAATAAAAACTGAAATATCGTAGACTAATGAAACCTGAGAGAATGTTATTCCTCTAATGAACGATTCACCAAAACTGTTCACGTTTGAAAAGGTTAATCGCAAAAAAACTCACCTAATCCATATGAATCGCGTGGTTTCCTCCAAGTCCTCTAAAGAAACACGATCGCTCCAGTTTGAATTTAGACTTCTAATCTCTGAATTATTAGAAATATAATCACATTCAATGAACGCACAGCAAGCTCTGAGTGAGGTGTGAGCTCATAATTATCACAAGAACCAATCACAGACGTTCAACAGCTCTGGAACCAATCAGGATTAGTCACGTGTGTTATTCCTGTTTTTCAAATTCAAACAAGTACAACATATTTTTGGACAACATTTAAACATCTTTGGAAAATGTATCTATGATGCATTTAAAATAATATGATGTTGATATCCTTGTGGGAATTTCAGTTGTAAAAACATATCATGTAATGGACAACAGCCTTTACAAGTAGCCTACAAACAAGTAAAAGTGAACAACATTTATTTTAAGTGCTTATTGCAATGCTCAATAATAGTTGACAAATGTTTATAATACATTAGAAGTTGGTACATTATACAAAAAAATCTAAAATATTAAAATGGTAAAATGATAAATATTACAAATATATTGCAATAGGCCTAAGTGTTTAAAGTACTTTAAACACATTAAAAACTTTTTATATTTTAGATTTACCATTTTAATATTTTAGATTTAGCTATGTTCTTACACAAGTTACACAAATGTACTTTAATTAAGAGCAACATAAGTATGTTTTCTTTAAATACACTAAAACTTCACACAAATGGTATGATTGTGTTAGCATAAAAAATTTAACTAAGCATATTTATTACCAATGTACTTGTAGTGCTTTTTTTAGAAATATATTAAAAGTATGCTTGTGTTTAGTATATTTCTTAAAAGTATAATTAAGCATATATTTATTACCAATGTACCTTTAGTGCATTTATTAGAAATATATTAAAAGTATGCCTGTGTTTAGCATATTTATTGAAAGTATAATTAATCATATATTTATTACCAATGTACTTGTAGTGCATTTGTTAGAAATATATTACAATTATGCTTGTGTTTAGCATATTTATTTAAAGTATAATTAAGCATATATTTATTACCAATGTATTTCTAGTATACTTTTTAGAAATATATTAAAATACAATTCAATGTATTTTTTATGCACTTCAAATAAGCATGTTGGTAATACAAATGTATTATACTATTTGTATTTCAAGTATATTTTTAATACATTTAATACTATGTCTTTTTCACCTGGGAGTACCTTATACACTTAAAATCAATTTAAGAATGAGTAATATTTAGTTTATTTTTATAAAGTGTACTTAAATAGCACTTTTGGGAAAATTTAATTTTTGACTATTACATTTTGAATATATTTTAAGTAAAATCAATTTAATTTAAACTTATAATAGCTATCTAAAAGTGCACTAACAATGAACTATTTTTAATGTGTTAAAAATGTACTTGTAAGAAATACACTAATAAAACACTTCTGTGTATTTTTTCAATAGTATATCTTTTTTCTTATGCACTAAAAATACATTTAAAATTTCAATGTTATTTAGTATACTTTCGCAATTACACTTAAGTACTACTTAAGTAAAAATATAATTTTAATTAGTGTATTTATAGTGTATAATTTTTAAACTTTTCTTTAGCACAAAAAAATAGGAATGTACTACAAATGTACTTTCTTGTATTTAAGTGTTTTTTTAGTGCACTCAAGTACACTTTATTTTCACCTGGGATTCCTGCTCCTACTGAAGGTGTGTGTGGCATGCAAACGATCTTTCCAGCAAACAAGGCATTTCTTGATATATTCATCAGCTCTAAGAATATGTTGTTTCTGGGGTCTACACTTTGTGTGATATCCATGATGGTTAGTAGAAGTACGACAATCTTGATCATGTTGAGGATGACTGAAGTTCCCGTAGGTGAGTCTCTGCGTTGTGTATTTTTTTTTTCTTTTCTTCTGTGTTGGTTGTAGTCTTTGCAGTGTGTCTAGTTGTTTCCTGAAGGTTGGGTATTCATATGCAGGTGTGTAGGTCAGTGCATATGGTTCTCGGGATGACCGTCAAGTGGTATCTGCACAGAGTTAAGAAAAAAACAAAACAAAAGAGCAACGGCAACAGAGCAGTATTCGTTCTAAAGACTGCAAACATTAGGGTTGTATCATCTGTTCAATCTGAGTCTGCTATTGTTGTTCCTTCTTTCCCTATTTCTTAATTCATGAGATACCTAAAAGGAACAGTGAGGTGAGGATGGACTAGTGGTTGGGAAGGTCTATAAGGGAATCTTCACCGCAGGGTGGGCCCCCGAAGCCTGTTGCATTCGGTTCTTCCCTGGGCTCCTCACTGGTCCGTGTCCTATCCTATCCCTGTGGGGGGAGAACAACTTTACAGTGTGACACATGAGTCCAGGTTTTCCTTCCCTGACACAATACTGCCGTTGCTGTAATCAACATAACTTGACGTGGTCCTTGCCACTTAGGCTCTAATGGTTTGTTTTGAATAAATTTATCATGACCCATTGACCTGGGACGATTGTGTCTACCTTCTGGTAGAGTCTGCCAACAAGACTCAACTCTCTCTTTGGCACTCTGTACTGACTTTGTGAGGTTTTCACAGTAAGCGATCAGGGCATCTGAGTCAATGTGTACATCAGCATTTCTAAGATCAATAGCACCTGGCATCTGCATTGGGCGTCCAGTAATAATCTCATGAGGACTTAGTCCTACTGTTCTGTTAGGTGACGCTCTCATACTACACAGTACTGCTGGCAGCGCTTCAACCCATGGTACTCCTTCCTGATGCATTTTGCTTAACCTGATTTTGATAGTTCTGTTTGATCGCTCAACCTGTCCTGATGCTTATGGCCTATAGGGACAGTGCAGATTCAACTTAACCTTCAATATTCTAGACACTTCCTTGACTACCTGTCCTGTGAAGTGTGTACCTTGATCTGAGTCAATGCAATCTGGTAATCCCCATTTGGGAATGAAATCAGTGACAAGACATTTAGCGGTATGTGCAGCTGTATCACGCCCTGTTGGATAAGCTTCTATCCATCTTGAGAAATTGTCTATTACTACCAAAACGTCAGTTTTTCCCTTACAACGAGGCAACGATATGTAATCAACTTGCAGGTGACGAAATGGTCCTGGTGGAGCTGGGGTATGTGTTGCTACTGTAGTTGCTGCTGGCACATCATTATTTTTCTGGCATGTAACACATCTCTTGACTGTTTCAGTGGCTACCTGTCTGAATTTTGGATTCCACCATTGATTTGAGAACCAGTGATTCATCGTTGCTGGACCACTTGACCCAAATTGTGTATTTGTTAAGCCAAATATGGCAGCAGTGATTCGGGAGCGACATACTTTTCCCCTTTGGTCCAGCAGCCGGATTAATCAACGGTGGCTCCTTTGTCTAACCATGCCCATGCTTCATATAGAGGAACGTCTTTGTACAGATCAATGATAGATTCAGGAGGCAGAATTGTCTTCTGTGCTGTACTACCTGAACACACTTGTACAGTTACATAGGAACAAGCCTGTTCAGCTGCTACATCTGCAAGAGCATTACCTTTAGCTTCTGTAGTGTTAGTTGTGAGACGTGCTTTCACTTTGATCACCGCTAATGTCTTTGGAAGTTTCATGGCAAGCATAAGATCTTTCACTAATTCAGCATGCTTAACCCCCTGGGGTTGACAAAGAGAGTCCAAATACTCTGTTGACTTTGATCTTACATCAATCGTGCCATACATCAATCGATCCTGTTAAGTGTGTATTTTTTTGTGTATACTCACAATAAAAACAAAGTGTTGTGCTTTTTGCCAAATAAAGAAAAATAAACATGATGCGAGTTCTGCTTTCTCTCTGTCAGTGAAGTCCATTCTGAAACGCGTCCGAAAATGAACTATAACTCAGCTAATACTCAGTCAAACAGGCATACAGTCACACAGGCATGAAGCTTGAATTATCTTCTTTTAAATGAATGTAATTTATATAAAAAACAAATATTCTCAGTTTATGTAATATGTATGAAAAGAGAGAGATGTCAGTCGTTCTCATCTCAGTTTATTATGTCTTAATGTGACCCCGCCAGAGGTGGAAAGAGTAATAAAATATTCTACTCAAGTAAAAGTACTATTACTACAATTTTTTTTTACTTAAGTACAAGTAAAAGTACCGGTCGAAAAATCTACTCAAGTAAAAGTAAAAAGTAGCTCATTTAAAATGTACTCAGAGTAAAAGTAACTGAGTTACTTTTTTAACAGCGGGGGTGGGTTGGGGAGTCCCCCGAGTAGGGTTGTAAAGGTATGAGATTTTCACAGTATGATAACCGACTAATATAATGGTATTAAACAATTATTAAATATAAAAACTGTATTATTAAATTAGGGTTATTATTATCATCAGTTAAAATGACAGTTACAGTAAATGGGATGAAAACAGTATTTTTGGAAACATTTGTTTTGTTTTTTTAAAATTTCAATAAAACATGTCTAATCAACTAATTTCAATAAATGATTATGAATTTGATTAAAGGAGTAGTTAACTTTAAAATGAAACCAGCCCATGATTTACTCACCCTCAAGCCATGTATATGACATTCTTCTTTCAGACGAATACAATCAGAATTATATTAAGTCAAGTCTCCTTCATTTATACAGCGCTTTAACAATATAGATTGCTTTAAAGCAGCTTTACAGAGATAATAGGAGATTACAGTAACAGAGTGTTTTGGCTTTACAGCCGCTCTAGAATAAAGTTATTGTCCAGCTAAAGTTAGTTTTTGATTCATTCATTTTTGATTGATTCGTTGCGAAAAGCACATTAGTTATTAACTTAGGGGGCGCTAACACGACACCGCTTTAACAGAAAACAGAAAACTTTAATGTGTTCTGGCCGTTCATTTGCACGACAACAGTGTTTGGAGCTCGAGAATGTAAACCTTGAAATAGGTTCCAAGGTGCAAGCTTTGAAAATTTTTGAAAAACGCTATCATCTCTGTCTAAACTTAAAAAACGTGAATCTGTGAAAACGCTGACGGCGTGCACATGCGTATTACGTGTTTAATCTATAGGCATGTGCATTTGAATGTGTGCATGCGAGTAGTCTTTTTTTACAAATTGACCTCACCAAATTACTTGTCTGGCCTGCATAATACAAAAAAAAATTTGTCGCTTCCGCGTATCCATGCGAACTGGAATCATTTTGATAATGTTTTATCTGTACAGAGGTGAAGGAAGCCTCTGATATTAATAAACACCATGACGCTTCCTAGCTTGATAATGGCTGTGGATTGCAACCATCAGTTTGAAGCTCATAAAAGTGCATCCATCCATCCATCATAAAAGTGCTCCACACGGCAACGGGGGGTTAATAAAGGCCTTCTGAAACAAAACGTTGAGTTTGTGTAAGAAAGATATTCATATTTAAATCTTTATGAAGTAAAATAACTAGTTTCCGGCCAAACGAACATATGTATTCGACTTAAATCTAAAGCGCAACTTATGCGAGTAATGCGACGTACTGCTGATATTTACGCTACGCCAGGACGCACTACACTACTTCTGACGTCATGAGTTGCGTTTAAGGTGTAAGTAGACTGCGTATGGTGTACTTTTTTGAGCTTTAAACTGATGGTTGCAATCCACTGCCATTATAAAGCTCAGAAGCATCAGAGTGTTTATTAATATAACTCCGATTGTATTCGTCTGAAAGAACAAAGAAGAAAGTTATATAGCCTGCACCTAGGATGGTTTCAGGGCTGATAAATCATGGGGTAATTTTCATTTTAATGTGAACTACTCATTTAACAACTTATTTATCATTAATAATTTATTAAAATGTTCAAGAACAAGACTTCTATGAAATGTATTTAATTCAGAAAAATCCTTTTTGTTTTTATGATTTAAAACAAATATATTATCCAAAACGGTGGTAATCAAATAAAAGTTTAACACATTTTTTTATCCTTTTATTTTTTGGCAAAGTGCTGCAAAACAGATTTACTCAATTAAACCATGGACAAAAATCCTTAAATAATGTTTAAATAATCTGTATTATTATTGTTGTTGTTAATATTATTATGAGAAGTACATTCTATTGTAGGCCCACAACAGTTATGTCATAATTTCTTCGTAGTTAAACCAAACTTTTATTTTGATGGGTTGTAATGAAGTCCTGTTTCAGAGTGTAGGCTATTTGACAAGGTTTTTCCTCAAAGGTCATTTTCTCAGAGCAGCTCTGGAGATGTTCATGTTTTCATGTTCTCATATTGTTTGTGAGATGCTGAAAACACTATTAGCGCGTCGCGTACTTGAGTATGTAGTAGTAGACGAAACGGCTCGTCTCATTCGCACTGATTCACATAGACACGCAGATTATACATTTATGTAGCAGTCTCTTGTGCTTTAATATATAGACTACAGACCATGTCGCAATTTGATTTATTGTACAGCTTTACTTTCATGTGTTTTACGTGACGTCTGCGTTACTGTAGGCTAAATTCCATTTTCATGATAATAATGAAACTCCGGGATTCCCTCTGCATCACAGAAATCCTTCGACCTTAAATTATAAACGGGACATATCTTAATCTGCACGGAGGGATGGTGTTCCCGAACACGTTCTATGTGTTTCCTTCTTTTGCAGCCAATTTGCGTCCACAATTTTTGCAAAATGATTAGGCTATGCTCGAGCCTCGAGGACAACCACGCGTTCGTTTTTCTATATCCAAAGTATCCCCATACTTACCAGGGGTTCGCCTCACGTGTGTGTGTAAAGAATCTGTGTTGTCCGTCTCCATATTTTTTGTGGTTTTTGCGTGTCTGTTCTCCCGCCCTTCAATCAATCAATGCTGAGCACGAGCGCGCGCGCTGTTTTACCCATAGTAGGCTAGTTCATTTTTTTTAATAATGTTTTTTTTTTTTTTTTACTCAGTAACGGATACGTTTTAAAATGTAGCGAATTACAATACTTTAAACAAAACATACTTAAGTAAAAGTAAAATTACAGATTTTAAAAACTACTTAAAAAAGTAGAAATACACAAAAAAACTACTCAATTACAGTAACGCGAGTAAATGTAATTCGTTACTTTCCACCTCTGGACCCCGCCCACGGAGAGCGCGCACTATTCAAACGCAAATGATCTGAGGCGAACCACGCAAACCTATGAAATGCCCACATCAGCTAGATAACACACACCGCGACTCCGCAAGTTATCGGAGTCATGTACTTTACGACGCTGTAAGGAATAATACTATCTTAATAATAATCCTGGAAAATTTACCTCAGAAGTGCTGGAAGCTTCATTTCGAGGATCAGTGGATCCGGCTGAGGAAGAGGTCAGTTATATTTGCTTTGTTCTAATCGCAAGTGTCTGTACGCGCAAATAGACTGTTTAAATATGAATCGCGTTTCTGTGTGTGAATGAATGAACGCACAGATGCGTGCTGTTGTGTAGCTACTACAGCTGGAAAAATACTGTTTCAAAATGAATCGCGTTTTTGTGTGTGAATGAATGAACACCTTTTACCAAACTCTATTGCTATTTTGAGATGAGTAAAACTAATGAATCCCTTTGAATCTTTTGAAATAAATATGATAAAATGAAACTTTAGTTTTTACAAAGAAATATTACACTGGAAATATTGTTAAATTTTTAATTGTTGTTGTAATTGTATAACCTTTTTAATAAAATAGCAAAAATATATACAAGATAGATGTAAACAAAATCTTAAGTCAATATAAGCCTTCTCTTTAAATTATTTTTATTGTGTTTTATTAGTGACACATTTAGGTAGAGAATATATTCCAAAACTTTCTGAAAATACAGTGAGAACAATTAATTGCACAATTACTAGAAATGTTTACCTTGGATATTATACAATTTGCAAGCACAATTTGTGAAAAAAAAAAAAAAAAAAAAAACCTGTGTTTCCAACTGTGAACCAATTATATATATGTATGTATATATACAGTGAGGAAAATAAGTATTTGAACACCCTGCTATTTTGCAAGTTCTCCCACTTAGAAATCATGGAGGGGTCTGAAATTGTCATCGTAGGTGCATGTCCACTGTGAGAGACATAATCTAAAAAAAAAAATCCAGAAATCACAATGTATAATTTTTTAACTGTTTATTTGTATGATACAGCTGCAAATAAGTATTTGAACACCTGAGAAAATCAATGTTAATATTTGGTACAGTAGCCTTTGTTTGCAATTACAGAGATCAAACGTTTCCTGTAGTTTTTCACCAGGTTTGCACACACTGCAGGAGGGATTTTGGCCCACTCCTCCACACAGATCTTCTCTAGATCAGTCAGGTTTCTGGGCTGTCGCTGAGAAACACAGAGTTTGAGCTCCCTCCAAAGATTCTCTATTGGGTTTAGGTCTGGAGACTGGCTAGGCCACGCCAGAACCTTGATATGCTTCTTACAGAGCCACTCCTTGGTTATCCTGGCTGTGTGCTTCGGGTCATTGTCATGTTGGAAGACCCAGCCTCGACCCATCTTCAATGCTCTAACTGAGGGAAGGAGGTTGTTCCCCAAAATCTCGCAATACATGGCCCCGGTCATCCTCTCCTTAATACAGTGCAGTCGCCCTGTCCCATGTGCAGAAAAACACCCCCAAAGCATGATGCTACCACCCCCATGCTTCACAGTAGGGATGGTGTTCTTGGGATGGTACTCATCATTCTTCTTCCTCCAAACACGTTTAGTGGAATTATGACCAAAAAGTTCTATTTTGGTCTCATCTGACCACATGACTTTCTCCCATGACTCCTCTGGATCATCCAAATGGTCATTGGCAAACTTAAGACGGGCCTTGACATGTGCTGGGTTAAGCAGGGGAACCTTCCGTGCCATGCATGATTTCAAACCATGACGTCTTAGTGTATTACCAACAGTAACCTTGGAAACGGTGGTCCCAGCTCTTTTCAGGTCATTGACCAGCTCCTCCCGTGTAGTTCTGGGCTGATTTCTCACCTTTCTTAGGATCATTGAGACCCCACGAGGTGAGATCTTGCATGGAGCCCCAGTCCGAGGGAGATTGACAGTCATGTTTAGCTTCTTCCATTTTCTAATGATTGCTCCAACAGTGGACCTTTTTTCACCAAGCTGCTTGGCAATTTCCCCGTAGCCCTTTCCAGCCTTGTGGAGGTGTACAATTTTGTCTCTAATGTCTTTGGACAGCTCTTTGGTCTTGGCCATGTTAGTAGTTGGATTCTTACTGATTGTATGGGGTGGACAGGTGTCTTTATGCAGCTAACGACCAAACAGGTGCATCTAATTTAGGATAATAAATGTAGTGGAGGTGGACATTTTAAAGGCAGACTAACAGGTCTTTGAAGGTCAGAATTATAGCTGATAGACAGGTGTTCAAATACTTATTTGCAGCTGTATCATACAAATAAATAGTTAAAAAATCATACATTTTGATTTCTGGATTTTTTTTTTTTTAGATTATGTCTCTCACAGTGGACATGCACCTACGATGGCAATTTCAGACCCCTCCATGATTTCTAAGTGGGAGAACTTGCAAAATAGCAGGGTGTTCAAATACATATTTTCCTCACTATATATGTATATATATATATATATATATATATATATATATATATCCAGCAGCCATATCCCCCTGTAGCCCAAGACTGGTTGCCCACTGAAGCTAAGCAGGGCTGAGCCTGGTCAGTACCTGGATGGGAGACCTCCTGGGAAAAAACAGGTTGCTGCTGGAAGAGGTGTTAGTGAGGCCAGCAGGGGGTGCTCACCCTGTGGTCTGTGTGGGTCCTAACACCCCAGTATAGTGACGGGGACACTACACTGCCAAAAGAGCACCGTCCTTCGGATGAGACGTTAAACCGAGGTCCTGACTCTCTGTGGTCATTAAAAATCCCAGGATGCCCTTCGAAAAAGAGTAGGGGTGTAACCCTGGCATCCTGGCCAAATTTGCCCCTTGGCCTCTGTCCATCATGGCCTCCTAACCATCCCCATATACTGATTGGCTTCATCACTGTCTCCTCTCCACCAGTAAGCTGGTGTGTGGTGGGCGTTCTGGCGCAATATGGCTGCCGTCGCATCATCCAGGTGGATGCTGCACATCGGTGGTGGTTGAGGAGATTCCCCCCTTCTATGTAAAGCGCTTTGAGGTCTCAGATAAAGCGCTATATAAATGTAACGAATTATATATATATATATATATATATATATATATATATATATATATATATATATATATATATTGTCCTTGCATTCTTTCTTGTGGCTCAGTGACACACTGAATGAAAGGCTCATTAAGTATGCAGCCCCATTATGCATGGGCATTGTCTCCCTCAGGTGTGAATCACTGAATATTCATGATGGTGTTGGATCGTTGACTCCCACTCGCATATTGCCTTTCCAAACAAAAAGTGTCTTACAAAATTTAAATCAATGTATTGCTTTATGTGAATGATTAGGCAGGATGATTTTCACATAAATTTGAAGAAAAAACTCTAGGCTACAAAATGCATTATTCAGAAGTCTTGTTGACACATATTTAGTATGTGTTTTGTGGCCTTATTTCAGAAACTTAAATGTTTAGTTTTTTCAATAACCATGCATAAACATTATTCTCTCAAAAATGAAAACATGTACACACATTTTGCTCACATATTATGGTAGCCCTGTTTGTGCTAAATAGAGTGTAATTACACCTTTGCCATTAATATGTTTATAAGCAACTGAAAAAAGCACAATGTCAGGGCATGTCAGAACATCTCAAGGACCCCAAAAACACATCAGACCCCAGAGGGTTAATGGGGGATACAGCAGAAGTTAGAAACTGTCTGCTTTGCCAAATGACAACAAAATGATGAATTACCCCAAAAGCATACCTGGAATCTGTGTAGATATTTGCAACCAATCCTGAAGCTAGCGTGCATGCTCTAGTTAAAGCTACCAGTTCTGCAGCCTGAGCTGAAAAATGATCTGGAAGACGACCTGAAGCTACCACCTCAGTAGTGGACGTTACTGCATAACCTGCTTGTATGTTTCCTTCAATTACTTGAGTTGAACCATCAACAAACAACTCAAATTCTGAATTTTCTATGGGAGTTTCTTTTACTTCACTCGTAGGTGTGTATGTTAGCGTAACACAATCATGAGTCATTTCACCTTCATCCTCCAACACAACTTCAGTCATTGCAGACATCATACATGAGGATGGGTTCGTGACTGGTGCACGCTGTAAAACAATGTTCAGGGCTGTCAGGGTAGTTAACCAATTTCCCCTACGAGAGGAGGTGACAGAAGTGACTTTTGCTTGATTCATTAGTGCGGATACTGCATGAGGGCATCTTACCTTTACAGCAGGGGACCTTTTTTGAACAAAGATCTACTTTTAGATTTATCAGTGTGCCGAGATACCAGTCCAAACAGAAAGCCAGTCGCTACTCACAGCGCATCTGCAGATTTAATATGCACAAAACAAACAGAAAAGTAGTAATCCATATATAATGGAGAAGAGCCGACTCTATTTTAAAAAATATAGCCTATATAGAAATTAAATAATTATGTAATAATTAAATATTGAATAATTTTATTTAAAATAATAGTGTGTGTTCATGCTAGTTATAATGCTAGAGTGCTGGTTATAACATGGCAATAAAGAAGAGAGAAAAAGAGGGACCAGTTTAAGCCTTTCAGTTAGGCCTAGGCCTATTTATTTTTCTGAATATATTTTTTTTATTTATTTTTTTAATATGGGTTCTATTATATTATTGTTTTGAATGTTGTTTCTATACATTAAAAATATGTAATTTAAATGGAAAGGTTTAGTTTTTTTTATAACAAATCAAGGCATTTAAAAAAAAAAATTGTTAGACATTGTGAGTCTGATTTCGTTTAATAATTTAATTAGAATTGTTTTTTTACACCTATCATAGTCAAAGTCATAGTTAAAACATTTATTTTCTAAATAGCCGTTTGTGACCCAAAAGATCTTTTCAGTGAGCTGAGTCAACGAGCCGGAATGCCAGGGAGTCCTTACTAATAATGTTGCTAAAATCCTGGCTGAATTCAGATTAGCGTCCTAACATACTACTCTTGCTATTTCTGATATGTATTTGAAATAGTATCAGGCGCGGATTTATGGTGGGCACGATTGATCGGTGGCCCACCCAATCAGATTAATAAAAACAATTTACATTTTTAATTTTAATAATAATTAATTATAATTGGAATAATTTGAAAATAATACAATGAAATAATTTCATTGTAATAGTTTTTTAGAATGTTTAATAGTTTTTTTAAATAAAAATGTATGTACAGTAGCTACGAAAAATAGCTACAAAATAAAAATATTATGTTGACATATCGTGTCAGTTCAGTGATGCTATCACGCAACACCACGGGCGCAGGCGCGTTTCGGAAAGTTTTCCGTCACAGCGGCAACCTAACTGAGCTATGGCTAAACAGCTGTCATTGAAACATAAAAAAAAAAAAAAAAAACACGTCTAGATGATGATATAGGCTACTTCTGGACCATGTCATACCTGAGGAGGAGGAGGAGGATGGTCGTGAGACACTTAACGTTAGTGGCTTTTTCATCAAAAACATACTCACTATTTGTATTTCAAATGATCCAGAACTTATTCAGCAACTTTTATTTAAAAAAGTTTTGTCAGCATTGCGATTCTCTTTGTACACATACACTCTTTAATAAACGTTTTAACACAATTTAAACAACGTATCATTCAGTGCTACTTCTATAAATAGTTTAAGTTGCTCAAGCAAGTGGTAAAATATTTAACCATGTACTTATATTAAAATCGCAAAGATTTTAAATTAAAACTTAAAATTGACAAAAACAGCCGACTCTCATGCCTTTTCTTTTGCATTTAAGTTTTAATACAATAAATCTTGCATGTCACAAAGAACTTGTTTTTTCACCTCCACGAATGAGACAAGTGTTCATTATGTCGCCTTGTTGAGGTAAATTGTAGTTTTCCTTGCTTTACCCCGGTCTTAAAGTTGGCTAGCCTTAAAAAGATGACTGTGAAAAAGAGTATAATTAAATTAAATGCATTTATGGTGAGATTACTACATTTTATTTAATCAAACGCATTTATGGTGATATTATTATATTTTCATGTCAATCTGTGTTCATTTAGACCACGAACCATGCGCTGGCACTTTAATTCAGCGCGTGCAGCACAGCAAAAATAGACTCGGTGCGGAAACGATCTCTGCACTGCTGTAGCCTCTACGCACCGCACATGGAACGCATCGCCAGACCACATCCACGCCCAGTGTGAAAGCTCTAATATGGAGCCCGGGAATCAGGTGTGTATAAGCTTAAAAAAACAGAGGCCCCTAGTATATTCACCAGGCCCACCTATTAATGACGTTCTGTATCCGCCACTGGTATGAGTATGTTCGTATGCGATTTCGAATTCAGCCCATCATTTCTTCGCTGTTATTTTTTTAATAAATCAATGCTATTGGTCAAACTTTATGTATGTCAGTGAATTTTACAAATATTTAACAAACAATGAAAAGCATTAAAACAGCTTGTGTTAAATCTTGTTACTCGATTAGACTGTCAAGCGAAACCTCACAGCTCATAGCTCCTCGTAGTTCCGCCCCTCCTCCTCCGGCCAGCGCATAGCTGAACGTAGGCTAATCAGTGATCTTGTAAGATTAAATAAAGAACTGTTTTTTAAAATAAGTACAGTGTTTTCTTTACTCAAGAAATACTATGTCTATAAAGGTTAATATTTTATGTTTTTGAGGTCTGAGATGCGGGAGCGGCGAAGAGAGAGAAAGGGCAAACCAGAGTACAATTTACTCTCGCGATCGACTGGAAAGCAGTCCGCGATCGACAGGTCGACCGAGATCGACTGGTTAGGCACCCTTGGTTTACAGTCTGTCCTAACACCATTCCTGATGAAGTCTGAAGCGCTAGATGAACTGCCTGTACTGCTCTGAGGAATGGGCCCATACCTTGAGCGACTATGTCAAGTTTACCAGAATAGTAATGAATTGGGCGTAAACTGCCCCCATGATCTTGCATTACACATGTAGTCATGAAGCCTATGTGTTCATGGACATAAAGCACAAATGGTCTATCAGATTGGGCAATTCCTAATGCTGGGGCTTAACATAGTGCTCTCTTCAAATCATTGAATGCTTTGAGGTGAAGTTCTTCCAAACAAACAGAATCTGAATCTTTACCATGGCCTTTCAACAAGTCACAGAGTGGCTGAGCAATCGAGGAATATTCTTCAATCCACGGTCTACAGTAACCTGCTGTGCCTAAAAATGAGCGTAGTGTTTTAATGGTAGTAGGCAGAGGTATGGCTTTGACTGAATCCGCTCGATCCTGTGTAATGGATCTATTTCCTGCACCAATTGTTTGACCCAGAAATGTGACTTGCTTTTTAGCAATTCGAGCTTTGTGAAAGCTGCATTTGTGTCCTTTTTTATGCAAATAGTCCAACAAGGCTGCCAATTCAGTTTGATGTACCTCATGATCTGTTGAGGCAATCAAAATATCATCGACATATTGGATCATAGTGGACTGTTTTACTGGACATTCTGGGTCACACAAATCACGTCTGACAGCCTGATGGTATATGGTTGAGTTTTGAAATCCCTGTGGCAATCGTGTCCACTGGTATTGTTCATGGTCAACTGTGAAAGCTAACCATGGCTGGCTGTCAGAGCGCAACGGTACAGAAAATAATTCATTAGATATATCAATTACTGAAAAAATCTTACAATCTAATGGTAAGCCATTACAAATTGTAGATGGATCTGCCACTAGCAGGGTGATTTTATCAATATGTTTATTGACTACTCTGTAGTCTATTGTAAGTCTCCATGTTGAATTGGACTTCTTGATGGGCCATATGGGTGAATTACATCTGCTGTTGGTTTTATCTAGCTCTCCCTGCGTCAACAACTTTTCTACAATAGGTTTGATCCCCTGTATAGCTTCCTTATTGATCGGATATTGTTTGGTGACCGGAGGTGGAGTTCCCGTCAATTTGACTGGTTCTACACCTGTCAACAAACCACAATCATCCTTGTCTTTAGCCCAAATTGGATGATTCAGTAAGAAAGCATACTCTGGAGGGATTGCATTATTGGTAGAAACTTGTGCTGAGGAAATTTTAATGCTAGCAGATTCTGAGGACATGTCTAAAGGTAGATGTACTTGTCTCAGGAGATCCATGCCTAAAAGTGCACCTGTATTCAATGGAGCACATAGCAATTTTGTAGTTGGAGTTTTCGGGCCAAATTGTACCTCTATGGGCGGGGTTTCATACAAAACAGAATCTTCACCTATTACGCCAGTTAAAGAAAGTTTGATTTTCTTGTACGGGATGTCTAAACCTTTAGCCAATTTTGTAGGAATTATTGTAATCTCTGCACCTATATAAAGCAAAAAATCAATCTCTTTCTCTTGTATGCTACCTTTCACAAAAATTATTTTGTCATTATGATGGATTACAGGGGAAAGGTAGCTACTCACAACCCCAACAATTAGTTTTTTTTCCTGTTCTTTGTGTGCTCTTAGAAGAGCCTGAGCGAGCTGTCCTAATGTTTCAGTGGACATTGGCAGAACTACGTCAGGGTTGTAGGCAGGCTGAGAAGAAGCAGAATTATGCATTCTATTTCTTTTATTATCTTGCAACTTCTTCCTACACTCTTTCTCCCAATGTCCTAATTTTCCAGAGTAGTGGCATGTACTTTCTTTTTTAGTCCATCTATTGTCTTGTTTCGTTGGGTTAACCCTCTGAGGTCGACAAACGCGCCGGCGCGTTTTGCTGGATTTTCTCCACATTGTAGCACTATAAACTTAAATCTCTCCGTCATTTATGGTCATACAGAAAAAATAAATATAAAAAAAGAATCTGTGGTATTTCTACTTTTGTATGTGTCCACTTCCAATCAAATCAAAACATTGTGCTTTTGCAAAATAAAGAAAATAAACAGTGTGTGTGTTCTGCCTCTCCGTCGCGGTGAACTTTTTTTTCTTGAGCACGTCTATAAACTGAAACAAAACTCAGCGAATACTTGTCACACATTTATGAGCCATACACCTTTATAAACATTTAAGTGTGTACTTTTAAATGATCGGATTCAAAACGAAAACAAATATTCTCTGTTTAAGTAATTTGTATAAAACCAACAAGATTTCCAGCTTCTCAAACGCTTCCTAATTATTTTTAATTCGGCCACGCCCACTCGCGCAAAAGATATTCACATGCAAATCTCCACATGGAACGCGATCGCCCTCATTACCTCAACAACAAAACACTTCACTTCACTTTTCGTCGAGTTTGAAAGACGTGCCTGAGCTTACATTGGATTTACATCAGAAGAAGAAGAACGATATTTGAAGACAAGAAAGATAAGGTAAGTAATTCTTACATATTAGTTTGCTATTGTTGCATAAATTTCACATTGCAGTTGAACTGTTGCTAGATATATGGTGAATATTATAATATTTAGACCCGTGTTTACTGTTACTGTGTTTGTGGATATCTGCTCAAACGTAGATAGGCTATGTATATGGTAGGCCTAACCATAATGTTTTATATTTGATCGCAATCGCGTTTTAATGTATCATATTTTTGATCGCGATCGCGTTTTAATGTATCATATTTTTGATCGTGATCGCGTTTGAATGTATCATATTTTGGAAAAGCAAAACGCTCCAAACGGCTTCATGTTTTTACTATTATCTCATTTCATATCATCATAACGAATGGAAACATTTGAAGTAACATGATAATCAATATATTTTTCTCTAGCTTAGTTGTTACTGAAATCTTTTTGAAAATATATATAGGCTGCTATATTGTTATTATTTTATGCAGCACTGCGCATAGCCTATACCTACAAGGCACAACAAACCTGGTGTTCATTATATGTTGTTGGAAACATTTGTGTGAGTGTGTGTGTGTATTCTGTGAATTTTAAAAAGCAATTTTAACAAGAAAAATCTAAAATGTATTCCCAAAATCGTGCAGGCCTTTCTCTTGATATTAGTATGTTCTTTTTTTTTTTTTTTTCAGGGCCCAGATGCCACTGAGTCCTGCTGACTTAAACATTCACAGTACATGTCTCTGTACATGAACATGGTAAAGTGAAAATCAAACACCTTAGAAAATGAAAGGTATGTACAATGTTTTTAGGAATGGCACAAAGGTCTCTTTCTTCAATAAGTGCTTTTTTGTTGTGTATCTTTGGATTATGTTGTGTTGTAAATAAATCCAAACAATTTTAAAAGCCATTCTTTTTTAAATCTCCTCATTCTTTGTGCAAGGTTGGTCAGAATGATGGGCCCTGATAAGCTCCTAATAGGGCCATTAGGGAGGTTCTTTGTCTTTCTCAGGTGTGGAAAGCTTTCATATTAATGAGGTGATCCGCCCCTTCGCATATTGCTTTCTAACACAAAACACGTCGTAAAATTTTAAAATCAATATATTGTCTTCTCTGAATGAGCAGTCAGGGTGATTCTCACATAGTTTTAGAGCAAATATTCTAGGCTACGTGATACAATTTTCAAAAGTCTTGTGAAGAAATAATCAGTATGGGTTTCATGACCTTATTTCAGTGAGAATTTATTTTTGTATTTTCACAAACCACGCATAAATGTCATTATCTCAAAACTACAAACTTTTACATACATGCTGCTGATATATTATTGTAGCAGAGTTTGTGCTGAATACAGTGTAATTAGACTTTAGCCATGAAAATGTCACAAGTAACAGAAATAACCACAAATGTCAGAGCATGTCAGAACACCTCCAGGGCCCAGAAAACAGCTCAGACCTCAGAGGGTTAAACGTAGCTGCTGCTATTTTTAACATCAGCATCTCTTTCCCATGTAGCTAACCTGTCTAGGTTACTTCTGAGAGTTTCGTTAGACCACATAATATCTAGGAATGTCAAGGCTGATCTGTACTCAGCTATAAGACCATCTGCCCAAATACGGATTAGAGCTCCTTTATCATCTAGCACACTTTCAGAATCCTCCACTATTCCACTGTAAGTTACAGCTGACTGACAAAATCTTTCAGTGTATTCACTTATAGTCTCTTCTTTCCGTTGCACACAGTTAGTGTAGTGAAACAGAGACGGATACAATTGCAAGTAAAAGAATGTTTAATGAAGATGGTCAGAGATACACAGGTCGGGGAAACAAACACTCTGATGGCGAGATGACGCAGGGACTTCAGTGGGCAACCCGGTGATGGTGTGCGGTGAAGGCGTGCTCAGGAACCAGGAACAATAAACAATCCAGACAGCGTGAAACACGACGAAGCGGGTCCACGAAGACAGTAATCCACACGAGGAGATGAGAGCAGTACACAGGGAACAGGACACGACACCGGGGAAGCCACAACGATCTGACAACATGAGATGGGAATTACTGCACATATAAAGGGAACGGGGATTGAACACAGCTGGCGACAATAATTAACACAATGAGTAACCACACCCACACAGACACACACACACACATCAGAAATGAGACAGCCGATTCATGAACCGTGACAGTACCCCCTCCCCTAGGGACGCCTCCTGGCGTCCCCAGCCAACCTTACCTGTCGATTGTAATCATCGATAAGGGAGTGATCCAGTATGTCTCTAGCAGGTACCCAACTTCTCTCCTCCGGACCGTAACCCTCCCAGTCCACCAAGTACTGAAATCCGCGTCCCCTCCGTCTCGAGTCCAGAATACGACGTACCGAATAAGTAAGTTCCCCATCTACGAGTCGCGGCGGGGGGGGAACCGGGGCTGGCGGATTAATGTGAGAATAAAACACGGGCTTGACTTTAGACACATGAAAGGCGGGGTGAATTCTCCTGTGCGCTGGAGGGAGTTTGAGTCGGACTGTCACCGGACTAATAATCTTGGTGACAGGAAACGGGCCGATAAATTTGGGAGCTAACTTGTTAGAAACGGAGCGGAGTGGAATATTTCTGGTAGAAAGCCACACTTTTTGGCCCACGACGTATACGGGAGGCTTTGACCGGTGGCGATCGGCCTTGGCCTTCATGCGCCCCCCCCGCTTGGAGTAGAGTCTCACGGGCTCTAGTCCAAGTGCGGCGACACCTCTGGACGAAAGCGTGAGCAGAGGGGACCGCGACTTCGGATTCCAGACTCGGAAAAATTGGTGGCTGGTAACCTAAACTACACTTAAATGGAGAGAGGCCCGTAGATGACACTGGTAACGAGTTATGGGCGTACTCCACCATAGAAAGTTGTTGGCTCCAGGACGAAGGATTCTTGGCTACCAAACATCGCAACATTCTCTCAAGATCCTGGTTGGCTCGCTCAGACTGACCATTGGTCTGGGGATGATAACCCGAAGACAGACTGACCGTGGCTCCCAATAACTTACAGAATTCCTGCCAAAATTTGGACACAAATTGGGAACCCCTGTCAGAGACCACGTCCGTCGGGAGGCCATGTAACCGAAAGACATGATCAATGACCGTGACCGCTGTCTCCTTGGCTGAAGGTAATTTGGGCAAGGGAATGAAATGTGCCGCCTTCGAGAACCGGTCCACTACGGTTAAAACAACCGTCATGCCCTTGGAGGGCGGGAGGGCGGTGACAAAATCTAGCGCGATGTGGGACCAGGGTCTCGAAGGGACAGACAGCGGCCGAAGTAACCCATCCGGAGGTCGATTAGATGTCTTACCAGTGGCACATACGGAACAAGCCAAAACAAAATCATGAATGTCGCGAGCCATTAAAGGCCACCAGAATCGTTGCTTAACTAAATAATTGGTGCGAGTCACTCCTGGATGACAAGCCACGTTGGAGCAATGACCCCATCGAATAACGTCGGACCGTAACCCCTCCGGAACAAACAAACGATTCGGTGGGCAACCGGGCGGAGGCGTTACCCCTTCTAAGGCCGTCTTGACCTTCGACTCGACCTCCCATACGAGTGTGGAGATAACTACTTTCTCAGGTAAAATGCACTCGGGAGTCACCGGGCGTTCGGATGGATCAAAAATACGAGATAAAGAGTCGGGTTTGATGTTTTTGGAACCCGGGCGGTACGATAGAACAAAATCAAAACGTCCGAAAAAAAGTGCCCACCGAGCCTGTCTGGAGTTGAGTCTTTTAGCAGATCTAATATATTCAAGGTTCTTGTGATCGGTCCAAACGATAAAGGGTACCCCTGAACCCTCTAACCAATGACGCCACTCCTCCAATGCTAACTTGACTGCCAACAACTCTCTGTTACCAATGTCATAATTACGTTCAGCAGACGATAGTCGATGAGAAAAAAACGCGCAGGGATGCATCTTGTCGTCTGAGGAAGCGCGTTGTGAAAGCACTGCTCCTACTCCCACCTCTGACGCGTCGACCTCCACCACGAACTGACGTGTGGGATCAGGGGTGACAAGAATAGGAGCCGAAACGAAGCGACTTTTGAGGTTGACGAACACTGCCTCGGCAGTGTTCGACCACCTGAACGTCGTTCGGGGGGAGGTCAAGGCAGTCAGAGGTGCGACTAGTTGGCTGAAATTGCGAATGAAACGCCGATAAAAATTGGCGAACCCCAGAAACCGCTGTAGGGCCTTACGGGAATCTGGACTTGGCCAATCTACCACAGCCTTAACCTTGTCAGGATCCATGCGCACTCCCTCAGAAGAGATGATGTACCCTAGAAAAGGAACAGACTGTGCATGAAACACGCATTTCTCCGCCTTGACAAAAAGCCCATTCTCTAACAGTCTCTGGAGCACTCGTCTGACGTGTTGAACGTGTTCCTGGAGAGACGAAGAAAAAATCAATATGTCATCCAGGTAAACATATATGAACTGATCGACCATGTCTCTCAACACGTCATTAACGAGTGCTTGGAAAACCGCTGGGGAGTTGGAAAGCCCAAAAGGCATAACCAAATATTCAAAGTGCCCCCTAGGGGTATTAAAAGCGGTTTTCCATTCATCCCCCTTCCTGATGCGAACCAAATGATATGCATTACGTAAGTCCAGTTTCGTGAAAATGGATGCTCCCTGCAACCTCTCGAAAGCTGAAGACATCAACGGCAAAGGATAGGAATTCTTTACCGTGATGTTGTTCAGCTCTCGGTAATCAATACAAGGTCGCAGAGAGCCATCCTTCTTCCCAACGAAAAAGAACCCCGCCCCCGCAGGAGAAGAGGAAGGCTGGATGAACCCAGAGGCTAGAGAATCAGAAATATATTTCTCCATGGCCTCCCTCTCGGGAACAGAAAGAGAGTAAAGTTTGCCCTTAGGCGGAGATTTACCTGGCAGTAGATCTATCGCACAGTCATAGGAACGATGCAGAGGATGAGAAGCAGCACGAGACTTACTGAACACCTCCTTCAGGTCGAGATACTCCGCGGGCACGTTAGACAAATCCGCTGCCTCACTCTGAAACACAGAACCAGACACAGACGAACAGGCAGACAACAAACATGACTCATGACAACGGTTACTCCAAGTGGAAATGGAATTATTGTGCCAGTCGATACGGGGGTTATGTTGAGTGAGCCACGGGTGCCCTAAAACCACTGGTGCTAGTGGTGAGTCCATGAGTAAAAAGGAAATGATTTCAGTGTGATTGCCAGAAGTGATAAGTGTGAGGGGTTCAGTAGAGTGGGAGATTCCTGGAAGTTCTTGTCCATTGAGTGCGTTGACGGAAATCTTGTGAGTGAGAGAAGTGATGGGAATCTGGAGTCTGAGTGCAAGTCCAAAGTCCATAAAATTACCCTCTGCTCCCGAATCCAGCAGTGCTTGAGTGCGGTGCGTGGAGGTTGCCCACTTCAGTCTTACCGGGAGGAGGGTTGATGATGGTGATGAGGTCTTCTCGGCGGAGATCCCACCCGATAGTAGCCTCATACTTACTACCGGGCTTGCTCTTTTACCGGACAGGAAAAGAGAAAGTGGCCAGGCTTGCCACAGTAAAGACAGAGTCCTTGGGATCTCCGCCTCTCCCTCTCCTCCCGGGAAAGCCGAGCTCTCCCCACCTGCATGGGTTCATGATCTGAAACTGGGCTGACCGCGCTCCCGCCGTTGGCCCGTGGATCCTCAGTGTGGTACTGGAGTCGACTCTGCTGTACCTGAGCGGTCACACGATTAAGACGAGCATCGACCCTCAGAGCAAGCTCCACCAGGCCATCCAGGGTCTTGGGAAGGTCCAGAATGTAAATCTCTTTTTGAACGCGGTCAGCCAACCCATGCAGGAACATGTCCCACTGCGCCTCCTCGTTCCATTGGCACTCTGCGGCCAGGGTGCGGAACTGGATGGAATAATCCGACACTGAGCCATTACCTTGACGTAGATCAGCGAGTAATCTGGCCGCCTCCTTACCCGCTACCGCTCGATCAAAGACTCTTCTCATCTCTGTGGAGAGTGCCTGGAACGAGGCGCAGCAGGTGTTTTGGTTCTCCCACACCGCCGTTCCCCAGAGAGCCGCCTTCCCCGACAGTAGTGTCAACACGAACGCCACTTTAGACTGTTCAGTGCAAAAGGTCCGTGGCTGCAATGCAAAGTGCAGGGAACATGCTGTGAGAAAAGCCCTACAATACTCAGGCTCACCTGAATACTTCTCAGGCGTGGGCAGACGAGGTTCTGGCTGATTCTCTTGCGGAGGCGGGGGGGCTGAACGGGCGGTGTGGGCGGCGCAGTGGGAGCTCGAAGAAGTTGTAGCTGTTGGGTGAGCTCGGACACCTGCGTCACGAGTGCTTGAACCGCGCGACCTGTGTTGGCGATCTCCTCTCCTTGTTGATCCATTCTTGTGACGCTATGTGTGATGAAGTCATTCAAACTGGTCGCACTTGCTGTATCCATGATTGGTCAGATCGTTCTGTAGTGAAACAGAGACGGATACAATTGCAAGTAAAAGAATGTTTAATGAAGATGGTCAGAGATACACAGGTCGGGGAAACAAACACTCTGATGGCGAGATGACGCAGGGACTTCAGTGGGCAACCCGGTGATGGTGTGCGGTGAAGGCGTGCTCAGGAACCAGGAACAATAAACAATCCAGACAGCGTGAAACACGACGAAGCGGGTCCACGAAGACAGTAATCCACACGAGGAGATGAGAGCAGTACACAGGGAACAGGACACGACACCGGGGAAGCCACAACGATCTGACAACATGAGATGGGAATTACTGCACATATAAAGGGAACGGGGATTGAACACAGCTGGCGACAATAATTAACACAATGAGTAACCACACCCACACAGACACACACACACACATCAGAAATGAGACAGCCGATTCATGAACCGTGACAGTTAGTGATTCTAGACCAGTCTATTTTGGGTCCTATGATATTCTTTAGAATTTTCAAGACACCTTCTCTCAAATCAACTTTACTGGCATGTAGCAATTCAGTAGTAACAGCAGACTCAAAATTGTTGAATTCAGATTCAGTTATAATTTGTGACATCAGCTGTGTGACTTATGGCAACGACATGTCGTAAAGACGCATTTTGCTGATCAATGTTCTTCTAAATTCAGAAAAATTTGTTAGTGCTGAGGGTAAGCTCTGGGGTTGTCTCTCTATATCTTTAGGTCCTAGCGCTTTGGCAACAGTTTGTATTTGGACAACAGAAGAGTTGGGAGGAACACTTTAAGTTCCCTCAATTCCCTGAGACCTTCTCCTAGCGCCACATACCTTTACTGAGTCTACAGGCTCATCAGTTACTGATTGGATGGCTACATCTGTTTCAAAGAAAGCTTGTAAATCAGGGTAAATGTTATCAGGCTGACTAACTTCTTCTACATCAGTTTTTCCTATAGCTTTGTTGCTGTTCAATTTCTTGGTCAAAGAGGAAACTCTAGCATGGAGCTATTTCATCTCTTTCTCTAGCTCTGAGTTATACTGAGACTGTTCTGTAGCTTTTGCTAAAAGAAACTCTCTGTGGCAGCAGATAATGCCCTACACATTGTTTTTGCAGATGCTTGCTCCAAGCACCTTTTTACCCTCATCTACTGAACAAGTTTTGTCTGGGTGAATTTCATATTTCTGAGTTAGTTCCTGTCTAACTTTTTCAGTGACTATTAGGTCCATTTGTTCTTCTAACATTTTTTTGGATTCACTATCTGACCACAAAGGAGTTGCAAGTCCACCTTTTTCAGTTGTGGGGATTAGTCTAGCACTTTTCCTAAACAAAGGAACTTTGTTCCTTTGTTACCACACAAACAAACACTAAAAAACTTCCCTGGTTAACAGAGGGTACACTTGTTAACACAGCTTAAGGCAGGCATACACTGTGCGATGTCTGTGCGATTTTAGCAAGGTACCTACTCACACTGAATGAGTAGATCGCATGCGATGTAAAGCCAAAGCTCAGGATTTATGTGCTCACACTATACGGTCCGGACGTCGAGCTGCGACTTCACTGCTCACACTATAGCCTACGTGTGAAATATGCGTGAATCAGCGTGATAAACCCTCGTGCTGGTTGCGCCTATAACATGAACTGGAGGTAAGCAACAGTAATTTGTAGCTAGTTTGAACTACAGATGTCCCTTTTTTTTTTTTTTTTTTTTGCTGCAGATGAAACTTCTGTTTTTTGGCGCAGGCGCAGTGAGGGAAAAAACACTGAGTTTAGGTCAAGCGGTTCGTAGCTATGCTTCATCTGTGCGATATAGTCACGAGGAGTGACCAAAATTTCTAATATGGCAGAAATTCATCCAACCATCCGATTGCCGGTCGGGAGAGGATAATCGCCTCTCGTATCCCCCTGTACACTGCACGAACACTGCACGACAAACGACGCACGACAATCTGAAAATCGGCCCGACCTGAAAAAGAGTCGCACGAGTCAGAATTCGGCTCAAAATCGGACGAAAATCGCACAGTGTATGCCCGCATTTAACCATCGTTAACTTTCCAAATGACCAACACTTCACACTTAACCTCCCTGCCTACAAGAACAGAGGGTAAACCAAAATATTAGCACGTAATTGTCACATTCACCGTCTGTCTTCTCTGCACTACATTCCCCAGGATCTTCTTTGGCGCACCTGCACTCACGCTCCCCTGAGTATTATCATAATCACCCGCACCTGTTCATCATCAGCAGCCTCATTAACAAGCACTATAAAACACTCACCACAGCCCCAGTTCAATGTCAAGCCTCCAACAGGAACAGACCATTATCCGTTGTCTCCTGAGTCTCTGATGCATCCAAGATTCCAAGACGTAACGTATACTCACCTGTGAAACACTAACCTCTGTGTCATTGTTCTGCTGTCTCCAGGACTCCTGTTCGATTCCTATTGCATGTGATCCTGTTTTCTCCCGAACTTCCAGTGTTTCCTCTGAGCTTGCTTGCTATTGACCGCATCTGAAAGAGAAAAGACAAGTATTAATGAACTGTGACTGCTTGGTATCAACATATCTGAAGTGAACGTGCTTACCTGCTGTCAGCCCCGCACTGAGTATCTTCTCTGAATCTGCATTTGAACGCGCTGAATACTCACCTTGTACTCTTGTCACCTTGAATAAAACTGTGTTTGGATTAGTGGTGGGCCGTTATCGGCGTTAACACGCTGCGTTAATCTATTCTCCAAATTGGGTTGGGAGCTGGCTCAAGCTACACAAGCTATGATGAAGCAATCTACCCGCGGCCGCGAGGAACACCCGGCTGCAAGCAACGCATCATATTCGTCGTCATCTTAAGTAAAAACGGTTGAAAGTGAAAGCTGGTGTAAAAGATCACGGCTGAAAGTGAAAGCTGGTGTAAAAGATCACGGCTGAAAGTGAATGCTGGTGTAAAAGATCGGTGCAACATCCATTATTTGGACTTGGTTCGGATTTAAGCCGTCCGACGTAGACTGTGTGGTGTAACAGTTCGGTAAATTAACACACGACTAATTCGTTCTACCACCTCAAATTCAAAACGAAACATATCACTGAATACCAGCGCGCGCGTATTATTCCCAATATATCTTAGTGAGTGGTGTAGCACATAATCTCTTTTTATTAAAAGCGCCCGATTTTAAGAATCGTTGTTGTGTTTCTTTTTAAGTGAAAAGACATCAGTTAGACAATATTCAAATTTTAAATTTGGGGTTTCATAAGCTCCAAGCCATAATAAACATTAGACCTACTTAAGTCTCTGCAGCTAGTGTATTAATTTTATTTATCTGCAAAATTATGTTGTATACTTACAGTTTTACACAATATATGTTCTCAAAACTACATACACCCTTTCAAAAAAAAAAAAAAAAAAAAATACATTTAGCAGTTGTTTAGCAGGGTCTGTGTAACCTGTTCTGAAATGGTTTTATTATAATATCGTTATCGCAAGAGGCTGCAATGTATATCACAATATGGATTTTAGGCCATATCGCCCATCCCTAATTGATAGCCTATAGTAGTTGATAATAACATAGGCCTACCTAATGTTGCCTACGGACGGTAACAGTACAGTAGTAACCTTTTACAGTCTATGAGTAGAACAGCTTTCTCAAGCAGTTTGTGATGCATTTTGGAAACAGGAGATGAGCCCCTGGTCTAATGCGCCACCTGGCTTGAGAAACCTGTTCTCAAAGACTTACTTTTATAGTCATTATTTGGGTAGCACACATATTCTGAATGCCTTCGGCAGAATTCAAATGAGCCATTTTAATCTAGATTAATCTAGATTAAAAAAAATAATCTATGCCCACCTCTAGTTTGGATTCACTTACCTCTGTCTCCTTGCCTATATCCTGACAGTAAAGCCTTGTTTATACTTTCGCCTGGCTCCGCAGCGCGAGTCTCCGCAGACTGCGTGCGCACCTCCTCAAACGGACGAGGCATTTATACTTGACGCGCTCGCCGTTCTACTATTCTTTGAAATGACAGGGGGCGACTCGAGTAATTGTCTCTAAACCATCAGGAATCAGCAGTGAGAAGAAGAAAGCTATACACACGTGACAATGTTTATTTTAGTACACCACCACCAATACAACACTACAAACAGAATCGTGTAAAACCCAGTAAACCCTGTTTATTAAAAATGTTCATTAAAAACACTTTTTATGCTCATTTTTTAAATGTAAGCAACTCATTTAAACGTGCAAACTGGGTGCCGGTGTGGTGAGAAGTTCGAGCGCGGCCAGATTCGGCTCGAAGTCGTTCATCTTCGGATGCAACGCCGTGCGCATTGTTACAAATGCCAGGCGAAATTGGGTCTTGCGAACCCAACGCGCACGACAGCCCACACCACAATGACGTCATTTTTGCCGCGCGCACCTTCGTGCTCGTGCGGACGCGTCGAGTATAAACCAGGCTTTATGCTAACCTTCTCTGCCTAAAGCAAAGGATACGATATATTAGCACATGATGCTAATCTTCCCTGATAAAGCAGAGGATAAATCTTCAATAACTTTACAGAGGATAAACCTTCTCTAGCAATGTAGAGGGTAATGCGCAGAGGATACAAATTTGTACTGGTCTTTAAAGGTTCTTTTGGATAGAGTGAAACTCACCGAATCGTTGGTTGTACAGAAAAATTTCGTCTGGAACTCAGTCAGAAAAGTTCATTCTTTGTTGAGATCTTTGAGCTTGAAGTTTCAAGATTCAGTCTGCAACTCAGTCAGAAAAGTTCATTCTTTGAGATCTTTTTGGTGCTTGAAGTTTCAAATCTGGATTCCAGTGAGTATATCTCCATCCAGGTCACACGGCACCAAATTGTAGGGAACTATTTCCTTCTTCAAATTAGAGACCAGGAGATGTTGGGATATCGTTCAAGCAGAAGTGATTCTTTACTGAGCGTTGCTGCAGTTCGTCCAACAATCTAATCTAAAGTAACTTTACATGGTATCTTATATGCATTTTAGGAGGGAGGGACTTCTGGAGGTGGAGAAAAATTCAAACAAAGCATACAAAAGTAGGGAGTAGTTGATTCTATCAAGCGAAAACCGGTTTGGCAGGTTATCTGGCTTGCTCAAGAGAAACAGACCCAATCAGCGTAACACTCTATTGCATTGCTAATCCAATCAGCCTAATGATTCAACGTCTGGCCTTAAAATGCTAAATTCAATGTACTCAACTTTTACTGTTGCAACCTAAATTAAACATTTAATAAATTTGTAATACAACAGACCCCAGAGGATTAAAAACACAGTATATAATTATTATAATTGATTAATCACTAATTATTATTATAATTTTAAAGTGTAAATACCATTTTAAATTCCTCTCTCTTTAACAGATCTGAGGATTGTGCTGTTGGGTAAAACTGGATCAGGAAAGAGTTCAACAGGAAACACCATCATCGGCAACTTGGTGTTTAATCAAGGTTGTTCTGCTAAGTCTTTGACTAGACACTGTGAAAGACATGTGACTGCAGTGGAGGAGGATAAAATCATCTCAGTGATCGACACTCCAGGACTATATGATACGTCAATGAGTGAAGAAGAACTGAATAACGAGATTGTGAAGTGCATCTGCATGTCTGCTCCTGGTCCTCATGTGTTTCTGCTGGTCATCAGACTTGGTGTGAGATTTACAAAAGAAGAGAAGAAAACAGTGACATGGATTCAGAAAAACTTTGGAAAAGAAGCTTCTCATCACACCATCATTCTGTTCACTCACACTGATCATCTGAAGGGGCTTTCATTAGATGAATATATCAGTGAAAGTAATGATCTCAAGGCTCTTGTTGATGAGTGCGGTGGCAGATTTCACTCATTCAACAATGAAGACATGAGTAATCGCTCTCAGGTCACAGAACTGCTGAAGAAGATTGATGAAATGGTGAGGATCAGTGGAGGACAGCACTACACTAATGGCATATTTAAAGAGGCCCAGAGAAGGACTGAACAAGAGGCTTTAAAACAAATACTGAGAGACTTCGGGCAAACAGTACTAACAGCGATAGGAGGTAAGGTAGGAGGAGGGGTAGGAGGAGTGGTAGGAGGAGTGGTAGGAGGAGTGGTAGGAGGAGTGGTAGTAGGATGGGTAGTAGGAGTGTTAGGAGGAGTGTTAGGAGGAGTGTTAGGAGGAGTGGTAGGAGGAGTGGTAGGAGGAGTGGTAGGAGGAGTGGAAGGAGGAAGGGTAGGAGCAGAAGCAGCAGCAGCAGGAGCAGAAGTAGCAGCAGAAGCAGCAGCAGCAGCAGTAGTAGCAGTAGCAGCAGCAGCAGAAGCAGAAGCAGGAGCAGAAGCAGCAGCAGAAGCAGCAGCAGAAGCAGCAGTAGAAGCAGCAGCAGCAGCATTAGAAGCAGTAGTAGCAAGAGCAGCAGCAGCAGCAGGATCAGCAGCAGCAAGCAGGAGCAGGATCAGCAGCAGGAGCATCAGCAGGAGCATCAGCAGGAGCAGCAGCAGGAGCAGCAGCAGCAGCAGCAGCAGGAGCAGCAGCAGGAGCAGCAGCAGCAGCAGCAGCAGCAGCAGCAGCAAGCAGGAGCAGGATCATCAGCAGGAGCATCAGCAGGAGCATCAGCAGGAGCAGCAAGAGCAGGTGCAGGACCATTAGCAACATTAAGAAAATAAAATAAGGGCCATAGTTAATCTGATTTGTTACGTTTGTGACGTTATGCAGCTACTTTGTTTCTGTTGTTGTTTCTGCTGTCTATTCCTCCTTTAGCATTGGTCCTGGACTTAATCTGAAGCTATTTGTGGTTGGACCAGAGAAGAGGCCTGGGCTATAAATTTCCCAGAATTCCTCTGGAGGGAGCGTTCTGCCTCTTTGATTGCCTTGTTTTTTTTTTTTTTTTTTTTTTTTGTAGGCCAAAAGGCCGTTACTTTCCTCCTGTTTATTGGGTTAGATAAGGAGATAGGGTATGTTTATTGTATGTTTTGTTTCATTTATTTTTTATTCATAGGGAAGTTAGTTTTTTGTGGGAAAGTTGTTTTCTGTTTGTTTATTGTTTTCACATTAACTCACCCTTTAAGATTTTGCTTCTAATCTTTTCTTTGTTTGTTTGATTCTTTCTTTTTAAGATACTGTTTTGTAAAAGTTAAAGTATACTGCTCTGAAAACAAACTAGAGAGCAAGAAAATAAAATTTTAAAAATGGCTAAGAAGTATTGTTTTGTTGTTTATGTTACACACAGACCTAGACCATGGACTGAAACAGATTGACCAACAAAGGCCAAATCTTTATATACTAATTAGGGCCCAAGCCCTGAAAGGGCGAAGGCCCTATTGTTTTCATAAGGATTATTATTATTAGGGCCCAAGCCCTGAAAGGGCGAAGGCCCTATTGTTTTCGGTAGGATTATTAGGGCCCAAGCCCTGAAAGGGCGAAGGCCCTATTGTTTTCGGGAGGATTATTTATTAGGGCCCGAGCACCGATGGTGTGAGGACCCTCTTGGAATTGCTCTGTTTATTAGGGCCCAAGCCCTGAAAGGGCGAAGGCCCTATTGTTTTCGGTAGGATTATTAGGGCCCGAGCACCGATGGTGTGAGGACCCTCTTGGAATTGCTCTGTTTATTATTGTTTTCGTTAGGATTATTTTTATTAGGTAGCCTGGTAATACCAGACTCTGCTACTTCACTTTGCTTCGTAGAGAGAGTCTGGAATAGCATAATAGAGAAGTGTTTTCTCTCTCGCGGGGGGGCGCTTGTCTGAAGTTTAAAATCATTGGTTACCCGTAAGCCAATCACATAACGTTTGGTTATGGCGTGTGTTATGCGCATGCTCAGCCGCATCTAACTTCCACTGTAAACACATGTATGATGCAAAAACTAAACCATTGAGCGAAATACCGGAGTGAACATGGCTGTGAACGACTTTTGCAGATTATGTGAAGTAAATCTACGCAAGTACGCATCCAAAAAAAATGGAAAAAAATAATACTCAAGTAAAGTACAGACACTCAAAAAGTGTACTTAAGTACAGTACTCTAGTAAATCGTTACTGTCCACCTCTGAATGAGAAACAGTACTTACTTCTGTTATAGTCTCCATAATCACCATAATGATGAGATATATGGATGATGGAGATCATGAAGATATCAACTCTGATCAAGACAATGTTAATCACTCTCAGAAAAAAGTAAAAAAAAGTACTTTTTTCAAAGGGTACAACTTTATACCTTAAGCGTGCAAATTGGCACCACAGACTGTAAAAAAATATGTGTGTAGTGTGCGTGACGTCACCCGTTGGTTGCTGAAGAGTGTTTTGAAGCCTAAAGTGGGCGGAGCCGGCCGTCGCCATCTTGGCAGCGCGTCACTCCCGGATAACAGAAAATGGACAGAGAGGCGGGACATGGGTGAGCTGAGGCTATTGGTATTGACCTGTTGCTGAAACCACGCTCGCCTAGCTCGACGTGATCGAGTTAGCTCAGGCTAAGGAGCTAATGCTATGTGCCAAAGGCCTCGCGCTAAAGTGACAGCTGATGATGTAAAGCCAATAGTTAAAGTTCATGTTTTTGCCCTTCGAAATATTATAATAGTTAAAAGACATAGCTACAAGTGAGACTGTGTATCGTGATTCTGTACCATTCTGCTAGTTGAAAATGTATTATGCAGTAACTTACAATATTACTCTGAGCTTGTGTGTGTGTGACAGTGATTTATGTGCATACATGTCAGTCACTCTTTTTTTATAGTCTATGGTCCGTCAGCTCGGCATAGCTCATCAAGTTCGTAGAGAGCTTTATTAGTCAGTCCATTTTAAATTCTGATTTTGGCCGCCTCTCTAATGGGTCAAACCATAGATATAACCTCAGAAGTTCAAGTAAATGCGCTAGAAATCCGCATTCATTCAAGGATGTGCATCTATTGCATGGATGGAGAGAAAGCACTGACACCTGCAGGATTTCATCTGACGGTACTTTTTATTTAACACTAAAAAGATAAATAAGCATATGTAGTCTATCTGTCCTCTGAGACCGCAGAACAAGTGTAGCCTCTATATCTATAGACACTTTTAAATCTGAACTCCAAAAAGCAACAAAATTGTCAGACATCCATGAGTGCATATTCACAGTGGAAAACAACTGGAAAACCCATCCATCCATTCATCTTCTTCTGCTTATCCGGGGCCGGGTCGCTGGGGGTCGCTGGGGCAGCAGTAAAGATGCCCAGACTTCCCTCTCCCTAGACACTTCCTCCAGCTCTTCCGGGGGGACACCGAGGCGTTCCCAGGCCAGCCGGGAGACATAATCCCTCCAGCGTGTCCTAGGTCTTCCTCTGGGTCTCCTCCCGGTGGGACGCGCCCGGAAAACCTTCCCGGGAAGGTGTCCAGGAGGCATCCGGAACAGATGCCCGAGCCACATCAGCTGACCCCTCTGAGGAGCAGCGGCTCTACTCTGAGCTCCTCCCGAGTGACCGAGCTTCTCACCCTATCTCTAAGGGATCGCCCAGCCACCCTGCGGAGAAAGCTCATTTTGGCCGCTTGTATCCGGGATCTTGTCCTTTTGGTCATGACCCACAGCTCATGACCATAGGTGAGAGTAGGAACGTAGATTGACCGGTACATCGACCACATTACTGCAGACGTCTGTCAATCTCCTGTTCCATCCTTCCCTCACTCGTGAACAAGACCCCAAGATACTTGAACTCCTCCACTTGAGACAGGAACTGTCCACCAACCTGAAGCGGGCAAACCACCCTTTTCCGAATGAGAACCATGGCCTCGGATTTGGAGGCGCTGATTCTCATCCCAGCCGTTTCACACTCGGCTGCAAACCGTCCCAGTGCATGCTGAAGGTCCTGGTCTGATGGGGCCAGCACGACAACATCATCCGCAAAGAGCAGAGAGGAAATCATGTGGTCCCCAAACCTGACACCCTCCGGCTCCTGGCTGCACCTAGAAATTCTGTCAATAAAAATTATGAACAGAACCGGCGACAAAGGGCAGCCCTGCCGGAGTCCAACATGCACCGGGAACAAGTCTGACTTACTGCCAAAGGCAAAGGGCCTTATTGGCAAAGGGCCCCGGACCCCATACTCCCAGAGCACCCTCCACAGGACGCCGCGAGGGACACAGTCGAATGCCTTCTCCAAATATATCACAACTGGAAAACAGTGCTGGTTATTCTCTCGACCACTACTCGACCACGACGGAGTCCAAAGGCGTGGGCGAAGTAATGGGTGTATTCAATTGTATGAAATAATCCCAAAAAAGCACAAACACGGCAGAGATGCCAAGTTCAGCGGCTGGAATTTGCTGAGGTGACGTGACGCTAACAGACAGACAAACTGCTGATAGTGACAGGCTGACATCAGCGGCAATCCACCTGTCACTCAAGTGGCCCCGCCCTTAATTATGCAGAACTTTAAGGCTTAATGTTATTTAAACGGATGAGTTATAAATAAATTCACCCCCTCACAGTTTTTATGAAGGGCAAGATTAGTTATTTAGACCAAAATCAATTTTTGTTCCAGGCTGTAAACATATTGTTTTCTGCTATAAAGTTGGGCATTTTAACATGGGGGATATATGGAATTGACTCTCTTTTGCAGCCTCTCTCTAGTGGCCAGACAATGAACTGCAGTTCTAGTTACTTCTGTATCGGCTTCGCAAGAGAGACCGGAAGGTTGCCGCTTGATTGCCACCTTAAAGGTACATATTAGTACCTGTGTACAAAGGTGCCTTTTGAAAAGGTTCTGGCCCAGTGACAGCTTTTGAACCATTTTTACTAAGAGTGATTTCTATCAGGATGACTCTGAACCAGACTGTCGATGTGGAAACAGGCGATTCAGAACAGGACTATGTCTTGGTCAATATTACAGAAAACAGAAGTACGTTTGGCAGTAACTGCTATTTTAAGGGGGTAAAAAAAATATTACTGATATTCAATTTTTTTTTTTAAATAAAGAAAAATAAAAAAATAGAGGGGACCTAGGATGATAACAGCACTAGACAACAGAGTCCATTACCACACTCTGGGCTACAAGGAAATGCTGAACATTTCAACACCATGTTTCACTTCCTCAAATCTGGTTTAACCTATTCTGAGAACAGTACTTGTTATTGACGCAGAGCAGAGAAGAGGTAAGCTAGCAGCAATGCTATATTGAGATTAAAAAAAATATCTTCCAAGCACAAGCCATGGTAAAATAATATAAGTGATTACATTACATTACAACTTAATAACATGAGGTTTAAAACATCAGTCATATGGGTTTTATTAGACAGGGTAAAATATTAAAACATGCTGTAATGTGAAACTATTAACAGTTTATGGACATTAAAATAAGAGGATATTTGCATTATTATTTGTATATATCATACTGCAGATATCTCTACTAATGATGCTTAAAGTTAGCATTAAATGAAAATTCATGTTTCTAAATGAATGATATTCATCTTATTGTGAATGTTTCATACATCCATAAAGAATAGAGCAGAATAAAGTAGGATATAAAAGAGTAGAATAGTCTTTATTGTCATTATACGCAGGTGCAATAAAACTCTACACAGCAAATTTAAATGAACACTGCTCAGCGTTTCTATGAGTCCAGAAATAAAATAAATCTGGTCAGTAATAAGTGTGTCACGGAGTCACCAGATCTGCTCGCTCCGCCCACTCGTTCCCTCTCCCCGGAAGTCTGATTCACCGCTCCTGCACATCATCACTGACTCACACTATAAAGAGACACTTCCCTAGTGATGGCAAAATGAGGCTTCCTGAACCACTGAGACCTCGCAGCCCATTGCTTCACTCAAAGGGTCATTACTCGAAGCTTCATTCAGCATTGCTCACTAGTCACACCTAGCGACTGTGCAAAGAAACAGCAGACAAATAAATCAATACTGAACCAATGACCTGAGCATTTGTCCATTGCCTGGGGATAAAATAAAATATGTTTATTTCGCTGTCTGAATTTACTTGTGCAGAGACAACTGTCACACACAGTTCATTAATTATTCATAAATTGTTTGGATAGTGACAGTATGAACAACAAAAGTGAGACTGTGTTGAGTGTTGTGCTTATGGTTGAGGGAGTGTAATAAAGCAAACTGCAACAGAAAAGTGTGGGGTGGGAAAGGTTAAGAATGGTTTCTTGGTTGTTTAGTGCATTGAACTGTTACTAGTTTTAGTGTAGTGTTGTGCTTATGGGACAGGGGATATAGAGGAGCAAACTGCAACACTGCAGGTTAGGGTGGGTGAAGGAAGGATTACACGTGATTTTTACTGAGGAACAGAATTGTTTCAAGTGTGTTGGGGTTTAGACGATTCCTCTTCTCAGACAAAACCTCTCCAGCCTTGGAAAAGATCATGGAACAGAGGATACAGGGGAACATAAAAACGCCAGTGCCAGCTGATATAAATGAGGAGACTGATGCTTATGTTGAGCCCAATATACTAGTGGATCCTCAGATCTTGTGAGATTCACTTCTGATAAATATCGGTCCACTTCTACAGTAGCATCTGCTGTTGCGCTTGAGCTCCTTCTACTGTGATCAACCGTGCTGTCCAGCAGAGGCCAAATGTCACCTAATAATAAAGGTACAAAGTAAAAAAAAATCCATTAACAATGCTTCACAGTACCAATCACTAATATTAGGGATGGGCAATACCACACTTTTAGGATTCGATACGATACGATACTTTTTCATCGATATCGATACCAATACCGTTAATTTCTTTTTCTTTTTTTCTTTAATTTTTGTCAGTAAAAATATTATTACATTTAAGACAAATCACAAGACAAATACAGACTATTTATACAAAATGTATTATGGTAAATACATAATAAAATTAGAATTAAAATAAATAACATAAATATGAATGAAATAAATTAAATATGAACAAAAACGAACACATTTTCACTTGTCTTATTTCTCAAAAAAAAGAAAGACCAATCTTGGTAGAAAAAGGTAAAAGAAAAAAAAAACTAAACAAACAAACAAAAAACTAATACATCAATGTTATGTTTAGAGCCTCTTTGTAGAAGTAAACATGTAACACTTCACTGAAGCAAAAACAAGACGTCATAAAGATCATAATAAACTAGGATTTACTTATCCTATAATGCATAACAAAGACAGTTGTTCCCTGAGAAAATGAACTTGGAAAAATGAACTAACGAGTATATCGATCTATCGGTACCACAGGATCGATACGCCCATCCCTAACTAACATGAACATTCACACAACAAAGGCATACACTACTTGCTGTTGTTTGAAGATTGCCCTGCTTCTGAAGAGGTTGGCAGCTGAGCTGGGGGTGTGTTGGTGAAAGCAGAATGGAGACCAGAACTTCTGATTACAGAAGCGCATTCAGATTTTAGTCTTGATACCACTTCCTGCAGTTTCCCTTGACTTGAGAATCCCAGTTTTTTTTAAATCTGGGATCCAATAACATGGGTATGGTCATCACACTTACTGATTCTAAATGTACTGCATGCTCCCTGACCCTCCGTACAAGTCTGTCACCCAGATGCCTTGTTAAATCTGAATTGAGGCCTTCTAGCTTGCTCGTTACAGCATGATTAAGCATCTTCACTTTGGAGGCAGACACCCTTTTCTCTCCCGAAAGCTCTACTGTATCCTGGTGGAAAGGGGCAAGAACATCTGAAGCATCCTGGACTGCCTCATACTCCAGGGCTGTAGGAGGGGTGACGTCAGTCTTTAGAGAGGTCAGGGCTGCCCCCACTGGCTCTCTCAGCTGACAGAGATGGTCCAGCATGTTACAAGTGCTGTTCCAGCGAGTGTCCACTTCAGTTATCATTTTCAGGACTGGTCTCCCCATCTGCTCCTGTACTTGGACCAGTCTCTCTTTTGCTGGAGTGCTGGTTCGGAAATAGGTCACAAGTTTCCTACATTTGGATCGAATGTTGTTGAAGCTACTGATGTCATCAAAAGATTTCCTCGCAATAAGGTTTAGTGCATATCGCATGCCTAACATTCAGTGATTCAATTCAATTTCAATTTTATTTAAATATAGCACACTTAAAAAACAACCAAGGTTGACCAAGGTGCTTCACAGGTTAAATACAACAGCAGGTCACTACTCACACAATAAAAGTACAACAAAAACAACAGACTTAACTCGAAGGAAATGCCAAAGATGGGTTTTTAACAATGATTTAAAACATTCAAGAGTTGGGCAGGTTCTGATATGGACATGATCTTCCACATGCTATCATGTTGGCTGCAGCATCAGTTTGGCTTTGAGCTGGGCAGGACCAGCGGCGAAGGAAGCTCTGGGCTGGGCAGGACCAGCGGCGAAGAGGGCTCTGGGCTGGGCAGGACCAGCGGCGAAGGAAGCTCTGGGCTGGACGGGACCAGCGGCGAAGGAAGCTCTGGGCTGGACGGGACCAGCGGCGAAGGAAGCTCTGGGCTGGACGGGACCAGCGGCGAAGAGGGCTCTGAGCTGGTCGGGACCAGCGGCGAAGGAAGCTCTGGGCTGGACGGGACCAGCGGCGAAGAGGGCTCTGAGCTGGGCAGGACCAGCGGCGAAGGAAGCTCTGGGCTGGACGGGACCAGTGGCGAAGAGGGCTTTGCGCTGGGCAGGACCAGCGGTGAAGGAAGCTCTGAGCTGGCCGGGACCAGCGGCAAAGATGGCTCTGAGCTGGGCGGGACCAGCGGCGAAGGAAGCTCTGGCTGGACGGGACCAGTGGCGAAGAGGGCTTTGAGCTGGGCAGGACCAGCGGTGAAGAGAGGTTTGGCTCTGGCTCGGGGGGCATGACACTCACAGACTCTGGCTCGGCAGGCATGACGCTCTCAGTCTCAGGCTCGGCTGGACTGGCGTGAAGCTCTGGCTCGGCAGAAGTGACGTGAACAGTCTCTGGATCGGCAGAAGTGACGTGAACAGTCTCTGGATCGGCAGAAGTGACGTGAACAGTCTCTGGATCGGCAGACGTGACGTGAACAGTCTCTGGATCGGCAGACGTGACGTGATGCGTAGGCTCGACAGGACGAAACCTTGGAACGATGGCCCTCTTGGCAGCACGTGCAGACATAAGCGGGGGATCAGCCATGCTGGAAAACCGGTCCAGTACATCCATAGACCGATCCAGTGGCTGGCTTGATGGTTGGCAAGACGTGACGATTCCCAGGCCGGGCGGACGAGACGTGAACTGACTCTGGCTGGGCAGACGGGACATGGAGCTGTGAAGACTCTGGACTGGACGCGACCAGCGGTGAGGGCTCTGGGGGTACTGTGAGCTTGCAGGGTGTTTCATCAGCCAAGCCCACAGTAAATGCCGAACCGCTCAAGGAGAGGGCCAGGTCGACATACCCTTCTAGGGTCCAGCCGGTATAGTCCTCCGGCATCAATTGAGCAACGTCATCATCCAGCCCGCTCCAAAACAGGTCCATGAGCTGGGTGTCATCTAACGCTCCCAGATGACAGCAAGACAAAAAGTCCCTTGCATACCTCTCAATAGGCTGGCCATCTTGGAACATCGAAGAAAGGAATTTCCTCAGGGCCTGGTTGCTAACAACTGCTGGATCCATTTTGTGGTGAGTTCTTCTGTTATGATGCAGAAGCAGGAAGCAGGAAGCAGGATCCAAATGCAGCAGTGTTTTATTAAATAAACTTGAATTAAGACAAAGACTAAGACTCCGGGACGGGACGGGGCAGACAACATGCAACATTACAACATCAAGAACTCACAAAGACTGAACTAGACACAGGGCTTAAATACAAAGGCAAACAAGCTAAACAAGATAACAAGGGGGCGTGGCTAATCAGAGACACCTGGGAAGACTAATCAACATAACGGGAGACAGCTAAACATGAAAAGACAGGGGAACACATGACAGACAAGAACAAGACACAAACCCACACCTTGACAGTCAGCCCCCCAGTTCACAAGCACTTCACCATTCCACAATAATTTTATTTTATTTTGATTATATATGCCTACATGAGCCTTGCCTATGAACTCGTAGGATTAGGACTGAGGCTAAAGTTTATGTGAATAAGGCTGCATTTGTAGATCAAAGCAGATTCATAAGAACTGTTTCTGTATTAGTCCCATTAATTAGTTAATTAGTCCCATTTATTATTATTTTTTTCATAAATTCATTCATACAGTTGTTTGTTCATACATTGGGTAAGAACTACATCAACACTAACACATGAATTATGAGGATTAATTGTATTGCTTTGTGGTTTACAGAGCACAAAGAGATTTATTAAATGAAACAATAAAAAAATGGATGTGTCTTCTGGGGCAGAAAGGCAGCTTTTCCACCTTTTGACCACAAGATGTCGTTAGTGTGCAATGTGTTGAAAAGCTTCGAGTAATAATCCATTTTATGATACAGTCGAGGGGGAAAGCCCCAGTGCTTCACAAAGCTTCATTTCACCATCACTACTTAGGGGCAACATTAAATACAGAATAAATAAACGGATCTATTTTCTCAGGGCTGGAGAGAGTAAAGCAGAACATTATAATCCATGTGTAGAAACTCTTCCTGAAGACATTTAATATCCGCTTTACAGACGCTCATGAAGTGTGTGCAAATACTTTCTGTTTCACCAAACTGGAGCTGACGTTAATCATTTCAAAATACCTTAAAAACTGTTTTAGAATTAATTTTCTACAAGTTAGTCATGGATAGTGGAAACCTTTTCAGTAACAAAACATTTATTTCACTAATAATGTAATAATTGTTTTTCAAGATTTTAACGGCATGTGGGAAACTGCTAAAATAAAGAAGTGAGACTAACAGTAATTCTCTCGTGTGCAAAAGTAGCCAATAAACTGTTCAGAGCAGATGTGTGTGAGACAGTGTGTTCACTCATTTGATGAGAGGAAGTGAATTACCAGAGGAGGAGCTGATGATGTTTAAAGGAAGAGCTGTAACTATATATAATGAAGAGAAAGACTGACAGAAACCGAAAATGGCTGATAAGTGTGATCTGTGTCTGCTGGGACTGATCATTCTCTCTTCACTTCTCACAGGTAAAGAAATCTGTATTTTCTCTAAAGACGTTTGCTTTACTGTTTTCCACCCCCTCTTTCTGCCACAATGACCATCTGTAGTTCCTAAAGGCACAGAGGGGCTGATAGTGATCACTGTAGGCCAAGATGTGTGTACTTCAGGGGTCGATGAAATGTCACACATTTAGTAACGTGGGGGAAGTTGTAATTATCTGATTGGTCAGTTTGAACGTTTCACATTTGGGTTTTAGTCACATGGTCAGGGAAAAGGATAAAAGAAGATTGTAACTGTTGCTCTGTCTCTTTTATTCTCTGGGTCTCTCTCTCTCTCTCTCTCTCTCTCTCTCTCTCTCTCTCTCTCTCTGGTAACATTTTACAAAAATGCTGGGTACAATTAATGGTATAAGTTATTATCATCTTATACATCTATTTTGAACTATTTTAAGTATAACTATAACTATGTTGCCAATAAACCCTTTCAATTACAACTAATGTGCTAACTAGTTTTGATTTGGTATTGACTTGCTATATAATATAATAGTGCTTTCTATTGCAATACAATATCGTCACTCTCTATAGCAACGCTCTCCCACATATTAATCTATTGTAACTGCGCTTATTTCTGTCGTTGGTATAAGTGATAGTGGGTGGAATAGACAAGAAATGTACAGTTTTCCATTAAAACAGCAATATAATGTAGAAACAAATGCATTCTGGGAGATATTTGTCTTTTTTAAAACACACCCTATACCCTCATTCACTATTTCCTACATTAGTTCACTAATATAGTCCACTTGACTGAGTGAATAAAAAAAGTGAGTTAATTCAGACACTGATGAACACCTGCTGTTAACAAGCAGAATCACTGAAGGAAAGAGGAACAAGAAGAACAGAAGAAATATGAAATCAACTGAAGACATTACATCTGTGAAGATCTCAGCAGAGGAGGATTAAACAACTCCACAAACAGCATTACCAGCTTCACTTATTACTAACCAGACTGACTTTATTTCTGTCAGACGTCTACAGGCGTTATTATTAAAAGGTGGCAGAGGTTTAGATCATTTGATGTCACCATGATGGTGATCAGTGTTTGCTTTAGTTGGGCCCTGGACCCTTGACTTTTGAACATTAGTTTGTCTCTGGCTGCGATAGCTTTGTCTTTAAATACATTTGCTATTGCAAAAAAGCTGAAAGAAAACAGGATCAGATGACAATGGCTGTTTGTTAATGGTCACAATCATCATCTAGTGGCACGGGTCTCATTTATTTTCTAATGTATTTTATCAGTGCAGTTTTTTACAGTGTGTATTTTAGTTTTCTGCTTTTAATGCTGGTATGTTTTATGTTTCATTTATTAATATATATCATATTGATCACTGAGATATACTGTGTTTCAGGAACCAGTGGAGTGGAGGATCATGTGTTCATCAGTTCTGGTGAAAATGTGCGTCTGTCCTGTAATAATGCTCTTTCTGACTGCAAATCAACTATGTGGATCTACTCTAACAGTCATTCAGCAGCAGTTGAACTGATTACTTTAGGGATAAAGAATAAAGACACAGAGAGACATGAGAGACTGACTCTGGAGTCTGACTGCTCTCTGAACATCAAGAACGTCACAGAAGAAGATCATGGATTATACACCTGCCAACAATGGACAGAACACCAACAACAAGGAACTGATGCACATGTTTTTCTGCATGTTCTTCATGGTAAGTTTATGATTATGTGGTCAATTAAAAATTCTCCCTTTAAACTCAGATGATGATTGAAGAGTCTGTGATTTGTGTTCAATTTCAGTGTCTCCATCATCATCATCATTATCATCTTCATCCTCACAGACTGAGATCAGTCCAGGCCGCTCTGTGACTCTCTCCTGTCAGTTGTATTCATATACTGGACTCTCCTGTGATCATTTTGTCCGTTCTGAGGGATTTGAGCTGTTGTGGGTGAATCAGGCTGGTGTTGATCTGAAGACAGACTCCAGATATCAGATATCATCATTATCAGATCCATGTATCATCACTCTGACTACAACACTCCTGAATGAAGATAACAACAGAGAGTGGAGATGTCAGCTTACTCACAGAAATCAAGTCAAGACCTCAGTCAGATACACTGTCAAGTATTCAGGTGAGAAAACAGTGTTAGAAGAGCCTCATAATGTCAGTAACACTAAGGTCTATCAGTATCACTGAACCAGAACAAACTGAGGGAACAAAAGCTTCTTTGACTCTCACAGAAGAGTAACTCAAAGCATTGCTTCAAACTAATGAACTGCAGTGAAGTAACAGTCCAAAACGTGATGCTGGAAATAATACAGGAATTGAAACTTGACAACAAAAATATTAACTTTTTATGTAATATGATGATCAAAGTTATAATATGATGGTCATATTGTACAGTATTAATGATCTGAACTAACATTCATCTTCACAGCTCAAGCTGATTCAACGACAGCAGTGAATCCAGTCCACATCACACACTCTCAAGATCCCTCAACTATAAACCCACACGTTTCTAAAGGTACATCATCACTGTCTTTCTCACATCAGTGCTTTCCAGAGCATAATGCTAGAGTTATCTTCAGCGTTAACTCATCAAAATATGACTGTCATATTCTACAGTATGATTGTCACATTGAGTTGTTGTTTTAGTTTCATTTCATGGACTTTTATGGTGTGTCACAATTAGCGTACTTATGCATATTCTTGGACATGTTTAGTATAAACAGTGAGAGTAGTGTGTTCATATAACACTCCGGTTCCTTCACTCGATTCTCCCAGAAAGCGTCACATGAAGACAATATGTTGAGTTCATCCATGCAGCGCATTCACTGTAGATACATGAAAAACACCAAACAGACAGAAAATACTGCTCATCCACTCACAAAATTATCAAAAAACATACATGTAAAAGTAAACAAATATACAAAAAAAAGAGAGAAACACAAAATAAGCCGTACACTCGTAATGCTCGGCAACAAGTTTAACAAATACAACTTCAGTTATTCATCAAGTCTGGGTGTCTTATGACCCCAATATGAAATAAACTGATTCAAATATATTTTTAAAAATATATATTTTTTTGAAAAATAGAAAAATAGTTATCTCTGCCAACATTTTGTTTCTGTCTTACCGGAGAAAGTTTGTCCTGCCATTCACCTCAACCTTAACACATCCTCATTTGAGCCTCTGTGTCTTGTTTCAGTGTTGGTGGGTTCTTGACTTTGTAATGTTGTTTGTTCTGTTTCTGAGTCATGTTCCCTGTTCCCTGTTTGAAGTCTGTCAAGTTTTGAGTTAATCTAATAAAGCTGCTGGACGTGAATCCTGCTTCCTCCTTTGTTTCAACCTGAACCCACCTCCAAATGGATCTAGTAGCAGCTTTGGGGAGTCTCCAACTAAGAAGACGGCCATGCCTGATTCTGGTTCCCAGGATGGCCACCGCCATGTCGCCTGAGAGTTTGCCTCTGGCCAAGATGGCCGCCGCCACGCCTGAGAGATCGTCTCCGGCAAAGATGGCCACTGCCACGCCTGAACCTGAGCTTTCAGCAAAGATGGCCTCCTCCACGCTTCCTGAGCCTCTTTCTGTTCCTGAGACTGAGCCTGTTCCTGAGCTTCTTCACGTCAGGCCTGTCGATCCAAAGACTGTTCTTGTCACGTCTGCCGATCCAGAGACTGTTCACGTCACGTCTGCCGATCCAGAGACCGTTCACGTCACGTCTGCCGATCCAGAGACCGTTCACGTCACGTCTGCCGATCCAGAGACCGTTCACGTCACGTCTGCCGATCCAGAGACCGCTCACGTCACGTCTGCCAATCCAGACTCCGGACAAGATGGTCACCACCGAGCCAGTGTCTGTTCCTGAGCCAGTGTCTCTGTTCCTGTTCCTGAGCCGGTGTCTGTTCCTGAGCCGGGTCTGTTCCTGAGCCGGTGTCTGTTCCTGAGCCGTTGTCTGTTCCTGAGCCGGGGTCTGTTCCTGAGCCGGGGTCTGTTCCTGAGCCGGGGTCTGTTCCTGAGCCGGTGTCTGTTCCTGAGCCGGGTCTGTTCCTGAGCCGTTGTCTGTTCCTGAGCCGGTGTCTGTTCCTGAGCCGGTGTCTGTTCCTGAGCCGGTGTCTGTTCCTGAGCCGGTGTCTGTTCCTGAGCCGGGGTCTGTTCCTGAGCCGGTGTCTGTTCCTGAGCCGGTGTCTGTTCCTGAGCCGGTGTCTGTTCCTGAGCCGGGGTCTGTTCCTGGGCCGGTGTCTGTTCCTGAGCCAGGGTCTGTTCCTGAGCCGTGTCTGTTCCTGAGCCGGGGTGCTGCCCTCAAGAAAATTTTGGGAGGGGGCAGTGGGTCCCCTGAACTGTCGTCTCCGCCATGGCCGCCCAAAGGGTCGTCTCTGCCCTGGCCGCCTGCACTGCCTGCTCCAGCTTGGCCTTCCGTCCTGCCGCACTCTCCAGGACCTCTTCCTCTCCATGGGCCTGGCCCTCCATCCCGCCCCCGGGTCCGCCTCCGCTCCACCACCCTCCTGGACGTGTCTGGAATCCACTCCTTAAAGGGGGGGGGGCTCTGTTATGATTCCTGTCTTGTGTTACCCTTGTCTTGTGTGGACTTATGTAATTTCCTGTCCTGTGCCATGTTTTGTAGTCCCTTGTAGTTTGTCTTGTTTATTAGTCTCCCCAGGTGTTTCTGATTAGCCACCCCCCCTTGTCATCTTGTTTAGCTTGTTTGCCTCTGTATTTAAACCCTGTGTCTTGTTTCAGTGTTGGTGGGTTCTTGACTTTGTAATGTTGTTTGTTCTGTTTCTGAGTCATGTTCCCTGTTCCCTGTTCCCTAGTCGAAGTCTGTCAAGTTTTGAGTTAATCTAATAAAGCTGTTGCACGTGGATCCTGCTTCCTCCTTTGTTTCAAGCCTGCATCGTTACACAAATGATGTTCACAGTTCCCCTTTAAAAATACATGTGGCCCTAACAACCTAAATATGTTGCGACCACACACACACACACACACACATACTTGTTTTTGTGGTATAGAAGGACACTGATGCCCAAACAAGTTTGGTGGTGGTATATGGGGACACCCCTTTCCCAATGCCCTACAGTGATGATACAAATATCAAAAATTTTGTTTTAATCTGCAGATCGCAAATCTGACTTCAAATGTTCTATACACACAACAGAACAGAAAATATTACCATATGATATTTTGGTGGTACACAAGGACATTCCCGCCCATCCTAAAATGTTCCCGCCTATGACATAATTGTGATTTTTGGGGCCCGACTTGATTATGAGGACACTCTTTTTACAATACACTAAATATGTCATTTCAGTGGATTACAGGGACCAATGTGTTTTACTGGTACATGACCACACACACACACAAACCTGACAACACAGTGTATTACCAAGACTAAGGTGATTTAAGAGGACTGGATCTTAAACACAATACACAACTGCATAATCCAACATTATAAGGACGAGTGTGTTTAATGGTACATGCCCACACACACACACAAACCTGACAACACGGTGTATTACCAAGACTAAGGTGATTTAAGAGTACCGGATCTCAAATACAATACACAAAACAACTTGCAACATTACAGGGACAGAGGTGTTTTAGAAGTGCTTTAATTATGACTTCAATAATATCATCATAAACATTGAGTTTTTTCAGTTTTACCATGTAATACAATCATGACATACCATTTTAAGGGGAAAGTGACATCCACAAACTTAAAAACATGGTCAATAAAACTTGCACAACTGTGTGATCTTTCAGAAAGCATACAGTATCATTACTGTTTTGACATATTAAAATGACAAGCAGATGAACCATTCAAAACTTCGAAAAGATTGACAAAACAGCCCTTGGAAACAGGCACAATTTAAAGACGTCATTAAACAGGCTTTGAAATGTATAAAATGAACTCACTCAACATGCAATAAATGCTGCAACATGTAGAGAAACCGACTTACAAGGGACGGTTTACCTAAAGACAATTCTGTTATTTCCAGAAAATGTAAACAGAATTGTCAAGTTTCAAAGCAGAATTACAGAGATAACAGGAAAAGTATTCAACAAAGTTAGTTTGGGCTGTACATCAGCTCTAGAAGAGTATAGTGTCATTAGAATACAACTATCATTGTAAGTACAAAAGCTCTCATGTGTTTAGAGATTACTAAAGCATGTATTATTCTGTACAGAGAATGAGAGTGAGGCAGAAATTGAAAACCCACGGAAAGGATCCTCAGCGGTCTTACACTGCTGGCATTCAGTCAGTGTGGCCAGTTTTCCTTTGGTTATACACTCACCTAAAGGATTATTAGGAACACCTGTTCAATTTCTCATTAATGCAATTATCTAATCAACCAATCACATGGCAGCTGCTTCAATGCATTTAGGGGTGTGGTCCTGGTCAAGACAATCTCCTGAACTCCAAACTGAATGTCAGAATGGGAAAGAAAGGTGATTTAAGCAATTTTGAGCGTGGCATGGTTGTTGGTGCTAGACGGGCCGGTCTGAGTATTTCACAATCTGCTCAGTTACTGGGATTTTCACGCACAACCATTTCTAGGGTTTACAAAGAATGGTGTGAAAAGGGAAAAGCATCCAGTATGCGGCAGTCCCGTGGGCGAAAATGCCTTGTTGATGCTAGAGGTCAGAGGAGAATGGGCCGACTGATTCAAGCTGATAGAAGAGCAACTTTGACTGAAATAACCACTCGTTACAACCGAAGTATGCAGCAAAGCATTTGTGAAGCCAGAACACGCACAACCTTGAGGCGGATGGGCTACAACAGCAGAAGACCCCACCGGGTACCACTCATCTCCACTACAAATAGGAAAAAGAGGCTACAATTTGCACGAGCTCACCAAAATTGGACAGTTGAAGACTGGAAAAATGTTGCCTGGTCTGATGAGTCTTGATTTCTGTTGAGACATTCAGATGGTAGAGTCAGAATTTGGCGTAAACAGAATGAGAACATGGATCCATCATGCCTTGTTACCACTGTGCAGGCTGGTGGTGGTGGTGTAATGGTGTGGGGGGTGTTTTCTTGGCACACTTTAGGCCCCTTAGTGCCAATTGGGCATCGTTTAAATGCCACGGCCTACCTGAGCATTGTTTCTGACCATGTCCATCCCTTTATGACCACCATGTACCCATCCTCTGATGGCTACTTCCAGCAGGATAATGCACCATGTCACAAAGCTCGAATCATTTTAAATTGGTTTCTTGAACATGACAATGAGTTCACTGTACTAAAATGGCCCCCACAGTCACCAGATCTCAACCCAATAGAGCATCTTTGGGATGTGGTGGAACGGGAGCTTCGTGCCCTGGATGTGCATCCCAGAAATCTCCATCAACTGCAAGATGCTATCCTATCAATATGGGCCAACATTTCTAAAGAATGCTTTCAGCACCTTGTTGAATCAATGCCACGTAGAATTAAGGCAGTTCTGAAGGCGAAAGGGGGTCAAACACAGTATTACTATGGTGTTCCTAATAATCCTTTAGGTGAGTGTATGTGCCTTAAAATGTTCAATTACAGTTGTAACTTCAGCATTTGACCAGCACACTTTTTGTCCTTTCCACAAGGTTTTCAATTCCTGCCTCATGTTCATTCTCTGTACAGAAGAATACATGCTTTAGTAAACTCTAACTATATGAGAGCTCATGTACTTACAATGGTAGTCATATTCAGATTTAAACCTCAGGTACCTTGAGGAACTTCAGTGGTTTCTCGATAGGCATCTTCTGAACACCTGTAGGAAATCAGTTATAGACAGATCAGAAACTCAGATGTAACTCAAACCTGCATCTAGAACTTAAAACTGGTTATACATCTGATCTCTAAAAATTACATTTCAAATGACATTCAAAACATTATTCTGGAGATGGAATGTTGTGTTAAACATCTCCTTTTCAAAGTTTTTGACCAACATGAACATGATAAACTTATTGGTTTGGTACTGATTCCATTCATTTTGTTCTAGAAAAATTGTTATTTATAATAATATCTGATTATTGATAACTGATTTTTACAATTAATGGCAAAAGGAATGTTTAGAAATGTAATTTGATATTATCTACTGGCACACTATAGTATGATATATATATACATACACTATGAACAATTCTAAACGCTTTTGTTTTTGCCCCCATTTTTCATGAGCTGAACTAAAAGTTCTAAGACTTTTTCTATGTACACAAAAGGCCTATTTCTCTCAAATATTGTTCACAAATCTGTCTAAATCTGTGTTAGTGAGCACTTCTCCTTTGCCGAGATAATCCATCCACCTCACAGGTGTGGCATATCAAGATACTGATTAGACAGCATGATGATTGCACAGGTGTGCCTTAGGCTGGCCACAATAAAAGGCCACTCTAAAATGTGCAGTTTTGTGTGGTCTCAGGGGGTCTGGAAACAAGTCATTATCTGGTGTGACCATCATTTGCCTCACGCAGTGCAACACATCTCCTTCGCATAGAGTTGATCAGGTTGTTGATTGTGGCCTGTGGAATGTTGGTCCACTCCTCTTCAATGGCTGTGTTGGATATTGGCAGGACCTGGAACACGCTGTCGTATACGCCGATTCAGAGCATCCCAAACATGCTCAATGGGTGACATGTCCGGTGAGTATGCTGGCCCTGCAAGAACTGGGATGTTTTCAGCTTCCAGGAATTGTGTACAGATCTTTGCAGAATAGGGCCGTGCATTATCATGCTGCAACATGAGGTGATGGTTGTGGATGAATGGCACAACAATGGGCCTTAGGATCTCATCACGGTATCTCTGTGCATTCAAAGTGCCATCAATAAAATGCACCTGCGTTGGTTGTCTATAACATACGCCTGCACATACCATAACCCCACCATGGGCCACTCGATTCCCAACGTTGACATCAGCAAACCGCTCACCCACATGACGCCATACACGCTGTCTACCATCTGCCCTGTACAGTGAAAACCGGTATTCATCCGTGAAGAGAACACCTCTCCAAAGTGCCAGACGCCATCGAATGTGAGCATTTGCCCACGCAGGTCGTTTACAACGACCAACTGCAGGTCGAGACCCCGATGAGGACGATGAGCATGCAGATGAGCTTCCCTGAGACGGTTTTTGACAGTTTGTGCAGAAATTCTTTGGTTATGCAAACCGATTGTTGCAGCAGCTGTCCGGGTGGCTGGCCTCAACGGTGTTGGAGGTGAAGATGCTGGATATGGAAGTCCTGGGCTGGTGTGGTTACACACGGTCTGCGGTTGTGAGGCCGGTTGGATGTACTGCCAAATTCTCTGAAAAGCCTTTGGAGACGGCTATGGTAGAGAAATGAACATTCAATTCACGGGCAACAGCAGGTGGACATTCCTGCTGTCAGCATGCCAATTGCACGCTCCCTCAAAACTTGCAACATCTGTGGCATTGTGCTGTGTGATAAAACTGCACATTTTAGAGTGGCCTTTTATTGTGGACAGCCTAAGGCACACCTGTGCAATAATCATGCTGTCTAATCAGTATCTTGATATGCCACACCTGTGAGATGGATGGATTAACTCGGCAAAGGAGAAGTGCTCACTAACACAGATTTAGACAGATTTGTGAACAATATTTGAGAGAAACAGGCCTTTTGGGTAAATAGAAAAAGTCTTAGAACTTAGATCTATAATTTTGTTCAGTGAATATAACTGGCTTAAAACCATTTTTCTTTGGTGAAAATACTAACGTAAAATTGCACTACAATATATATTGGTTTAAAATAATAATAAACATGTTCATAAACACAAACTTGTTATGCTGGGTACACACCAAAAGATAATCAGGCTGATTTTGGGCTGATTTCCCCCTTCTGAAAATCCTAGCTGTGTCCCGATTATCTTGATGGTTATAGATTATCTTATCAGATTTTCCCTTGGTGTGAGGTGTGTTAAGAGTGTCCGAACCTGATCGGAAGAACGTCAGAGCCGACCTGATCGCGAATCGCAAATATTCAACATGTGGAATATTTACGATCAGAAATCCTGAAATGTGGGGGGAAGCCCGAGGACAAACACGCGCATGCTCTGGAGATTATCACGTGAAAGGAAACCATATCCAATCAGAAAGCGAGATGAAGGAAGACGGAAGCATAAGAAACGCAGTCATGGCGCAGCACAAACTGAAATTGATGTGGACAGCAGAGATGGAGGATCAGCTTGTTGATTTGTGGCGCAAATGTTTACACAACGTGTTGTGTAAAACATTTCCAAACACTATCATCGCAATTGCTTCCTGCATATCGTCCGCCATGCTTATTCTGAGGTCTCTAGAGTGTTAACAGTCGAGACTCTGGTTGCATGGTCTTTAGGGTTGGGTATCTAGAACCGGTTCCAAAATGCCAAAAACCGGGGATTCGATAAGTCGCGCACACTTCGATTCCGCTTATCGATTCCTTACTTTGGTGATGCTCACATGCGCGAGGTGAATGGCAGTGAGCATTTGTTTACAGTTGTATTGATCTGCCAGGACCTGCCTGCCGCACATGCGCTGTACGTTATATTTACGATGGCGGAGCGCAGCAGACTTTCGAAAGTTTGGTTAAGCTTTTCAAAAAAAGATGAAAATACAGCGAATTGTATCACATGCAAGAAAGACAAACTAGAGCCGCATAATTCTGGATAAAATGAGAACCAGTTTTGTTTAAAATAGAGATCATGAATAAATACATCAGACAATTAATACGAGTCGAGTCTATAATTCCTTAAAGTGTTATATATATATATATATATATATATAGTATATTGTAAATTAAGATGCATTGTCACAGTTTTACTGGTAATAGCCTAAATGTAACAAGAATAAAAGGTAGAAAAAAGTATTTGCTCTCTTTTTTCTCTCCAATAAATATTGGAATCGAAACCAAGAATCGTTAAGAACCGGATTCGATAAGCAGAATCGGAATCGTTAAAATTTAAACGATACCCAACCCTAACGGTCTTTTCACATCATGGCACACCACACACTATATGAGCAAAACGGTTAAATCTAGGATTTTTTGTCCTCATGTTTGTGGTCCATCACATTTTGAAAATCTTATAAGATGTAAAATCTTTTGGTGTGTACCCATCATTAGTTGACACATACCAACATTACTGGAGACGCCTGCAGCTCCAGCAGGAACATCACCTTCAGAACCGCTTTCATCAGGATCACTGGCATCAGAGTCCGTCATACTGATCTCATCTTAAAGAAAAAGAGACATTTAAAACAAGAACATCTTCAGTTTAACCTGTATTGAGAAGTCATTTATGAAACATGACAAATGGCACCGTTTAATAATAATAATCATATTAATAACAACTATAATACTTCACTAAGATCACTATTATTAGAATTATCGCCTAGACAGTGATATACTAATACTGTCAATGAAAAATTAATATTTTATAATGAGTATATTATTTTACAATAAGAGGTTATAATACTTTCTTATTTTCTTCACTTAAGCTGTTATACTGGCAGAAACCTGCAGTTTAAGTGAAAACAGGTTTATAAACGCATCTTATTGAAAAATTGTATTACTACAAAAAATGTGGATATAATGCGAATGTGAAAATAGAGAGTAACTGGTGCTGGTTGCGTTCCCAAATGCATGTTAAACTTATGGCACATGCAGAGATGGAGTTCACTGCATTCATTCCCTGTGAAACGAGGCATGGAAAAAGCCAGATCATGAGCTGATCGAGCGAGCAAAGTGTGCTCTTCAGTTTGAAACACGCAGCACAACAGACTACAGACTTACTTTCTTATCGTCTTTTGCGATTTGATAAGGGCATTGAGCCATATTGTGCTTTTGATTTTAGTATGTTTGAGAGATGCTTTACCAAAGCAATTGCGCAAAACACAAAGACAATTTATGTTATTATGAGGCGTAAAAATATTTTCGGTTCTTTTGGTTCAAACTGTGGAGGGACAGATTAGACTGTGGTCGGTCACTAGAGTAAAGGTAATTAATGGTAACACTATGAATTTTACTCCTCCCAAAAATGCCAAATAATAAACAGGTGAGAGCGTATTTTAGGCTATATGACACGTTATAGTGAGATATGACAGCGCTTCTGCAACACGCATCACTGCAGATGAGTAGCTGAGGATCTCTTCAGCATGCTGATGCACAAAATACAAACTAAAAATAAATTAAAGTAAGTCGCAGATGCTCAACACACAGTCATCTTCATTAAAAGTAGTGAGAATAAATGATTTTACCAGTGCTGATGCTACTCTCTCTCCTATTGATCTTAAAATTAGCTGATGATACAAAAAATGCTGCTCATAGCGGTAGCTTTCGATGACGTGAACACCGTTAAATCTGATATAGCGCGGGAATTGAAGATCGGATTTATGTCCGTTTTGTGAAGACACATTTATGTGGCCAAGTGTAAATGGAATTGTTTTGACAATGAAATGACCAGGTGTAAAACAGCCCCAAAGATGATGTGAAAAAGTTCTTTCTAGACTAGCATTTCCTAAAATGATGCAATGCTCTTTTTATTACCATCTCAACACAGTCTTGATCCTCCAATGATGATTGTTCCTTCTCAGGGCTCACCTGAAAGCAAGGCAAAGAAAGAAAAAATAAACATCTATTAGAGACAAAGGATTCAGAGATTCTCCAAATGAAGCAGCACAGATACTTGACTCCATTAACACTGACTGATCACTGTCATAAAACATAAAATTAAAACATTACATTATCAATGATATACTTGAGCAAAAGAAGGCTGATGACGCCAAACTAATTCAGGTATGATGGGACATTTCAAACCACTCAGTATTAATACTGATCAAATTAATGAGATGAATAGTGACTTAAGATTTAAAACACTGTGACATAAGTTGTAATCAAGTATAAAGTTAAAACCCTATAAATATATGGTCATAACCAATCAGGGATGCATGAAAATAAATGCTCATTGATGTTATCGTTGTCAATCCGATAAGAAAATTAGGCCGCTATATTAACACTAATAAATAATGGATTTCTTCCTTCAGCTTCAGATGTGCGCTGTTCACCGTGATGGTTTTGAAATGTTTGAATCACAAATCTGTGAAATCAGCGCATTGTTACAGGGAGAGTTCGCTTGTGGAATTGTAAGTTGTAATATTTTTTATTTTTGTTATATATCTGATTTATCTCATATAGGATGCATTTGGCTGAGTTAATGAGTGCTACAGTAAACACTTCACTGTAGGCCACACCGGTGGTCAGCAAAACATTAATTATGATTGGGACTGTCATATATACATAACACTATAATGAGCAAACTATTGCATTAAAAACGTCGTGAATTCTTTGGGTTTAGTTGCTGTGTTTCAGCGTGTTGTCCTGGGAGGAGCGCATCCACAACAGGAGTTTCACTATGTAATAGTTGATTACTATTAATAATAGCTCAAGTTAATCTGTGCATGATTTTGTGCAAGTATAAGTTGTAATATTGTGTTTATTTTGTATAAATATCTAATTTATCATATATAGGTTGTGTTCCGTTGAGCTAAAACCATCTAACAAAGCCTCAGGTTTAGGGGTGTTCCTTCAGCTCTTTAGGCCATTTCATTTTAAGTTTAATGTTGTCTAATAACATTTTAATTTCATTTGATTTATTATTATTATTATTATTATTAAGGCAATAGATGTTTTGGTAAAACTTCACAATACATATGTTATTGCATTAACTAACATGAACTAACAGAGAAAAACTTTTGTTAATGTGAGTTAATAAAATATGTGAGTTCATGTTAGTTCACAGTGCATTAAATTAACAGATACAACACTGGATCCTAAAATGTCTTGGAAAATGTTGAGATTAACGTTAAGTAAGATAAACATGAAGTAAATCATGTAGAAGTATTGTTCATTCATTGTTAGTTCATGTTAACTAATACTAACAAGATGAAACCTTTTTATAAAGTATTGCCATTTTTTTATAAAGAAAGTTGGAAATATGAATGTAAAATTTATTTTAGAAGCTAAGAAACCTTACACTGGTTCAAACTAGGCCACTACTGTATATGTTTGATTTATGTTGAAGTGTTTGGGACATTGGCTTTAAAGTCGGCATGAAATGGAAGTTGAGATTGTCATTTTTTCCTTGTTGTGATGTATATCCGAGTGAAACTGCTTCTGAAATTAGAAAAAAATGTAGGGCGGGGCTTGATTTCGTCCTTCGGGAATTGATTGGATCGTTGGAGGTTGGGCGTTGCAAACAAAATGGAGGCAGATTTGAATGCCAGTTTACATTCAGTTGTGGAGGATTTCTCTCCAGCGGACTCCCCCACCGTTACCCTCACATGAAGGATTTTTCTATTGAGGAGCCCAGCGACGAGAACAAGGACAAGCAGCTAAATTTTCAGGCAGGAATCAGACCATATTTATATGAGCCTCCCGCGAAACGAGACAAACACCGATAGCCGCACCCTCATGGGCTCTGGCCGCACCCTTTCGCCATGGCACATGACCAAAAGAGAAGAGAGGTCGTTTTCAAGGGGGGAGGGAAGGGTAATGTATTTGATTAAAGATTATAAGGGTACATGAATTTTGAAAAAATAATGAAGTGCACAGATAAATCATTTATAATAAACACTACAATATTACATATAAAAAGAAGATTTGTCAAATTTGATTTCATGCCGACTTTAAATGATGTGCGTTTCGTTTTTGTAATCAGGCTTTCAAAGTATATCAAATTTTGGATTTAGATTCATCGGCTAATATATCAGATATCGGCTTTCGAATATAAAGAATGATCAGTTATCGGCCCAAATGTTCATATCGCTGTATCCCTAATTTGACTTCCAAAAACAAAAAACAAAACAATACCTTCTGTACATCTCTGGCCTCTGACTGGGACGGGGACGGACTCTTCATTTCGAGAGTGGAGGGTTCAACCTCACTGAGAGTCTACAAAACATAACATTAGACATGAAACAGTGGTGTAAATGTGTGAACACTAGATCTCACAGATGTCTCTGCTTCGTTTGCTCGTTCTCTTCCAGCACAACTCTCACTTACCTCGTCTAGTCCCACAGTCAGAGCAGCACAATCACTGCCTGATGACCACTGGCTCTTATGGCTCATCTGAAAATATGAAATTAAGCGTTACATACAGAAACACTTCACCTAAGAGTTTAAAAAAAGCATTATAAATGGAATATATAAAGGATAATGTACAGTCAGTCAGTAATTAATACAAAATAAACTGACAGGATAATAAGGGTCCTGATACACAGCTACCTATCAATAAATATTTGCACATGAAATACTGATTTGAGATAATATACAAGATTACAAAATAGTTAAAGTTTTCAAATCAATATTTAAATGCTACCACAAGGTAATGTTCACGGCTTTTATGCATCACATTACATGTGTTTTCATTACAGTGTGTCAGGTTGTGTGTAGCTTTACACCAGTTTTATGAGGACACCCTTTTATGAGGACATCATAAGAGCATGTTACTGATGTTTGACTTGACAGAAGAATCTCAGTGTGTTGTGTAAGTTTGACAGAATCCTGGTCTATGAGGACACAGTTTTATGAGGACATCATAAGAAAATGATCCTGATGTTTGACTTTGACTGAGTGTGTTGTGTAAGTTTGACAGAATACTGGTCTATGAGGACACTAGATTTACTGGGACACTGGTAACTAGATACATTTGGACGGCACTGAGTTCAAGTGTGTGTATGTATGAGAGTGATACGAGACATTGCGCCTGTGCTAGATGTACAGTAAGTGATCGTGACTCACTTCTTACACACACAATCATAATTCAGTGACTGATAACTGTGGCAAATAATCTGTTTCTGAGGAAACAGAGTTATTACATTAACTTATTGGATACCTTTAGAGTTGCTGTATCTTGTTCAGGTTTCATCTGATTCTTCAGAGTTATCATCTGAAAAAAAAAGTAGTAAAAATATATAAAAAAGACAAATAAATAATAATTTTAGTATCACTTATTGAAAGCCAAACAGAGGTTGCTATTTTTTACCAACTTCTTCAATGATTATATTTAATCTGACAAGCACAAATAGTTTTCGCTATTGGTATTAGCCACAATGAGCTGTGAATTATGGGTTATCAGTATCGATCCTAATATTCCATGTGTGTCCCGGTAAATCTAGTGTCCTCATAGACCAGGATTCTGTCAAACTTACACAACACACTGAGATTCTCCAGTCAAGTCAAACATCAGGACATTGCTCTTATGATGTCCTCATAAAAGGGTGTCCTCATAAAACAGGTGTAAGACACACACACACTTGACACACTGTAATGAACATGCATGTAATGTGATGCATTAAAGTCATGAACATTAACTTGTAGGGCTGCACAATGTATTGCTTTATCATTCATACCCATCTGTGGTAGTGACATTGCAGTACAGGCCTCTGTGAAGTCAGGCTATGTAAAGACTCTGCCGTGTTATTTTACAGTTGATTACTCAAGTTCTGTACCTAAATGCTGTTAGACTTACCTGGAATATATGAGGCATTGTTTATTTCACATCTTTGTTCATTTTTTTTATCTCTGCTTGCAATTTATTATTTTCTATGCAGATGCAAACCCCTACAAAATCACACCAATCATTCTAGAATGATTAATTATTTCCAAATAGAGCTATTCAAGACATCTGGTGAAATTGCTTTTCATATTGAAAAACTTTTGTTAATGTGAGTTAATAAAATATGTGAGTTCATGTTCGTTCACAGTGCATTAAATTAACAGATACAACACTGGATCCTAAAATGTCTTGGAAAATGTTGAGATTAACGTTAAGATAAACGTTAAGTAAATCCTGTAGAAGTATTGTTCATTCATTGTTAGTACATGTTAACTAATACTAACAAGATGAAACCTTTTTGTAAAGTGTTGTCATTTTTTTATAAAGAAAGTTGGAAATATGAATGTAAAATTCATTTTAAAAGTTAAGGAATCTTACATTAGGCCACTGTACTATTATGTTTGATTTATGTTGAAGTGTTTGGGACATTGGCTTTAAATGATGTGCGTTTCGTTTTTGTAATCAGGCTTTCAAAGTATATCAAATTTTGGATTTAGATTCATCGGCTAATATATCAGATATCGGCTTTCGAATATAAAGAATGATCAGTTATCGGCCCAAATGTTCATATCGCTGTATCCCTAATTTAATTTCCAAAAAAACAATACCTTCTGTACATCTCTGGCCTCTGACTGGGACGGGGACGGACTCTTCATTTCGAGAGTGGAGGGTTCAACCTCACTGAGAGTCTACAAAACATAACATTAGACATGAAACAGTGGTGTAAATGTGTGAACACTAGATCTCACAGATGTCTCTGCTTCGTTTGCTCGTTCTCTTCCAGCACAACTCTCACTTACCTCGTCTAGTCCCACAGTCAGAGCAGCACAATCACTGCCTGATGACCACTGGCTCTTATGGCTCATCTGAAAATATGAAATTAAGCGTTACATACAGAAACACTTCACCTAAGAGTTTAAAAAAAGCATTATAAATGGAATATATAAAGGATAATGTACAGTCAGTCAGTAATTAATACAAAATAAACTGACAGGATAATAAGGGTCCTGATACACAGCTACCTATCAATAAATATTTGCACATGAAATACTGATTTGAGATAATATACAAGATTACAAAGTTAAAGTTTTCAAATCAATATTTCAATATTTAAATGCTACCACAAGGTAATGTTCACGGCTTTTATGCATCACATTACATGTGTTTTCATTACAGTGTGTCAGGTTGTGTGTAGCTTTACACCAGTTTTATGAGGACACCCTTTTATGAGGACATCATAAGAGCATGTTACTGATGTTTGACTTGACAGAAGAATCTCAGTGTGTTGTGTAAGTTTGACAGAATCCTGGTCTATGAGGACACAGTTTTATGAGGACATCATAAGAGCATGTTACTGATGTTTGACTTGACAGGAGAATCTCAGTGTGTTGTGTAAGTTTGACAGAATCCTGGTCTATGAGGACACAGTTTTATGAGGACATCATAAGAGCATGTTCCTGATGTTTGACTTTGACTGAGTGTGTTGTGTAAGTTTGACAGAATACTGGTCTATGAGGACACTAGATTTACTGGGACACTGGTAACTAGATACATTTGGACGGCACTGAGTTCAAGTGTGTGTATGTATGAGAGTGATACGAGACATTGTGCCTGTGCTAGATGTACAGTAAGTGATCGTGACTCACTTCTTACACACACAATCATAATTCAGGGACTGATAACTGTGGCAAATAATCTGTTTCTGAGGAGCACTGGTCGCATGGCACTGCTTATGCATGGAAACCCTGAACTCACCTTTATAATGATTGCTGAATCTGCCCTGGAGCTCATCTGTGTCTGTAAACGGCATGTCCTCTTCCAGATCTTGATCTTCTCCTTCACTGACTCACTTCAGCCATCATCCCATGTGTCTGCGCGCATAGAAAAAGACTCTCACGACCATTGCATTTCATTTGACATATTATTCAAAAAGCTTGTTTTAAATAAATTGATCAATTATGGTAAACAGCATTCAAGTTATTTTAATACTTTATTATATGATATTTAAGGAATATGTTAATTGATAATAACTATTCATTCATAGATTTCATTCACAATTAATATTATAGGCAATAATAGTGACAGTATTAATAAGACTGAATCAAACAGAGTTCTAATAATATTCAGAGTAGCCTATATTTTATTATAGTCAGGAGTAATAAGAGCACATATTTGTGTCTTAATGTGTTTAAAGCAAGCATAACTGTAGTAATATTAACAGTAGCATATCAGGATACTGTACTGGGTGAAATAGCCTCCCCTTCACATACTGAAACGTTAGTCATGCCAACGCGTTATTATGATGGCTAGACTATTTTATGAGATCAGAAAAGGTAGCAGTTACAAATATAGTGCAATCGAAAACGAGTTTAAAATGACAAGCATCGCTGATTCCCTCATGTCAGTCTGTAAACAGAATCACTAACTTATAGGTCCGCTAGCACGGTTAGCATCACGCGCTAGCTGCTTTCTAACTGTAAAACGAGCAGCGAAGAGCATACAGAACATGCACAAACAAGCCAACCGGACCCACGTGCTATTAGAGAAGCAATTAAACAACATTATAACTTACCTTTTGGATAACAGTTGCCTTCATCAGGTCCACAGATGTCTTCTCAGGTGCAGAGTTTGTCCAGTCCAAACAGGAAATGACGTGACGACGAATGACTACACCTCTGATTACGTTGTACTTATCATAATATAAACGGGATTTTATTTATTTATTTATCATATATTTAATGCACAATTAATAAATTACAGGCAAAAATACTTAAATAATTAGTATTTTGCATTAGTTGCTACACATTTTAAAGCTGATTGAAGCTCCGCCCACTGGCGCCATCTTGTTTTCGCGATCTCCCGCCTACCGGTACCGATCTGACCAATCACTAAAGCTGATTGAAGCTCCGCCCATTGGCGCCATCTTGTTTTCGCGATTTCCCGCCTAGCGGTATCGATCTGACCAATCACAGGCCCCAAATAATACACTTGTGTGAAAGATGCAAATTTTTGATGACGCGGGTGTAATACCAGGACCTGGCTACAGGGGCGCACTCTCGAAATCAGGGATACACTGTGTATGGTAAAATTTCAGGGTTTTGTGGTATGTAAGGACATGGCGCCAAACTTTGAGAGGGAGCGTCTGGAACGTAGTAAATGACATCTACGCTGTCGGATTTATGAGGACATGGCCTCTGTCCTCATAAACCCAAATGTCCCCATAGTGCTGGTGCGTATTCAGGTCAAAAGTCCTCGTAAACCACAAAAACAAACACACACACACACACACACACACACACACACATAACATAACACCTCTAACAATAACCCTAAAGTTTGCAGGTCAAGCTCAAATTATGCTTTAAGTAATTTGAGCTTGTCCTGCAAATTCAACACATCCTCTTTTGAGCCATCTATTTCATTTTCAACCATGAAACTGTTCTAAATGTGGATTATTTTCTTATTTAATCGTCCGACTCGTCTGATAATCTTTATTAACCCTCTGAGGTCTGAGCTGTTTTCTGGGCCCTGGAGGTGTTCTGACATGCTCTGACATTTCTGGTTATTTCTGTTACTTGTGACATTTTCATGGCTAAAGTCTAATTACACTGTATTCAGCACAAACTCTGCTACAATAATATATCAACAGCATGTATGTAAAAGTTTGTAGTTTTGAGATAATGACATTTATGCGTGGTTTGTGAAAATACAAAAAAAAATTCTCACTGAAATAAGGCCATGAAACCCCTACTGATTATTTCTTCACAAGACTTTTGAAAATTGTATGACGTAGCCTAGAATATTTGCTGCAAAACTATGTGAAAATCACCCTGACTGCTCATTCAGAGAAGACAATATATTGATTTAAAATTTTTACGACGTGTTTTGTGTGAATAAGCCTTGTGCGAAGGGGCGGATTACCTCATTAATATGTAAGGCTTTTCTCACCTGAGAAAGACAAAGACCCTCTCTAATGGCCCTATTAGGAGCTTATCAGGGCCCATCATTCTGAGCAACCTTGCACAATACTGTAAATGAGGAGATTTAAAAAAGAATGGCTTTTAAATTGTTTGGATTTATTTACACAACATAATCCAAATAGACACAACAAATGGCAAAAAAACACTTATTGAAAGACAGAGACCTTTGTGCCATTCCTAAAAACATTGTACATACCTTCAATTTCCAAGGTGTTTGATTTTCACTTTACCATGTTCATGTTCCAGAGACTCATGTGAATGTTGAAGTCGGCAGGACTCATCTGGGCCCTGAAAAAAAAGTGAACATACTGATATCAAGAGAAAGGTCTGCACGATTTTGGAAATAAATATTAGATTTTTCTGGTTAAAATTGCTTTTTAAAGTTCACAAAATACACACACACACACACACACACACACAAATGTTTCCAACAATATATAGTAAATGAACACCAGGTTTGTTGTGCCTTGTAGGCATAGGCTATGCGCAGTGCTGGGTAAAATAATAATAAAAATATTTCAGTAACAACCAAGCTAGAGAAAAATATATTGATTATCATGTTACTTCAAATGTTTCCATTCGTTATGATGATATGAAATGAGATAATAGTAAAAACATGAAGCCGTTTGGTGTGTTTTGCTTTTCAAATTTTCAAATGATACATTCAAACGCGATCGCGCTGCAAAATCTGATACATTCAAACGCGATCGCGCTCAAATATAAAACATTATGGTTACCATCTACGTTTGACCAGATAGCCACAAACACAGTAGGCCTAACAGTAAACACGGGTCTAAATATTATAATATTCCCCATATATCTAGCAACAGTTCAACTGCAACGTGACATTTATGCAACAATAACAAACATGTAAGAATTTCTTACCTTAAATCTTTCTTGTCTTCAAATTGCGTTCTTCTTCTTCTGAGGTAGCCTAAATCCAATGTAAGCTCAGGCGCGTCTTTCAAACTCGACGAAAAGTGAAGTGAAGTGTTTTGGTGTTTTGTTGTTGAGGTAACGAGCGCGTTTGCGTTCCATGTGGAGATTTGCATGTGAATATCTTTTGCGCGAGTGGGCGTGGCCAAATTAACTGTAATGAGCAAGCGTTTGAGAAGCTGGAAATCTTGTTGGTTTTATACAAATTACTTAAACAGAAAATATTTGTTTTCGTTTTGAACCCGATCATTTAAAAGTACACACTTAAATGTTTATAAAGGTGTATGGCTCATAAATGTGTGACAAGTATTCGCTGAGTTTTGTTTCAGTTTATAGACGTGCTCAAGAAAAAAAAGTTCACCGCGACGGAGAGGCAGAACGCACACCCTGTTTATATTCTTTATTTTACAAAAGCACAATGTTTTGATTTGATTGTAAGTGGACACATACAAAAGTAGAAAAATCACAGATTCTTTTTTTATATTTATTTTTTCTGTATGACCGTAAATGACGGAGTAATTTAAGTTTATAGTGCTACAATGTGGAGAAAATCCAGCAAAACGCGCCGGCGCGTTTGCCGACCTCAGAGGGTTAACTGCTGTGCCCGATGAATCAGTCCGTTCTTAGGGAGTTGAGCATTAGTGGAAGATCTTCTCCAGTGCCTTTCTCTCCTTCTTCTCCATCTTGAGAGCTCTCCTTGCGTTGTCCTTCCGGAGGTGTTCAACTAAAAGATCGTCCATAAAAATCTCAACCTTGTCTGTTACATTAACATTTCTTATTTCTGGGTCATCTCCATCCGTTACATTCAAAGCATGCAGATAGTGTTTAATATATACCATTTCTGGAGATTTATCAGAAGAATTCATAATCATTTGTTCTCCAGTTCCGGCATTTATTACAGAGGGGAAGAGACAGGGCAAGATAAAAACAAAGAGAAAAAGAGAGTGATGGAGATGAGGAGATAAAAATAATCTACTTCACACTGAAATGATTTTAAAGTAGGGCTGTCAAACGATTAATCACGATTAATCGCATCCAAAATAAAAGTTTGTTTTTACATAATATATGTGTGTGTACGGTGTATAATTATTTTCTATATATAAATACACACACATGCATGTATATATTTAAGAAATATTTGCATGTATATACTGTGTATATATATTTATATTATATATAATTTATATTATATATAAATATTTTATATATAAATAACATTTTCTTAAATATACATGCATGTGTGTGTATTTATATATATAAAATAATTATACTCCATACACACACATATATTATGTAAACACAAACTTTTATTTTGGATGCGATTAATCACGATTAATCGTTTGACAGCCCTATTTTAGAGTTATTGTTATCCAATTTTTTGGCCTTCAAAACATCTTAAAATGCACATATTTAGATCAGAGAAATCTAAACCGAACCCCCCTAACTGCCTCACATTTGGGAGCTCAGTTATTATAAAACTCTGCCTTTGTACTAATAAACAGCCGATATCCTAGTAATATGCATGTTAATAAGCAACTAGTTAATAGTGAGAATTAGATCCTAAACTAAAGTGTTACCGTTTTTAAATCATACACTTAGTGTTGTCACGGTACCTATGCAAGAAACATCTCATGGATGCACTGGGACACATCTTCAGTGATGTATCCTGGGATCATTGGGTGTTTCGGGTCTCGCAACATCATACACCCTCGCCCAGGCGACCCAGCCGGGGTTGATCAAGCCCCGACTTGCGTCCCAGTAGCAAACCACGGATCAGCCCTCTTAATCCAAAGTCACCTTGTAGCTTTTTCTGCGGCTTCGCTTGCAGATTGAATGACCCTCTTCTTGGCCGCCCCTGTCAGACCCAAACGACTAAGGACTTTGCAAAGTGAACGCCCTGCAAAGCCTCAACAGCCGACTTCTATAGGCTCATAGAAGGTTTTCCAGCCTCTCTCCCTGCACTCCTCCACCAGTTCCTGGTACTTAGCGCGTTTCCTCTCATTGGCTTCCTCAATACGCTCTTCCCATGGCACCGTGGGAAGTTCCAGCATGATCAGATGTTTTGAAGCCTCGGAGGTAATTATCATGTCTGGGCGGAGACTTGTGGTTGCAATATGCTGAGGGAACCTCAGCTGTCTTCCAAGGTCAACCTGCAGTTGCCAGTCAGAGGCTTTGTGGAGGAGGCCTGTTGTTAATTGTGGACGCGCCAGGGGTTTCTCTCCAGCTTTGATGAAGAGGGCTACCTTCTTTGGAGCATGATGGTGTTTGCTGGTGCTAATGGCTGAGGCTACACTCTCAGCAATTGCCTTAAGCACCTGGTCGTGGCGCCAGCGATAGCGACCATCTGCCAGAGCCTTTGGGCAGCTGCTGAAGAGATGTTCTAGGGAGCCTCTTCCAGAGCAAAGAAGGCAGAAAGGTGTTTCACTCTTCCCCCAGACATGGAGGTTCGCTAGGCTTGGCAGGGCATCGTAGACAGCTTGTACCAGGAAACGGACCCGATGGAAAGCAGCCTGCAAGATGTTTGCCCAGGTAATCCTGCGCTGCAGTGTACTCTCCCACCTTGTCCATGCTCCCTGCTGCTGGAGCCCCACAACCCTGCTCACTCGCTCTTCCTCTTCGCATGCTCGGACCTCTTCCTGGAGTAGATGGTGTCTTTCCTTGCCACGGGCCAGGCTGACCAAAGTCTTCGGGATGTAGCCCAAGCCCACTCTGCCTGTTTCCACGGTGCCCACCAATGCCTTTTGTCTTAGGCGTGACTCTGCCACCTCCACTGCTTTCCCAGCCTTCCACTTCCTTCCTGTCCTCACCTCAATGCCGGCTGATGACACTTTGCAGTCTCTGGAATCCCTGTAGTGTAGGACTTCTCTGGTGCGTACCACCATAAATTCTTCAGTGAGGCCACTGAAGGGCAGCTGCAGGATGTTACTTGTCCCATACAGTGCAGCGCTGGTAAGACTGCGTGGAAGCCCTAGCCATTTCCGAAGAAAGCCACTGATCTTCCTTTCTAGGGACTCAACTGTTGTCATCGGGACTGCATAGACCAGCAGGGGCCACAGAACTCGGGGCAGGACGGAATGCTGGTAGATCCAGGCTTTAAATTTACCAGGCAGACCGGACTTATCAACCTTAGTGAGCCAAGCTCCAAGTTCTTTGTTGAACTTCTGGATGGCGGCAGAGTCTTTCAGGCTGGAGTCAAAAAGCTTCCCCAAACTCTTGACGGGTTGCTCTGTGATGGTTGGGATGACAGCTCCTGAGATGGAAAAACGGAACTTGTCAATCACTTTCCCCCTCTTCAGCACCATGGACCTTGACTTGGAGGGCTTAAAACTCATCCTTGCCCAGGTGATGAGTCTCTCAAGTCCTTGTAGGATCCACCTGCTCCCTGGGACTGATGTTGTTGTAATGGTTGTAATGGTTACAAAATTTCAGTATTCGGTACCAATACCAGTGAAAATCCATGGTTCTCGGAACCAATTTCGGTACCAAAGCTTAATTTAGATTAAATTTACATAAAGTGTATATCGTGTTTTATTTGACTTGACTGTACTTTTATTTAATCCAAAACTTAAAAGGGCTTTTAAAACCTGCTAAGAGTTATCCAGCCAAGAATAAGCCTAGAACTGCTTTTCTGACGGACTGATATGAATGACATAAATAGGGATGCACCGATACTGATACCAGTATTTGGGTGTCGGTCCGATACTGTGCTCGTAAAACTACCCCGATACAACCGCACCCGATACCACTTTAGGGGCCGTTCAAATATTGCATTTTTTTGCACGTGCAAAATCTTTATTTCAGATGTAGGCTATGTTGCGGCGAGATGAAAACGTCTCAACAGGTCATGTGACAAAAACCTTTCCGTAACAACATCGAAAGCTTGGCCGAACAGCTGATCATTGTCACGATCCACTCAAGAAAGACAGCGAGGAGGATCCAAGTGCAGTTGAGGTGAGGTTTATTAAAAGGGTAATCCAAAGAATGGTCAAAACAGGCAGGGTTCAAAATCCAGTGAAGCAATCCAAAACAGTAAACAATAAACAGGCTCAGGGAACACGGGAAACCAAACGCGGTGTGACAACAACAACGATACACACAGGACATGGAACAAACAGGGCTTTAAATACAGGAACAAACTAGATGACAACGAGAGACAGCTGGAAACAGATAACAAACACCTGTGCAATAACACAGACTGGAATTGTGGGAAAGGTAGTTCCTGTGAATGACACCGTGGGGAAATGAGGACATCTAGTGGATACCAGGGGAACACAACCAGACACTGTGACAATCATAGCTGTACAGGGCGGCTTTTTATTTCTCATCTCCATAAATATATCTAATAGTAAAGCTAATGCAAGGGCTAGAAATAAATTCTTTGCTGATACTTCATCATGGGGAGCACAGTTTGCACCGCTTTCTCCTTCTTTCCACAAGCGCTTGCTCTCCCGTGGCGTCTGTCGTTGCTGTGCAACCATGAACAAAGGCGCGCCTGGAAAAACCTCATTATGTGTCTCTTTCCTCCTTTCTTGTCAACGAGTGGATTCAGAGCCACCGCATCAGTAGCGCCGCCGGTCGCCATGTCTCAGTGATTTTATGAAGAGGACACAACTGTGTACCTTTTGGACTGCGCCTCAAGAACCAGATTAATCCGGTACTTCGTCACCACCGGTACTTAAGTAAAGCTGGTACCATAACGGTTTAATTTTTTTAGTATCAACTTGGTACCGAAGTACCGGGTCTTTTGACAACACTACATACACTCATTGGGAGCTGAGACCGGCTAAAATGAAAATCCTGTGTGAAGCTCGAGTATTATGTGATGATGATGTTGTGTATATGTGGCATTATGTGTTGAACTGAACTAACAGACGTGATCCACAGATCCAGAAGAAACTGAAGTCTGTGTGACTGCTGGATCATTATACAGAGGTACGACACGTTCATTTATACTGACAGCTTTATAACATTAAACTATCAGTCAGTCTGTAAAAGCTTCATCAATAACTGTTGATAGTTGAATATCCTTGACTTCAGTCATGTACAGTTTCTCTTCTTCCTCTCATGTTTCCTGCAGTGATTGTGACTATTGTTGAGATCGCAGTGTTTGCTGCTCCTACTGTGATTCTTCTTCAGATCATCTGTGCAAGAAGAGCTGGTGAGTTTTGAGCCGCACACAATCTGATGATTCACACTCATCTGATCTGGAACAATCTGCAATCATGATAAAAACACATACGAGAGGTCAGTCAATGCTTTTATTTTGCAGGGAGGAAGGACTCGAAGCACCCAGAGGAAATAGAGATGCCGACAATATTACAATAAAATACTGATGAGTTTAGAGCCAATCTGCAGCAATATTTACAATAGCAAAATCTTACAGAGGATTGTTCATTGTTTTATTTTCTTCTTCTCAGAAACAGAGAAACTCTGATCCCAATGAAGAAATAGTGACACCAAATTTAGATTAAATTTTCTTGTGGTTCATATACAAACTGCTTTAAATATAATATTAAATAAAGTAATGGACAGATTCAGACTGTATAATCTCTCTCTGTTCTGTGTGATGGAGCTGAATTGGTGATTCTTGTATCTCGTCTGTTCATTCCTGTTTTTAGCATCTTTTTTTTAATTTTGAATGATTCATGCTAATTAATTTTCTTAACCACCTCCATCCTCCCCAACCACCACCAAGACGGGACTTTTCCTCCTTCCACCACCAGATGGCCTCCTTCCTTACACTGAGGGGGGTGGGCTGCACCCCTGCCTTCGTCTCAGGCGGGATGTGCAGATTCCGTACCCTCGGAATGCGAGTTACGGAAAACTAGAAAACTGTTCATTAATAATAACGGAAAACATACCGTTTAATCCAAGTGTTAATATCCTGCATTTTACAGTAATGAGACTATATTGAAAATCCAGAGTGTCATTCGTTTTCGGCGTGCTCCTGTTGGGTTTCAAAATGCACATCAGGATTGGTTAGAAAAGAAAAGGCGGTGCTTAGCAGCGGAGTAATTTGAATACACAATTTAGATATCTTTAAAGTAATTTTGACAAGTCAGAATGTTATTTCCATATATCTACGTTGGAATTCTTCCTAGTAGTCATAAAGCTAAATGCATATATCTCAAAAGAAAGGTCTTCCTAGTCAAAAATCAGTATAACAGAATTGCAGATATCTTTAAATGAGATTTGAGAATCTCTTATTAAGTTTTGCAGTCAAAAATCCAACTCAAAGTATCTACAAAAAAAATAGAGATATGTGTCATTAAGTGATAGGAAAACCCATGTTTCTAAATGACAGAACCTAGTTACAATACAAAAAAAAAAATAGATGGGTGAAATCTAACACACTCGTGGTCTTACTGTAGCAAAACCAAACCTTGTGCAGCTCCAGTGGCCTCACAAGGATCAAATGAATATTCATATTGGAAAATATAAAATAAAACAAATTACATTTTCTGCCGCTTTTAGTGCAATCATGTGGAATCAGAAGACTCGGCCATTACAATATTTTAAATTACTTCTTCCCATACCTTTTTTGCCATGATCATTCTGCTTTCCACTTGACCTGAAATCACACACAAAAAAATGTACAACTCAGTATTACAGTATTACATTACACATGTCAGAATAGGTTCCACTGGGACAATGCAAAACCTCAACTGACTTTATAAGCCTAATATATGCACATATGCATTCTATAGCTACCTGTTGGCGAGCATGGAGCCATAATATGCTATTTATCATGTTGTGTTCATATTCTAGACTCAAGTGCTTTCCTGTATCATTAACAAGTAACTTAATGTTACAGTATTTACTGAATTCGTTTACTTAACGGTCTTATAGCCACGTTAACCCTTATGAAAATTAACTATGGTTTAACCAAAAAAAAAAAAAACCTTGGTAACGTTAGGTCTATTTGTAGTATAACTGCAGGTTATTAAAAATGGTAATAAAAATCCACCAAAAACGTGGTTACAATTTTTTTAAAGGTCCCATTATATGCCCCTTTTCACAAGATGTAAAATAAGTCTCTGATGTCCCCAGAGTGTGTATGTGAAGTTTCAGCTCAAAATACCCAACAGATCATTTTTTACAGCATGTTTAAATTGACATTTTTTGGGGCTCAGAAAAACGACCTGTTTCAGTGTGTGCCCTTTAAATGCAAATGAGCTGCTGCTGGACGACCCAGGGGGCGGAGCTTCGTGAGCTCGTGCTCAGTCTGTCAGGAAAAATTCATCTCACGGAATGATGATAATAAAAGAAACTCTCAGTAACGGTGTTCATTTCGAGTCGGACAATAATGCCTACAGAGTCAGAGTGCTGTATAGAGATGGAACAGGTATAGTTTAGGAGTTTAATTACGGTTATTATAACATACTTGTCATCTGCTTGTGATCCATTATTTATTAATAGCCTACAAGTCAGCTGTTTCGGACCAGGTCCGAATGATGATCAAACATGTACTGATGAGTTTAATAAAGTTTATTGTACATCACACAAAAGATGAAGCGTCAGTTTTACTTCAGAAAATCACCGTAAGAGCTGAGTAAACACAGTAGGCTAAGTTATAAGAAGTGCACAAGTAGCCAGTAGAGTTGAGGGAGTATTCCTGTGGGCGGAGGTTAGTCAAAAAACGGTTCTAGTGATGTCATTAAAGAAGGATGTAGAGGGGTGTAGTCCAATCGAGCCGTTTTTTTGTAGTCAACTTCTGTTAAATAAAATATCTCGCTTGGCATTGAACTTTGAGCTTTATAATTTTACAGATATTATTTATGCTCTAACAGCAACATTACACACTAACTAAAGTTTGAAACATGGGATCACGCAGAACGGGACCTTTAAGATAAGAGTTTTCAGCTTCCAGACAGTGTTTCAAAATGTCCCACCATAAGATTGATTTAACGTTACTGACAGATACTATCGCGTATTAACAAAGATTTTATACACAATTAAACGGACTTTGATATGTATAACAAGTCTACGAAAGCTCGTTTTAGGTCTTTTGAGGTGTGGGATATTCTTAAAACAGATGGAAAATGTAAAGATGCATGCTACATTTTCAGTGTTTTGCCTCCAGCTCTCGCCAGTTAACTGAACATCATTTAACATGCTAAGATTATAGCTTGAAAACTGTAACGTAAACTTAACACAAATGTAATATAAAATATCGTTCACATGTAGACTCTTACCTGCAGCCGGTTATCGGTTGGCATGATGTCCACTGTGACGAACCAGGCTCACTGAAAAGGGCGTTATTCCCGAAGAATGTCCACTTCACGAGAGTAGTAACGTTAGAATTCAAATCTCCCGCTTCGCTTGCCCTCGACACAGATCCAAAGTCGACTGACTGATCAACTAACCGTTGTGGGCGGGACTAAACGGCGGAAACGTAATGGCGGCGAATTTGAATCTGCGTCATCACACACACACAAAGCCCTGAATGTGCAGCAACGGAGATTTGGAAAAATATTACTAAAATATACATGAAATTATGGGAGAATAAGACAATTAAATAAAATGAGCATCTATTTGCAAGACAAGATTAAAAGACTAAAGCCTATGCAATAAAAAATAATTCAATACAGGCATAGCCTACTGTAGCCTATGTAGGGTAGGCTACTGTATGTACAAATACTATTATTTACCTTAAAAAAACTCACTTTTTTTACACATGCTTAATAATCTGTAAGGACAACATATTGAATATTTCTGCAGTTATACCTTCTTTTCTTTGTTTTCTAATTTCACAGAAAAAAATCTGTAAAATATTACTTTGTAAAAATACAGACAAGTTCCTTTTAAAAAAACGAAAAATTGATGTAAAACCAAAATACAAGCAATTACCTGTAAATTTAATAGTGGACCTTAAATTACAGTAAATATCTGTAAAATAACAGGCATTCACTATAATGGCAAAATGGTAAAATCCTGTATAAAAACAATACAGACCATTACCTGTAAAATTACACTTTTTTTTACAGTGTAGGCAACAAATAAAAGCCCAAAATGAGGAAATGTACATTATTTATTTACTTAACAACAATAAAATAGTACAAGAACAAAAATAAGACAAAAAAACTGAACAGAAATAAATATATCTTTTTGATCTTCTCAGCTCTGTGAGCTTCGAATTGATAGATGTGCCTAGCATCATGAATGACAGTTGCCAAAGTGAGATATGAGCTACAAAATGACCATCCTGCCATGAGCTATATAGGAGGCATATCTTACATATAGGGCTTATATGTGGATATAAATTAGCAATACAGGAGACCTATATGGCCTGTATATGCACATATATGCACCTCAGTTTTGCCTGTATGTGGCATATATACGCATATATGCAGCATATATATTATCATATATGTGCATATATGCTGTATATATGCAGCATATATGCACATATATGCTGCATATAGGTTTCATATATGTACATATATCCACATATAGGTTCTTTCCATGTGGTTGTGCATATAAATATGCACATTATTATTTTAATGATCTAACTACTTTATAGTGATTAATGTAGTTATCATAAGATCAAGCTAGCTAAATTAATTTGGACATATTATGCTGCTGTAATTATTTTTCTGTAGTGGTTGATGAAGATCATTAGTGATAGTTTTTGTGTTATTGATTTTTTTTTATCCATGTCATAGTGTGTGAGAAATAAGAGTATTGTCTTTCAATTACAGGCTTTTATCATGTATCCTGACTCAAATAATGTTTCTAACAGCAAACACTCAGAATAAAGTGAGATGATCTGCTGATGATCCTGAATGGCTTGTTGAATGAGTGTTGATAGTCTGAGGCTCATCAATATTAACAGATCTGCTGAAAACACTCTTTATTTCATGACAATAGTTCCTGTTTTCTCCTCATTTATTATGCTGATGTCTTCAGATCTCCTGTAAATTGACACTTAAAGCTCATTTCATTGGTGTCAGCAGACTGAGGGGATTTGATGATTACAATTATGTACATTTATTTCTGTCTTTTTTACATTAACCCTCTGGGGTCTGAGGGGTTTTTTGGGGTCCTTGAGATGTTCTGACATGCCCTGACATTTGTGCTTTTTTCAGTTGCTTATAAACATATTAATGGCAAAGGTGTAAATTCACTCTATTTAGCACAAACAGGACTACCATAATATGTGAACAACTTGCATGTACATGTTTGTATTTTTGATAGAATAATGTTTATGCATGGTTTTTTCAAAAACAAAAAACTAAAGTTTCTGAAATAAGGCCATAAAACACATTCTAAATATATGTAAATAAGACTTTTGACTAATGGATGACGTTGCCTAGAATTTTTTCTTCAAAATTATGTGAAAATCATCCTGCCTAATCATTCACATAACACAATACATTGATTTAAATCTTGTAAAACACTTTTTGTTTGGAAAGGCCATATGCGGGTGGGCGTGATTCACACCTGCAGAGTCAATGGGGCCCGCATAATGAGGCTGCATACGTAATGAGCCTTTCATTCAGGTGTGTGACTGAGCCACAAGAATGCAAGGACAATATATAACTGGTTTGTTGTTTTTTCCACAAATTTTGCTTGCAAATTGTACACTATCCAAGGTAAACATTTCTAGTAATCGTGCAGTTAATTGTTCTCATAATGTTTTTTTCAGATTTGGAATATATTCTCTTCCCAAATGTGTCACTAATAAAGCATAATAAAATTATTTAAAGAGAAGGCTTATAATGACCTTTTAAGATTTTGTTTACATCTATCCTTATATATATATGTTACGTCTCCCTTTTAAAGGTGTCTAGGGTTAATAGGGTAAGTAACATATAAGTATTGAATTTAAATAAAAAAAAGAAACCAGGTTCAGTTACTGATAGTTGTAATGATGTGTTATAATGATTCAGACAGAAACAGATATTCTCAAACGATTTTTAGTAATTCATAATAATAGTAATAATACACCCGATTGCTTTACAGTGTCCATGTGAGTAAATAAATATTTACAAAATATACAAGTAACATCAATTGAACAAAAAAACACAGAACACATAAGAGGAGGACAACGAGCGGTGCTAAATCAAAGAAATAAACATAACAAAACAAACTATCTTAACCCTCTTATTACTACTAATCTAACAAAGAAATAAAACACGAAAATAAACAAATCTTCGGCCAACGGATAGCCAACTAAACTACACTAGCTAACAAAACATAAGTACATGAGGTAGCACCCGCTCCTTACCTGATGTATTAAACAAACAAACTCTAACGTGTTGTACTGTGTAGGTCACGTGACATACTGCTATTCCTCCTCTCTGCGTCTGGAGAGATCGTGGACAGCAGTTCACATATCAAAATAATCAAATAATACAAACTTAGGAAAACATAAATAAGAAAGCAAATCGAGGAGGCTAACAACACAACAGAAATCAAACAAGAAAAAACACGCCCCCCTCTCTTCCTCTCGTCACTTCCAGCTTCTTATAAAAGGAGAGTACTGATTGGCTCCTTCAGGAGAGAATGTCATTGGCTTGTTAAATCATGATTGACATGAAGTTGAACCAATCGAAGTGGACCTAAAAATAAAGGACAGCTCAGAAGAAACAGGAAGGGAAGGTAAAAGAAAACAACCAAAACGATGCAGACGTAACAATATATATATATATATATATATATATATATATATATATATATATATATATATATATATATATATATATATATATATATATATATATTTTTTTTTTTTTTTTTTTTTTTAAGGTTATACAATTACAACAACATTTAAAATTGTAACAATATTTCCAGTGTAATCTTTCTTTGTATTCGCGATTCATATTAAAACAGTATTTTTTCCAGCTGTAGTAGCTCCACAACAGCGCGCATCTGTGCATTCATTCATAGAAACGCGATTCATAAACAGTATTTTTGCCAGCTGTAGTAGCTCCACAACAGCACGCATCTGTGCGTTCGTTCATTCCGATTAGAACAAAGCAAACAGAACTGACCTAATTCCTCAGCGGGATCCGTTTGCTCCTCGAAATGATACTTCCAGAACTTCTGAGGTAAATTTTTGCAGGATTATTATCAAGATAGTATTATTCCTCACAGCATCGTAAAGTACATAAGTCTGAAAGTGAACTCGCGGTGTGTGTTATCCAGCTGATGTGGGCGTTTCACAGGTTTGTTTGGATCGCCTCACATTTGCGTTTGAATAGCGCGCGCTCTCCGTGGGCGGAGCACATTAAAACTTAATTAGCTGAGATGAGAACGACTGACATCTCTCTCTTTGCATACATATTACATAAACTGTGAATATTTGTTTTTTTTTTATAAAAATTACTTCATTTAAAAGAAGAGAATTCAAGCTTCATGCCTGTGTGACTTTATGCCTGTTTGACTGAGTATTCTCTGAGTTACAGTTCATTTTCGGACGCGTTTCAGAATTGACTTCACTGACGGAGAGTAGGCAGAACTTGCATCATGTTTATTTTTCTTTATTTGGTGAAAAGCACAACACTTTGTTTTTATTATGAGCATACACAAAAAAAATACACACTAAACAGGATCGATTGATGTATAACACAAGCATATAAGATAAAAATTAATTTTTATTTTTTATTTTTTTTGCACTCATACGGAAAAAAACGAGCCTATCGCGCTGGCCTCAGGGGGTTAATGCATTATAGTCCTTCACGTTGTTAGGGGTTAACAGTTTAGGACCCAAGGACCAGATGTTTGAAAGAAGACCCGGAGTCAGAATTATAAAAAAAAATGAAGAAAAGTTTTACTGAAGATAGTTTGCAGTTTCATCAGCAGAAGTCAGCTTCAAGACTCGCACAGGAGTTCGTAGGACGCCCCGTTTACAGTAACAAAGATCACAGCAGTTATACCATTTCCAAGGTCTAAGCCAAGTCATTGCTTACAGGCTGAATGATTCTCATTGGCTAAGAAATAGATAAACACAGTAATTTTCCACATATACAGATAGACAGAAGCATATCTCCATAGATTATGCGGCTGACACTCGGATCCTGAAGTCAGGGACGTTGTGACCTTCCAGGTCGCAGATTTGGGTTGCTGGGCGCCAGCATGTCCCGAACAACAACTCAGTCAATCTCCAATAATGCCAGAGGTTCCTTAACCTGTAACCAAGAAGACTAACACACACACCAACACACAGCTTTGCAAAGGTTGGATTTGGCCAGGCTCTAGCTATAAACAGGAGTCTTGTCTCAATACATCAAGATAACAAGTCCTTTTTCTCAAGGATATTGGACACTTTAGTCTAAATGTAAAATAAGGCTTTAACTGAGAAACGTTGAAGACCTTTCTCAAACATAAAACCAGTCCCTATTTCATTTCTGGAAGCTAGGATAAATAGGCAAGCACTGTTAATGCATTCAGATATCAAATACATACATTAAAAATTACATGAAAAAAAAAACATTTCAGTAATCACACTGGTAACTTCCATAACAAAGTAAAATCTCCAGAGAAGTAATTCAACCCATGTGATATTTAGAAGGAAAAACATTGATTAATACCTTGATTATAATCACTCATTACATATACATTGAAGCAGCAGTGGATTTCAATCCACCCCCTTCAATGTAAAACAAAAAAATTGGCAGTATTGGTTAGGTCTCATTTGTGTAGTGTCAGCCAATAGCATTTCAGTTCAGGTTGTGTAATATCGGGAGAGTACCGGGTAGGTCGATCATTAGCATGCGAGTCAATCTCATGCAGCAATCGGCAGAAAGCAGATGCAAAACACAGTCCCAGGTACTGTGCACATACGATTGTTTATATATTCATATTTAGCATAGAACATTACTCAACGTTTAACATAATCCCAGATTTATGAATATGTAAATGTCTGACCAAACAACTAAAATGTTAATTATGCAAGAAAGCCTTTGTGCTTTGGTCATCTGAACCACTGATTTTGACTTATTTTATTTAATATGTAAATGAGAAACACATTTTAATAAAGCCAAATAATTTTAAAAGTATAAGTACAAAATAAAAGTAAATACGTTCGTAGACTTAAGACAACACATGAGAGACTCTTTTTTGTCCCCTGCTGGCGTATTTATGTAATATGAAGAAATTGTCACTGAACAAATCAATATACGAATCATTTTGGTGAACGAACTGAAAATGACCGAATCTCTGGAAGGAATCCAAATTTCCACCACTAGTAAACACATTCAACCATCACGGTTCAGCCAAGCATGCTGAGAGTTCAGGGCCGAGAACGGTTTGTAATTGTGCCGTGCCGTACCAGGCTCAAGTGGAAACACAACTGAAACCTTTTCCGAAAGTGGAAAAGCTGCTTTCGTTTCTCAGCACATAAAGATGAACTACTTACCGTGATCTCAGACTGTGTTGATGAGGTTTCTCCACTGCATGGATCTTCAGGTGTAGCTTCAGGTGACTTTTAAAAGAGAAACTGTTTCTACACTGATCACACGTGTGCGACTTCTCTCTCCAGTGTGGATCCTCTCATGTGTTTTCAGCTGTTCTGATCGACTGAATCTCTTGTCACAGTGTGAACACTTGTAAGGTTTTTCTCCAGTGTGGATCCTCTCATGTGTTTTCAGAGATGATGACAGACTGAATCTCTTATCACAGTGTGAACACTTGTAAGGTTTTTCTCCAGTGTGGATCATCTCATGTCTTTTCAGAGATGATGAGATACTGAATCTCTTATCACAGTGTGAACACTTGTAAGGTTTTTCTCCAGTGTGGATCATCTCATGTATTTTCAGAGATGACGACATACTGAATCTCTTATCACAGTGTGAACACTTGTAAGGTTTTTCTCCAGTGTGGATCATCTCATGTCTTTTCAGATGTGATGACATACTGAATCTCTTATCACAATGTGAACACTTATAAGGTTTTTCTCCAGTGTGAATTCTGTTGTGCTGTTTTAAATGTATCCTTGTAGCAAAAGTCTTCTCACACTCAAAGCACATGTACTCTCTCACACCAGTGTGAGTTTTCTCATGTTTATGTAAATTAGACAGCAGTGAAAAACTCTTTCCACACACAGAACATGAATGTGGCTTCTCCTTCATATGAACTGTCAGGTGTGACTTCAGGTGTGATGCATTAAGAAATGTTTTTCCACACTGATCACATGAGAACGGCTTCACTCCGGTGTGGATCCTCATGTGAACATTAAGGTGTGAAGATTGACTGAAACTATTCCCACATTGATGGCATGAGAATGGCTTCTCGCCTGTGTGGATCCTCATGTGTTTCTTAAGGGATGATGATTGACTGAAACTATTCCCACATTGATTGCATTCATGCGGCTTCTCTCCTGTGTGAACTCTCATGTGAATCTTAAGATCTTGTTTGTCTGAGAATCTCTTTTCACACTGATCACACGAGAACGGCTTCTCTCCAGTGTGGATCCTCATGTGAATCTCAAGACGTCGTTTGTTTGTCAAACTGTTTCCACACTGAGTGCAGGTGAACGGCTTCTCTCCGGTGTGAATCATCATGTGTTCTTTAAGACGTTGTTTGTCTGAGAATCTCTTTCCACATTGATCACATGTGAACGGCTTTTCTCCGGTGTGGATCCTCAGGTGACACTCAAGATTATGTTTGGTTGTGAGACTCTTCCCACACTGAGTGCAGGTGAAAGATTTCTTGGCTCTTCTTTTCTTTAAAAAATTCTTTTTAGTTTTTAAGCAACTCAAAGGTTTTCCTCCAGGTTGGACATGATGTTCCTCCTGCACTTCACTCAGTTCTTCACTCTCCTCGCTCTCTTCCATCGGGTCTGAAACGACAGTAAAACTCTTATTGTAAATTACACTTGAAAGGATTGCTCCTGTCTGCCTCGCTGCCTGCTGTGAGTTTGTTTGCTTCAGTGCTATTAGCTCCGTATAGCCTCGTATTTCTCTCTGTTTTGAACCATCATTTACTATAATTTCTTGTTGTTTATACTACTAAATACAGCTTACCCAACATCTCAGATTAACCTGTCATCGCTACTTTACGTTATAATTAGCACAGCGCGCTAGTAATTCGCTAGCCTGCAAGGAGACAGTCAGGCTAACGGAGAAGATTTCAGAACTAGAGACACGCATCCAAACTTTAATTGAGGATAGTAAGAGTGCTAGAGCTTTAGATACTGCTTTGGATGTGCCTAGCATAGTGAACTCTTTACATGAGTCGGTTCCGGCTGAAGTAGTGCCTGTGCAGCCGGGCAAATGGGTGACAGTGAGGGATCGCTCTAGTCGCGGATCAAAAAACCACTCTTCCGTTCCGATTACCATAACAAATCAATTTGCCCCACTCAGTGAAACACACACTGAGAGTTGTGTTGATTTTGCCCTAGTAATTGGTGATTCGATCACACGGAAGGTGAAAATAGAGACACCAACCACCATAGTCACATGTTTGCCGGGAGCCAGAGCACCTGACATCAAAGCAAATTTAAAAGTGCTGGCTAATGCTAATCGTAAATTCTCTACGATTATTATTCATGTCGGCACTAATGATGTTCGACTCCGCCAGTCGGAGATCACCAAAATGAATATTAAAGAGGTGTGTGAACTTGCAAGTACGATGTCAAGGACTGTAATTTGCTCTGGCCCCCTTCCTGTTCGCAGGAGTGATGAGATAGTTAGTAGATTGTGTTCGCTCAATGGTTGGTTGTCAAGGTGGTGTCCGCAAAATAATATAGAATTCATTGACAATTGGAAAAGTTTTTGGGGCAAACCTGACCTGTTGAAAAGAGATGGTATTCATCCGTCCTGGGATGGTGCTGCTCTTCTCTCTAGTAATTTGGCTCATAGTCTTAGAGATAAAAAAATGTCAAATTGGGCACCAGGTCAGGAAGCAGACAGACTGGCTTAACTGGCTGTCTGCTAGCGGCCTCGCGTCACCAAGGTCAGATAAATCCTATCACATAGAGCCTCTTTCACCTAGCTATCATCATATAGAGACTGTGTCTGTTCCCCGAATTTGGAAATCCAAAAAACGAAAAAATATGCACAGTAATTTTATAAAAATCTAAACGTGTTAATAAAACCAAATTACTATTAGTACTCTTATAAAGTTCAATCAGGCAATCATACATTTCACAATTTTAAATTTATGAATGTCAAGAATTCAGAAGTGTATATATTTATACAGCCTACACTACACAGAAATAATATACAATTAAGTGATGCTTTTTTTTAAATGGATTGTGCAGGTTAGGTATAAAAAATATAGGCTTTTAATAATCTTTCAGTGCGCAAAACCATGATACCAGTAATATGAAAGGCTTCAAAACAGAGCGTATGCACATCGCGGGTGCAGAATGATGTGCTCAAAGCAACATGGAGTCACGGTGTGCTGCGCTGCACAAGTGCGCATTTAAAAGTTCACGGCACAAAGGGAAGAAGTGTCGAGCGCACAAATCCTAATGTATATCTGTCCAACAGTTTATTGATCATTTGTTTCTTCACAGTTTTAAATTCCAGTTATTGTGCGTTTAATGCCGATTCATAGTCCTTATGATGTGTGTGATCTAACAGGCACAAGGTAGCGAGTCGTTTAAAAACAGCAACAAACATACAATACAAATACACTACACAAAATAAAGTCATTTTATGCAAATCCATAGCCTTTTATCTACAGATCAAGCATTATAATGTGAATAAATCATATTGGAGAGAGCATCCTGCTGTAACCGGACGCACGTGCTGTTTGAATACTGAATGGAGAATGATTGACAGCCGCAGAAACGAGGGGGAACGAGTTTCCGTAAACTTTAATTTAATGATGTAAATAGAGCTGTCCCTCACATTAAAGTATGGAATGGCTTCAGATGACTTTGTGAAATTATAAGCAGACCCTCTCAGACCCATGTCACCCAAACTGATGTGAAAAAAGCGGGAGGCACCGAAAAGCGCACTGTTTGCATCCCTGAATAATCTAGATGTGCTGTGTTTTACAGAAACCTGGCTAAAACCAAACGATTACAATGAGTCCACCCCACAAGATTACAGTTATAAACACGAACCTCGTCTGAAAGGCAAAGGGGGAGGTGTCGCTGTAATTTATAGTAATATTTTTAAATCCACTAAGAAATCTTACAAATTGTAAACCATGTTGTAAAATAAAACAGTTCAAATATTTAAATTTAGTTTGACCTGATGTTGACAATATGAAACCTCCCTTTACCGACCATTTGTTAAAAAATAAACTTTTGCTGCCATGTCATAGTTGAACTGTTTATCTAAATGTGATGAAGTGCTTGAATGTTTCTAACATGAATGTTCTTCAGCATCATGAATGAATGAAGAATGAACACCAACCTCTTTGTTCTTCAGGATCTTCAGTGTGTTTCATTCTGCAGGGTTCTGGATCACTCATGTTCTCACTGTCCTCTTTAATAAACTCAGTCTTTGCAGATTTCAGCTCTTCCTGATGCTCTGATGCGCGTCTTCACTTGCAGCTGATGGGAATTTACAGCATTTATTGGAGAATTACTGTGGGAGGAGCTTCATTGATGATGAGTCACAGTGGGAGGAGCTTCACTGATGATGAGTTACTGTGGGAGGAGTTGATCTGCCTAAATCAAACATAAGTTACTGAGTTGGTTTAGTTAAATTAAATTGCGATAAAACGAGAGATGCGATACATGGATGTGCGCTGTGTTATAATGCGTTGCTATTGACAACGGTTATTATAAGGAAGGAAATGCCACAGAATATTATCTTGCTTAAAAAAGTGCATGGAGCTGCTTGTTTTATTTGTTGATTTTCAAATATCGTTAGCCTCATAGCATAATTGCCTAAGTCCTTTTTTTTTTAAATAGGACGTATGCAATTAGGCTAACGATATTGAACTGTTTTTAGTGTGAGCATCAGTTCTTTTTGAGAACTTTCATCTCGTTTTAACAAAACCGTGATATAATGATAATCGCGATAATTTTGGTCACCATAATCGTGATATGAAATTTTCAAACCGTCCCATCCCTAAATATGAGGGCAGTTACAGCAAGTTAACCAATAAGATAGTGTATACTTTACATCATATATGAATATGACACATTGAATAACAAGGCAATATATATGGTCAGTTTCTGACTATCCTACCACATGTACATTTGTAGCCTGGAGGACCCTTATACTGTGTTCATGATAGAAAGAAAATGAGACAGTTCCTTCTTACAAAACAAAGAAATCCCTCTGTTATAAGCTTTTGCTGAGACTACCATACTAGAATTTCTTAAAGCTACATATAGTAGGCAGCAAATCCCCTCAGTCTGTTGACACCAATGAAATGAGCTTTAAGTGTCAATTTACAGGAGATCTGAAGACATCAGCATAATAAATGAGGTGAAAACAGGAACTATTGTCATGAAATTAAGAGTGTTTTCAGCAGATCTGTTAATATTGATGAGCCTCAGACTATCAACACGCATTCAACAAGCCATTCAGGATCATCAGCAGATCATCTCACTTTATTCTGAGTGTTTGCTGTTAGAAACACATTATTTGAGTCAGGATACATGATAAAAGCCTGTTAAACTGCTCTACTGAAAGATATCTCACAGTGTAACATAAATCATCAATAATAAAACAAAATAATTAAATAAATTATCTTTATGAACCTCTTCAGGCAAATAACTACAACACCATAATATGTGAATCTAAATATAGTTCGACTTTATAATAACTATTAATTGCAATAAAGTAATTCCATCATTAACATGTTATATATTCATATGTACAGAAACTGACAATGATCATAATGCTCTAAAAAATAAAGAAAATGACATTTATTAAACCATCGCAAAAGTACATTTCTTTCTTAAGTTAATTTTTCATCACTATTTTTTGTGTTTATTTAAAATTAGACAAATCTGATATTATTTTAATCTCCAATATGTTATTTAACACAGTTGAGATAGTTCTTGAATGCTTCTCTAACTAGCAGAAGTGTTTAAATCCCAGTTGTGCAGGCGGGAGCATGTTGTCACACTGCGTTACAATGTGCCCCTATTAGAAATATGCTATTATATTATATATACGTTTATTAATTCTATTGAGAAAACGTGAGAAAAAGGTGAATAAAGACTGAGAGTCAATGTTCAGAAATTACTAATTATTTATTTGTTTTTCAAACATCCCAATCCAAATTTGGCTCAAACTTTTCAAATCAATAATTAAACCAATTGTTCTATATGGCAGTGAAGTGTGGGGTCCTTCTATAAAATTTGACTTGTTAAATTGGGAAAAACATCCGTTTGAAACTCTACAATTAGATTTCTGTAAAAGAATACTCAAAGTCCAAAGAAAAACACCAAACAACGGATGCAGGGCAGAATTAGGCCAATACCCTCTCCTTCTAAACATCCAAAAATGAGCCATCAAATTCTGGAAACACCTGAAAACAAGCGACCCCAACACACACCATTACAGAGCCCTCAAACACCAAGAGCTGAGCGTAGCGAGGAGTCCCCTGTGTCAGCTGGTGCTGAGACTGACTGAGCTCTCTCCTGCAGAGATCAGCTCGCCTCAGCACACACACACACTCACACACATTCGGCCTGCACAGATTATCAACACAGAACAAGACAAGTACATCACCCATTGGACGAACACCATTCAAAACCAACACAAACTGGAATGTTATTCGGCACTAAATCGAGAGTACACTGTTGCGAGCTACCTGAGCACAGTGAGTGATGTGAAGCTCAGGAAAACACTGACGATGTACAGACTCAGCGAGCACAGCCTGGCCATCGAGAGTGTGTGTGTGTGTGTGTGTGTGTGTGTGAGTGTGAGAGAGAGAGAGAGAGAGAGAGACTCAGCGAGCACAGCCTGGCCATCGAGACGGGCCGGCGCAGACAGACCTGGCTCTCCCGTGAGGACAGACTCTGCACGCACTGCATTCTGGGAGTGCCGGAGACCGAGCTGCACTTCCTCACAGAATGCCAAAAATATGAACACATCAGAGACCAATATTACCCCAAAATTAATAAAATATTTCCCCAATTTAACACCTGTAATCCAACCCAAAAACTCAGATTCATCCTCGGCGAAGAAGCCAAATGCTCCAATATAGCGGCAAGATTTGTAGCATCTCTCCACATCCTGAGGGACGAGCAGAGCAGCAAACACCCAATACACACACTCACTCACAGCCTAACACACCCCATCACACACACACACACACACACACACACACACACACACACACACACACACACACACACACACACACACACACAGCCTAACCCATCCCATCACACCTACACACATATATTTTAGTTTTTTATATACATGATTTCTGCAATATAATCCTTTTCATTTTATTTATTAATCTTTGTTTACACTATTATAATTGCTATGTTATCTGTATTATTATTTTTGCAATAACTAGCCAAGATAATATATATATATAATACTATCTTTTTTATTTAATGTAACTATTATTATAATTGTGTGTACTAAATGTTCTAAATCATTTTCTATGTTGTTGTGATGCTTTGGCAATACAAAATGTACTTTTTTGTCATGCCAATAAAGCTTTCTGAATTGAACTGAATTGAGAGAGAGAGAGAGAGAGAGAGAGAGAGAGAGAGAGTGTGTGTGTGTGTGTGTGTGTGTGTGTGTGTGTGTGTGTGTGTGAGAGAGAGAGAGAGAGAGAGAGTGTGTGTGAGAGAGAGAGAGAGTGAGAGAGAGAGAGAGAGAGAGAGAGGAGAAATGTAACAAAGTTGAATGTTGCATGTAGAGAGAGAGAGAGAGAGGGAGGTGTTCAGAGAGGAGTCTGTTGGATGTTAAGCTGTTATTTGTTTTATGGACTCAATGTTGAAAATTTTAAACATTTCAAACACTGTTGGCAGAAGTGAAAAATAAATAATTTTATGAAGTTACAATTTTGTTTGATTCCATGATGTATTTTATTGAACATGAGCAAATCCAAATTATTGTAATTTACTTATATCGTGTCTTTTCACTTTATTAAGATCAGACTCTGCAGGTAAAATTACAATAATAAGGTGACTTGGACTTGACTTGACTTGCCCAAGAAAAAAATACTTGGGACTTACTTGAGACTTGCACATGTGTGACTTGGTCCCATCTCTGGTTCTCACACAAACATCGAGACAATCACACAAACGAACTCAACATCGCTCAGGTCTGAATGAACTCCACATATTCTCCTCATGCTCGCTGCTGCTGCACTAAATGTTTATTTCAGAAGGAAGACGCCAGAAAAGACGCACAAGTATCGCTGTGATCGATGAAAACAATACAGAAATGAGCCTGTCGCTTAATCAAACTGTATAAAGTGTGTGTGATGGTTGTGTAAATGTGAGAAATACCGTGAACTGCTCTCCTCACCTCAGAAGACTCGACGCTGAAACTCAATGATGGAAGAGATGGCTACTAACGAGTATGGAAAGCTGTTTTACATGTCCCATTAATTATGGGTGTAACTTCTGTTAAGCTGTAAACAATCAGTGAAAGACTAGCTCTATGGACGCAATAATATTTTTAAACTGTGTACAATTACATTATACTACTCATACTTCAACCATTGAACATTAAAAGGACATTTAAAAGTGTAAAAACATCAACAAGGTACTTTCAACAGGCGATGAATAACCCCAAAAGCATGAATCTTTGCACAGCAAAATCGGACGGTTATATATCACTGTGGTAATCTGTATTGTTTATACGCTGCCTTAATAAAATATTTAAATAATTTACTTCAGCATTACGTGATACTATTTCAAAGTGATTTCAGTCATTTTGACAGATAATAAACTTGGAAAGAGACGTGATGATTTAAGGAGAAAAAAAATAGAGAATCTTCTGCATTCCAGTAAATTATTAATGGGATATATGGTAAATTAAATTGGGAGAACAGACCACAAATGTGCAGTATATATGTTGACCTTTTTCATACTATTACAGCGGAAAGCAAAAGGAAAAAAGAAAATAACCATAAGGATAACGACTGAAAAGAGCTCTTGCCATTGATATTCATGTTATAACATGTCATGTTAAATACCAAGTGTTACGTTTTTCTCATGTTATTCAATACCTGTCTATATTGTGTTTCAGCTCAGATGATTTTTGGATTGATGCGAAATGGAGATGGAAGTTTATAAGTAAGATTAAAAACAATGGTCCTTTGTCCTGTGGTGTGCCCCAAGGTTCTGTGCTTGGCCCTCTGCTGTTCAGCCTGTGTATGCTTCCTCTCGGGAAGATTATTGGTAGCTTTGGAGAAATATCATACCATTGTTATGCTGATGATATTAAATTATATTTATCTTTTAGCCCTGATAGGTTGTACACACTGTCCTTGTTGCACAATTGCTTAGCCTCCATTAAAAATTGGATGGCAGACAACTTTCTGCAACTAAATCCAGACAAAACTGAGGTGCTGATTTTTGCCCCAGACAACATTAGTCCTAAGATTAGGCAGGCCATTGGTGCTCTATCATCCTCGGACTGTAATGTTGTGCGCAATTTGGGTGTCATTTTTGATAAATCGTGTGTTTTAGCAGTCATGTTAAATCTGTGGTTCATTCCTGTTTTTTCAATCTCAGGAACATCGCTAAGATCAGATCTGTGGTTTTTAAAAAAGAGATGGAGATGCTTGTTCACACTTTTATTTCTTCTCGTCTTGACTATTGCAATGTACTGTACACTTGTTTAAACAAATCCTCTATGGACAAATTGCAAGTGGTACAGAATGCAGCTGCAAGACTTTTGAATAAGACCAACAGGAGATCACATATTACACCTATACTTAAGGCTCTACATTGGCTTCCAATTAGCTTTATGGCTCGTTTCCACTGAGTGCTACGGTTCGGGTCGGTAAACCATGAAACGGCTAGTGTTTCCACCAAGCGGGAAGGAAGTCGACCGGAAGTTGAAGCCGGCCGCGTGCCACCATCTTGTCGCAGAACTTCACCTGCTGTTAGCATCCCATTGACTCCCATTCATTTTGGCGTCACTTTGACAGCGAATAACTTTACATCTGAGGCGTTTGAAGACTCCATTTGTCCATTATTTATTTCTAAAGAAACACGACAATGTATAAAATGCTCCATTACCTTGTAGCTTATGTTATGGCCCCGTAGAAGCAGTTTTTGTAAAAATAGGCTAACGATTGCGTCATAACCACACGACTCTCTGTCACACAGTAGAGAGATTACCGTATGGACGGGAGGAGAAGCTCGCGGGCAATCGGGGAGACGTGGAGGCAAAATGACAAAATAATTAATCAGAATACCTAGCAAAAGTTTCTCCTGCTCCTGCTCATGGACAGCTCCTACTCACGCTCTCCGTCTCTGCAAGATTCGAAAGGGAATGATTCAGATTTCTCTCGGCACAGCTACTAGAAGACAGACGGGTTGCTCACGTCACATCTACGTCGTCAAGCTCGGTTTGAGTCTGCGCGTCAGGAAAGGAAGTGCTAAGAAATCTCTAAAAGTGGGCTTCACTTGTCTCATTTGAGATCCAATGAGATGGCTCTGTCCACTTCTTATACTGTCTATGGTTTCCACTGCCAACAGTACCCTTACTTGATAGGCATGGTGTAGCTTCTGCCGGAAAGAAGCGATCGATGTCATTTTCGCGCGAAGAAGAAAGCGACATAAACAACAATGGATGACATACAACAGATCTGGTTCTTGCTTCTCAGCATGTTTGTCACAAGAAGCCAAGCGCCGCCACCGCCGCCAACATTAGGCGTTTCTCAATAGCAAGTACGCAAAGTTCGGACTTGCCAAGCCCAGGTCAGGAGAATGACTCCAGAGGACGCGAGTCCGGTAATTTCTGCAAAATGGAACAGCGCTTTCTTGAAATGACTCTGCTAACGCTACTCCGGTTATCTCTGTATGTACATTTTAGGCAACAATAAAACGAAATATGTTATAAAACAACACACTGCCTCTTTACGTTTTCATTTAAAGAAATCTTAACCATTATAGCCACACAAATGTGGTTCAGGCAATGCGTATTGATTATATTCACTGCATGTAACCTTAGCCTATTTATAACAACAAAAATATATATTTAACACAACCCTGCCTCTTTTCGTTTAAATTTTAAAAATATTAAACTTATTAATATGGTTCAGGCAATATGTGCATTTGTACTCTGATCATCTTCACTGTAATAAAATAAAAAATTACAAAACTAAACCCTGTCTCTTTTTGTTAAATTTCAGTTTTATCAATAATAGCCATTATAAAAGTATAAGTAAAAAGTACAAGAAGCTATACAATAAGAAATAAAGCAAACAATTCAGTCAAACATACAAAGTCAGCACTCGAGTCTAACGTTACAACGGTAAAGTTAAATGGGCAACTTCAGTCCTGGAGGGCCACTGTCCTACAGAGTTTAGCTCCAACCCTAAAAAAATCACCTGCCTGTAATTTTCTAGTAATCCTGAGGACCTTGATTAGCTTGGGTGACACTTTATATTACGACCCGCAAACAACTGCGCAAGTAAACCGAAACTACGGTGTACGTTTCTGTAATTATAGTGTACTTCCGTGTAGGTATAAGGGAACAATATGTTAAGTTTTGGGTAATAAAGGGGTAACAAGCAGATATACAACCTGCAAAGAACTTCGTAAGTAAACCGAAATTACGGTGTACGTTTCTGTAATTATAGTGTACCTCTGTGTAGGTATAAGGGAACAATATGTTAAGTTTTGGGTAATAAAGGGGTACAACCAGAGCTTTGGACTCTGTGGAAACTTTTAAAAAACGCCCAAGACACATCTTTTTGGACAAGCATTTAATTAGCAATATGGTTTTGTATGTTTGTATGTTATGTGTATGTGTATATCTGTTATGTGTATATTTTAATTCTGTGAAGCACTTTGTGACCTTTTTGTCTGTGAAAAGTGCTATATAAATAAAGCTTGTTTACCACTACTGTATATATTTTGTCCCATTTTTGTGTCCTTTTATCTCTTTCAACACAAGAAGCACAAAGGGGATCTAGTGGATCCTGAAGACTCCCTGCACTGACGCTGTACCCTCACCTTCAGTCTCAGCTCCTTGGATTTTGCAAGACTTTCCTTGCTCCTTATTTTCAAAAAACATTAAACTTCCCAGTGTTGGTCTTTGTGAAAAAGTGCAGATACACCCACGTATGACTAGCGCACAATTTAGCACAAAATGGTAAATGGAAGTTTTAAATCAGCAGTTTTTACCAGAATTTGAGAGAGATCTACAAACCTTTTGACTCTGCCACAAGGGCCATTTAGGCTCATCTGGATGATGCATTATCATGTATACTGTAATAATTACCATAATAAATGACATGCAAATTGCAGGGTTTTTTTTTTGTTGTAAATTTGCACATAGTTCGTTTGTAAATATGCAATTAATTCAACCAAAGGTTTACCTTCTAGGGGCAGATGATCCTTAAAGGGGCATTTCACCCATTTGAACATTGCTTTTTATTTAAAGTGGGTCATATATGTAGTCGAAATGTAAAAGAAATTTTGAATTTGGTGCCTTTGTGACCGAGAAAAGACAAAAAATAACTTCAGGACGCATTTGTATGAAAGACAACAACTCCCACAATGCACCACATTGCACAGCTCCGCAAGCCACTCCCACTAATCCAGAAAGCGCATATCTGCCTATAAGAGAAATCACTCTTCCGTCTACAAGTCTAGCTACCACCAGAGCTTGAAATTAATTTCACATTCACACAAAATGTCTAGTTAGTTGGCGAACTCATTAGTGCATTACTCCTCGTTTGTATTTCTTTCGAAAAGGTGAATTATTGCATGGTACCTGGATGTTCAGTCAGAACATTATGCGGTGCGAAACTAGGAAACTTGTTCACAACACAAACGTCCGTGTCCTCGTCTGATTCAGAGATTTCGTCCAGGAGAAATTGTCATCGTTGAAATTCTTTGCCGCAGACGGACTCTATCTCTGTGTTCGTAGCGGTTCGTAGTTGCATAGTGAGATCACCGGCGCCACCGGTCCGCCCTAACCCGAGCCAGTCCGGGCTCCTCGTCCGCGGCAGGCAGGTCTTCTGCCTCGGCTGCTCTTCGCTATAATGTGGCTTGTAAAGGTAGCCACAGACACCTGATTCAAGCATCAGACTTCCGAAATCCTCTTCATCTAGTCTATATCATATGGAGCACTCTCCTCCGCTATTGTCATAACTTTACATCATTCTGTCTCCACAGCGCCTGTTAGCTTAGCTTCAAACAAGATGGAGGATATTGCTTTCAGTTTCAGAGCGTAAAGTCCCACCCACTGATCTGTAATAGGTCTGTAGCGTGAGCGGGTCCCGCCCCCTGGGAAAGATGAGGAACTAGTGCTTGTAGTCTCAACAGAAATCCCCCCCCTCTTACACTTCCTCCTACAATGACGCAAAATGACGATTTTTGCGTCATTGTAGGAGGAAGTGTAAGAGGTAAATAACAGATTTCTCCCATCTCAGGGGAAAATGAGAGAGTGTTGCACGACCATTCAATAGAATGACTGGATTTCTAACAATGCAAAGCTTAATGCAAATGGGTGAAGTGTCCCTTTAACGTCTCTGACTGAAACTGAATATCATTAGCTGCGTTTACATGGACACTTATAATCGGATTGACGGCTCAATCGGACGAAAAAAAAAAATTAATGTAAACACCTTAATCGATCCGATTGAGCTCGATCCGAATGAAATTTCGATCGGATTGAAAGGGGTGGTTTATCCCTATTGTAATCCGATCGAGAGAACATGTAAACACTTGATCAGATTGAAAACCTAAACTGAAAGGACTGCGCATGTGCGATGACGTTAAATAGCGTAATGACGTATGACGCGCAGAACGAGCCATTCTTCCTGTTGAATAAAGTGTCATACTAATAAGTTTCCCGTCATTCTCATTTCACTTGCGCGTCTGTGAAGTGAAGCAGGACAACGTCCCACCAGTCCTTGTTTTGGATTCTCATCCACAGACGTCTGGTTTTGGCCGCGGGAAGGGTCATTTTTTCTGCGTGATCAATAAGCAGCACGGCACAACGGTTAATATGCTCTAAATTATGACCAGAGATGAATATTATGTCCGCGCACTAAACCCCGCCCTCAAATACTTCTTGTCGGTGATTGGCTGGAAGACTGTTTGTTATGGTTTCGTGGTGCGGGTGAGCCCAGTTTGTTTTTGTTGCCGTTTGTGGAGCCTGTGGTGTCTACAGAGACCGCGTTTTTTTACAGTGTGTTCAGGGGACAGGCAGCTAGCGGATAGTGAGGAGATGTTTGCTGTATGTGACAAAAAATGTTTTGGCCTAAAAAACGTGTGGCATCGCTTAGAGCACCTTTAATTGTGATCATTAAAATAATTGAATATTAAATATTTAGTGACCAAGTTTTGCTAATTATATATATATATATGAAGAGTTCGGTTGCAAAACGCGATAAACGCCATTTTTTGACATTTGGATTTTATTATTGGAAATCACTGTTCAGATGTACCTTAATCTATGTGTGAATTGCTGCCATTAATAAGATTTAAAAATGTACATTTTAAGCCTACTACAAAATGTATTTTTTCACAAAACGCGATATCCGCCAGCCCAGTTTCTTTACAAAGTGCGATATAACGGTTAGGCTATATGTAGCCTGTGGATTTGGGGTGCTCTCTTTTCCCTCTCTTCTCCATCTTTCTTCGCCTCTCGCTCATGTTCACTCTTTCCCGTATTGCTACGTCACCTAATGTGGGTGGGAGAGGTTGGCAATTAAGCGCAGGCAGGTGTATAAGCACCTGGGGTCCTCATGCCGGTAGCCATTCATTGTAGCTAGCTATTGACGCGTTGGAGTGCAGCAGTGTTCCTGGGTGCTGTTTGTCGTGCAAGGTAGGTCTAAACTAGCTGTTGTTGAATGACTATAATGGTTATTTGCGTTCAGTGCATCAAGGGAAGTTTTAATGTTTTCTTGATGGGCTAAGGTGTTACCGAGTGATTGCCAACGGCGCTACTGTCTTGTGTGTGTGTGCATGCGTTTCCAAAACACGTTGAGGATGCCTAGAGTGACAAGCGTATAGAGAAGGTACCCTTTTATTTCATCTGTTTTAGTATATCTCTGTTGGTCTATTACGTTAATTGTAATGGGGCTCCGTTGTTATGTTCGCTAGCGTCCAGTGACCCTGGTGAATGCGTGAAGCACGGAACACGGTCTACTCACCCAATCGCTAGCTTGCAAAAGGTATGGCTTTAATAATAAGGTGTTTGGTAAAAAGCAAAACGTGTAACAAAGTTATGTGCTTATGGTTTTTTGCTAAAGAAGTAATGGTAGAGGGTTTTTCTCGCAGTAAATCTACTGGCTTACGTCTGATTAGGATCTAACAGTATGTCATTTATGGGTCTCGCGTTTGCCGTGTGTGCGCATGTATTTAGTAGCTATATGTAAACAGACTACTGATTATGACTCTTAGGCGCACAGAGCACTCAACTGGGTCTTTTGTTTCTTTTTTTGTTGTTTGTTTGTTTTTATACAGCAATCAGATTGTCGGCTGCTGTTCTCTTGAATGTGTTTGAATGTGTATGTATGTGCAGGTGCTGCTTCTTAGACATTTTTCGTTTGGTTTATTGATTTATTGTATTTTTCTTTTTTTTCTTTTCTTTTACCACTAGCCGGTGGGCTGTAAGATATGTGTGTTAGTGAACTGATGGTGGCCACCGGCTAGCGGTTTCTTCTCTTTGCTTGTTTTCTCCCCCCTTCCCTATTAATAGCCTATTGTGGATTGGGCCCATAAGATGGATTAGCCTATCGGGCTCTAGTCTGGTTTCCTTAGAGTGTTTCACCCATTTGAAACTGAGGTGTGCAGTGTAATGCTGTGAAGCGTGCATCTGTTGTAATAGCTCAACAAGCAACGTTGCTGTGATGTGTAAGCTGAGTTTGTAGTGTTTGTTTTACTCTAAAGTGGTGTGCTTTAGCTCACGGTGGTAACGAAACCTAGGCCTGTTTAAGCTTACATTCTGGTGGCTCACTCTACTATGGCTTATCCCTGTTAAATGATGAATTTGTGTGTTATTTATTGACTATCTAAAGCGACTCATTTTTTTAACTAAGATAAAATAAACATTGTATCTTTTTACTTGCTAAACCAAGCCTGTGCGTGGTTCTTTTTAAAAAAAAAGGAGAGTCCCCTTGCTCTCACCAGTCTTGTCCAAGGGGTGGCGTAGTCAGTACTGCCATCGCCCACCAGGAGGGGGGCAACATATAGAACGTTCAGGATGCTGCGCGAGCTCAGGATGTCAAGCGAGGAGAGAGTCACCGCCGGTGAAGTGCTCCGAGTTTGCTCAGTGATTTAACGATAATATCAAAACATAAAACATATGTTTTTAAAAAGAGGATTCAATAGGCTAACTAAAACACGTTTACCATTTAATTGTTTATACTGTAGGCGGCGAGCTGTCAGTCACGTCTGATCAACAGCTGTCTGTCAAGCGGGTCGCACACCGGACGCGCAGCTCAGTGTTCAAAATCCTGCCGCGGCACAGCGCCATTTACATAGTTTTATATTAAATTTACATTTGTGTCTCAAATCGTAGTTAATGTAGGCCTATACGGACTTAACCCCATGCTGCAATATACATTTAGTTTTAAATTTATTTACAGAAATCAGAAAATTGCTGATGCTAACGGATTTCAGGTGAGAGTTGTCCTAGACGTGGCGCGGCGAGGCGCGGCGCTGAGCTGCGCGTCCGGTGTTGCGACCCACTTCAGAGTCAAGCTAACGTCATAGGATCTGATCATACAGGTTTGGTTTTCAGCAGCGGTGTGGAAGGAGCCTCCACTCTTTCTGTAACAAGCTACAAGTCGTTTATCTAACTAACTTAATCTTACTTATCTAAATTTTAACTAATCACAAATAGTCCGAAGCTGTTAAAGGATGGTTAAAACGATAAACATCCTGCAGTTTGTCTGCTCTGACAGCTCAGCTAGCCAGGCAGCGCAACGGGGTTTTATTTTTTATTTTTTTTTTAATGCCCACTGTCCCTATGTGAAGCACAAGCACACAGACGTCCGTAGGCTACGTTGTTATCCGACCTTTTCATTCAGGGACTGCCCTGGATTACTGGCACATGCCATAGTCACATTATGTTTATTATGGCATTATGTTTTTGAATATTATTTACGATTAATTGATAAATTATTGTTAATTTTCCCACTGATGATCCAAAAGATTTCTTCAATGGTATTACAGTAGTAGAACCTATGGTGGATATATAGCGTTTTGCAAAAAAAAAAAAAAAAGTTATGTTGTGTTGTGTATGTTCTGGCCAAAACTAACTCAGAATCTTATTATTATTAATCAATCTTTGTATATACTATTCCATATATTTATGATGTATTTTTTTAAACCAATTTAAGATGTTAAGATAAATATGTTGCATTTTGGCATGGTTTTTGACTTATTTATGAACTATTTATGGACATAAAATTAAATAGAAAATATAGTGGATTTGAAGAATATTGTGTCCATGGCCTTCACTGAGCTCAAGAAATAGTTTAATGTACAAAAAATGTGAATGAACTTGACTGTTGATGTCTTAAATAATAATGTCAAATAACCAACATTTCTCAAAATGGATATATCTCGTTTTGCAACGAAACTCTTCATATATATATATATATATATATATATATATATATATATATATATATATATATATATATATATATATATATATATATATATATATATATATATATATATATATATATATATATCGTCGCTGTCCGATGAAAACCGCGTATGTCCATTTTGCCGATTTTGAGATTTTTCGACGGATAGAATGTCCAGGTTCATTTCCGTATACAGTATGCTTCACATATCTAAATGACCTATGAAAAGTTGTGAAATCATGTCATCTGATTTTCACGTATATCCATTTGGTGTCAATGCTGTCAATCACGCCGCGTATCTCCCGCCCTGTGGAGGCATCTCGCGGTCTAAGCGTCTCTGGAAGCTCAGCATTGGATAGCCGAATAACTCTGTGAGGTAAAGTATCAGCAAACGTTTGTTTTTGACAACTGTTCAAGTTTATTATATATTCGCAATATATTCACAACTGTTATTTACCAGTAAATGGTCTAGACGAAGTAATTGTCACTGTTTATTGTGGAGATGTTAACGCACGGGCCTGTTAACTTAAGCAATACTTTTAAGGTAGTCTAATATTTTTCTGACTAATAAATTACTGACACAGTAAAGGGTAGATTTAAATAAAGTATAACTAATTTTAAATAAAGAAAAACAAAATTTAAATAAAGAAAAAAACTAAATTTAAAAAAAGAAAAATTAAATTTAAATAAAGAAAAAACTAAATTTAAATAAAGAAAAATGACATTTAAATAAAGAAAAAACGAAAATTAAATAAAGAAAAAAAACGAAATTTAAATAAAGAACAACGAAATTTAAAGAAAAACGAAATTAAGTTATTTTATTAAAAACGAGATTAATTTAGATTGATAACGGGTAAAAAGGCTAATAGCCTACATGTTGGGTCCGTGTACTTTTTCGTCCATTCATTATTCTATTTCGGAATGAAAGATGAAATGTAAAAAAAAAAAAGCTGCAGCTTTTTTTCTTTTTTTTTTTTGTTTAAAAGAAAAAAACAGAAATGGCTGTATTTTTTTTGTACATAGCATAGCCTACTTTGTTATGATTTTAGTATCATAATGATTAATAAATGCACGCACAATTATCCGTGAACTTGATTTGAAGCCTTTCAACTTGTGTGTGCAAAATTCAGAATTAAATGAATGTGCAGCAGTTTGTACAAATAGAGTCTGTAGGTCTACTATGCTGTTGAAAGTATGAAAAGTGAACAGCACGAGTAATAGGATGCACAATTTGAGACGGGTCAGACATGATTTTGACCACTTCATTAAGTTTTGTTTTGTATAAAACCTTTCTTTAAAGTGAATTTCGTTTTGTATAAATTGTATCTTAATTTTAATCAATTTTTCATCAACCATGGATTAAATAAATAAGCAAATACCGGTATATAGCAGACAATATAATCATGGAGACGCCCGCGCGTTCACTTGCATTGCACGTTAACTGGAGCGCATCTCATTAACGAAACTCAGTGTATGCCTCACACAGACATGAGAAAGACATCAAATAGGCTACACAAAGCTTGAAAGGTCTTTAAACGAAATAATTTAAAACGAAAAGAAAAAGGCAACTCTCTGATTATGTATGATGATATATGATCATAGCCTAGCCCTAGCCTATTTTGTGAATTGTTCATTCCCGGTTGGCACACATTTTGCTGCCCTTACAAAAGTGCCGCTCTAGGCAATTGCCTAGTTATATGGACGCGCCGGCCCTGGGGTCAGCAATGAGTGTATTCATTGTCCCTTCATAGTTTGCAAGAGATATTTAATAAACTGAGCGTATTTAATAAACTGAGACGTAGGCTATTTAATAAACTGAGCGTATTCATCTGTCAATATGAAACGCGACTTGGCCATTCTAATTAATGATCGGAAGAACGCGTATCGACCACCGTTACTGTAAAATATGCACGTATGTCCATTTAAACTCGATTTTGGTCAAATGTGGATTATATCATTACACTGGCAAGAATATGGCTACATTTAAAAATGCCATACCAAGTATGACAACGCTATGTTCATATGCTTTTAAATTATGGTATTTTTTTCACTTCCTGAAAAGTAACCGTTTTGGACATACGTGATTTTCATCGGGCAGCGACGATATATATATATATATATATATATATATATATATATATATATATATATATATATATATATATATATATATATATATATATATATATATATATATAGTGATAGTTTATTCTAAGTTTACTCAAGTGGAAGAATGTGACTAATAATCTTAGGCCTACTAGCAAATGCATTATATTTTGAAAAATAAGTAATTATCTTAATATCAAAACCTTAAATTTCCTCTGGACTCAATGATAAATACATGTCTGACCGTTGGAACGAAACATAAAAACTAGAAAATCGCATTCATGACGATTTATGGTTATTTTATTTCCATTAGACCTTTGCCTACATTGACGCTGATGCATTAAGAGGAGGGGCTCCCCTATTCCAAGATGGCGGCTCTATTGACGCATTCGTTCCAATGAACTGCCGTATATATCTATGGTTAAAGCCCTTAAAGCTGTATCGCCCAGTCTCTTTACGACTACAGCTGCTTTTATGTGGATCAAACAGACATAACGTGCAAATAAACATCCGCTCATGTCCGTGGTAATAGTGATTGAAGCCTAAAAGTGATTGAAGCCTCTACTTATTGATTGAAATGTTATTTCTGCCCTGAAATTAGTTGATTTCCTTCAGAAGAATTATATTTGACAGATTATAACTCAACTAGTACTTTTTACCTCTTAAAATACCTTTAGATGGCCAATACAACCATTATAATGCGACGTTTCACCTGCCAAAAAGTGACTGAAGCCTCTACTTATTGTCTGAAAGGTTATTTCTGCCCTAAAATTAGTTGATTATATTCATGAGGGTTATATCTGACAGATTATAACTCAACTAGTACTGTATCACACACGGCACGGCCCAGCAGACAGATCAGGGTCAGACACAGGAGAACAAACGTGATAAATATGAAGTTGCAAAGGAAGAACTTCTCGGATCAGGAGATGAGGTGAACTAAAACAGAGTCAGACTGCAATAGCCTGAACTTAAGACCCAACAACTAATCAATTAATAAAACATTTCGGTTTCTTATAATTTGGCTTTGGCTGCATTACCCTATAGTTTATTTTTATTCTTTTTACAAATGTAATCAACATTTTCATAAGTACTAGATGTGTTTAACATGCCATTTTATTTATATTATGTTGAAATGAACGAAATGACTCGAAAAAAGATTCGTTCATTTTGCTGAACGAGACTCAAAGATCCGAGTCAGTAAAATGATCCGAACTTCCCACTACTACTACGACCAAGAGAGATCCGTCATTGAGTTTCACCGTCGAGTTTTCTGAGGTGAGGAGAGCAGTTCACGGTAGGCTATTTATCATATTTTACACAACCATCACACATACTTTATACAGTTTGATTAAGCGACAGACTCATTTCTTTAGTGTTTTCATCGATCACAGCGATACTTGTGCGTCTTTTCTGGCGTCTTCCTTCTGAAATAAACATTTAGTGCAGCAGCAGCGAGCATGAGGAGAATATGTTGAGTTCATTCAGACCTGAGCGAGTTTGTGTTCGTTTGTGTGATTGTCTCGTCAAGTCAGAAGTCAAAGTCAGTTTGAGATAGTGATGGGCATTCCGGCTCTTTTTCGTGAGCCGGCTCGTTTGACTCGGCTCACTGAAAAGAGCCGGCTCTTTTTGACTCACAAACGGCTCTTTAAAAAATATGTTTTAACTCGCTTAAAGTCCACCACACAACTGTGCAACGTGAATATTCACATTTTTAATTGTCCATAACAACCCAAAAACTAGCCTGCTTGACTTGCACATCTAATTAATTGGCAAAGTTATGACTGACTATTTTTCGTACCTTCTTTTTTTACTTTTTAATGTGGATATTATTGAGCTTGTAGAAGTTCAGCTCTTGCGTTCTTCTGAACATCTTGCGCTGCAATTGCCCGATGTCATTTCTGAGTCATATCAGACCATGATCTGTCTCTCTTTTAAATGCCTATTCCACAGTGGTAGGCTACGATTGGCTGTTTTAAAATATAATTAATATCGAAACAAAATAACCCAGACGGCCTCCTCCAATAGTACTGACAGCTGTAGGGTAGACTGTGTACAGTTGAGACATAGGTACAGTTGAGACACCTTAAATAACTTGCGCGCGCAGCATGCACAAGTTGTGATTTTTGCTGTGCACATGCGTATTAGTGTCCTCTTTTATCCTGCAAAATCTGAAGACTGGACGCGTCTCAGATCAGAAGATATCTGCAAAAGTTTTTTTTCTAAGGGAAGGCTTGCATCGTTTTTTGCGCACTCAACTATGAATAACTTATTATCCTTATGTGACTGTTAAACGTAACTGGTACCATTACAAACATTATTCTGTGCCCTAAAAATTGGTATATTCCATGGTAATGAGTCATGCAAGCTCAATGCAAAATCTAGAGAAATGTGCGAAGTGGCCAGCGGGGGATAGTTGAGACACTAGTGTCTCAACCGTACCCCAATAGAGTTATATTACAAAACACGCTGTTTATTTGTTCAGTGTTATGATAGCAGGTTAAACGTCATAATTGGCCAGCATAGGACGCAATTAAAAATACAATTTCATATTTATTATATTTAACTGTATATGTTATTAATGAATATATTTTTTAAACATGCATGTTAGAAAGATAACCTAGCAAGTTATCTTATTCTTGTGCAGGATGCCCCGCACGAGAGCTAGGACAACAAATAGGGAATGCCAGGAGACCATTTAGAGAGGGCCGCAAAAGTTGTAGATGAGGGCATATCAATTAGGAAGGTAGCTGAGAAGTTCAAGATTCTGTTGCTTCACTGGCCTGATATGTGAAAAAAAAGAAAAGAGCTTCATCTCTTCATTAGTCTTTTTTTATTATATTTGCAATGAACATTTAGTTACATTTCCCTCATTAAAAATGGGTGTCTCAACTGTACCATAGTACTGTCTCAACTGTCCCGTACATACAGTTGAGACAGAGTTGACACAAAAAGCACCTTATTTTTATTCGCTAATTGTGGAAAATGTAAACTACTTATGGGTATTATTGATTGATAATACATTAGTCTACATGCTAATGTAATGTCATGTGGCATTTCATGTGAAAATTCAATTCTTTTCCGTATGTATTTTTGTGTGAAAAATCAAAACTCAAAAAGTGTCTCAACTGTACACAGTCTACCCTACTATTGAAACTTTTTTCATTTGATTGGTTCAACCGCCGCCCGCCCGAATTTAATTAAAATATTATTTTTCGTCACATCATCCGCCTGATCCGCGGTTTTTCCGCATCTCTATTGTGTGTGTGTGTGTGTGTGTGTGTGTGTGTGAGTTTGCTCTGCCCTCCCTCATGCAGTTTAATTGGTTGACATCGCGTGTATGATTGACAGGAACAGAATGTGAGGCTGATCAGACAGTCGAAACAAATGTGTGTGCGCCTTTAGGCCTATATAATTATGTTTTTGAATTAGTCAATTATTTTAAATGCAATTAAAATCATTCATTATTTCATTATTAGCCTACATAATGATTTAATTTATATAGGCTATATTTTTAAATATAGAGTCGGCTCTTCAGACATGCGAGCCGGCTCCCGTCGTTCACCGACAAGAGCCGGCTCTTAGATCCGGCTCATTCGCGAACGACCCATCACTAGTTTGAGATCAGTGAGGGAAATTGATATGGGAATCAGTCTCAAATAAATCAAGTGAAAATCAAATAATTCAAAAATCAAGTGTCATACTGGAACAGAGACTGCTTTACATTGAGCCTATAATCCACGTGAGACATTAAATGAATGCTAATAAACATGAATAGCGTTTACCTAGTAACAATAGTGCAACTCTTTGGAACATAACTAGCCTATATTCCCTTAGTTCCCATAACTATTTGGAAAGTTGTATGATCATTTTCAATTTCTGTGCATGTAAATATATAAATTCTAAGCATTATTATTTTAATGATCTAACTACTTTATAGTGATTAATGTAGTTATCATAAGATAAAGCTAGCAATATTAATTTGGGCATATTATGCTGCTGTAATTATTTTTCTGCAGTGGTTGATGAAGATCATTATTGATAGTTTTTGTTTTATTGATTTTTAATCCATGTCATAGTGTGAGAAATTACAGTATTGTCTTTCAGTGGAGCAGTTTTATAGTCTTTTATTATCTATACTGACTCAAATAATGTGTTTCTAACAACTCAGAATAAAGTGAGATGATCTGCTGATGATCCTGAATGGCTTGTTGATAGTCTGACAATTATGTACATTTATTTCTGTCTTTTTTACCTTAATAATATTTGGAATAATTTTATTACATTGTTTAAAGTCCGGCTATCAGTAAGTATAAAAGCATTAACGTTGACTTAGTAACTGATTTTTTATTTTATTTTGGGCAGATCAGCTCCTCCCACTTATATTTACCATAATTTAAGCCCCTCCCACAGCAATCACATCATCAGAGAAGCTCCTCCCACAGCATCTACATCATCAGGGAAGCTCCTCCCACTGTAATTCACCAGTAAATGCTGTAAACTCCCATCAGCTACAAGTGAAGACGAGCATCAGAGCATCAGGAAGAGCTGAGATCTGCAAAGACTGAGTTTATTAAAGAGGACAGTGAGAACATGAGTGATCCAGAACCCTGCAGAATGAAACACACTGAAGATCCTGAAGAACAAAGAGGTTGGTGTTTATTCTTCATTCATTCATGATGCTGAAGATCATTCATGTTAGAAACATTCCAGCACTTCATCACGTTTAGATAAACAGTTCAACTATGAAATGGGTACAAAAGTTTCATTTTTGGTTTTCAAAGAATGGTCAGTAAAGTGAGTTTTGAGAAATGTTCATATTTATTGTGAACATTATGTCAAACCAGATTTAAATTTAGCTCTTTTATTTTAAATTTATATCTGGTTCAGATTTTTTGATTTTCATAGTTTACAACAGTTGTTTCTTTTTTTTTTTGTTTTGTTTTTTGCAATAAACATCCTGTATCAAGTAAAGGAATGGCAGACAGATTTGTAAGCGTAATGTAATGTCATTCACCGTTGTTTTGTGGCTCTTTTTTAAGTATCGGTTCAGGCACTGGTACCGGTATCGTAAAAAACCCGAACAATACCCAACCCTAATTATTCATAGATATAGAGATTAGTCTTCTTATAATATCTTTGGTAACAGGGTAGATGAATGTGATCAATACTGTGGCATTTGTGTAAAAAAGGAGACAATGGATTGAGATTATTTTCTTGTCCTCCAGTCATGCTGTAAAAAGAGCCCAGATAATTAGTGATCGACAATACTGTTTTTTATGATCAATACCTAGGGATGCACCGATATGAAAATTTTGTGATAATTCTTTATATTTGAAAGCCGATAACCGATATATTTGCAGATTAATCTAAATCCAAATGTGTTTATAATTTTTTAGAGCCTGATTACAAAAGTCTCACCATTAAAAGCCATGACCCAAACACACAATTATAATGTTCTCATCATAATTGTATGTAGCCTATATGATAGAGTTGCACTGAACTGTATTTTCCTTTTGGAAGTGATTCCAATCATATTTTAAGCAATTTAAAACTCATCACTCATCTGAAGGAAATAATCCTTTATTTATCAGCTTTAATATATTGGCCAAATTTTCTTATTGGTCCGATAACGATAACATTAAAAATGAACATACAGTGAGGAAAATAAGTATTTGAACACCCTGCTATTTTGCAAGTTCTCCCACTTAGAAATCATGGAGGGGTCTGAAATTGTCATCGTAGGTGCATGTCCACTGTGAGAGACATAATCCGGAAATCACAATGTATGAATTTTTAACTATTTGCATGCATTGTATGAGCTTCTGTTACTTTCACTGTTCATTCTATTGCTCTATCATATTTTATCTTTCATTTAATATTACAGCACATATTTAGAGCAGCTCCAGAAATGTTTCAGTGCTGAGGATTGGTTAAAAAAAAAAAACAATTGCATATTCTTAACTGTATACATTTAATATAGATGTATATTTTTGTAAAGTTGAAAAGGGTAGCCTATTTAGTCAAGAGCAGTGAGTAATTTATTTGTTCATTGTTTGATTAAAAAAGTATTAAACTTCTGCCCCTTTAAGCCCGAACGCACGGACGACGGACCTCATTTGAATATAGCTAGGCCTACTGTCTACGTTCACTCGAGATATAACTGACTTTGTTTACTGGGATACTCGCCAAGATGGGCGTTTTACATAAACTTGTGTGAATTCGTCCATACAAGCGCAAGACGTGAAAGACAATTCAATTCATTATCCGCGCGCTGTCTGAGACACTGGTTTGCGGGGCGCGCGCTTTGGATGTTTGCGTTCATGGAACTTCTTGCCTTGCTCACGCGTCCTGTAACAATGTAGGGAACCACAACCCATTATACATAAATCAGGTAACAGTTCATGTTTTACGTACATATACGATTTAGTTTAAATCCAAATGACACGTGCTGAGCGAACGATCAGCAATCAAGAGCATTCAACAGAAGTGCTCGCTCTCTCTCTCTCTCTCTCTCTCTCTCTCTCTCTCTCTCTCTCTCTCTCTCTCTCTCTCTCTCTCTCTCTCTCTCTCTCTCTCTCTCTCTCTCTCTCTCTCTCTCTCTCTCTCTCTCTCTCTCTCTCATCAGTTAACGTTGATAAGATACATGTCTTGTTTGACTTCGCCATTTACATCTGACCGAACTACAAACTTTCCAATGACGTCTGGTTAAAGGGATGCGCTCGACCAGCTCGTGCGTCTGTCCCGCTGCGCGCTCAATCCACTGCGCGTTTTTCTCTTATCAGCTCGCGCACCAAGGCAATGTGTTACTATATTTTGTTTAATATCCCACTAGGCAGATACATTTACTTCATAGACAGCCTCCTTTTTTTATCCCCATTTATCCCCTCTGTTGTCAGAGTTTCTTTTTCTGGACACAAACACTGTTTACACGCGGCCTGGTATCGGTCGTTGGTATCGGAGCATTTTACGAGTACGAGTATATTGAGCTCAGTATATTCCTACTTGTACTCGTGCATCCCTAATAAATAGGATTCAAAAAGAGTAAATAATTAAGTGCACGGTCACTAAAGCGTCTTTTTTAAATAACATGTAACAAATAAATCATTTAAAACTAATTCAAACACATTAAAAAAACATTCTAAACCACTTGAATAAAAAACATTGCTACTTCAATGTACCTTAGTGCTCTCAGTTGCATATTTTATGTATAACAACAGCATTTATATGAACTATAGGCACATTATGAACTATATTTCAAATGGAGAACATAAAAAAATCAACAACGGGGAAGTCTATCAACTTTGCATAAATGTAAGCATTCGTTTTCAACAGGAATACACTGGGGATATGAACTGCAATATGCATACAGTGAAAAATAAACAGAACAATGTTCTGTATCACATTATCACTATTACCAAGTCCATCTCATCTGGCGTGTCATCAGAATTATTAATGTTTTTGTCTGTCTAGATTGTAAAGAACCAGCTGACAGAGAGCTGTTTTTATCTGTGCGTTTACAAAAACTTAGTAATTAATAATTTTGATGTTTAATAGCGAAATAAAGGTTATATGTCAATACAATATAGGGAGTTTTAAATGAGAGGATCAGTCTAGACTTTCAGCATGTGAAATTTCTACAGACATTGACATTGTTGTCAAATGTCACACTCTGTGGTGTTTTTTTGTTAAGATAAATTCAAAGTGTAACAAATAATAATAAATCCAAAATTTAATAAAATACAAAAATTAATAAATCTGCTCCACTTGATTGCAAAAAGCTTGTGTTCTTGTAATTAAACTAAGAGGCCACAGTGTGACGTTGAATTGAGTTCGCCAAACTCACACAGGAACACAGGGGAACTCGCTTTATTTAACTTTATTTATTTTTTTATTTTTTTAAACGGCAAAATGGTAATATTTTATAGCAGTTGTCTACTTTTATGTCCTTTCACTTCATTTTTTTTTCTCTTTGTATTATTTTGATGATTTTTTCTTTCACTTCAGATCTGATGGAAGAGAACGAGGAGCGTGGAGAACATTTGCGTCGCTCAAAGAATAAAAAGACATTTTTAAAGAAAAATAGAGCCAAGAAATCTTTCACCTGCACTCAGTGTGGAAAGAGTTACACAACCAAACCAAGTCTTGAGCGTCACTTGAAAGTTCATACAGGAGAGAAGCCGTTCACATGTGATCAGTGTGAGAAGAGTTTCACACGCAAAAATAGTCTTAAGATTCACATGAGAGTTCACACTGGAGAGAAGCCGTTCACATGTGATCAGTGTGAAAAGAGATTCTCAAGCAAACAAAATCTTGAGCTTCACATGAGATTTCACACTGGAGAGAAGCTGTTCTCATGTGATCAATGTGAAAAGAGCTTCTCAAGCAAACATCATATTGAGATTCACATGAGGATCCACACCGGAGAGAAGCCGTTCTCATGTGATCAGTGCGGGACGAGCTTCACACAAAAACATCATCTTAATCTTCACATGAGGATCCACAACGGAGAGAAGCCATTCTCATGTGATCAGTGCGGGACGAGCTTCACACAAAAACATCATCTGAATCTTCACATGAGGATCCACACCGGAGAAAAGCCGTTCTCATGTGATCAATGCAGCAAAACATTTCTTAGTGCACCAGACCTGAGGAAACACCTGACAGTTCATACGAAGGAGAAGCCGCATTCATGTTCTGTGTGTGGAAAGAGTTTTTCACTGCTGCAATCTTTACATAAACATGAGAAAACTCACACTGGTGTAAAAGAGTACATGTGCTTTGAGTGTAAGAAGACTTTTATTACAGCGAACTGTTTAAAACTGCACCAGAGAATTCACACTGGAGAAAAACCTTACATGTGTTCACACTGTGACAAGAGATTCAGTCAGTCATCAAATCTGAAATCACATGAGAGGATCCACACTGGAGAAAAACCTTTCAAGTGTTCACACTGTGACAAGAGATTCAGTCATTTAATAAGTCTGAAAACCCATGAGAAGAACCACACGGGAGAAAAACCTTACAAGTGTTCACACTGTGACAAGAGATTCATTCAGTCAGCAGATCTGAAAAGACATGAGAGGATCCACAGCAGAGAGAAGCCGCACACGTGTGATCAGTGCAAAGAGATTTTCTCTATTAAAAATCACCTGAAGCGACACATGACGATCCATGCAGTGGAGAAACCACAGTCTGAGATCACAGTAAGTAGTTCATCTTAATGTGCTGAGCATTAAAGTCTCTCCTGTGTAAGTTAGTTTCCTAACATGATGAGCAACATGACATCTTGGTGGTTGCTTGCTATCTGCTTCACATTTTTTTACATTATTATGAGATACAGAGTTTTAATTATAAGAAAGTATCTCATTATTATGAGAACATTTATCATTATGAGATGTTAAGTCATTATTATGAGAAGTTTCTAATTCATGTAGGATTATCCGTGAACAGGCCATTTCATTAAATGAACCCAACACCGCATTCCACAGTTCGGAACGATTCCCCAGTGAACCATTAGTAAGTCATAAAACACAGTCATGGTGCCGAGATGGCTAAAGGAGATGTCACCAGGAATCAGCAGGAAAAGATTTCTCTTTGTTCCCCAAACTTAAGACCATATGGCCAAGAAACCCTGTGGTGACCCCGATGCATAAATCCACAGCCTTATCAGGAAACGAAGGATGCTAAGGCATTCCCATGGCACAAACCTTAAACCAGGGACACCTCCTTTCTGCAGCTGTAAATTCCAGAGACTTTTGTCACCAAAACCAATAGACTGAAATTATGTCACAGTTCTGTTCAGTTAGTTTCATTTTTATTGACTTTTAGTTTGTTTTCTCAGTCACATGTTCACCTTTGTCTTAGTTTTCCCACCACTCATATGTCATTGCGGTCATTCATTTGTTCTGCACAGGTGTATTACCTTATGAGTGGATTATTAAAGACGTTATACCTCATCTTCATCTTCATCATGTGTTCCTTGCAACCGTTGGTGCTTAATGTAACAATATAGTGTAAAAAAATACATTTGAGATTTGTGCTGGCTAATGTTTACAGGCACCAGGGCACCATACAGACTTTATCAAAGAATTTGCTGACTTTCTATCGGAGTTAGTACTGGGTGCAGATAAAGTCCTAATTGTTAGTGATTTTAATATTAATGTAGATAACATTAAGATGCAACGTATGTATTGTGGCAGGCATAGTCCATTTTTTTACATTATTCATTTCAGGGTTCGTACATCCTTTTGAGAGTAAAATTCAAGCACTAATCAAGGACTTTCAATCACACTTTTTCCAGCTCTTCAATTTCTTTTTATATTATCCAGTTTTAATGTTATTTTTAATGTGATGACCAAAACCATGATTTGTTCATCCTTAAAAGATTGACCCCATTTGTAAAACTAAACGTTTCAAAGTGTAGGAAAACTTATAGTTGGCAAACCAACATATTTATTTAAAATTTTTAAATTAGCACTATGACCAGTAGATGGCAGCAGAGGACCGCTTATTGACTTATAAGCCGTTTCCACTGCAACTAACGACTATTTTTGTATTGATTAATCTATTGACTAAATTAGTAAAAATTTGTATACAAACATAAAATAAAAAATAAAATAACAGTAAATATTGGTAATAACAATAATAAGTCTGATAAAGTCAGCATGTTCTGAATGTCACTATATCCACATGTTCTGGGCTTCTGTTCAGCACAGCTAGATGAAAAAATAAATAGGACTTCAGTAGTGAAACGCCAAATGAAATCCAAATTTCTATGAAATCCTTTTTTAAAGCAAAAGTAAAGTAGGGCTGCAGCTATCGATTATTTTAGTAATTGAGTATTTCACCAATTATTCCACCGATAAATCAAGTAATCGAACATAAATGTGGTAATAAAGATAGATCCAAGTGAAACAACAGCCATTAAAATACAAATATATAATAACAAGCAATAATTGGTTCAAATAAAGTATCAAAGTAAGTAATAATTTGGGTTTTATTGAACAACACGGTTAGGTTACATGATCAAGGTCACTATTTTTTTAAATGTGATTAGCCTTAGTACTTGAAATATTGATTATTCCTCTCTCATCATGATTGTTAGAAATGAAACTTGTTTGTTTTCAGCAGAACTGCCAGAAAGCATCTGGAAGGAGAGGACGGAGAGAGCGCCAGTGATCCAGAACCTGCAGAATGAAACATCAAGATACTGAAGAACAAAGAGGTTGGTGTTTATTCTTGATTCCTCATTCATTCTTCATGATGAAGAACATGCTGATGCTCACCAGATTTACATTGTGTCATGACCAAACTAGTGACTTATAACACAAATCATCTTCATGACATTAAAATAGATCATAATCGTGCACAGCCGTTGTCCACCAGATTTGATGAGATTAAAATGACTATTGAACTCATCAGTGATCTTGACTTTGAGCTTCACTTATCATTTCACGTTTGTCTCTCATTTGAAATCTCACTTGATTTAATGTTTCTTTTAGACCTGATGGACGCGAACGAGAAAGGAAAAATGTGTGTAAATGTAAATCAAGTCTGAAGAATCTCATGAGGATCCGCAGCGGAGAGAAACTTTACATGTGATCAATGCGGGAAGAGTTTAACTCGGGTTTCACTTTCATGTTCAGGAGCTGAAGAAGAGGCCGTAACACTTTCAGCAGAGACGTGAATGTGATATTAATTTGAACTCATTCATTGTTTTTCAGAGATCTGTCTTATTAGTTTTAATTTTCATAAAAAAAAATTGTACTTCAAATTATGATTGATTAAACTCATTATAATTTTATCAACAGCTTGTTGTTTTTGTCCAATTTTATTTTCTGCTGATTCTTCTTATAATTTTCATTTCTGAAAGCCAAGTATTACGTTTGCTTCAGGGGCTTCCCAGCAAACACAGAACGTTCCCCTAACATTAGTTTTTGGTTCCTGTCTTTTTATTGTTTTGGGAACTAAATCATAATGTTCTAGGAATGTTTTTTTTATTTTTTTGCAACAATAATATAATGTTCCCAGAAGGTTGCAGGGTAGTTATTTTTAACAACATAGGCATTTTTAATATTAACATAGAAATAGTTACCAAATATAGAACGTTCCCCAATGGTTATTGTTTATATAAATATGTAAACTAACTTTACAATTAAAACGCTACAGATATTTTTGTATAATGACCTGTACTGAGCTCTGAAACTAGTTTATGCAGCATTTAATAAAATGTAGCAATTAGTTTGATTTAATTAGACTGAATGTGAAAAGCACAGAAATCATAACTTCTTGGGTTTGTTTATATCTTCATTTACTGCTCCTCAGGGGCCTGTTTCAGAAAGGAGGTTAAGTGAAAACTCTGAGTATGTTAACCCTGAAATGAGGGAAACTCCTGAGTTTTCTGTTTCAGAATGGGAGGTATGTTAAACCTGAGAAAGCAGAGTAAGTCAAGCCCGTTTCAGAAAGAGAGGTAACTTATACTCAAGAGTCAGTTACCATGGTAACTTACTCTGTGAACCTAACCTGGTCGGGAGCAGGTTTTCTTCAGTAAACCCAGAGTTTCTTTTGGTCTCCTCCCCTTTTTTAAAGAGGAAGCAGTGTTTAAACACCTCATTCATTCTTTCAGTACATTTTTATTAATAAAATTAATATTTTATTAATAAATGAAATATATATATATATATATATATATATATATATATATATATTTTTTTTTTTTAAATAAGATGAAGTCTATATAACTCCTTAACTGGCAACTGAAAACACAGTAGTAGATTAGAGTTGCATAAATCACTAAATCAGAAATCACTGAACTGTGTTCATCTGTGCAGCAGAAGTTGATGGACCGTCCTCCTGCTGTTCTTCCACACTCTGGGGGAGAGATAAGAATACCCATTTATACTTAGATTTAAACTTAGATTCTATAGGCTACGCCACATGAAAATGTGAAAAAATCTGAATGTGTAGATTGTTTGATGTGTAGACACATAATATTAACATTACCTCTGTAGGCCTCTCTGTGGCAGCAGACACTCTTTATCCCCATCGTCCTGTGAAGATGAGCATTTGGTTGAGTACACTTTATAACACTATTTATCATAATTTCTGGTGTATTGAGTAGGCGACTTACAACTGCCTGGGGTTCTGCTGGGACAGGAGGCTCCAAAAGACAGATATTACCATCAGAATCTGTTGGGACCAACAAAAATCCTAACCCAAAGTAAAATAAATGGACATATCAAAAATAGCCTATATAAAAAATAACACGAATGTAAACCTCTTACATTTTATGAAGGCCCTTGGATCTTTGGGACTGGCTCTGAAGTCCGTCCAGGAATTCCCTCATCCAGAAATGCTGCTGCACTGCTAGACACTGGATGCTTTAGTTATTTAATATGTCACATGTTTGTAAAGTCAGGTAGCCTACACTCATGATATGCTCAAGCCTTACTTGACTGAATTATGTTTTTATATTTAATTTTCAGCTGCTGTCATGTTCTTCTAATGCCTGCAGGATTGCACCTACATGAACATTACAATTAGGTTGAATAACATAGGCCTACTGTTCTTCCAGTTTCACCTCTGATATTATAACAGTTGGGTAAGTTACTTGTATTACTAACTACAAATGACATCTTCAACAGTGTAATTAGATTAATGTAATAATGACTATCTTTAGAAATTATTGGTCTACTTATTACTAATTACTAAATCCCATATCAACCTCAACCACTTGAACAATAAAGGAGAGACAAGAAACAGCACTTTTAATGCTTTCAGATAAACAATATACAGTTGCATGAATTATTCTTGAATTGACCAAAGTGTGTAGAGGGAGAAGGTTAAATTAAAAATATACCTTTTAAAAATGTATGTTAAATAGCCTATACAGAATTGTTCTATAGTCTAATACAATTACATCAGATTTAACTTTAAATTACAGAAGAATTAAGAGTAATCCCTTTAATTAAATTACAGTATTTAGATTACTTGGTAATGAATTACACCCATCACTGTATAACAGTAATTAAAATGTGAAGAAATATGAAGACCTTTTTTTGTCTGACGCTGTTGCCATGGTAACTCATAATATCTGCGCTCCATTGATAATGGCTTTTTATAGTTGTGGTGCACGCGCTAAACTCAGAGTCAGTCAACTCAGAGTTGATTGAACTAACTAATTTCAGCTGTTCTGTAACCAAAAACTCAGAGTTTCCCATCTCAGGGTAAGTCAACTCAGAGTTCAAGTTTTAACTCAGAGTTGGTTGAACCTCCTTATTGAAACAGGCCCCTGCTCTGCACACGCTTCTCCAACACGTGTTGTTGTACACAGTGCAGTGTTTCGGGGATCTACGTCAGAACGCTGCCTCGTTATTGGCCAGTTCTGCGTCAGGATCACACGCATTGGCCGACGCTGGTCATGTGAGCAGCACAACGAATGCTGAGTCTGCGTTCTGACGTAGAACAACTTAAACAGCATTGGAGAATGACGGAAGAGAAGAAATTGATGAATAAAGTTATTTTGTTTTGTTTTTGCGCACTAAATGTATTCTAGTTGCTTCATTAACCGCAGTCTGTGCCTCTTTGTCTCCGTCTCTGTTTGAAATCTGCAATTGCAGTTATTTGCGTAATTATCTTTACGAGTGTTGTGCATCAGCACGGATGAATAATGTCTGTGGATTGATGTGGACAGAGTGATGGTCATCCAGAAAAAGAACCCACTGAGAATGGCATGTCAACTCTGTAGGAATTGTAATAATGGCAGAACAAAATGCCTCTCTTTCTCGTCATGATCCCAGTCCATATGTGTCCGCTTGATGTTCGGTGTTGGCTCTCTGCCACTCACTTTATGCCAGTCGCTCGCTCCCAGACTCACAGATAACAGTCGCCTGAGCTCCTATTTTCAAATCTCTCACCCGAGTCACTTGGTTTTCGGGCCATGGCTCGATTTATTTGTTTTTCAGCCCACGGTCTGGTTCTGGTGACGAGGCTCTTATCTCATTGCTAAAACATTTTATCATCAGGCCCTACTGCCCTATACGCTTGTTCCCTTTGCATTCCTTTTCTCTCTCTCCGCTCTGCCTCCCCCAACCAGCAATCCTTTTTTTCTTACAATCCACACACACACGCAGGGGCGTCATGCAAGCCAAAATTCTGGGGGGGCACAATCTGAGACATTGCAATTGTTTTCTGATGGGTGATATGGATCATGTTAGGAGGGGTCAGGGGGTTTCTCCCCCTGAAAACTTTTAAATTCTGGCTGCTAAACATACCATTTCAATGCAGTGTGGGAGGGACAGAAATACCTTAACGGAGCTAGCAGCAACCCTCCTCTATCTGAGGACTAAGTTAAAGTTTCTATTTTGTAAGTTTATGTAAAAGACAGGTTGATGAAAGAACTGTAAGCTCAAATTCAAAAGCTTTTGAAGTCTACTTCATTAAAGCATGTTTACACACACACTTACTGTATACACTTAGGCCTACTACACATGATTTTAAAAACAGTACCATTGCAGTTTTTATGATATGATTTTAAATTGGTATGTGACCTACAGTAAGAACGATCTTATATTAAAGGTACATAAAGGTGCTGAGGTCTGACTTTGTGGTGCTCTGAAATTAAGTTATTTTAATATTAATATGTGATGAAGGACTTTGAAAGAAGTTTGACAGATTTCAGTGCTGAATAAGGTTAACACTACCCTGTTTATTTGAAAATGGTTAATATTTGACAGAAATGTAAAAAAGTAATCAAATCAAATGTAATATGCCCTGATCCGTGAAGAACCGTGAAGAACAGTCTATGGGAGAAACATCAAGTCGATGCCTTGATAATGTTAGGTTGGATTTTGCAGTTAACAAATTTAATACCCTGGTTTCTATGAAACTGAAAACAATTGAACCAGCTGGAGACTTTGACACAAGACAAAACAGAACAGATGTTTCAAAACCGATCAGATAACGTTATGGCTTTGTATGGCAGTAACGTTAGCCAACTAGTTTACGGTTAGACTAGGCTAGCTATCGATAAAGTTACACTGACACAACTTAAGTTAATGCTCTGAATTCGCAGCTAATATCAAATCCATAACTTTTTGATCAAGTTAAAATTTCCAGGTCAACCACAAATAATCCCACTACCTTTTAATATCATCCGATAACTAATTCAATGCCGATTTGTTGCTTTGCCCACTTACCACTTCAAGACCATCTGTAAAACATTGCCAGCTCAACGTGTGAGACGAGTGAGTTGCTTGAACATACACAGCAAAGATTCTAGATTTGATACACAGACACCATATTAGGGAAAAGGGGCGGGCTGATGCTGACCGATTTATTACACATCCAGAAGAATACATTTGAGTCGTTATAGGCTCTGGTATATTATGGAGCATAATAGGAATAAAGTTGTGACAAAAAAAATTATCAGAGAGGAAAAATCTGAGGGGGCACGTGCCCTCACTTTGAATGGGCATGACGACACACGTCTCACATAACACCCCTTTTGTTCACTCCCTTCTTCCACCGACTCTTGCACCGTTGTAAGCCTAGTGACACTTAAGGTTCCCTCCTCCTCTTCTGATTGGCTGAGAGAACATTAAGTCTAAACAATAATTCATTTTTGATAGATAAGTGGGTATATCGTCGTTAATCAGAATAGTTGTCGCCCAATTCCAAGATTTAAGTCCGTGGTGACCTTCCAGGGTCCGAGAAAGACGTCTTCAAGTCTATATGTTGTATATCACAGAGTTCAAAACCTTCAACGAATATCAAACGCACACACACAACACTGACGAACAACAGTTCTCTTCAAGGCTGAAGAAGGCCTGAGCCTTATTATCAGAAGAGCAGTCCACCAGAGCAGGCTGATAAGACATTTCACTCCTCAGAAAGCAGGAACGATAATATCCCCCTTTACTCCCTAGAGAAATACACATGAGGATTAATTCATTCACTTAATGAAAAGCAGATGAAAGGGTGTAGAAATCGACCCTCGAACTTATACAAGTCAACTAAGACAGATATATAGAGCAACACATGGGTACAGAGTCTCTCTCGCCGCTCTCTGAATCCCAAGAGAATCATCATCAAAAGGCCCCTTGCATGTGAACACGACCCACGGGCACACATTGATTCTCAGAATAGCAAGATATAAAGTTAAAGTTGCAATTCTGTCTTATAAAGTCAGAATTCGGACATTATATCTCGCAATGAACTCGCAATTGTGAGATAAAAAGTAGCAATTATCTTTTAAAATGTTTTATTCTGTGGCGGAAACAAGCTTCCATTTGACAACATTAAAACATGGATGTAAATTATCTCGTGCAAAATCTATAGCATTCTGACCACTGTAATATTACTTCAGAAAACTGTTCATTAACAATAACGGAAAACATGCCTGTGATGTCCGTTAGCAAATAATGCAGTTATAATCCAAGTCTTAATATCCTGCATTTTATAGTAATATTGCCTGAAAACATCAATCCAGAGTGTCAGTCGTTTTCGGCGTGCTCCTGAAGAGCGCTGGGTTTCAAAATGCACATCAGGATTGGTTAGAAAAGAAAAGGCGGTGCTTAAAAGACAAGGGAACACATCGTAGGATCAGCAGGATGACAGACATAAAACAAAACCAAACCAGACAAACAACATCACAACACATCTACGCAAACACTATTCAGAAGTGTCAGTGATCTTAATGTTTAGTTAAAGACCGTTGTTATTAACCCTTCTTTCTTTTTCTTTTTTCAAACTCAATTAGATTAAGTATTTCAGAATAATAGGCCTATATGGTGCAGTTGAGAGTAAGGCAGCCAATTGTAATTTCTCAAATGCATTTTGTCATTTGTTTGCTCCACTTTTTCATAATCTTTTTGTTTTGTGAGAGCTCTACCTAATCTTGGATCCATGGCCAATAACGTTTCCATCTCATTATCCCAGTTTTGACATCATTTTTGATTTCCTAATTTTGGACCATTTGGAGTTATTTTTCCTTCTCCAATCTATCTCTAGAAAATGATTAAAACAAGAGAATAATGGCAGAGAATAATTCTATCATGCTTTTAGCCCCATAGTTGTTGAAAATAATAGCCCTCACTATATCAAATCCAGCCTCAGTTTGAACTATTTGGTGAGTTGAGCTCCCACTATTTTCTTTTTCTTATAGGCCTGGACTTGTACCTAAAGCAGAGAGGGTTAGTTTAGCAGAGAATATAAGTAATTGCTATGAGTGAATAATCAAGAAGAATAAAGTTAATATAATAATTGACCAAATTTGAAGCAGTCTCGAGAGTGATGATTGAAGTAGCCACACCTGTTCTTCTGCTTTTAGATCAGTGTGTTCTGTCGCTCTGCATGTTTTGTTGTCAGCCTTGTTGTCACTCAAAGGTCGTTGCAGAGTGGAGAATAGGCTCTGTTGTTTCTCTGCCTCTTCTTAGTTTGGGCTTTTGATCGATCCTGCCACAGTTTTGCATCTCAGAATTTCCTCTTTGTCCTCAGGAAAAGTCTCAAGTGAAAGGTAAGACCTTTTCCAGCATTAAATCAGAATTTCTGAGTCTTTTTGAACTTCAGGAGGGGAGCCGAGAACCCCTCACCCGCTTCTCTCTTCTTCTTTCTGCATTCGCCTCTTTGCCCTTTGCCCTCTTGTTGCTTCCATTCGTCAGGGTCACAGAAGCCATCTGAAATTTGAACACTCAGAGATCTGCATGAATCAAATTGAACCTTTACAATTAAGCTATTAGCTCTTTATCTACATTCCACTTTTTAACCATCGTTTTACTAGTTATTTTATATAAAAAATCTCACTGGTTGACCACAGAGGTTCCCTCATTTTATTTTAGTAAAGCAAGTTCTTCGTTGCAGGAAAAAGCAAACTAGTTCTGTTTTTCTATATCAGCAATAATATAACTCTGATGATCTGAGAATAATACAATTAAATAATTTTCCCTATCATAAAATCAGACTTCAATCTTATGGCGTTATTATCCAGTCAAATGTCGAGAGCGCATTATTGTAGGGCGAAAGTACATTAATATAATGCGCGAGCGCGAATCTCTTTGCTCGCGCGCGGAATATAATGCGTGGACGCGAATCTCTCTGCTCGCGCGCGGAATATAATGTGCCGAGTGCGAATCTCTCTTGCTCGCGCGCGGAAACTGAGCGCGCGCTCTCAGACAGGCTGCTCTTGTAAGAATTTTCTCTGGGCTCGCTCAGAGAATATGCCTGCACTTAAGACATGTTCAGTGCAATCGCGAATCTCTCCTCTTCACTTAAAGTAAGCGTGTATGTGCTTAGACATGCGTTCGCGCATGCTTAAGTATTTTTTTTATTAATGCCAAGGTATTAAAAATAACTTGCACAGCAAAAATGTACAAAATACATACAACGGAATAAAGAAAGCAAAGCAGCATACATAAAGCCTGTACATATGCTCATAAAAAAATAAATAAATAAACAGACCAGAAAGCTGTAATGAAATAAATAAAAAAGTTGAAACAAGTATTGTCTTAAGAGTTTTAAGATTCTTAGATAACGAAATGCTTTGGATGTATTGTTGGACCTCTCTTCTAAAAACAATGAATAAGGGATTCTGCTGAGTGAATTTACTACGGTGAATGTGAAATTTTGCAAGGAACAATACTAGCTTAATAATAAAATACTCATTAAATTTAGCTTTTTGTATATTAAAGAAACCAAACAGCACATCCTTAAAAAGCAAAGAGAAATCCGGAAACATATTGCGCTTAATAAAATGATAAAATTCAACCCAAAATACCTGTGTGTGAGGACAATCCCAGAAGATATGATGAGCAGTTTCATCATCTGATTTAAACCTTTTCAAAAGCTAAATTTTATATTATCAATCTATTATTGTTCCTTGCAAAATTTCACATTCACTGTAGTAAATTCACACTCAGCAGAATCCCTTATTCATTGTTTTTAGAAGAGAGGTCCAACAATACATCCAAAGCATTTTGTTATCTAAAAATCTTAACGTTCTTAAGATAATAAACTTGTTTTAACTTTTTTATTTATTTCATTAAAGCTTTCTGTTTATTTTATTATGAGCATATGTACAGGCTGTATGTATGTATGTATGTATATATATATATATATATATATATATATATATATATGCTGCTTTGCTTTCTTTATTCCGTTGTATGTAATTTGTAGCCTACATTTTTGCTATGTAAGTTATATTTTTGATACCTTGGCATTAATAAAAAAAAAATAATAAATATATATATATATATATATATATACATATATATATATATATATATATATATAAATATAGCTGCGAGCAGCGATTGCGGGCCCAAGCCGGTGGCACCGCCAACCTGGTGCCTTTAGTACACTAAAGGCACCGGGGTGGCGGTGTCACCGGCTTGGGCCCTCCATCGCTGCTCGCAGCTATATATATATATATATATATATATATATATATATATCTATATATATATATATATATATATATATCAGACAAGTAATATTCTTTGTCTTGTCACTTAAAAAAAAAAAATATATATATATATATATATATAATTACCTTTTTTTGGATGCTAAACTATTGTTTATTATATGCTTTGTACTTCACTCACGTTCCAATATCGAAGGGAAAAATGATCCTCTTCACATGCGCAAAAATGTCCTTGGAAAATTCACAGTGGAGCGGTGCTTACTGTGATTGTACGAATTGTACTACTGACTATTTAGAGCAGTGTAATCTTTATATGTTAGGTTGACCATTTTATTATTATATTTTATTAAGTCTATAATGAACAGGCTGCAATGTCAAGATTGCAATGCTAGTGTGTGTGTGCGTGTGTGTGTGTGTGTGTGTGTGTGTGTGTGTGTGTGTGTGTGTGTGTGTGTGTGTTCATGTTTTTCTGTCCCGGTGGGGACTTTAACCTGAATGCACACAGACTCATGGGGACTCGTATCACAGTGGGGACCTAAATAGAGGTCCCCATGGGTAAACAAGCTTCATTCAGAATGAGTTTTTTTGGAAATGTAAAAATGCAGAAAGTTTTCAGTGATGGGTAGGTTTAGGGGTAGGGTTAGTGTAAGGAGATAAAATATACAGTTTGTACAGTATAAAAATCATTAAATCTATGGAGAGTCCCCACAAAGATAGTAAACCGTGTGTGTGTGTGGCGTGGGCGCGTTTGAACAGTGGACACATAAAAACATACTCCGTCATTATACAGGACGACATTCAAACTGCAAAGTGTTAACTTATATTTGTGTACAGTCGCAATAAAACACAACATTGTGCTTTTGTAAAATAATTTCAAGCAATCAACCCCCGAAAGGCGCTAATTTTAAAATTAAACTAAAATGCTCATGGCTGCACGGGCATTCATAACGGTGCACATCCACGGCGAGGAACGAGCAGAACAGAGTGAACGTTTTTCAGTTAATTCCTACTTCCATAGGAATTAATTTGAAACGCTCGCTCAACCACTATCAATGTCAGTGTGGACGAACATATTTTACTTTCGTTTTTAAGTTGGCGATTCAAAAGCCCCCAGCGGTGTCACATGTCGATTAACCGGTGGTAAAATATTCTCACCGTCACATACCTAGTATATTTTTAAGTAGATACAATAGGCCTACCTGATTTTGAACACAAGAGGGCAGTATAGCCCTATGTATGACTTGACTTTTATGGGACTAAATAGTACAATTACTATTTTTAAACTTATAAATATTTATTAAATTGAAAAAAAAAGAATAAAATGGGTTTAGTTGTGATATTTTTATACTTTTATATAGAAATAAATGGTGTTTAATTACATTTTTAGAAGATGAGGCTTTAAGTGTTACTTTACTTTAGTCCCTCACTATAGCAAAACCGTTTGAGATGTTTAATATCCGTTCACAATTTAGCATCTTTAATGTATCTTTATCATTTTGAAAAAGTTTGGTGTGAATAAAATAAACCAGTTAGGAAGAGTAGCTAAAAACTCAGAGTCTGAAATATCCAAAAAATCCACATTCAAACCAAAATATCTGACTTCCTTTTGCTCTGAGCTAATAACTGTAAATTAGAAAGTTGTCCGGCTCGGTGAGACCAATATATATACTGATTTTTGTAACTGTTGGTAAAACTAACCCACCCACTTTTGTCAAACGCATGTTGAAAGTGACACACTTCCTGCTGCCAGTTGGTGGCGCTATAACTTTGACTCACGATAGTTACATCCATCTGATCTGCCTCTTACCACGAACACACTGCTAAAGTTTCATCAAGATCAGTTAATGTATGCAGAAGTTATAACACTTCGTCTCCTCTCTTTTCTCGCCATAAATTTGTTTCCTCGCCACGGCCAAACCGTTCGAGATATCAAAAATCCGTCCGCAATTTAGCATTCTCAATGTCTTGACTTCATGCTGACTGAGTTTGGAGGTGATTGAATGAATTCTCTAGGAGGAGTACATCACATTCCACAGCAAGCGTTTTCCAAACAACCCATAATAGCCGACTTCCTGTTGGGCTGGCGTGAAACTTGACAGAGGGAAAGTTGTTCAGCCCGATGAAATCTATATGTGTACCGAGTTTCATATTAATTCATGCAAGCGTGTTTGATATATGAACCAAGTTTTCAGACCCTGTTCAAGAGGGCGCTGTTGAGCCCCCCTGCCACGCCCGTTTCTGAAACTTTAGTCACATCCATGTGATCGGCCTCTTACAACGAATACACTGCTGAAGTTTCATCAAGATCTGTCAATGTATGCAGAAGTTATAACACACTTCCTGTGTCCCATTATTCGCCATAAATTAGTTTCCTCGCCACGGCCAAACCGTTCGAGATATCAAAAATCTGTTCGCAAGAATTCATCCTCAATGTCTTGACTTTATTCTCACCGAGTTTGGTGGCGATCGGATGAAATCCCTAGGAGGAGTATTTCACATTCCATTGTATGCGTTTTCCAAACAACGTATAATAACCGACTTCCTGTTGGGCTTTTGTAAAACTTAGAGCACGAAAGTTGTTCGGCCCGATGAGATCTATATGTGTACTGAGTTTCATATTATTACATGCAAGCGTGTTTGATTTATGGACCAAGTTTTCGGACCCCATTCCAGGGGGCGCCGTCGAGCCCCCCTGCCACGCACCGGTACCAGCTTCAGCCCGGCCCTGATGGCCGCGGGTTCTGACGTGTGTGCAAAATTTCAAGAGTTTTTGAGCATGTTAAGGGCCCCAAAAGTGTCAAAAAGGCAAAAAAAAAAATAATGAAGAAAAAAAAAAATAATCCTTACGGAAACAATAGGGCCTTCGCCCTTTCAGGGCTTGGGCCCTAATAAAAAGAAATTGAAGAGAAGAGTAGCCTACTTAGGCATGCGCGAATGCACGGGACACAGTCTAAGCACATACACGCTTACTTTAAGTGAAGAGGAGAGATTCGCGATTGCACTGAACACGTTTTAAGTGCAGGCATATTCTCTGAGCGAGCCCAGAGAAAATTCTTACAAGAGCAGCCTGTCTGAGAGCGCGCGCTCAGTTTCCGCGCGCGAGCAAGAGAGATTCGCACTCGGCACATTATATTCCGCGCGCGAGCAGAGAGATTCGCGCTCACGCATTATATTCCGCGCGCGAGCAAAGAGATTCGCGCTCGCGCATTATATTAATGTACTTTCGCCCTACAATAATGCGCTCTCGACATTTGACTGGATAATAACGCCATACAATCTTTCTTCTATATTTGCATGCTGTTCAAAATAATCTAGAATGGTGAATAAAATGTGCCTCAACAAACATCAAGGAATTACTCTTATTATTTATTCTCAATCAACCAGGGCTTGAATTTCAGTGCGGGATTGCGGGTATATTGCGCATATTTTTTATCATTCCCGCAGGTCTCCCATTTATAATGCGGGAAATTCCCACAAACATTGATTCACTTTAGCATGTAGGTTGTATTAATAAATGAATCCACACAGATTATAAAATCAAATCAGTCATTTTAAAACTGTCTGCGAGACAGTTGTGTTGCACAAGGGAATCGTTAGTGCGCTGCATACGGCGATACACTCTCGCGTTTCGGGATAGACGGAATTGTCACTTGCATAATCGGGCCAGCATTGCATCATGAGTAACGTACTTGGTTACTTACGTAACCTCGGTTCCCTTAGAGATAAGGGAACGAGTACTGAAGCCTAAATTTCATTTTAAAACGCATTGTCATAGCACAGACGAGAGCATCATGCTCGTGCGCGAGTGCTGATAGGCTGTGCTGAGGCTAGTGCACGAACCAATGGCGAGCGGGCTGAGGTGATTAAACCAATGGGAGACATTGGCGCCCTGCAGCACGTGACCGAAGTGAATAAATACGGAGGCAGATCGCCATATGACAGGTATAATCGACTGAAGCGAAAATACCTGATGTTAGGAAAATAGCACGGCAAGGCAACGCAGTACTCGTTCCCTTATCTCTAAGGGAACCGAGGATACGTAGGTAACCAAGTACGTTCCCTTACGAGAACGTTCTCTCGTACTGCGTTGCAAACGCTGTGGGAATGCTTTTTTAAAACGCTGTGCTATTAATCCTGTGGTTAATCTGAAAATCCGGGAAATTCCGGGATTATAACAGAATAACCAGAATAACATAGACCAGAACATCGGGCCAAAAACTATTATAAATTTATATGGAGCTGGGCCAAAAAAAGGGCCAGACATCTAAGTATAACCCACATGACTTAATCAACATAAGTTTCCAAGTCAAAACTAGTCTGGGTCCACAGAGCCAGGATCTAGATAGAGAGAACTCGTGCTTGCAAAGCAGGGACTTCCAAGTTATAGAATCTAACAAATGTGGACGGAGCGGACCAGCCGGCCGCCGCACAGATGTCTTCTATTGGAATGCCACTAGACCAGGCCCACGAAGAGGCCATGCCTCTTGTGGAATGAGCCCTAACACCTATGGGGCAAGGAAGGCCCAGTGAGGTGTAAGACAGAGCAATAGCATCAACTATCCATCTGGATAATGTGATTTTCGTGACTGGAAGACCCTTGGTCCGGCCTCCGAAACAAATGAAGAGCTGTTCAGACTGTCTGAAAGAGGCAGAACACTCTAGATACACTCTCAGGGCTCTGACGGGGCAGAGCGTGTGAGCATCATCGTCCTCCCCAGAGACTGGGAGAGCAGACAGAGAAATAACCTGGGCTCTGAACGGCCTTGAGAGCACCTTAGGAATATAGCCATGTCTTGGCCTCAGGAAGACTTTAGAGTCGTTGGGACCGAATTCGAGACAGGACGCGCTCGTGGAGAGCGCCTGTAAATCTCCCACTCTTTTAACTGACGCCAATGCTAATAGCAGAGCGGTTTTCAGAGAGAGGGGTTTCAGATCCGCCGACTGAAGTGGTTCAAAAGGGGGTCCCTTAAGAGCCCTTAGAACCAGGGAAAGATCCCAGGGTGGCACCGAAGGTGGCCGGGGCGGGTTAAGCCTTCTAGCTCCTTTAAGGAAGCGGACTATAAGGTCGCTTTTACCTAAAGAAGATCCGGCTACCATGTCGTGAAACGCTGCAATGGCTGCCACGTAAACCTTGAGCGTGGAGGGGGAAAGTCCCGCGTCCAGCATCTCTTGGAGAAACGAAAGTACCATAGGTACTTCACACGTGTATGGGTCGAGGTTCCGAGCTAAACACCAGCTGGAGAACACTGACCATTTGAGGTTGTAGAGACGTCTAGTAGACGGAGCTCTGGCCTCGTGTATAGTATTCAGGACACCCTCTGGGAGGTCCTGGGGTACCCGTTGAGTGGCCATGCATGCAGGGCCCACAAGTCGGGACGGGGGTGCCATATCGTCCTGTTCGCCTGGGCCAAGAGGTCGCGCCTCATTGGAATAGGCCAAGGGTCTGTCACAGACAGCTGTATCAGCTCTGGGAACCAAGTTCGAGTTTGCCAGAGAGGAGCTATCAGGAGGACTGCACAATTCGTTTTCCTGATCCGTTCGATGACCTGAGGGAGCATCGATACAGGAGGAAACGCATATAGTGGGAGGTTGGGCCATTCGTGGGCCAACGCATCCTTGCTCTTCGAAAAGAAGATTGGGCAGTGACAGTTGTCTTCTGAGGCAAAAAGGTCCACTTCTGCCTTTCCGAAGACCTCCCATAATAGGAGAACCGTCTGAGGGTGGAGTGACCATTCTTCTGGGGAAACGTTGTCCCGAGAAAGCATGTCTGCTCCTGTATTCATTGTGCCCGGCACATGAGCCGCCCTGGGTGAGCGCAGGTACGTTTGAGCCCAAATCAGAAGCTGTGTGGCTATGGTCAGCAGGTTGCGGGATCTGAGACCGCCCTGGCGATTTATGTAAGAGACCACTGACATGTTGTCCGTTCGGACTAAGACGTGGTGTCCTGCCAGGTATGGAAGGAAGGTTCTTAGGGCTAGAAAACTGCTCTCATTTCGAGGCAGTTGATGTGTAGGCGTTTCTCCGAGCTCGACCAGAGGCCGGAGGCAGGCCTGCCCTCGTACAGGGCTCCCCAACCGGAGTTGGAGGCGTCTGTAGAAATGACCCTCCTCTCTGATATCACACCCATGTTTACGCCCTGCTGGTACCAGCTGGGGTTCTTCCAGGGAGCCAGGGCCTGAATACAGCGCTGGTCTACCCTGATATTCAAAAGGCCTGAGTGCCAGGCGTGGGGTGGTACCTGAGGTGCTAACCACAGCTGAAGAGGACGCATACGCAGTAGGCCTAATTGGAGTACTGATGATGCCGAGGCCATTAGGCCCAGAATCCTCTGAAACGTTCGGAGGGGTACGTGAGAGCCCTCTGTGAACGAAGCGGCGAGCCGCTGAATCGATGTGCTCTCATAAGAACGGAGTCTAGAACTGTGCCCAGGAACGTAATACGCCGGCTGGGTAACAGAATACTCTTTGAGAAGTTCACTCTGAGCCCCAGACATTCCAGATGGCTGAGGAGCCAGGCTTTGTGAGTATGTGACTCCGCCTCTGACTGAGTTAGTATGAGCCAGTCGTCGAGGTAATTCAGAATGCGCATTCCCCGCTGTCTCAGGGGGGAGAGAGCTGCATCCATGCATTTCGTAAATGTACGAGGCGCCAGGGCCAGTCCGAAAGGAAGGACTGTGTACTGGTATGCCTGCCCCTCGAAGGCGAATCTCAAGAATGGCCTGTGGTGGGGGTTCACTTGAATGTGAAAATACGCATCCTTTAGATCTACTGAGAAAAACCAGTCCCCGGGGCGAATCTGCGCCAGGATGTGTTTGGTTGTAAGCATCCTGAACGGCCGAGACATGAGGGCTTTGTTCAGGTGTCTGAGATCTAGGATGGGTCTCAGACCGCCATCCTTCTTTGGAACAAGGAAGTAGCGGCTGTAAAACCCTGACTCGCTTTGTGATGCGGGGACTGTCTCGACAGCCCCTTTCGTGAGCAGAGACAGTACCTCGGTGCGGAGGACGTGAGATATCGTGCTCTTTACTGAGGTTTGAATAATCACGCGAAATATTATGATATTCATCACCCAATCTGAAACTCCAGGGATGGCCTGCCAAGCCAGAGCCCGATGAGCCAGAGGTATAATCATGTCTGAGGACTGAACGCCCAGGGATGGGGGTTCGCCCTGATAAGGATTTGGGTGAGAATTTTTGCTCGATTTGTGATTTCTGTGGGTCGCTGTTTAAACAGCGTTTGGTTGCAGGGGTGCGTGACAAGAGACGGGCCCATGTTCTGCATTTTGAACTGCTCCAGCCACCTGAACTGAAGAGGGGGCTGTGAGGAGTGTACGAGCGATCTTCGGGGCTGGTCCGGCCGCGGCGGGACCTAAACCCCTCTTTCTCCTGGCTAGGACGGCTTCTTAGGCTCGTGGTCGAGCGTAAGCTTGGGCCGGGGTCCCTGGCGCTTGGGGAACGGGTACTTCTTAGCGGGCTTCGGCTGTAGGCTGGTCTCAGCCGCTGGGCGGGGCTGGTGGACCTGAGGCACTGGTCTGTCTGGCCGCGGCGTGCTCTTGGGGCGCCGTGAGGCCGAACTGGAGCGTTTGGGCAGAAAGTGCTTCATAGCGCTGGATGCTTTCTGGGCTTCAGTGAAGCGTTCCGCGAAGCCGCTGACCGAAGGTCCAAAGAGACCCGTTGTTGAGACCGGAGAATCCAGGAAGGCGGTTTTATCAGCGTCCCTGATATCTGTCAAGTTAAGCCATAAGTGGCGTTCCAGCACCACTAGGTTGGCCATGTTGCGACCCAGGGCTTGGGCGGTTGACTTAATGGCCCGTAAAGCCAGGTCTGTCGCACTTCGGAGGTCCCTGAATGAGCTTGGGTCAGGTCCTGACTCATCCATAGCGCGGAGGAGCTTAGCCTGGAAAACTTGAAGGGTTGCCATGGCGTGAAGTGCAGAGGCGGCTTGGCCAGCGGCAGCATAAGCGCGGCCGGCCAAAGCTGAAGTGGTCCTTCACGGTTTAGAAGGGTGCACCGTTTTAGACCTCCAACTGCCTGCGGTGGGAGGGCATAAATGGGCGGCGACCGCTTCTTCCAATGGCGGAAGAGACACGTAGCCCTTTTCTTCAGCGCCGTCCACCGTGGAGAGCGTGAGAGAAGAAGAAGAGCGCGTTCGCGCTGAAAAGGGCGCGCGCCAGCTTTTGGTGAGCTCTTCGTGGACCTCAGGCAGAAAGGGAGCGGCGCGCTGGCGAGGGGCCTGCTGGCGCCCCGGCAGGTACCACTCGTCGAGGTGGCTTCTAGTAGGCTCTGCTGGAGAAAGCCAGTCGAGTCCTAGCTCGTCGACAGCGCGAGACATGACACGGAGAAGCTCGGCGTCAATGCTCGCTCTAGTGTCAGGACGATCACATTGAGAGGAGGGGGCGGGGTCCGCGGAGCCCGACCAATCCTCACTCCCAGATGCCGCCACGGAAACAACATCATCCTCCTCGGCCGATCCGCCGAACGAGACGAGTCCCGCCGCTTCAATAGAGGGGCGTTGATCGCTCTGGGCGAACAGCACTGGAGATGGAGGCGCGGGCGAAGCACGCGGGGACTGACCCGGCGTGAAATCTTCCACCTCGCGACGTTCAGGAATCCTCTGATCACGCCGTTTCTTCCTACGGGGCTCGAGAGGCGCCGAAGACGGAAGATGGGCGGGTTCGCGCTCAGATGAAGCGAGGGCGAGTCTGGATCTGAGGACGGTGACAGGCATAACGTCACACAGCTGGCAGCCGCCATTAGTGAGTGCTGCCTCGGCGTGCTCAGGACCGAGGCAGACAGCACACTGTTTGTGTCCGTCAGACACGTGCAGGGGAATCCCGCATGAGTCACAGATGAGCGGCATGATGTAAGCGCTGTTAAAACAGCGATTTGCTCTTTTAGATAGCGTTAGTAGAAATGAAAAGGATACTCGCCGGATGCCACAGGGAAACGCTCGCTGGCGAAGCCGAGATGCGAAGCTGTTCCGCTGGAAGGCTGATCGACGGCGAGGCGGCTTCTTCACCGGAGAAATCAGCGACGAGGTGAGTCGAGCGCTGAAGGAGATTAAATCTGTCATATGGCGATCTGCCGCCGTATTTATTCACTTCGGTCACGTGCTGTTTGGCGCGCTCGACACTGGCAGGGCGCCAATGTCTCCCATTGGTTTAATCACCTCAGCCCGCTCGCCATTGGTTCGTGCACTTGCCTCAGCACAGCCTATCAGCACTCGCGCGCGAGCATGATGCTCTCGTCTGTGCTATGACAATGCGTTTTAAAATGAATTTTAAGCTTCAATATTCTCGAGAAAAGGAGTTTTCCACAGCGTTTGCAACGCAGTACGAGAGAACGTTCTCGTAAGGGAACTAAAGTTTACCATTTGCACGTTTTTTTAAAAGTTTTACCAGTTTAAACATTCACACGATTTTAAACTATTCGGGACTTGCGCGCTGTTTGAGAGAGGTTTTTTTCTCTGCACACATACATAGAGTAAAGCCACCTCACAAACAGCTCGCGGGTAACAAAAGTTATTTTTCTTGCATTATATCGCTTTAACAGTCAAAAACATAAGAAAATTATGCCAATTTCGGTCTTGGTGAGTATCCTCTAAACACAGTCGGTTATGTCTTAAAGCTACACTGTGTGATTTTTACCCCCATCTAGCGGTGAAATTGTATATGACTACCCAGTGAAAATTATTTTCTGTTCCTCTCAATTCCGAGGGCGTTTAAACTCCTACGGTGGCCGTATTATTCCAATATTAACATGGCTTCCAGTTATCACTTCGTCCATGACAATAATAAACAATACGTCTAAAATGAATAAAACTACAGGACAGATGTCAGGAGGTAAACGTCACCCTTGGAATCGGCTATCCCAGCATAATCAGGCAACGTTACAATGTGTACAAAGTAAAAGCAATTAAAAATAACTAAAATTTACAGTGTCCTTTTTTTATATATAGCTTAAAAAATTGCGCCTTTAAAACTATTCATCACCTGTGATCCGTCGCAGCACAGATTTATGTTACAAGGTAAACAATACTTTTTCACCATTGACGCGAGGATGAAGTTATACTAGAGGTCGTTCTGACGTTATGCACAACCATACTATGGTTAGACAAGCAACTATAAAACTTCGAATTTACACAAATGAATTACAACAGGCTGAATTACCAGTCGAGAAGAAAGCAGGCAACCTCGGCGTCCGTTTTAAAATCTTTTCTCCTCATGAGCTCTTTCCATCTGGGAAAAGTTACTCCAATATTGACTATGGTCTTGCTGATTTGTCTGTCGCGTTGACGTTTTAATTCTCTCTTTCAAATGTGAGTATGCACGCACACACACACACACACACACACACACACACCACACTATCTTTCAAATCTGCCGGCACTCGCGAGCTCGCGAGTAATCTCCCGCTCGCATTCGTCACGGTGTCACTGAGTGAAAAACGCAAAAGGCGAAGCTTGAATTTACAGGCATGTCCCTCTTTGGCTAATGTAGTTTCAAGATGGAGGGGCAACATGGCGACCGGCATTCGAACCCCTCACCCGTATGTACTTATGGCAGATTATAAACTTAATATAATACTTTATTACTTGAAAGAAGTAAATATATATTAATGAGCACATATATTTTTGAAAGAACTAAGTGTTTTTTGCTAAGAATCAACTAAAAAAGTTACACAGTGTAGCTTTAAGCATAAATCGCACGTGACCGTATAATGAAAACAGGATCCGTGCACTAGCTCTTAAAGAGACAGCAGCCATATGTCTGTCATTAATATGTTTGTCAAAACAACAAAACATAGCTTTCATTTTAAGGAATCAGGATTAATAGCCTATGTATTTAATTTAGTCAGGACTAAAATACTACCCCATGTTATTTTACATTTGATTACTTTATTCAGTCTCTGTAGTATTTCTGAATACTAGTTTTAGACTTAAGCAAAAACCTTTCTCTTTATTTCTCTTTATTGGTATCTTTATTCTATTGTATTTATTTGTGCTACTTTTTTTTTTAATTTAATTCAAAGATTGAAATCAAGCTTCCTTGAGTTGTGTAAATTCTTAAGACCAAATTTACCCCATTGTAAAATGCAATGAGTAAGCATACATTTAGGCGAGATAAATGTAATTAAAAAAAAGTCTAAACTCCCCCCTCAAATAAAAAATTCCCCCCCATAAGAATTCCCTCCCATCTTATTTGTATTCATCTATTAATATATATTATTACATTTATTGATTAAATATGTCGCATTATTTTAACTTTTTTATACTACAGTATTCTATATGGTTAATATCTTGAAACGATTGTTTTCCCTTAGTTAATTTTTTAATACACACCATTTCATATCCCTTCATTCACAGGTCATTCACACATTATCGGTCCCTTCAAGCAACCAGGGTCAGAGGTCACTTATTTTCAACCACAGGCACAGTCACAGGATCACACACACACACACACACACACACACACACACACACACACACACACACACACACACATACATATACACACACACACACACACACACACACACACACACTATGTACTCCCTGTCAGATCTGAACAATACATTAAAATCTTCACTCCTCAACACAGTGACACTTTTAACTATCCTATTCCATAGACCTCTGCGATTCACTTCCTCAACACAACAGAGTGAAATAAGACCTAGCTTCTTCTGTATATATGCTATTCTTGTATCCTTCCAGGCCCACTTACAAGAAAACACCGATCAATAATTGATATCTTTATCAATACGCTTGTCATCCTTCCAGGCCCTCTTGACAAGTAAACACAACTTAACTTGTATCCTTATAAATCCTCTGTGTGCATGCTTTGCTCATCATCCTCAAGGCCCTCTTGATAAGCAAACACAGATTCTTACGTACGTACGTCAAAACTCTTAGCGCTAAATCAGCGGTATCAGTATCTCAAATAAGCCACATACATAGAATTATTTAAGCATTGGTAAACACTATCGGGAGCTCTCCACACTATTACAAACTACTTGACCTCTACAAAGACAATGCATGCAATCATTTATGAAATCAAAGATCTGCACTTTTTAAGTTCTTTGAATTTGGAGAAGCTTTTCTTACCACATCCGGGATCGCTGGTGACTAACACACACCTTATTCAAAAGCAAAAACTGCTCAAAAAAGTCATCATCGTGTCACTGCAGCTGCCGTTAGAGAAAATGACGTTTGACAATTTCATCTGTCACACTTTATTAGTGTCTGTGTTATGTTGATAACTTGCAGATTTTAAATATTTTAATCAACATGTTTATAATTACATACCAAAATGTCCCCTGATCCTGAAATCATCATGATGGCAGCCTCCATTTTTAGAAAAGTCTGGATTTAGGCTCATTTGTCTGCGGTGTTACTGTCTTTCCTAGTAACACCACAGACTCTATAGTAACTCCACTGACAATATAGCCTATAACCAGAAATGTTGTATTTTTAATAAAACACATAGGACATCCAGATCTCTCTTGTCAGGTGTGGCAAGATTAACTACTGCTGAAAGGCAGTGTTTTAGTGACTGCTCATTTTAGAACGAACCAAAATTTGACTTTAAATATTGTTAACACCATAGACATTGTAAATAAGGGCTATTTATGTTCGGGGATCAGCCAATCAGCGCTTTCGTTTCGGGGTCACCGAGAGGACATCTGTTTGCGCTGACTGATATGTTTCGTTTAGTAGTGAGAGAGTGACCACTGGCAGCACATTGTAGATTTCTGAAGTACATAGTTGTCGTCTGTGTCGCTATCTGTGCATGTGTGCGTTCAGAGACATGTGAGTACCCTGGTCTTAATGTTTACACATGTGTATTTTGGTGCCTTAGGTTTTTTATGAGTGTTGTCTATTCTGGGATACTCAGTTGAAATGCAGTATGTTAGCATAAAGTTCGCTAGTTACACTACTAGTGTGTTTATGTGTGTACTCACCTGACATTGTAGTTATTAGCTAATGTGTGCTATCTGGTAGGCTATATTGGTTATTTGATATAAGCAGCTAAAGTTACTTGAAGGGAAAGTTGTACTAATTAGCATTTATTAGCTTTACTTATTGCATAATATCAGCTGCAGCATACTGTAGGCTACACTCACGAAGACATAATCATCTGCTGCTGTCAATAAATCCATTGAAGAGCATTAGCATTGGATTGTATTCTTACCGTGGTCACACACTCTAGTGTTACAGTCCTAGCTATCAAGTCACCATTACAGACATATTTGGTTGTTTCACCAGTGTTTGATTAAAATGATTTAAAAATCTAAATGTTATTAAGCTGCAATTTTAATAGATATATAATATTAAACTAATTTTAAATGCATAGAAATGCTTTATTAGAGGAAAAGATACTGCTAAATGTTTTACATTGAGCCTATGATGAGCCACGTGAGACATTAAATCAATACTAATAAATATGAATAGTGTTTTACTCTTGGAACTATAGTGCTTTGTGGTGATCTTTATCTGATCATTTTCAGTTTCTGCGCATATAAAATGTTATTGTAATTGAGAAAATAAGGTTAGCCTACAATTTAAATTTCTTGATTGTTTTGAAATAAAGTTTTTAAAGAGTAATATAAAGTGATGTGTTTATTTCAAAGTGAATTTTTTTTTTTTTCAGATTACATGATTTGTCAGTGTATTTTACAGTTCTTTAAAGTAGATAATGCAGAATAGGTGTTCATATTTCACTCTCTTAGTGTTCATGTTGTAACTCTGTGTTGGTGTTGCGAGAGTCAACACTCTTGAAAGTGTCGAACTACAGTAACACTTTGAGGGTTGTTCCCATATTTACACTTTTAAAGTGTTGAAATTACCATAAAACTTCAAATAATAGCCGAGTCCCAAATAGACGCCTAGCTGTCTCTTTTACACGCCTGGTGTGGCTACAGGTTTGGATAAATAAAGGCCGGTCTCAAATAGAGGCCTGGTCTGTTTTTTTAGTTTCGGGTTGTATTTAATCTTCTAAAACCCGTCAGATCGTCTGTTTAAGCCGGTTCTATGGAGCAGATTGCGCACGCAAGAGAGCCCTGCGCATCTGGACGGAGCTGTTAGCGCAAGCTAGGCAGGCAGAGAGAGTTAGCGCCGCGCCTATGACAACTCGAGGTATTGCACACCGGACGTGCATTTTGTCAGTTTATGGCCAGCAATATTGTTATGTTTAAGGATATTATGGAATTAAGATCATGTCTGTACTATGTTATGATTGTACTGTACAATTAAATACAATAATTTCTTAGTCTGCAGTCTGAACGCTTTACCTCAGAGCGTCCGTTAAAGGAGAACTCCAGTCAATTTTAACATTGAGCTCATTTTTTTTTTGTCAATTTGGAGTGCTGTTAATACAGAGAACAACGACAAAAATCGGTGTGCCTACACCGTGTTATCCTCTTTTTAAAATTTGCACCCTGTTGATTTCAATGGGGCAATATTTAAACTAGCTTTTAGCCTCTTAACATCCTTGATGTGTCATTACATGTGCACAGGTCATGTGAGTGATTCCTTCAGAGTGAACATGAGTGAATCTGACTGCAGTAGATGTGAAAGAAATGGATAAAAATTATGTTATTTAAGCCAGCGCAAATACCTGTATTTACATCCTGTTTTCGGTTGAAGTCCAAAGTAGTCGATTGTCGAGTTCACACGCATAGTTTTAGTTACCTATGATCACGCGCGTGAACTCTGCAATCGACTACTTTGGACTTCAACTGAAAACAGGAAGTAAATACAGGTATGTGCGCTGGCTGAATTAACATCACTTTTATTCATATCTTTCACATCTACTGCAGTCAGAGTCACCCGTGATCACTCTGAAGGAATCACTCACATGACCTGTGCACTTGTAATGACACATCAAGGATGTTAAGAGGCTTAAAGCTGGTTTAAATATTGCCCCATTGAAGTCAACAGGGTGCAAATTTTAAAAAGAGGATCACGCGGTGAAGGCAACACCGATTTTTGTCATTGTTCTCTGTATTGACAGCACTCCAAATTGACAAAAAAAAAAAAAAAAGAGCTCAATGTTAAAATTGACCGGAGTTCTCCTTTAAGTGAATTAATTGAGATTATCAACTGAAAATCGGGGAACATCAGCAATTTTCATTCAACCAGCTGATTTCTGTAAATGAATGTAAAACTAAATGTATATTGCAGCACAGGGGAAAGTCTCAACACTACATTAAAGGCCTGTCACATATAGACGCCTGTCTCAAATACAAGCCGGTGCAGTTCGGCGATTTGGGAAAATAAAAGCCCGGGCTATTATTTGAAGTTTTACGGTAAGTACATTGGTGTTGATTTCCGGATTTCAAATTTACTGTGTAGTGATTAATATAATTATTATAAGATCAAACTATATATTTAGATTAATTTGGACATTATGCTGCTGTAATCTGTAGTGGTTGAGGAAGATGAGTGTCATTGTTTTGTGTTATTGATGTTTTATCCATGTCATAGTTTGAGAAATTACAGTATTGTCTTTCAATAGAGCAGTTTCACAGGCTTTTATCATGTATCCTGACTCAAATAATGTGTTTCTAACAGCAAACACTCAGAATAAAGTGAGATGATCTGCTGATGATCCTGAATGGCTTGTTGAATGAGTGTTGATAGTCTGAGGCTCATCAGTATTAACAGATCTGCTGAAAACACTCTTAATTTCATGACAATAGTTCCTGTTCTCTTTCATAGGTTCACTCAATGCTGCAGATAGCGCAGTGGGATATTCTCTCTGCTCCTCAGATTTCTCTGCCTTCAGAACGAAGCGGTCACGTTTGCCCCTCGCTCGTGATTTTTCTGAGCTCGAAATAGGCCTACTTCTGGATTATTCTCGGCGCTTCTGCGACTGTTCAAGCGGAACTCTGTTTCTCCTTACGGTGAAGTTGCCATGGAATACCGATGCTGTACTCCGCCATGTGCTCGTTACATCGCTAACGACGACCCTCACAGTAAGTGTGTTAAATGTTTGGGTTTTCCACATGCGCGCGAGGCAGTCATAGGAACGTCTAAATGCAAATTCTGCGAAAATTTTGTTGCTCAAAACCCTCAAATCGCGGCTCGCGGTTTTTGAGAGGGAATCATTCATCTCCCCCTGTCGCGCTCCCGAGGCCTCTCGAGGATCCGCGACTTGGGGTTCGGATGTAGAGCTTGAGGATGTGGAGTTCGAGCAGACGAGCCCCGCTCTTTCTCTCCCTCCCTCCCCTCGGCATGCATGAGGCATGCCAGTCAAATTTTCGCACGATTATTTGCGCCCCAGCCCGGGAGCACGCGACGCGGTTTCTTTCGGGTCGGAGGATGTACTTTTTACCGAGGCTTCCGACTCCGAGGATTTCGGGCCTACTCTCGCCGAGAGGTTATCCCGCCGAGAGGCCAGGAAGCGCGGCCTACTGCGGCCTACGCAGAGCTCGTTGACGTACTTTCGCGCGCTATGGAGAAGCTCGCTATTGATTGGCCCGAAGAGCCCCGCGAATCTCAGTCGTCAAAACTCGACGAGAGGCTTCTCAGTGGCCCTAGTTCTAGGCCTCAACGGAGAAAGCTGCCATTTTTCAGTGATCTGCATCACGAGATTTCCAGATCCTGGAAGCAGCCTTTCTCTGCGCGCCTCACTAATGCGGCAGCTGCTGATTTCACCAACCTAGTAGGTTCTGTGGAACAGGGTTTTTCCGGCGATTGAGGAGACTTTAGCCGACCATCTTGCTCCGTCGTCTGCGCCGTCTTGGAAGTCACGCCCCCTCCTCCCCTCTAAAGCATGTAGGACTACTTCCTCTCTCATTGGAAAATCCTACATGGCGGCTGGGCAGGCAGGCATGACCCTGCACACTATGGCCATTCTTCAGGCCTACCAAGCAGACGTCCTGAAGGAAATGGACGAGGGCGAAGGCGTGACCCCTGAAGCGGTCAAGGAGCTTCGTAAGGCTACGGATTTAGCCTTAAGAGCCACCAAACATACCGCACGCGCTATAGGTTGCTCTATGGCTGGTTCCGTTGAGGTGGAGCGCCACTTGTGGCTTAATCTCACGGAGATCCGTGACAAGGAGAAGGTTTTCCTCTTGGACGCCCCCATTTCTCAAACAGGGTTGTTTGGTGAGGCGGTCAACACGGTGATTGAGAAATTCCGCTCCTCCAAATCCCAATCGGCCGCGTTCAGACAGTTCATGCCCAGGAGGGCTAGGGAACATTCTGCTCCCTCCCCTGTTCGACCCAGAGAACGTCCCTCTCATAGACCAGAGTTCTCTTCCAGGAGGAGCGAACCAGTGCATCCCCCACCTACCTCGGTTTGGGGAGCCCGCGGTCGCCCTTTTCCCCGTCAATGGCCTCACAAGCGCCTCCAGTTGAAGCGGTCCGACAAACCGACCGCTTCGGCGGCCCAGAGCCGTTCCTGACTCTCCGGTCGGAAAAAGGAGAGCTCCTCTGCTTCCTCAAGGTTGGGACAGACCGCGCAAGCGTTTCTGCCCACCTCCCAGCTCTCCTTTCCTTGCCCTGTCACCTTCGCCAAGTGCAGGCCATTTTTCACCATCTCTACTCAGCCCGGCGCGGGAGGAAGGAGACGCTTTTTGCTTTCTCCCCTCACCCCCGACACTCTCTATAACTGCCGGTCGCATCCTCGGAGGCACTTTCCCTTTTCCTCCGAAGTAGGCGGTCCTGGTCACCATGACCCCAACATCGATGCCTCCCTTCACGTGCCAGGACGCCAAGGTCTCTCCTGCACAGTCAACTTCTCTACCCCACGGACGTCAACACGGCACCCTCACTCAGGTATGTCGTCTGCATTAAAACATCCCTCTTCCTCTTTCACATTTCTTTCAGGAATGGGAGCGCTTACCAGGGGTATCGTCTTGGGTTCTTCGCACAGTTCGGTTCGGCTACACTCTTCAGTTTTGCCGCAATCTTTCCTACTGTAGTAGACAGCCCCACTCAGGCTTCTGTACTTCAGCAGGAAATTTCATCCCTCCTTCTCAAAGGAGCAATAGAGGAGGTTCCTTCAGGGGAAACCGAGCGGGGCTTTTACAGCCGTTATTTCCTGGTCCCGAAGAAGGGCGGCGGTTTGCGTCCCATACTGGACCTCCGCTGACTGAACTTCGCCCTTTACAAAGGGAAATTCAAGATGTTGACGCTGAAAGCTATCATATCTCAGATTCGGCCAGAGGATTGGTTTGTGACAGTAGACCTAAAGGATGCTTACTTTCACATCCAGGTTGTACGGCGACACAGGCAGTTCCTCAGGTTCGCCTTTGGAGAAAGAGCGTTCCAGTACAGGGTCCTTCCCTTCGGCCTCGCTCTGGCCCCGAGGACATTCACGAAGTGTATGGATGCAGCTCTGGCCCCATTGCGGCTCCAGGGCATCCGTATTCTAAATTACCTGGACGATTGGCTCATTTTAGCCCAGTTCAGGGAGCTAGTGACCCACCACAGAGACATCGTCCTGAGTCATATCCAGTCTCTCGGTTTGAGGTTGAACTCGGAGAAGAGTGTTCTTGCTCCGGCTCAAAGCACCGTTTTCTTGGGGGTGAACATGGATTCCATTCTCATGTAGGCCCGCTTGGCTCCTGCACGGATTTCCAGTCTGACGACATGCTTGGCCCATTTTTCGCTAGGCCATCATGTGTCTGTGGGCACTTGCCACAGGATGCTGGGCCTAATGGCCGCGGCCGCCTCCGTGCTCACGCTGGGCCTGCTCCACATGAGACCCTTCATGTGGTGGATAAAGCTCTCAAGGGTTCGGCCCTCCGGGCCAACCCTTCGCCTACTGAAGGAATCGCGCAGTTGCTTTCGAGCCCTGTCAGTTTGGCGGGACCCTCTTTTTCTTCGGAAAGGGGTCAGCATGGGTGCGGTATTTCGTCGCCACATGATTACGATGATGCCTCTCTCACCGGCTGGGGAGCAGTTTTCGAGGGCAGACTAGCGTGTGGGGTCTGGACTGGCAAGACTCTCTCTTGGCACATAAACTGCCTGGAGTTAAGAGCCGTTTTTCTGGCTCTGCATCATTTTCTCCCTCTTCTGGAGGGACACCATGTAATTGTCAGAACAGACAAAATGGCAGTGGTGTCTCATGTGAACCGGCAGGGGGGTTCTCGGTCACGCACCCTAGACAGGCATGCGCGTCACCTTCTCCTGTGGTCTCAGAGCAGATTCCTATCTCTAAGAGCGGTTCATGTCCCAGGGGTTCTGAACCTCGCAGCAGATTTTCTGTCGAGGCAGAAACTCAGATTGGGAGAATGGATGTTGAACCGCCAGACGGTGGCCCTGATCTGGGAGGTTTTCGGAGAAGCAGAAGTGGACCTCTTTGCATCTCAAGAGTCGTCCCAATGCACGCTTTGGTCCCCCGGCTCCATTAGGGATAGATGCGTTCACTCACCCTTGGCCAATGCAGAAACTCTATGCCTTCCCGCCCATCAAACTGATCCAAGCGGTCTTGGCCAGAGTGAGAGAGAGCGGAGTCCGCCTCCTCCTGGTAGCTGTGTTCTGACCGTCTCAGCCATGGTTTTCGGAGCTAATTCCTCTGCTGGAATCTTCCCCCTGGAAGATCCCGGTCAGGGAAGACCTGCTGTCCCAGCTGCAGGGAGGGATATGGCATCCTCGCCCATGTGGAAGCTGTATGTTTGGCCGATCCGAGGCCGTTATCATTAACCCTCTGGGCGCCACGGTCGAGTTTACTCGACAAGATGCGGCACTGAATAAAACGGCCGATTTTGTCAAATAGGGTGTCAAATTTCGTTCAACCTCCCCTCCACTAGTTGACAGACATGTCATACTTCATCCCTGACTCAAAAAAACGTCATGTTTCTATACAAAATCTTCGAGCTAGAGCGCATTGAATCAGTGCGAACAAAAGCGGAGCTAGTGTGCGAGTGAGCCATTTTATCAGAGCAATATTGTCAACGTCAGCGAGTTTTTGCATTAGATTATTATTATTATTATTATCTAATGACATCAATAAAGCTTACCCGCAAATGAAGTGTTGTGTCTTCTATTCGCGGACCCTGATTCTGAAGGGGAATAACGTTATCTGCCTTCAGAAAATGACGGTGATTCTGAAAGTGAAAGTATAGCCCTACACCAAGTACAAACGGTGAATCCTTTGCCCAATATAACGTTAGATGGTCCTTTACCCAATGTCAGTGGTGGGAACAATGTTTCCCGGGGTCGGAGTGTTCATCGCGAAGTTAGAAGGCGTGTTAGTGTTGTGGGGAACGAGGCGGCCGCGGGAGATTTTTACCGCGCTAGCCATGGTGACCGTGTGCCTCTCCGCAATCGCGGCGACAGTATTGTGGTGGAGGCTTTGTCTATTGCCACTGGGTATGTTAGACGAGGTCGAAGTATTCATACGACAGTAAGGGGGCAACGTGGAGGCAGTGTGGGGAGTCGCAATGACAATGACAGTAGTCCGAGCTGTGCACACTCGGCGCGCGCGCGAGGCAGATCTGGCCGCGCCCGCGCTGCTGCTCGTAGCAGGAGAAGAGGCGATGTGACACGGGGCAGAGGGGCTATTATGCATAGTCAATCGCAAGACCACACCATGAAACACTACAATAAATGTCACCTGGATGAATAGGGCGTCATTATCTCTACAGCAAAAGCCCTGCAACAATTGTTTTTGTCTGCCATTTATTACACTGTTGATTTACATTTCCCTGACCATTTAGTAGTGTACAATATGTGTTCTTTTTTGTGTGTTCATGTCCTTGTGATGTGTGCGTCTTTGTCAGCTAAAAAAAAAAATAAAAAAAAATAAACATCAACAAAAACTATAAAAATTCTATAATCCAATATGGCCACCACCATATGATGTCATAATATGCAAATTAGATGGGAAAATGTAATCCCTACATAAACTTTGGGTCATCCTTAATATTTCTCTAATTTACAGAAAGTCTCTATCTTTTATCACTTTTAAGATATAGCCTTTTGAAATTAAGATGTCAAAATCGAACGTTTTAGGAAAAAACCTCTGGCGCCTAAAGGGTTAAGTTCTAATCTCCCAACTGACGTTCAGGAGACCATTGCGAGTGCTAGAGCCCCTTCTACAAGGAGGCTATTCTTCCAAATGGAAGGTTTTTGAGACATGGTGCTTAGCACATGATAGGAGCCCAGTTAACTGCCCTGTTGGTTCAGTACTGGAGTTCCTGCAGGAGAAGTTTGCTTCTGGAGCAGCTGCTACCACTCTCAGAGTTTATGTCGCAGCTATTGCAGCACATAGGGAATCGGACAAGATTCACCTGGGGAAACTAAGGTTAGTTTCGGCCTTCATGCGTGGGGTTAAGCGCCTGAAACCGGCTCGCTCCCCTAGAGTTCCCTCATGGGACCTTTCTGTTGTCCTGGAGGGTTTGACGAAGACCCCCTTTGATCCCTTGGAGTCAGCTCCGGAGCGGATTCTGACTCTCAAGGTTTCTCTTTTGTTGGCTTTGTCCTCATTAAAGCGGGTAGGAGACTTACAAGCTCTTTCTGTTAGCGAGTCTTGCTTGGACTTTGCTCCTGGCTTGGTCAAGGTTTCCTTGAGGCCGAGACCAGGGTATGTTCCCAAAGTTCTTTCCACAACTTTCCGCTCGCAGGTGGTTAACCTTAAAGGGGAAATGAAGCAGTCAATCAAGTTTACATGATTTACAAGATGGATTTCCACTATAATCAACAATTATATAAGAAACATGACAAATGTAAACATATAAAAGAAAAAAAAGAAAAACCGTTATATCTTTTGCTGCCAGGGCGCTGCCATTGTGTGCAGTATTCTAAAGTGTGACGTCACGGGGTTGGTTGGCTTTAATAAACCTGGCTGAATGTATTAATATCACGACGTCAAACTGTCTACACCCAGTGGCGTACCGCACATCTCCGAGGCCCCCCCCGCAAAGAAGGCGACGGGGCCCCTCCCACCAGCAGTGATGCTATGCCTATCAGTGATGCGCGGGTCAATGTATAAACAACCCGCACCCGACCGACGTTTTAAACTAACCCGCCCGCAACTCGGACCACAAAAAAAAGAAAAAGAAAATATTGTACCCGACCCGCTTCCTGACCCGCATTTTTTAAAAGTAGTAAATCCTCTTCGTTGCGTCGTTGGGGAAAAAAAAATAATATAGGCTATTCTAATTTTGTCAAGAATTATAAAAAATCGTCAATAAGCTCATAATTTGTAAATAGTCTAAATGTTTAGTTTTAACAACAATTTTAAAAAGCTGGCTATGTCTATTTTGATGTTTCTGTGCAAGTTCAACAGACAGTGAGGTTCAGGTTTGTTCCGAGCTCGTGAGCGGAGAGCTGAACCTATTCCGCTTCGCTCACTCAATCTGCAGGGTCGCTCGCTCAACCCAGAATGGCCTGCTGGTTCGAAAATATGTGGAATAAGGGCTACCTCCGACTAATTTTTTTTTTCTAGTCGACTAGTAGTTGTTCATTTAAGCCATTCGTGGACAAATCGCCCCTTTATATTAATTTAATTAGCCTACTTAAATAGGCTATAGCCTATGGATAATAAGCGTTATGACCGCACGCATAAAGCTTGCCACAAAGAACCGGTTAAAGTAATGATTATGAATGTGTCTAAATTAGCAAGGAGACATTTAATTGTTTAGTAATAAACTGGTGTTTTCTGTGTCGCTGCAAAGATGAAGTTGACAATTCGGACTCGCCATGAACGCCAGAGAGAAATGCACATTTCATTTGGATTGCATAATCAGAGAGTAGCCTATTTATTTTGGTTTGAATATTTTCGTTTAAAAGTAGACAATTGATTGATAAAACATTGATCAAAATTAAGATACAATTTATACAAAACGAAAATCTTTTAAAAAGAGTTTTCAATAAAACAAAACGTCGTCAAAATCATGTTTTACCAAAAACAGCGCCGTTGCGGGCGCCAGCGCCTCTGCCTCTCAGCAGCTCTGCCTCGCGAGTGGATGATGATAGCCCTGAAGACGCCTAGCAATGATAGCCTATACATTAGTGGTAGTATACCTTTAGTTAAGTTATACCTTAAGAGTCTTCGTAGCGCGCTAATAGAAAATATTTTTGGAAAATGCAGCCCAGGTATGATGCGTAATGGAGATTCCAAAGCGCTCTTCTTTGGTCAGAACCATGGAGAGCGATCGCGGATAGGTCCATCCTATGCACCGAAACTTTTAACAATGCAACAAAATATTTAAAGAGCATCAAGCTATTAAAATTTATATTATGTATACGCACGCACAGATAATAACAGCTATATTAGTCAATATTTTTTTATTAAGTTAAGCAGTGATTGGATAACGTTTTTTATTTTTTTATTTAACGTTTTTAATTTAAGGCCCACCCACAATTGGTCTGGCTTATCCAAAACTGAAATCCTGGCGCCGTGCCTGGTTGGTCGTGCCAGTTTTGTGGCTATCAAATGTGTAAATAGCATCGCAAGAAGTAGGCTACACATGACAAAACCAGCACTTTGGTCATCATCTTTCATTATTTTGGCAAATGTCTCCCACACTCCCACAGCTTCCACTCCCCAGTCTTCACCTTTTCTCTTGCCGCCTCCATCTCTACCTGCAGACTGAGCTCGTGCGTCATCGTACTTCTTGCCAGTTATTCAGCCAATAAAGTGTAGACCTACGTATTTAATTGAAAATAGTGTCTAGTAATATATAAATTACAAAGGTTTAATTGGCATCTTTATTTCAAACGACCCGACCGACCGCGACCCGAACATCATTAAAAATATTTTTTGGATGACTCGTAACCGCGGGTGACCACAGGCACCCGCTCATTTCGGATCAACCCGCGCATCACTGTAGGCTATAGTGTTAATGACAAGTCAAATGTAAGAGAAAATTGATTTTCCCTGATTGCTGTTTTAGAAAATTATTTAGCATTATTAAGAGTTTTTCACGTACTTTTTCAATCATTGCACTACCTTCACGCTTTGCGTGCCGTTTCTCCAGCATGACACTGCATTCTAAATTCATCTCAAATTCATTTGCCGCGTCTTGAGTTTTTCAAAGCAAAAACACGTTCTATCCTATGTGGTGTGTGAACGCCTTTTAGAAGGGCCTGGGCGGGGCCCTCCAAAGAGGCGGGGCCCCCACGCACCGCGGGGGCTGCGGGGGTGTCCGGTACGCCACTGTCTACACCACGGAGTTTTGACCGCGAACAACTAATGAAGTCTAACGTTATATGTTATACAGCAGATGGACTCTGACACGGTGGGCATCGCATTACAACAGCCACACACGTTGCAACTTACCAACCCGCTCTTCGCCCAAAACCACCACCGGCTGTTCGACATAACAGCGTAACTTACCACTGCTCGGTTCCCACGCCGTATCGGCTCAAATGCATATATTAATACATGCTAACTTACATGGTGTTGTTGACAAGAGACATGAATATGATGGCAGACATCGCGAACAATGTTTCCATGTGCAGTTTGTTAACATAACGTTAACGTTAGACATCGTCTTTTTGTCTGGTACTAATAAACATAAACTCCACTAAAGTTAGCTAAACACTAAGTTAGTGTTAGCTAGTTCATGCTTACAGCTGTTAGCTAATAATGACTGTACCTAACGTTAGTTGTTCGCGGTCAAAACTCCGTGGTGTAGACAGTTTGACGTCGTGATATTAATACATTCAGCCAGGTTTATTAAAGCCAACCAACCCCGTGACGTCACACTTTAGAATACTGCACACAATGGCAGCGCCCTGGCAGCAAAAGATATAACGGTTTTTCTTTTTTTTCTTTTATATGTTTACATTTGTCATGTTTCTTATAGAATTGTTGATTAAAGTGGAAATCCATCTTGTAAATCATGTAAACTTGATTGACTGCTTCATTTCCCCTTTAACGCTTTCCACCCTCCTCCATTTTCTTCTGAGGAAGATAGGAAGCTTAACTTGCTCTGCCCATTTCGTTCTCTTAAGATATATGTAGACCGCTCAGGTGGTTGGAGGAAATCTAACCAGCTTCTGGTTTGCTTCGGTGCTGGCCACCGTGGGCTTGCTGCATCAAAGCAGAGGATTTCTCACTGGGCAGGGAACTACACTAACCTTTTCCACTGGTGGCACTTGTGCTACTAACTTTTTCAGTTACTGGCGCAAAACATGATTTGGTCGCACAAATTGTTTATAGTAACCCGCTCTGGATAATAATGAACAATAATGAAACTGTATTGCATACAGATGTGCTTTTTATTTTACTTGCCATCTTTTAAACCACATGCCTTCTTGTTTTTGTTTTCTTTAACATTAGTTGGGACAGATTTACTGCAATAGAAAATACATACACAATAAAGTGCCAAATGGATTTCAACATGCTATGGTTGGCACAGATGGTCTCCTGAACTCTTAAGTAGTGATGCACCGATGTGAAAATTGTGGCCGATATCGATAATAACCGATATTAATATTGCTGTTATGGCCGATATCGATATCTCTGTATAGAAAACATGTTTTTTTTTTACTTTAGAAATTACTTATGTTGGGCACCTTTACCTGTGTGCAAAATATGTCACACATAAGGGCACACATGCATTATATTGCATTGCATTGCATATAATGTGTGCTGGTAAACTTGTCTAAAATTAAGAAACCCCTAGAAAACAGTAAAAAAAAAAAAGAAAAAAAAATAGGTGTACAATAAAGATAGGCTACTTAATTTATTATTCCAATAACCAAATATGATACTAAATAGCACAGGGAAAAGAGCTTCTATTTGTGACGTGCTGTCTTTGCCTTTGAACATTGCACATTTTAAACAGGACAGGCATAAGCTATGGGATGATTATAGTCTCAATTTGATTGACACGTGCAAGCACACTTATCAATGAACTTCATACATGTTGCAGAAATGTTTTATCCATGCCTTTCAACTTGCATGTGCAAAATTCTAAATTGAATGAATGTGAAGCAATTTGTACAAATAGACACATTTTTGTGAATACAAATGTTTTCCTTTGTATTAGTGTATCATAATCTGCGCATGCAACACAGAAGATGTGCATGTGTGGATCAGGTGACACGCGTGCATTCATTGACGTCTCCTCTGAGTCGATCTCATTTGATTCATTTGGATTTTGAGACTTTCTTTTCGCGGTTTTTAAGCATTTCACAACCCACACACAAACAACTACAAATGAATAGGCATGGTGCTAATTATTAATGTGTGCACAACTACCCATCTATTTGACAAATTCACAAATGTGCGTCACTACATTTAAACTAATACAATACAACTTGAGTGTGCAAAATCCAAAATCACATGAATGTGCAGCATTTTGTACAAATAGAGACATAGTTGTTAATACAAAACCTCGATTTTAAATTAATGTAGGCCAGAATTTGTGCATGCAACAAGTAAGATGTGTATTTGTGGATGAGGTGACACGCGTGCATTCATTGACTCGTTTCTGAGTCGATCCTATTTGATTCATTTGGATTTTGAGACTTTCATTCCGCGGTTTCGCCTTGCTCGATCCACACACAGCTGTCTGAGAAAACCTGCTACCACTAGATGGCAGTATTCCGCTAAAACAGACAACGGCAGCATAATAAAGCGTTCTTCCTCATTTAAGACGCTTAATGAGAGTGATATTGAAGCACCACATTTAGTACACAATATAGGCCTACCTTATTAATAAAGCATACTTTATAGAGGCAAACAGATTGCATCAGATTATGAACAACACCCATAGAAAAACATTATAAAATGCTTAACGTATAATAGCGCGTTGCATGTTCAATAAGGTGTAGGCATGGCTACTGAGTTTAAATATCACCGTCATTACTGCATTGACGTTAAGCTTTTTCTTTATGCGCTATGGGAGGAAAACTATATAACCTAGACAAGAGCCTATATGAGCGCGACGCGCGGTGTTTCATGTTAATGGCATTTCCCTTCCTGAGCCTGTTAAAAAGAAAAAGCTTAACATGAAATTCTGCAGTTGCGTTAAACTTTGCGTGTGTATGGGAGAGCAACCGATCCGAGAGCTCAGTGAAGCAAGTTTTAGGTTTTGATATTCGCCGCATTTTCTAAAGGGACCATCTGCAAATTCCACTCACAGTCAAAAAAATATAAACGTCCAGTCATTCATTCAAATTATAGTAAATGCAAATTTACCTGTAAGTCAGTCTTACAGGAACCTTCTACGAGCTTTGGAATTTGAAAATGTCTGTTTTTAAATATTAAAAGTAATTTTAATTAAAACAAATTATACGTTTTAACGCAGTTAGTGGAATTGGCAGACGTTCCCTTGTGCATCATGAGCTGTGGTTAGCGCGACAAATCATTCTCAGGTATAAATATGCAGCTACACAAACGTAGGGCCAGTTGATTTTCAATTAAGATTTCATGTCGATATACAATGGTTGCATATTGTTAAAACTCATATAGCCTATAACAGTGGCTTATGGGTCAATGGAAAACAAATGTACTGCGAAAATCGTCTTTAACATTTAAAAACAGACATTTTCAAATTCCAAAGCTTGTATACTAGGCTATGTATACAATGTGTAGTCAGATACAAATTAAGCCTATAATATGAACGCAAATGCGAAATTTCACGTTTTTTTAACAGGAAAAAATGCCAAGCTTATGCCATGTTAAGCTTTTTCTTTTTAACAGGCTGAGGAAGGGAAATGCCATTAACGTGAAACGCCGCGCGTCACGTTCATAGGCTCTTGTCTGTAGGCTATATAGTTTTCCTCCCATAGCGCATATTATAAAGAAAAAGCTTTACGTCAATGCAGTAATGACGGTGATATTTAAACTCAGTAGCCATGCCTACACCTTATTGAACATGCAACGCGCTATTATACGTTAAGCATTTTATAATGTTTTTCAATGGGTGTTGTTCATAATCTGATGCAATCTGTTTGCCTCTATAAAGTATGCTTTATTAATAAGGTAGGCCTATATTGTGTACTAAATGTGGTGCTTCAATATCACTCACATTAAGCGTCTTAAATGGGGAAGAACGCTTGATTACGCTGCCGTTGTCTGTTTTAGCAGAATACTGCCATCTAGTGGTAGCAGGTTTACTCAGACAGCTGTGTGTGGATCGAGCAAGGCGAAACCGCGGAATGAAAGTCTCAAAATCCAAATGAATCAAATAGGATCGACTCAGAAACGAGTCAATGAATGCACGCGTGTCACCTCATCCACAAATACACATCTTACTTGTTGCATGCACAAATTCTGGCCTACATTAATTTAAAATCGAGGTTTTGTATTAACAACTATGTCTCTATTTGTACAAAATGCTGCACATTCATGTGATTTTGGATTTTGCACACTCAAGTTGTATTGTATTAGTTTAAATGTAGTGACGCACATTTGTGAATTTGTCAAATAGAAGGGTAGTTGTGCACACATTAATAATTAGCACCAGGCCTATTCATTTGTAGTTGTTTGTGTGTGGGTTGTGAAATGCTTAAAAACCGCGAAAAGAAAGTCTCAAAATCCAAATGAATCAAATGAGATCGACTCAGAGGAGACGTCAATGAATGCACGCGTGTCACCTGATCCACACATGCACATCTTCTGTGTTGCATGCGCAGATTATGATACACTAATACAAAGGAAAACATTTGTATTTACAAAAATGTGTCTATTTGTACAAATTGCTTCACATTCCTTCAATTTTGAATTTTGCACATGCAAGTTGAAAGGCATGGATAAAACATTTCTGCAACATGTATGAAGTTCATTGATAAGTGAGCTTGCACGTGTCAATCATATTGAGACTATAATCGTCCCATATTAGCTGCATAAATGTTAGCCAATACAAACATATTTATAGAAAACAGTTGACAATGAATAGACAGGAGTCCAATAATAGCATAACGAATCACGTATTCTAAAAATAATATCAAGTAAGCTATAAGTTTGACGAATCCGACATATAACGATCGAGGGCTGTGTTGTAAAATGTCCGTCATTTAACGAATTTTAAAAACACGGATGGATAATACAATATGCTTTCCGACATTTTGACAGAAAAAAAAAACAAGCAAGAACAAAATTTAAACTATAGCCCGTCAATTTTCATTTTACAATCATCTTCTCTCTCTGTGTGCGCGCGCGCGTCCGTATTTGTGAGAGAGAGAGAGCTCGCGAGTCGCGCAGATACAATGGTACGTTTTAATCTAAGTAACGGTCGCGGGGCTGAAGCCAACTTATGTGTTGAATGCTCAGAGCATGTTATAAAACGTATTCTTAAAATACACATTTCTGTTTTAATAAATGCTCATAGTAAATCATAGCATATTGCCTAAAACATAGGTACAAAAATAATCAGTGATACATTTGCGACCCATTAAAAATTTTGGTCGCAATGGCATTTCAAAAGGTCGCATATGCGACCATTTTGGTCGCAGTGTAGTTCCCTGCTGGGTCACAGAAGCTATCTCGTTGGCTTACGAGGTGTGTGGCTTGCCTTCACCTCTTAGCATTAGAGCACATTCCACCAGAAGTGTGGCATCTTCTCAAGCTCTTTCTAGAGGAGCACTTTTGGAGGACATTTGTGTTGCGGCAGGCTGGTCCTCTCCGCACACTTTTGTAAGGTTCTATAATTTGGATCTTGACATGACCCCGGTTTCCCAGGTTATTTCTGTTTGAACTCATCTTGGTCGTTGTCTCATTTATGTACCAATCATGGTAAGTGCTCTGGCTTGGCGAGTTTGGTAGTCCGTTCCCACTGCGCTATCCAAGGCGTTGAGTGAACCTATGAAAGAGAACGTCGCTGGTTACTTACGTAACCTATGTTCTCTGAATAGGGAACGAGACGCTGCGTTAGCTGCCAAGCTCCTCGCGCTGTTGACAGTTTTCTTTTCGGCAGAGAAATCTGAGGAGCAGATGGCGCACGCGAATATGTAATGATGCGATGTAAGAGCGTCGGGGCGGAGCCAGATTGCGCGGGCGCCATCAGCCAATGAATTGGCGTGATTCTATAGGGCTTCAGACAATCGGCACATTCAGAGAATATCCCACTGCGCTATCCGCAGCGTCTCATTTTCTATTCAGAGAACATAGGTTACGTAAGTAACCAGAGACGTTTTCACCTCATTTATGATGTCTTCAGATCTCTTGTAAATTGACACTTAAAGCTCATTTCATTGGTGTCAACAGACTGAGGGTATTTGATCGTTACTATATGTTGCCTATGTTTATTTCTGTTGTGGTAGAAATTGTATATGTTCTGTGTGTTTGCATTTTCTTATATTCATAGAAACTTAGAAAACATGATGGTAATAAAATGCACGGGATTGCGTGTGAAGTCCCATGATTCTCTGCTACATGAATATAACAATGAACTGTTATTAACCCTTATGCATGTTTGATAAATAATGTAACAACAATGTGTTCGTTATAACTGAGACATGTTTTCATTTATCCTAGAGAAATAACCTTGGGGTGAGTCAGGACAATAATGAAGGAAGGATGCCCTCCTACATGTTTGTCTCTTATTCAGTAATATAAAATTGTTTGCCACCACACTGTTTATGCTTTCAACTGTTTTTCTTACCATTGTTTATATTTGGGAAAATTGACATTATTATATTCTGTAGTCCATGAACATAAAACAAACTCAGTAACTTATATATTTTTGATTTTGGCAGATCAACTCACACTACAATTCATCATCAGTGAAGCTCCTCCCACTGTAATTCATCATCAGTGAAGCTCCTCCCACTGTAATTCATCATCAGTGAAGCTCCTCCCACAGCGGTCACATCATCAGTGAAGCTCCTCCCACTGTAATTCCCCAATAAATGCTGTAAATTCCCATCAGCTACAAGTGAAGACGAGCATCAGAGCATCAGGAAGAGCTGAAATCTGCAAAGACTGAGTTTATTAAAGAGGACAGTGAGAACATGAGTGATCCAGAACCCTGCAGAATGAAACACACTGAAGATCCTGAAGAACAAAGAAGTTGGTTTTTATTCTTCATTCATTCATTTAGGGCTGGGCGATATGGAGCAAAAAATATATCTCGATATACGATATATATCTCGATATCTTTACAGGAAAAATAACCCCCAAAAACTACTGCAAAAACAAATATGCCAAATACCACAAAGTATTTTTTTATTGAAGTGCAAATAGGTAGGCAGTTCATGGAACAAAGTGCTTCTGCGACATTAAAAAAATAATAATAATTTAACTGTAAAATAAAGGAATAAATAATACATATTGCACTTTTTTAATAAACCTGCATATAAATATCAATACTAATTTTGGCAAATTAATTTGGGGAAGATTGATGGCCGGTCAGGCACATCAATCTTCCCCAAATTTATTTGCCAAAATTAAACTCGGGGGACTTGGTTGAATGAGACAACACGCGGAGGTGGGCACAGCACAGAGAAGACAAACAAACAAATTGGTGAAATCAGAATTTAATACAAACAATATATCGATATATACGATATGTCAAAATCCATATCGTGTTTAAAAAATATCTCGATATATTTTAAATATCGAGATATTTCCCACCCCTACATTCATTCATGTTAGAAACATTCAAGCACTTCATCACTTTTAGATACACAGTTTAACTATGAAATGGTACAGAATGTTCTGGGTTTTTCTTCAACAAATGGTCAGTAAAGGGAGGTTTGAGAAATTTTTATATTGATTATCAACTTACTATTTTAACTGATAAATAATCAATTTATCAAATTATCATAATATTTAAAACAGTTGTCTACTTTCTACTATTACTTTAGGGCTCACTTTCATGCCCTTTCAATTTATATTTCTTTCAATGAATTATTTTTGATGTAGTGAATTTTATTTAATTCATTTTTCTTTGATTTCAGACATGATGGAAGAGAGCGAGGAGAGAGAAGAACTGAGTGAAGTGGAGGAGGAACATCATGTCAAACCTGGAGAAAAACGACTTTGAGTCGCTCAAAGACTAAAAAGACATTTTTAAAGAAAAGAAGAGCTAAGAAATCTTTCACCTGCACTCAGTGTGGAAACAGTTTCACACGCAAAGATGGTCTTGAGCGCCACTTGAGAATTCACACTGGAGAGAAGCCGTTCTCGTGTGATCAGTGTGGAAAGAGATTCTCATCTTAATGTTCACATGAGAATCCACACTGGAGAGAAGCCGTTTAAGTGTGATCAGTGTGGCAAAACATTTATCTGTGTATCAGAGCTGAAGAGACACCTGACAGTTCATACGAAGGAGAAGCCGCATTCATGTTCTGTGTGTGGAAAGAGTTTTTCACTGCGGCAATCTTTACATAAACATGAGAAAATTCACACTGGTGTGAGAGAGTACATGTGCTTTGAGTGTGAGAAGACTTTTATTACAGCTCAACATTTAAAACTGCACCAGAGAATTCACACTGGAGAAAAACCTTACAAGTGTTCACACTGTGACAAGAGATTCAGTCGATCAACAGATCTGAAATCACATGAGATGAACCACACTGGAGAGAAACCGCATACGTGTGATCAGTGTGGACAGAGTTTTGCTTTTAAAAGTCCACTGAAGCTACACATGATGATCCACACTGGAGAGAAACCGTTTAAGTGTGATAAATGTGGGAAAGATTTCAGACGATCTTCACACCTTAATCTTCACATGAGGATCCACACCGGAGAGAAGCCGTTCTCATGTGATCAATGCGGCAAAACATTTATCTGTGTATCAGAGCTGAAGAAACACTTGACAGTTCATACAAAGGAGAAGCCGCATTCATGTTCTGTGTGTGGAAAGAGTTTTTCACTGCGGCAACATTTACATAAACATGAGAAAACACACACTGGTGTGAGAGAGTTCATGTGCTTTGGGTGTGAGAAGACTTTTATTACAGCGAACAGTTTAAAAAAGCACCAGAGGATCCACACTGGAGAAAAACCTTACAAGTGTTCACACTGTGACAAGAGATTCAGTGTGTCAGCAAATCTGAAAACACATGAGAGGATCCACACTGGAGAGAAGCCGCACACGTGTGATCAGTGTGGAAAGAGTTTCTCTATTAAAACTCACCTGAAGCGACACATGAAGATCCATGCAGTGGAGAAACCACATCACCTCAGTCTGAGATAACGGTAAGTAGTTTATTTCCATGTGCTGAGCAACAAAGTCTCTTCTGTGTAAGTTAGACACACATCACCCTATAGCCAACTCTCTCCTCTCCACCTATAGCCTGTGTGTGTGTGGTGAGCACAGGACACTTTGTTGATTGATTGATATCTATTGACTTTCGCTCTCTGACAGTAGGTGGCGTTCATGTAAATGGAAATTCATTATAATCCATTATAAAGCTTGGAAGAGCCAGGACATTTTTTTTTAAATATAACTCTGAAAGTATTTGTCTAAAAGAAGAATGTCATACACTCTTCGGATGACTTGAGAGTGAGTAAATCATGGGCACTGACTTGGAAACCAGGAGAAACATTGTGCCATGAACGAACAAGTTCATGAAGTTTTAAGTAATATGGCTTTTAAGTCCACAAATCACCAATATTCCCTGTGGATTTAATGTAGTAATGCTAACTGTAACCATGGTATTGTGGCAGAAATAGTCAAATGTTTTTACATTAATCATTTAAGGGTTCGTACATCCTTTTGTGGGCGGCAGTGGCTCAGTGGTTCATGTAGATTGTCTACAAACCGGAAGGTTGGTGGTTCAATCCCCGGTTCCACCTGACCAAGTGTCGAGGTGTCCTTGAGCAAGACACCTAACCCCAGCTGCTCCTGACGAGCTGGATCGCCTTGCATGGCTGACACCGCCGGTGTATGAATGAGTGAGTGAATGGGTGAATGTGAGGCAATATTGTAAAGCGCTTTGGTGGCCATTGGGTCTGTGAAAGCGCTATATAAATGCAGTCCATTTACCATTTACCATTTACATCCTTTTGAGAGTAAAATTCAAGCACTAATCAAGGACTTTCAAGCCATTCACACTTTTTCCTTCTCTTCATTTTTTTAAATATTATCCAGTTTTAATGTTATTTTTAACATGATGACCAAAACCATGATTTGTTCATCCTTAAAAGATTGTTAAACTAAACACTGATTGTTAAACCATTTGTAAAACTAAATGTTTCAAAGTGTAGGAAAAAAGTAGACCGAAGGTTTAAAACTACAGTTATACTTAAAGGAGAACTCTGGTCAATTTTAACATTGAGCTCGTTTTTGTGTAAATTTGGAGTGCTGTTAATACAGAAAACTTGACTTCAATGGGGCAAGTCTTAAACCTGCTTTTAGCCTCTTAACATCCTTGATGTGTCATTACAAGTGCACAGGTCATGTGAGTGATTCCTTCAGAGTGAACACGAGTGAATCTGACTGCAGTAGATGAGAAAGATATCAATAAAAGGGACGTTAATTCAGCCAGCGCACATACCTGCATTTACTTCCTGTTTTCGGTTGAAGTCCAAAGTAGTCGATTGTCGAGTTCATGCGCAAAGGTTTAGTACCTATGATCACGCGCGTGAACTCGACAATCGACTACTGTGGAAAAGCAGGTTTAAAACTTGCCCCATTGAAGTCAACAGGGTGCAAATTATAAAAAGAGGATAACACGGTGTAAGCAACACCGATTTTTGTCGTTGTTTTCTGTACTGACAGCTCTCCAAATTTACAAAGAAATGAGCTCAATGTTAAAATTGACCAGAGTTCTCCTTTAAGAGTAAAGAGAATGGAATATTCGCGGGAATATATATTATTTATATATATATATATATATATATATATATATATATATATATATATATATATATATATATTAGTGTTGCACGATTAATCGTATCGCAATCGCGATGTGAAGCCTACGTGATTATGTGACGCAAAATGCTGCGATTTTATATTAAATAAACAAATTAGCACTGTTAACGCAATTAACGCAGCATCTGTTCATTTTTGGCATTCTTTGGCTAGTGTTACATGATCCTGTTCTCTTATTCATGCAAATGCTTTTAAACCATTCATGCGCGATAAGACAAAAAAAGAACGCGCTGTCAGTGAATGTCCTCCTGACACACACACACACACACTCACACACACGACCCACAGATAGACGTGCGCCAGTATGAAGTTCTCTTTCGCAGTAGAACGAACACACATGTATGCCAAAATGAACGCACTGCCTGTGAATGTCCTGATGTGATACACAGAAAGACTCGTGCTAATATCGTGCGTGCGCACAAAACAGCACGCCAGAATACAGTTCTCTTTCGAGCTTGAACGAACTAACACACACAATTATGCCAATATGTCTTTTTGGCGAGTATCTTCATAACATAAGAGTAGTCTTATGATGAACGTGAAGAGTTGTGACTCGTGAGAGAATGAGGCGCGTGTGAGATCCGCGTCTCTGACAGCAGCGGCTGCTCTTAAAGGGACAGTACACAGTAGCCACTAATTATATCTGTCGCTAAAGTTAATCAAAGAACAAAGGGAACAGAGAAAAACACTTGCTCTTGACTAAATAACTTTTTTCTTTAGGCAGATGATCTGTGTTTCGCATATCGCAATCGCAATATTTACCTCTATTATCGCACTATGACATTTTCCCCAAATCGTGCAGCCCTAATATATATATATATATATATATATATATATATATTCCAGTGAATATTCCATTCTCTTTACTCTTAAGTATAACACATAAATATTTTTTATACATTGTCAGAAAAGTAAACAAAACAATTAAAACATCATCGCAATTACCAAGTCCATCTCATCTGGCATGTTATTAGAATTATTGATAATGTTTTATTACTCATATCTGTTTATATGACACATTAGTTACAGTTTCTGTTTTCATAGACGATAAATGTAGGTTTTAAATCCTTCATGTTAATCTTCTATGAATAATGTAGAATAAACCAATGTATATTTTAGTCAGAATAATTGCTCTTCATCAACTTGTGGTCCTGGAGCTCGCTCTGTAAAGTTGAACAGAGACTCACTCGCTCTCGGGACAAGCATTGAAGGAAAATGGAAATACACACATGAATTTCTTACATTTACTGATAAAGATATAACCATTAAATATAAGAATGTGCCTCAAAAGTCATTGAAATTACAATCATTTATTTCAATCTCTGCATTTAATAAACTACCAGGGATTGTTTTTATCACAGCTTGTAAATGTTTTAAATGAATGTGTATGTGTGTGTTTTGTAATGTATGATTTTATTTCTGTCAAGCTGTTGGTGAAAATAAGAGCTTGTTCTTCAGTGATTTGCCTGGTTAAATAAAGGTTAATGAGTTACACAAAGGGAATACCACATCAGAGTAAACATCACATGCATCTGAACGACGTGTTCAACTTTATGCTTAAGAGTTTATTTGAAGTGCTGAATATGAAGCATTTTCATGTTTAGGAAAACTTGGCTCGTGTTGTTTCAGCACTAGGTGATTTATGTCAGTTTTGTTTGTTGTGTTGTTGTGGCTTCGACAAAAACTGATAATCTTAAGTTACATGATCACGGTCACTTAGTTCAGAGTCTGAAATATTGATTATTCCTCTCTCATCATGTCTGTAAGAAATGAAACTTGTTTGTTTTTAGCAGAACTGCCAGAAAGCATCTGGAAGGAGAGGACAGAGAGAGCGCCAGTGATCCAGAACCTGCAGAATGAAACATCATGACACTGAAGAACAAAGAGGTTGGTGTTTATTCTTGATTCCTCATTCATTCTTCATGATGAAGAACATGCTGATGCTCACCAGATTTACACTATTTCATGACCAAACTAGTGATTTATAACACAAATCATCTTCATGACATTAAAATAGATCATAATCGTGTACAGCAGTTTTGACCAGATTTGATGAGATTAAAATGACTATTGAACTCATCAGTGATCTTGACTTTGAGCTTCACTTTTCATTTCATGTTTGTCTCTCATTTGAAATCTCACTTGATTTAATGTTTCTTTTAGACCTGATGGATGCGAACGAGAAAGAAAAAATGTGTGTAAATGTAAATCAAGTCACATGAGGATCCACAGCGGAGAGAAATTTTACACATGTGATCAATGCGGGAAGAGTTTCACTCGGGCCTTCGTTCTGAAATCTCTTCTGCCTTCTCATTCAGAAGAAGAGCACCAGAAAAATTACACCGGAAAAACACTTTCATGTTCAGGAGCTGAAGAAGAGGCCGTAACACTTTCAACAGAGACACGAATCTGATATTAATTTGAACTCATTCATTGTTTTTCAGAGATCTGTCTCATTAGTTTTAAATTTGATTATTTTTTGTACTTCAAGTTATGATTGATTGAACTCATTATAATTTTATCAACAGCTTGTTGTTATTGCAGCTTTATTGTCTGCTGATTCTTCTTGTTTCAGGAATAATTCCATCATTTTCAGTTCTGAAAGCCAAGTATTACGTTTGTTTCAGGGGCTTCCCAGCAAACACAGAACGTTCCCCTAATGTTAGTTTTTGGTTCCTGTATTTTTATTGTTTTGGGAACTAAATCATAATGTTCTAGGAATTGCTCTTTTAATTATATTGCAACAATAATATAAAGTTCCCTGAAGGTTGCAGGATAGTTATTTTTAACAACATAGACATGTTTAATATTAACATAGAAATAGTTACCAACTATAGAACATTCCCCCAATGTAATGCAATGTAAACTAACTTTCCAATTAAAACGCTACAGATATTTATGTATAATGACCTGTACAGAGCTCTGAATCTAGTTTATGCAGCATTTAATAATATTTAGCAATTAGTTTGATTTAATTAGACTGAGTGTGAAAAGCACAGAAATCATAAATTCTTGGGTTTGTTTATATCTTCATTTACTGCACCTCTGCTCTGCACACACTTCTCCAACACGCGTTGTTGTACACAGTGCAGTGTTTCCGGGATCTACGTCAGAACGCTGCCTCGTTATTGGCCAGTTCTGCGTCAGGATCACACGCATTGGCCGACGCTGGTCATGTGAGCAGCACAACGAATGCTGAGTCTGCGTTCTGACGTAGAACAACTTAAACAGCGTTGGAGAATGACAGAAGAGAAGAAATTTATGAATAAAGTTGTTTATTTTGTTTTGTTTTTGCGCACAAAATGTATTCTAGGCGCTTCATTAACCGCAGTCTGTGCCTCTTTGTCTCCGTCTCTGTTTGAAATCTGCAATTGCAGTTATTTGCGTAATTATCTTTACGAGTGTTGTGCATCAGCACGGATGAATAATGTCTGTGAATTGATGTGGACAGAGTGATGGTCATCCAGGAAAAGATCCCACTGAGAATGGCATGTCAACTCTGTAGGAATTGTAATAATGGCAGTACAAAATGCCTCTCTTTCTCGTCATGATCCCAGTCCATATGTGTCCGCTTGATGTTCGATGTTGGCACTCTGCCACTCACTTTATGCCAGTCGCTCGCTCCCAGACTCACAGATAACTGTCGCCTGAGCTCCTGTATGGTGGGACAAAATTCTTTACAGAAAGTAGTTAACGCCTCAGCAAATTTCTCACTTGGTTTTCGGGCCATGGCTCGATTTATGTGTTTTTCAGCCCACGGTCTGGTTCCGGTGACGAGGCTCTTATCTTATTGCTAAAAAATTTATCATCAGGCCCTACTGCCCTATACGCTTGTTCCCTCTGCATTCCTTTTCTCTCTCTCCGCTCTGCCTCCCCCAACCAGCAATCCTTTTTTCCTCTCTTACAATCCACACACACACACGTCTCACACAACACCCCTTTTGTTCACTCCCTTCTTCCACCGACTCTTGCACCGCTGTCGGCCTAGTGACACTTAAGGTTCCCTCCTACTCTTCTGATTGGCTAAGAGAACATTAAGTTTAAACAATAATTAATTTTTGATAGATAAGTGGGTATATCGTCGTTAATCAGAATAGTTGTCACCCAATTCCGAAATTTAAGACCGTGGTGACCTTCCAGGGTCCGAGAAAGACGTCTTCAAGTCTATGGGCCCTATTTTAACGATCTGAAACGCAAGTGTCAAAGCGCAAAGCGCAAGTAACTTTGTGGGCGGGTCTTGGCGCTGTTGCTATTTTCCCGGCGGGATAAATGACTCTTGCGCCAGGCGCAAATCTTAAATGGGTTGGTCTGAAGTAGCTTCATTATTCATAGGTGTGGTTTGGGCGTAACGTGAAATAAACCAATCAGAGCGTCATCTCACATTCCCTTTAAGAGCAGGCGCGCTTGTTCTAAAGCGGATTCCTATTATAACGGCGGATTTGCCAGACGCGCGCCAGGAGCGGTTCACAGCCAAGGAGAGCAACGCTCTCGTCAGGGACGTTGGGGATGGAAAAACCCACCCAAATTAACTTCGGTTAAAAAGGCGTATGATAATTTGGGTAAATGTGTCAGCTAGATGTATGCTTTTATAATAAATGATCTATCTATCTATCTATCTATCGTAATAATGTATGATTTGCAAAAATGAAAACTGCTGCTTCTGTGTAGATGAGAGAATCAAAGTGTATGGGCGTTGTGCACACGCTACATTGATTATGGTCAAGCATGCGCCCTTAAAATAGCATATGAATAACATGCGCAATGCGCCACTGACTTTAAACTATTTTTTCCTGGTTAGTGGCGCAATTGTTTTCTAAACCTGCAAAATAGCATGAAGGAACGTTTGCGCCGGGACACGCCTCCTTTTTTGCGCTGAACCGCCCAGGGAGCGCAAGTTCATTCCCTAGTTTAGCGACGTGCTTCTGTGGAGGGAAAAGCGCGCTTTGCGCGGGTGCAAAATAGGAATGATACATGCGCCGCTGTACAAAGTCAATTGCGCTGGGTGCAAGATAGGGCCCTATATGTTGTATATCAAAAGTTCAAAATCTGCAACGAATATCAAACGCACACACACAACACTGACAAACAACAGTTCTCTTCAAGGCTGAAGAAGGCCTGAGCTCATTATCAGAAGAGCAGTCCACCAGAACAAGCTGATAAGACATTTCACTCCTCAGAAAGCAGGAACGATAATATTCCCCTTTACTCCCTAGAGAAATGCACATGAGGATGTTCACTTAATGAAAAGCAGATGCAATGGTGTAGAAATTGACCCTCCAACTTATACAAGTCAACTCAGACAGATATATAGAGCAACACATGGGTACAGAGTCTCTCTCGCCGCTCTCTGAATCCCAAGAGAATCATAATCAAAAGGCCCCTTGCATGTAAACACGACCCAAGGGCACACATTGATTCTCAGAATAGCAAGATATAAAGTCAGAATTGTGTGAAATAAAGTCGCAATTGCTTCTTATAAAGTCTAAGTGAATTTTTATTTAACCTTCCTACATTATTTGTTGAACCATGGTGTAGTGGCTTCCTTTCCTTCTTAAGCCACTTCCGTGAGGGAAAGTATGTTTGACGCTACACCTGTTTTAACCAGACTTGAGATTTATTGTAACAAAAAGGTGAAAACTTGGAAACAAAACTCTTAATTCAAAAACAAACAGTGTGGTGAAATGTAGGTCAAAAAACTGTCTCCCTTCCCCTCTGCCCTTGCCACATCACTTCCTGTTTAAGATGGCTACCTACAGGAAGTTCCCAAAAGGGGTGCAATTCTTTCCCTTTACCACAGGGGGAAGTACAGACCCTAGTTACATACAGCCGTGACATTAAGTAACATTATTAATAGCCTTATGGCTCCTACATTCCGGCCCCTTAATTGACGATGAAAAGGCAATTATATAAATTATACATATATTGAGGAGCCATATAAATACATATTACAATGTACTTCAAGATTTTTTTTTTAAAATATGTTCACACACAAAAAAGTTTCTGAAATAGTCCAATGGAAAATTCAATCGAAGAAAAAAATTCAAAAAATAGTCCAATGGAAAAATCAATGAAAAGAAAAAAATTCAAAAATAGTCCAATGGAAAAATCAATGAAAAAGATTCAAAAATAGTCCAATGGAAAAATCAATGAAAAAGATTCAAAAATAGTCCAAAAAAAATTGTCACAAGTGGTGATCGTTACCTTCATCAAGAGAGCATGTCAACTCTGCAAGCAACATAAGTTACTCTTAGGGTTATTCTTGAAGAAGACATAGCTTATTAATAGGTCTTTCCAGTATGTTGGACTTTGTTTTAACCAAGACACGACGAACATGTCCTCTTTTGTCAAGCAAGGTCTTTGTGATCCGTCCCATTGGCCAAGAGTTTCTAGGTGATGTATCATCCACTATAAGAACTATGTCTCCCGTCTTAAGATTTTTTCGCACTTCATGCCATTTCTGCCTCTCTTGCATCAGTGGCAGGTACTCTCTTGTCCATCTCTTCCAAAAAAGATCACTGATATACTGGACTTGTCTCCATCTCCGTCTTGAATACAAGTCATTTTTTATGAATAATCCAGGTGGCAGAATCGGTTTTCCTTTCTGGAGTAGGAGATGATTAGGTGTAAGAGGCTCGGGATCGGTGATATCATCAGAAATGGTGGTAATAGGGCGATCATTGACTATAGCCTCTACCTCACAGAGTGCTGTCTGTAGTCCCTCTTCATCCAAGGCTTGTTGTTTTAGGACGGAATACAGAGACTTCTTAATGATGCTGACAAGCCTTTCCCATACACCTCCGTGATGAGCCCCTGAGGGAGGATTAAAACTCCATTTAATTCCCTCGTTCAACATTGCACGTTTGATCTTGCTGTTATCCAACTGAGCGAGACAATCTCTAAGCTCTCGTTCGGCTCCTACGTAATTAGTTCCATTGTCTGATATCATTTCTTGAACTTGACCTCTTCTACATATAAACCTTCTCAAGGCCAAAATGCAGAAATCTGTATCCAATGAATAGGCCATTTCTAGATGGATTGCTCTACTCGCCAAGCATGTAAATAAGACACCGTATCTCTTTACCAGGCTCTGGCCCCTTTTTACCTCGACTGGACCAAAATAATCTTTACCTACACATGTAAATGGAGGGGAGTCGCAAGCTAGACGACTTAGAGGTAAGATTGGCCATTTTTTGCTCCATTACTGGTGCATTCCAACGTCTGCATGGCAGGCAGTTCCTGACTAGCTTCCGAGCAGCGGAATTGGCATGAACTATCAAGTATTTCTGGCGAAGCTTTGAGAGTATCTGATTTTTTCCACAATGACCTGCTGATTGATGAATGTGGTCTAAAAGTAATGTGGACAGATAACTGTTCTTTGGCAAAATTACTTGATGTTTCAAATCTTCAGGCATTGACATCTTGTGCAGCCTCCCTCCAACTCTTAAGATACCATCCATCAGAAAAGGATCGAGTTTGTAGATACTGCTAGTTTTCTTAACAGTATGCCCTTTTCTCAGAGACGTCATTTCCGATTGAAATGTCTGTTGCTGGATAAAGCCTACTAACGCCTTCTCTGCTTGCTTAAGATCATCCACTGAAAGCTCTTTATCTCCAAATTGAGTTTTGCTCTCAGCTTTCCTGTCATTGGACCTAGCCGAATAATGAGGATCAATGCTTTGTAGATGAAGAATTGAGTGAGCATCTTTTTGTTTTTGGTTCATCATCCGGAGCATCCTTTTAAACTTCAGGATCCATGCAGTAGCCCTTTTGAGGCTATTCCAAGAAGAGAAGTGCCCGATGAATTTGTTAACAGTATCAGAGCCTCCTGTTAAGACTATAGTAAAAGCCATAGCCCTTTTCACTATCTCGGAGTCGTCACAAGATATGGTCATTTGCTCCTCTGGAAAGCAAGGCCAGTTTGATTCAGGTAATGAAAGGAACTCTGGACCTTTCCACCATCTTTCTGAACCAAGAAAGGAATCGACTGACAGGCCACGTGATGCCGCATCTGCAGGGTTCATTGAGCCATTCACATAATGCCACTGGGCTTTCTCAGACAAATCACTTATTTTGCAAACTCTATTTGCAATGTATGTTTTGAATCGTGTTGTGTCATTTAAGATGTATTTTAAGACAGATGTGCTATCTGTCCAAAAGACAGATTTTGTGAGTGGAATTTCAATTTCTCTCTTTAGCATCCTGTCAACACATGTAGCAAGGACAGCCGCTGCCAACTCAAGCCTGGGGATAGTTACAGGTTTTAATGGAGCAACTCTGGCCTTGCCCAATACAAAGGCAACATGAACATCACCACTGATGTTGGTAAGGCGCAGGTAACTAGCAGTACCATACCCTGATTCACTCGCATCACTAAAGTGATGTAGCTGGGCAGTTTTTATTTTGCCGTAACTTGCTGGTTTGATACATCTGCGAATACTTAGATGGTTAAGTTTGTCCAAACCCTCAAGCCATTCCTTCCAATATTTTGTTAAGTTGTCTGGAATCTTATCATCCCAACCACAACTGACTCGGCAAAGTTCCTGTTGAATTCTTTTTGCAGGAAGAATCAATGGGGCGAGAAACCCAATTGGATCGTAGATGGAATTCACAGTAGAAAGAATAGTCCTCTTGGTGGACTGTTGCTCCTTTAAGTTAATCTTAAAGAAAAAGGAGTCTGTTTCAGTGCTCCACTGAATTCCAAGAGCTCTTTCCACAGGTAGCTTATCAATATCAAGATCTAACGCCTTCACATCTTTGGCCTTTTCCTCTACTGGAATTGAAGCTAGGACAGAGCGACTATTACTTGTCCACTTTGTCAGTCTAAATCCACCGGTGGCGCAGACCGCTGTCAAGTCTCGAATCAGGGCAATAGCTGCATCCTCGTTGGGTAAGGAAGTTAGGCAGTCGTCAACATAGAAGTTCCTTCGAATGGTACTTAGAACTTCTTTACCAACACTGCCCTCGTTGTCCTCTGCCGTTTTCTTGAGTGCATAGTTTGCACAACTAGGTGAAGAGACGGCACCGAAAAGGTGAACTAACATCCGATATTCTGCCAATGGTTGGCTAATGTCACCGTTAGGCCACCATAAGAACCGCAGAAAGTCAACATCCTCAGGTGTGACTTTAACCTGATGAAACATTCCTTCAATATCCGCCATAACTGCCACGGGTTCTTGACGGAATCGAAGGATAACTCCAAGGAGACTGTTAGAGAGATCAGGTCCCTGTAGGAGCTCTTTATTTAAGGATGTGCCTTGAAATGAAGATCCGCAATCAAATACAACCCTAATTTTCCTTTTCCTATTGTGGTACACGCTGTGATGGGGTATGTACCATACTCTTCCGAATTTTCCTGACAGCTGATCTAGTGTCACCTTTTCGGCATACCCTTTCTCCAAGAGGTTACCCATGAATTCCTTATAATCAGCAAATAACATGTCGTCTCTATGGAATCTCTTCATGAGGGTATTAGCTCTCTGTTCAGCTATCATTCTATTATTAGGTAGGTGAACCTACTCTTGACGGAATGGAAGTCGAAGTTGATAGTGACCATCTTGTTTAACAACAGAGTCTGCTTCAATTTTGAGGAACATCCTGTCCTCGGCTGAATACTCAGACTTCTCATCACATACCTTTTCAGGAAAATCATGATTCAGCTGACTCAGGATAAGCTGTTCCATGCTGGAAATTGAAATCCTATTACAGGACACCTTTAGTCGTTCATTTCTGCTTATAGATGGGCTTCTGCCCAATGGTCCATTAATAAGCCATCCCAATTGAGTTAGGACTGCATAGGGTCCGTCTTCTTGACTATTAATGACCCTCCATGGCTCTATAAGCTTTGGAGCATTAACTCCAATCAACAGACCGACTTCCGCTTCAATGGAATTCAAACTGATCTCTTTGAGATATGGCCAGTGCTGAATGTCCTCTTGAGTAGGAATGTTTTCTTTACCAACTGGTATAGAAGCTTGAGTAAAAACCTCTGGCAGGGGCAAAAAATTGTTACTGTCAAGGCTACTTACTTCCAACCCATCCAATTTGTATGTATATATTGGTCTTTCTTGTCCCATAGTCCTGAGTAGAACTTCTGTTCTCCTCCCTCTCACATGCAGCTTTTCTGTTAGACTTTCTGTACAGAAAGTTGCAGAACTTCCTGGATCAAGAAAAGCATAAGTCTCTATTATGTTACTCCCATTGCAGGCCTTAATCTTCACTGGCAAAATAGCAAGTTTGTAGTCTAAAGAGCCAACCTCCGCCTGTTCTGCTGACACCATGGCAATTGTAATTAAGTTACTGCAACCTTTATCCTTCTGGAAAGTGTCCTGCTCTTTGAGGGGCATACTTTCGACATGGAGAATTGTTGGGTGGCTTTTGTGACAAGTCTTACAATCCAGACGTTTTCTACAGGCTTTGCTCATATGCCCCTTTAGAAGACATGCAAAGCATAGTCCTTTTCCCTTTAGAAAATCGATCTTCTCTCCATGAGGCTTTAACGCTATCTGACGACATGCTTCCAATGCATGATTGCCAGAACAGAACAAGCAGGGGGCCTGTAATGCAACACCCGTAGCCTCATGGATCTTTATTTCTTTCATACTGGATATCAGTGGTGATATGGAAGTAGCAAAGCTTTTCTTACTCCCGGACTTGAAAGGACGAGACCCTGTCTCGGCCCTAATGCCCTTTGTAGCAGAAGTAGGGTCTAGAATATTGCCGAAGAGAGGGTCTTGAAGTATCTTTGCCTGCTTTTCAATAAAGGCAACCACGTCCAGGAATTTGGCTCTACTGTGTGTTCTTTCAAGAATGTCACATGCTATGTTTCTCCACCTTTCACGTAGTTTATATGGGAGTTTGGATATAATCTGTTTAAGATTGGAAGGCAAATCAAGATCAAACATGTTAGGAAGGTCTTCAGCAGCATTGCAACAGCCTCTCAAATAAAGTGCATAAGCATTAAGGGCCTTTCCATCATCTGTCTTGATATTACTCCAGCTCAGGGCCTTTTCCATATAAGCACTGGTGATTATCACTTCATCACCAAAATGACATTTGAGGAGCTTCTTAGCTTCAGCATAACCCCTTCTAGTATCCATATGCAAGCAGCTTCGGACAAGTTCCTTTGACTGGCCAGAAGTAAATTGTTCCAGATAGTAAAGTCTATCCCTATTATTGTCTGTATTATCTTCTATGCCATGTTCAAAGGCTTGCATGAAAGGGCGAAAATTTAGTGGATCTCCATCGAACACTGGAATTTCTCTAGATGGGAGTAAAGTGTGCTTTTGCTGCAAGACCAGAAGTTCAGTGTAACACAAAGAAGATGGCCAGATTACCAGCTCTCTCTATATATATTTAAAATTACTGAAATTACCAACAAACGGACTTTGTTCCTCTGGAACTGTCTACAAGCAACAAATGGTCATTTGGCTCACATGATCGGAATCTTCCTCTGATTAGTCTGGGTCCTAATCAACTTCTTGAAAACCCCATGTACAACACCTCTATTGTCTTAAGATTCGGCCACGTAGACCTAACGGCGCCTTGAATTCAGATAGATCATCACTGCCTAGCGGCAAGCACAGATCCCCCACTACTAAGTCAATAAGAAGCCTTGTGTTTATTACCCGGCAAGCATTCATTGACCAATAAGAGCAATCTCAGAGAACCCCCCGGGGATTTGCTCTGGACATTTATTTACATTTAACCCTGATTTACACTTCAGAAACAACAAGACTTTGTTGACCAGATGTGCTGACTGCTGATCTCATTAAAACACCCCGTGAACTCTTCAACTTGCAGGAACTCTCCATATGGAGCACATACACACACACACAGAGACTCATCGTATTCAAACCACGTGTAATCAAAAATCAATTTGTAAATGTTTAAAATGTATTTTCTTGAAGTGTGCATGATCCCTTGTCCCAAATATTATGCCTATATAACTTTATTGGTTTGTAATCAATGTGATGTGACTATAATCGGGTATTTGTGTGAAATTATGTCATAGCAGTGCCATTCATGGTATCGTCTTGTTCCAGATATCCCAACGGTCTCGAATGTTTAGCGCAACATATCAGAGGATGCATTGTTTTATTAATACCAGTGATATTAATGTTACGAACGAATCTATCGTTCCAATTTCTAAGAGGAAGGGGGGTATAGATCTCGAAACGTCAGGAGGTGTGCCCGATCCGTTGTTAAAGACGGTTGGCCCACGTCCGTGAGAGGGCGTGAGTTTTGGCCCCTTCAAAATATCATGCTTCCCTTCTCGCTCTTATCTTCTCTTCTTTCTTCGACCCCGCTGATTCCACTTCCTCTCTTCTCCGGTCGCTCTCATCCCGGACCTCATCCACGTGTAGCGCAGCTCCATGGCAACCAGCTGAACAGGCCTCGCCGTGGCCTCTGGGACACAAACCCCCCCCCCCGCGCCATGTAAAAGCCTGCTGCCTTAGAAACCAAGATTTCTGGCCTCTTCCGCACGGAAGACGAACTTTCTCGGTAATGTTGCATCTCGTGAGCCTTTAAACTTCGCGGCACCTGAAGACACCGCAGAAACAGGATCGACATCGTCACGCTCCCCGGCCTCAGCCTCACGCCGAACAGAGAACAAACGTGCAAGTAAAACATTATTCTGATAAAACTGCTTTCCAGGTTGTCTCGTGAACTTAGGTTCTATTTGTATGTAACGATTACTAGCTTCCCCATTTTCTGCCTTTCTTTCTATCTTTCTTTCATTTCATGTTACTTCTGATCACGTATTTTTATTGTTTGGTTATATGTTGTTTGTTTATTGTTTGCATTTTTACGTACGTTTATATTCGTAGCTCATATAATCATAGTTTTGCATTTATTAAAATTCATAAATACTTTTCACTGCCTCTGTGTTTGAAGAATCCACCTTATAAGTCAATGAATCTAAAAAGATCCTTTTATAAGCTACAAGCTCGATATTAGACTACATTCAGTAGTTTTAATTAATAAACTCATAAGGTTTGATGTCCGTGGCCAGGAGATCAAACTTTCTTGGAGTTTGTAAAGAGATAACCCTTCTTAACTGTGATAATCTCACCTTTATTCGCGGGACGAATAACGATTAGATCAGTTACAGAACCAGTTAATCTCTATAATTGATAAAATAAATGTACATGCGACTTATGAATTATGACCATGAGTCATAATTATTAATATTTCCAAAATTCCCTATATTCTTGAGCTAATTCAAATTTACCCAGAGTCGTATTCGTTACATCAGCAATGTCATTTTGCCTCCGCACCACATTCGAAAGATTCATATTTGTAAGCCCCACGTCTGTGCAACTAACAGATGGATTTTGAAAAGTTGTAGCAGGATTATCAGATGTTGCTGCAGTCGCATCCTCAACATTGGACTTTCGATGTGCTACTTGGTTGAGTTTTGGAGGTTGAAACATTCTTTGCAATGGAGTTTTCGGGATAGCTCCAAGTTGAACAAATTCAAAAGATGGCGAGGGTCCTGGTGATGTCTGATCCTGTTTCGTTGATGTCTTCTTAGAATTCTCGGCCTGGTACCCTTCAAGATACTCGTTCATTTCGTCCTTAGGTTCAAAAGATTCCTGAGAATGAACAGATCGAACTTGTAGAGTTGGGCTTGCTGTTGTTACGGAGTCTTCAAATACCTTCAGTTTAGCATCGTTTGCAGCTATGTCACATTCCAAATTGACTGTTTCCAGTCTCATATTCAAAGCAGCTTTTTCCATTTCAAGGGCATGTTTCTGTTTTAATGCAGCTTTGCGAGCAAGAAGGGCTGCTTTATCAGCAGTTACTTTTATCCTCATTGATGATACCGATGATGATATACTTGAGCTGTGAGAACTACGAGATTTATGTGACCTCTTGGACACATTCGAAACACTATCGCTTGGCTCGATAAGTGTTTGTGGATCCTTTTGAACATTTTTCCACATCTCATATTCACTCATAAAGTTCTCAAATGTAGCCATTTTAGGCTCAAACCAGTCAATACGCTCATTTTCTCTGATATCATCAGATAGTTGTTCTTGCACAAGCCTGTGGGCAGACTTAAATTCTCCTAGTGACATAAAAAATGTCTCTGCACTTCTTTTTATTGATTCCGCATCACAACCATCAGCAAGCAATGCCTTTACTTCATTCATCCTATGTGTGCACACACCAAGCTTTCCCCTACGCATAGAACTGAGGGATCCAATGCTTTGTCCAACTTCATCCTTTTCATTTTTGGACATTTCATCAGCCATGTTTGACACAAACAAGCACAATCAAGTATCCAGCTTTCCATAAAATCAACAGGCCACAATGTACACATAAGCATCAGCTTCTTGTACCATGCTTTGATCAAGCCAAAATTCTCAACCACAGCTTTTAGAAATAATTTCACCCTTGTTTACTCACGCATTGGATGAGTTTCAGAATCCTTTGAAAGCTGTCCTGTCGATGCCTGCCACTCGTGGCTTGATCATTCCAAATGTAGGCCTTGATTGGGCCTACCGCATGCCTGCATGTCCTTCTTGGGAGTTTTTTTACTTAATGTAGTGGCTTCCTTTCCTTCTTAAGCCACTTCCGTGAGGGAAAGTATGTTTGACGCTACACCTGTTTTAACCAGACTTGAGATTTATTGTAACAAAAAGGTGAAAACTTGGAAACAAAACTCTTAATTCAAAAACAAACAGTGTGGTGAAATGTAGGTCAAAAAACTGGCTGCGTCCGAAACCGCATACTTCCCTACTATATAGTATGGAAAAAGCAGTAGGCGAGCGAATAAGTATGTCCGAATCCTTAGTATCCATAAAAGAGTAGGCGAGAATTACCAGAGTGACGTACTAATTATCGCGAGATTCGGGCGTACATATACTTATAGTGCGTCCGAATATTCCTACTTTCCTACTATATAGTAGGGGAAAACATTACGTGAACAGAGTAGTATGTCCGAAACCTCAGTACTCATAAAAGAGTAGGCGAGAAGTTCCCGGATGGCTTACTGCTTCAACCCAGATTTTGAAGAGCTCGAAGATGAATACTTTTCTATCCCAGGAGGCCACGCGAGAGGATACGTCATTATCAAACATCGCAGAGATCAGCGACGCGGGTGCTTTCAAATGTGAGTAAACACGGGTCCTTGTGTTAAAATTGCATGTGTTGAACTACTGTAGAGTAAACTGTTGAATTGTTGAAGGTGTAAAGACGTTACACAGTATAGTATAGTTGTGATTTTGCTGTAAAAACACATTTTATTATGTATAACGTTAGCTAACAGGCGAGCTCCAGTAAGGACACGTAAGTTACGTCTCTAAAGTGGATTTACATAAACCATATACATCCTAAAGACGCTTATTTTAAATGTACATTTACATCTGACAGGAAAATCTTCAGTAAGTATTGCAGAAGAGCATATCACAACACAAAATACAACCGTAGACATCTGAGTGATGAATGTGTGCTATTATGTAGAACAAATCTATAAAGTAACTAAACATAAGTTATCTATTTTATTTGTCCATTAGTACTGTTGATAAATTGAGGAACATTTATGTTGGATAAAAAGTTAAAACAAGCTCATAAATCACAGAGGTAATGTGAATCTTGTCTGGATGTTACAGGGACAGATGAACAGATGTGTGTTTATCCGGCGGAGAGTGGCTCATGAAGCTGAATGCTGCCATCAAAGGCTTTGAGTGAGTATACCACAGAAATGAATAACAACAACTAATTATTGTAATTTCAAACAGAGCTATTACAGCACTTTTCTGATTCTTGATTTCTGTGCATTAGCTGCACAGCCTTTGTGGTGGAGCAGGACCTGCAAGGAAAGATGATGGCGGCGTTTGTGAAAAAAAGTGGTTTTGTCTTCTAAATAATACTGAAATCATATGACATTGTGTGGTTAAAATGACTGCTTTTGTGTTATTTTTGTGCATTTTGTAGAATCTGAAATGTCAGCAGGCTGGTGTGAGTGCTGAGGATGAGGAGCCCAGAGCTGAATCCTGGAGATGGTGCCATGGATGAGTCCCTCCATCACTCCACCTGCCCTTACGAGACCCTCCATCACTCCGCCTGCCCTTATTGCCTCAGATTGTGAAGCACAACACAACACGCAACAACCTCAGCGCCTTCAGCCTACATACATGATTGTAGTTTGAATAAAGCTTTGTTTCATGTGTTGACTTGTATATGCATTTGTTTATTGTGTGATGGTGACTTTCATTCATTCTTTTACTAATTTATTAATATTTCTCATTGTTGTCAGTAAATACAATATAATTATTGAATTAATGCTTTATTTAATTGTTTGAAAGAAAATGTAGATATGTTCACTATATACACATGTAGAGTGTATTCAGTCCTGCATAGCTATGTCATATGACATACATTACATTTTGTTTGTTTTATTGAATTGAATATTTTCAGTAAAAAGTAATATAATTAAGTATTGGTCAGCATTTATCGTTGTTATTATTGTATGTTTTGGGGTGGGATAGCAATGCAATTCATTCTGGGGTAATATTAATTTTTAATATTAATGATACTTAAATTTTTTTGAGTATAAAATCAACAGTTTTCTCCAAAGGCAAATCTTTGCACAGCTGCCCTTTGTGCAGACATTACAAACGCTGAGGAAACCCGTTCTAGGTAGGGCTGTTGAGTTACTGATGTTATGAGGTGTATATATATATATATATGTATATATATATATATATATCATGGGTTTGCATACATAATATGAGATTTTTTTACACAGGAAAAAATAACCTAGTACAAGGTTGAATATTTTAATATATTTTTTCTTAAATAATTCATTATAATACATTTAAAAATGCATTTAAAAATAGGCCTAGGCCTGAGGGACGAAACGAGAGTTAAATTCAACAAGAAAAAGAGGAAAACATAAAGCAGTTAGCCACTTTTGCTTGTGGATAAAAATGTTTGGATATAAAATAAAGAAATTAACAAAATTCAAGAGATGACCATTTTGGGATTTCGTAATAAAAATAAATAATATTGTAAGGATAAAACGGTGGGTCACATTAGTAGGGTTAAATATAAGAACTTTAATCAACCCTAAATGTATTCACAAAATAAATGGGCAGCAGTTTCTTCAAAATGAGCAAGTTTAATCAATATCAATATTTACAGATAGATGAATTAAACGTGTCGTTCAAATCTTTTAAGTTGTTGCGCGTATGATAACGCGTCGTAGGTCACATGATAACGTCAACATGGCAGATGTCCGGTTCGCATTCATACTCAACGAGATTTGGCTATAAAGTACCTACTCTTTTAGCGCTCGTTAAGTAAGTACTCATTGAAATTAAGTACCTACTCATTGAGTACGCGGTTTCGGACGCAGCCACTGTCTCCCTTCCCCTCTGCCCTTGCCACATCACTTCCTGTTTAAGATGGCTACCTACAGGAAGTTCCCAAAAGGGGTGCAATTCTTTCCCTTTACCACAGGGGGAAGTACAGACCCTAGTTACATACAGCCGTGACATTAAGTAACATTATTAATAGCCTTATGGCTCCTACACATGGTATTAATAAAAACTACACAATAGGAAGAGCTGAACTGTTGCTTCATTTATCCAATTTGGAAAAAGTGCTAATTTGGAATTCCACCATGGAAAAAGTGGGCCGGTCTTGGGCCTGAAACTCCCGGGCTGAAAAGTGGCCCCACTCCGGCCCTGGGTAAAGTCATCATCGTGTCACTGCAGCTGCCGTTAGAAAAAATGACGTTTGACAATTTCATCTGTCACACTTTATTAGTGTCTGTGTTATGTTGATAACTTGCAGATTTTAAATATTTTAATCAACATGTTTATAATTACATACCAAAATGTCCCCTGATCCTGAAATCATCATCATGGCAGCCTCCATTTTTAGAAAAGTCTGGATTTAGGCTCATTTGTCTGCGGTGTTACTGTCTTTCCTAGTAACACCACAGACTCTATAGTAACTCCACAGACAATATACAACCAGAAATGTTGTATTTTTAATAAAACACATAGGACATCCATAGTCATCTCTCTTGTCAGGTGTGGCAAGATTAACTACTGCTGAAAGGGAGTGTTTCAGTGTCTGCTCATTTTAGAATGAACCAAAATTGTGACTTTAAATATTGTTAACACCATAGACATTGTAAAGAAGGACTTTCTATTTATGTTCGGGGATCGGCCAATCAGCGCTTTCGTTTTGGGGTCACCGAGAGGACATCTGTTTGCGCTGACTGATAGGTTTCGTTTTGAGTTAGTAGTGAGTGAGTGACCACGGGCAGCACATCGTAGATATTTCTGAAGTGCATAGTTGTCGTCTGTGTCGTTATGTGCATGTGTGCGTTCAGAGACATGTGAGTACCCTGGTCTTAATGTTTACATATCTGTATTTTGGTGCCTTAGGTTTTTTATGAGTGATACTCAGTTGAAATGCAGTATGTTAGCATAAAGTTCGCTAGCATTATGCTAATACCTAGTATAGTGTTACACTACTAGTGTGTTTATGTGTGTACTCATCTGACATTGTAGTTATTAGCTAATGTGTGCTATCTGGTATATTATTTGGTTATTTGATAAGCAGCTAAAGTTACTTGAAGGGAAAGTTGTACTAATTAGCATTTATTAGCTTTACTTAATGCATCATGTCAGCTGCATCATAGCTACTGTACACTCAGGAAGACAGATAATCATCTGCTGCTGTCAATAAATCCATTGAAGAGCATTAGAGTATTCGATTGCACTCTTACCGATGCACCAGTGGTCACCTATACTCAACTAGCTACAGTTACAGTCCTAGCTATCAAGTCACCATTACAGACATAAGTGGTTGTTTCACCAGTGTTTGATTAAAATGGTTTAAAAATCTAAATGTTATTAAGCTGCAATTTTAATATATAATATTAAACTAATTTTAAATGCATAGAAATGCTTTATTAAAGGAAAAGATACTGCTAAATGTTTTACATTGAGCCTATGATGAGCCACGTGAAACATTAAATCAATACTAATAAATATGAATAGTGGTTTACTCTTGGAACAATAGTGCTTTGTGGTGATCTTTATCTGATCATTTTCAGTTTCTGTGCATATAAAATGTTATTGTAATTGAGAAAACCACTTTTATGATCCCAGACTAAGGTTAGCCTGCAATGAAAATTTCTGGATTGTTTTGAAATAAAGTTCTCTTACGAGAGTCCTCTCGTACTGCGTTTTTGTAAAAACTCTACGGGAAAAGTCTCTTTTCACGAAACACTGAAGCAAAAAATTATCCTTAATTTTCATATATTGTAAAGCGCGTTGCAGCAGTACACAGCTATGGCGAGACGGCTTGCTCGCTCATTGGCTGCTCTGCGGCAACTGCATAAGCCTATCGAGCGAGGCCTGAAGTGACGTCAGGCCAATGACATTTCCCGCCGAGACGGGCGTGGCTAACCTCTTTAAAAGGAGCTCGAAAAGGCTGATTCACTCGATTTTAATCTCTTCAGCGAAGCGCACGCATCGCTGGATCACGGAAGCAAGCGTCGTTTGAAGCAAGCAACTTCAGCGGGACGAGCCCTCGAAGCCGCTGGCCAACGCCGCCTTCAACAGCCGTACCTGCTGCGCTTTCCGACGCCCATGTCCTTTATTGCATTTGCTCTGTTTTGTGTGTGTGTGTGGGTGTTCGCTTGTACACTCACCCCCTAAAAGAGCTGCGTCTTTTTAAAGATGCCTTCCTGCGGCTCGTGCCGAGCCCCACTCGCCGAGGGAGACAACCACGTTATCTGTGTCTCCTGTCTGGGTGAGGACCATGCAGCGCTCGCACTCACTGACGGCGGTTGCCCTCACTGCGAGCTTTTGCCAATGGTGGCTCTGAGGACACGCCTGGCATCCTTCTCGAAGCCTGCATTCACCGCCGCGATGCCTCGCCGTAAAAAGCGTCGTTCGCAGCGGGTCCCGGAACCCGCTCCAGCCCGACCAAGCTCGCCGGTTCGCCCGCTAGCTTCACCGGCCTCTCTCGAATCTCTTTTTGATGCTTAGCGCCCGCAGTCTGCACCGGAGCTCCCCTGTCGTACCCGGCTGGATGGTAGCTTCCTCCCTGGTGAGCGCACTTCTCCGGAATCAAAGCCCGCTCCCTTTCCTCCTGAGTTACATGAAGAAGTTGCGAAGGCCTGGAACACGCCCTACTCTGCGCGAACGCGCTCATCTGTGTCGCCTGCATTTTCCTCGCTGGATAATGCTAAAGACCGAGGCTACCTCTCGCTTCCGCCGGTGGAACAGGCGATAGCGACCCACCTTTGCCCACCCTCTGCTGGACGGCGGACTAAACCGGTGTTGCCTTCAAGAGCCTGCCGCATGACGTCGACGCTGCTCGCGCAAATTTTCTCCGCCGCTGGGCAGGCCGCGTCAGCGCTACACACCATGGCTACGTTGCAGATATTCCAGGGTGATCTCCTCCGTAAGTTGGACGAGATGGGACCTGACGCTATCTGCATCACGGATTTAAGGAGTGCTTCTGATCTCACGCTCCGAGCCACCAAGGCTGCCGCACAAGCCATGGGACGTTGTATGGCTTCCGCCACTGTCGCTGAGAGGCACTTATGGCTGACGCTCACGGAGATGGCCGATTCCGAGCGCAACGCGTTTCTCGACGCCCCGCTGTCTTCCGCTGGCCTCTTTGGTTCTTCTCTCTCCGAGTTCGTGGAGAGATTTACCGAAGCCCAGAAAGCGTCTCAAGCCTTCAAGCACTTCCTACCGAAGCGCTCCGGTTCTGCAGCGAGCCGTGATAAACGGACCCCACGGAGCTCTCAGCCACAGCCCCCGCCTCCGGCCGCCTCTTCACAGCAGCCACAGCGCAGCTCGAGGCCCCGCCCTCGATCAAGCTCCCGGCGCCCCACTACGCGCGGGCACGGTCGAGGATTGTGTTGAAGCCGGAAGCCCCGAAGAAGTCCTAGCACTCCTGGGAAAGCGCAGGTGTGTGAGTCCCGTTGCGGCCGGCCTCTCACCCAAGCGCACCGCTGTTTCAGTCCCAAGATTTGCGGCTGTTCCAGCGTTTTCTGCAAGGTGCAAGCCCGCACAGTTGCCCGCTTGCCTGCACACAAAAGCCGTTTTCACGGCTACCCAGATATATCTCGAGGAGAGTGTTTTTTCTGCTGTCCCGGCCACGGCCGATGGTGCTATAAATGTAGTGTCGATGCCCACTCCTCAGTGCCCATCCCTACACACAAGCACAGCCCTACACTTAGGGCTCGCGCACATAAAATCGACTCAGGTCGATTGCGCTTCCAACATAGTCAAAGTGCCCACTTCCCAGTGCCCACGAACACTATGTCTAACAGACCACAGGCTCTCTGTAAAAACGAGACCTGTGAGCGCGCGCTCTGCTCAGGCAGACAGCGCTCCCAAGGCAGTAAATGTGCCCGCTCCCAGCCCGCATTTACTCGCACACATGAGTCCCACGAGACTTTCTCGATCCTCCCTCACTCAGTTAAGCACTGTTGTAAGGTCAAGGACGAGCGTTCCGCCTGCTGTATTAAGCGCGCGCCCCGCCTCGAATGCCACAGGCATAACGCCTATGTTTTTGAGCCCCAAAGCGCCTCTGTCGCACGGCGAACAGAGCGCGCTCTGCATCCGACCCTTAGCCAACCATGCAGAAGCGTGGGCAGCGCTTCCAGGGGTTTCGGACTGGGTGCTAGGCATTATAAAGAGAGGCTTCTCGCTACAGTTTTGTCGACGACCTCCCCGCTTCACAGCGTGCGTCGAAACTACGGTGTCGTTGGAAGTAGCACACCTACTTCGCGCCGAAATATCAAAACTGATAAGCAAAGGGGCGATAGAGCGTGTACCCCGAGCTCAAAGCGAAGGGGGGCTATACAGCAGATACTTTCTAGTCCCCAAAAAGGACGGCGGTATCAGACCCATACTGGATCTAAGACAGCTGAACAGAGTATTAGTGAAACGCAGTTTCAAAATGCTCACGACCAGGAAAATTCTCGCGCATGTTCGCCGAGAAGATTGGTTCATGTCGATAGATCTGAAGGACGCGTATTTTCAAATACAGATAGCGTCACATCACAGGCAATACTTGAGATTTGCCTTCGAGGGTCAGGCATACCAGTATACAGTCCTGCCCTTCGACTTGTCCCTGGCACCTCGTACATTTACGAATTGCATGGACGCAGCGCTCGCTCCTCTCAGACTCAGAGGCATGCGAGTGCTGAACTATTTGGACGACTGGCTGATCCTAGCTCAATCACGATCACAGCTCGTGAAGCACAGAACCATTTTACTCGATCACCTCGAGAATCTTGGTATCACGGTCAACTGGACAAAGAGTTCACTGAACCCCAGTCAAACGATTTCGTTTCTGGGTATCGTTCTGGACTCACAATCTATGACAGCGCGGCTGTCGCCACAGCGCGTGCTGAATGTGCAGCACGCGCTGTGGCGACAGCCGCGCTGTCATAGTCTGGCGAGATCATTCCGCTGCGGCGCGCCCACCCCGCTCAGGAAGTTTCAAAGGATGCTAGGTCTCATGGCCTCAGCATCACCAGTTCTCCAGCTGGGCTTGCTCCGCATGCGCCCGCTGCAGTTCTGGTTGAAAGCGCGAGTTCCGCGCGGAGCGTGGGTGTCCGGTCGATTACGCCTCAAGGTCAATCACAGCTGTGTGACAGCCCTGATACCTTGGCTGGCGGACGACTGGTACAGATCAGGTGTAAGCCTGGGGACTTCCTCGAGAGTGAGGATGGTGTCGACAGACGCATCCATCTCGGGATGGGGAGCGCTGCTCGAGGGCAGACCGTTCTTCGGCCTGTGGTCGGAACGAGAGAAGCTCCAGCACATCAACTGCCTAGAAATGCTGGCAGTGCACAACGCGCTGACGCGTTTTTGTCCCCATACCAAGGACCAACACGTCGTGGTTCATTCGGACAACACGGCCATAGTGTCCTATATAAATCGCCAGGGTGGTCTGAAATCCACATCCCTGTACAGGTTGGCGAAACGCCTCCTAATATGGGCTCAGCACAACTTACGCTCGCTGAGAGCAGTGCACGTACCTGGGCTCCAGAATGTGGGCCCAGACAGACTGTCCAGGAACAACGATCCCCAGGGCGAATGGTCTCTACACCCGCAAACAGTCCGGCTGTTGTGGGAGAGATTCGGCAGAGCGGAGGTGGACCTATTCGCGTCCCACGAAAACGCTCATTGCCCCGCGTTCTTTTCCAAGAGCGACAGCGCGCTATCGCGGAGGTGGCCACGCTGCCCGCTATACGCTTTTCCCACCGTCTCCCTCCTGTCACAGGTGTTAGAGCGGGTCAGGGAAACAAAATGCCCGGTGCTGCTTGTAGCACCGTTCTGGAAGAACCAAGCATGGTTCCCAGTCCTGATGCAGTTAGCAGACATCGCTCCATGGCCAGTGCCATTGAGGAGGGATCTCCTCTCACAGGCCGGGGGCTCGATTTGGCACCCACACCCGGAGCTGTGGTCCCTTCACGTGTGGGCGCTCAACGGGTATCCGTTGGTCTCGCAGAGGGAGTGATGAAAACCATCACTCAGGCTAGAGCACCGTCGACTCGGCGGCTTTATGCCTCAAAGTGGTCGGTTTTCTCCAGCTGGTGTACAGCTCGGAGCTTATCACCCCTCGATTGCGAGATATCGGAGGTTCTCTCCTTCCTACAGGAGCTGTTGGATAAGGGCAGATCCCCTTCCACGCTCAAAGTTTATGTGGCGGCTATTTCAGCGTTCTCTGGATCAACGCTGGGTCAGTCACTAGGAAGGAACGATTTAGTCATCCGCTTCCTCAGGGGAGCCAGGAGGCTGAATCCTCCCAGACCTCCTTCAGTCCCTATGTGGGACCTTTCTACGGTGTTGGCGGCCATGAAAGGTGCCCCTTTCGAGCCTATCCAGTCTATTAGCCTCAAACATCTGTCTTTCAAAACAGTGTTTTTGATGGCTCTCATTACAGTGAAGCGCATAGGCGATCTGCACGCGCTCTCCGTGAGCCCAGCGTGCTTAGAGTTTGGCCCTAATGACTCTAAAGTCATACTCAAACCTAAGCATGGCTATGTGCCAAAATCCCTCAACACGCCGTTTCGGGCTCAGGTTATTTCCCTGTCTGCCCTACCGGGATCAAGTGAGGAAGGGGACTCGAGTTTTCTTTGCCCTGTTAGGGCTTTAAGAGCTTATGTGTCCCGCTCTGCTGTCTTTAGACAGACAGAGCAGCTCTTTGTCTCATTCAGCGGACGTTCCAAGGGAATGGCTGTTTCGAAACAGAGTCTATCCAGATGGATAGTTGACGCCATATGTCGTGGAAATTCTTTCTCCACTTTAAATAATAATTGGAAGACAGCTGGAGATTTCAAAAGTTATAAAGATCTTTATTTCTTGCAAGAAAGGCAGTTCACACATCAGTCAGAGTCTGATATGGAAGGGCGCTGACTTCTCCTTTTTGCCCAGCTTATATACCCTTAACACATCCTGGTCTGTCTCAAAAAATCGCCTTGGTTTACCTTAAAAGGCAACATGTCTTTTTTCGAGATCTCTTCTAACATAAATTCTATCTAGACAAAGCAATACCATGTCTGCAAAAGTTTCCTGTTTTTAGCTGCTGCTCTCATTCACACCTTTTGCCTATCTCTATTTTCATCAAAGTTGCACACATACTTTTCACACTTAAAAGTATACAATAGGTCACTTGAGCTTGAGTACTCATAGTCTCTTTGCTACTTAGTCTTCTAACCCAGAAACATTTTGTTCCTGCAAGCTTATCTTAACTTATACATTTCTAAAACTTGGTTACATATCTTTAATAATGTACTTTAGCTCATATGATTATATTTCTTTAAATGCTTATGAGTAAAAATAAATGTTCAACGTTAACACAAGTTGCACACATCTGAAAGTAAAAAAACACATCTAAATGTAAAATTTCCATTACACATAGCGCTGGCTTATACTGTCAAGGGCACCCAGTGCCCGTTGGGAGTTAGAGCGCACTCCACGAGAGGCGTTGCCTCCTCGTGGGCTTGGTCTAGCGGGATTTCCCTACAGGATATATGTACGGCGTCAGGCTGGGCCATACCGTCTACATTTATCAGGTTTTATAACCTAGAGGTTCCCGCCTTGCAGGCTAAGCTTTTATCGGTGTAGTCGATTCAGTTCGCTACCGACTATCTTTGGGCAGAACTGTGTAAGACCCACATTTCCCACATTAGTTCAGGCTTCCTACCCTGTCAATGTGATATCATATTCGCGTCTGCGTACATGGCCATATACATGGCCCTTATTCCCTGACTCTATGTGAGTCTATCTGGTGATTGTGCACTGTACTCCTGGATTAGCTTCCAGTGATCGGTGTTTCTATCCCAGCACGCACGGCATCTTACAAAGGGTTCCCGTAGCGTTTTTACAAAAACGCAGTACGAGAGGACTCTCGTAAGAGAACGTACTCGGTTACTAACGTAACCTCGGTTCTCTCTAGAAGAGGGAACGAGTACTGCGTTCTCTGCCGTGCGTACGGTTCACTCTGGTTCGCTTCGGCGATCAAAATCAAGTGAATCAGCCTTTTCGAGCTCCTTTTATAGAGGTTAGCCACGCCCATCTCGGCTGGAAATGGCGAGGCGGGCGCGAAGCGCCCTCATTGGCCTGACGTCACTTCAGGCCTCGCTCGATAGGCTTATGCAGTTGCCGCAGAGCAGCCAATGAGCGAGCAAGCCGTCTCGCCATAGCTGTGTACTGCTGCAACGCGCTTTACAATATATGAAAATTAAGGATAATTTTTTGCTTCAGTGTTTCGTGAAAAGAGACTTTTCCCGTAGCGTTTTTACAAAAATGCAGTACTCGTTCCCTCTTCTAGAGAGAACCGAGGTTACGTTAGTAACCGAGTACGTTTTTAAAGAGTAATATAAAGTGATGTGTTTATTTCAAAGTGATTTTTTTTTTTTCAGATTACATGATGTGTCAGTGTATTTTACAGTTCTTTAAAGTAGGTAATGCAGAATAGGTGTTCATATTTCACTCTCTTAGTGTTCATGTTGTAACTCTGTGTCGGACGGTGTTGCGAGAGGCAACACTCTTGAAAGTGTTGAACTAACACTTTGAGGGTTGTTCCCATATTTACACTTTTGAAGTGTTGAAATTACTGTAAAACTTCAAATAATAGCCGAGTCCCAAATAGACGCCTGTCTCTTTTACACTCCTGGTGTGGCTACAGGTTTGGATAAATAAAGGCCGGTCTCAAATAGAGGCCTGGTCTGTTTTTTAGTTTCGGGTTGTTTTTAATCTTCTAAAACCCGTCAGATCGTCTGTTTAAGCCGGTTCTATGGAGCAGATTGTGCACGCAAGAGAACCCTGCGCATCTGGGCGGGAGCTGTTAGCGCAAGCAAGGCAGGCAGAGAGAGCTAGCGTCGCGTCGCGTCTATGACAACTCGAGGTATTGCACACCGGACGTGCATTTTGTCAGTTTATGGCCAGCAATATTGTTATGTTTAAGGATATTATGGAATTAAAGGGCACCTATTATGCAAAATTCACTTTTACATGGTGTTTGAACATAAATGTGTGTTGGCAGTGTGTGAGCAAAACCACCCTAGAATGATAAAAATCCACCCAGTAGTTTTTTTACTATCTCAATAAATCATAAGCACTGTCTCAGAACACCCTGTTCTAGATTTTCCTCATTGTGACGTAGAAATGAGCTAAGCCCCACCGACGTGATTTGATTGACATCTGGTTTTGGCATAGACCCCGCCCTCGGTGATCTGCATCCTCCATTGTTTCAACGACAGCCGGTAATGTCTCCTAAGAAGTGTAGGTCTTCCGTTGTGGGATGTAAGAATGGACATACTAGTCTTCACTGACATCAGAGCCACTGAAAACGCAGCGGATGGATTTTATTTATGAAGAAAAGGCACCACTTAAACTTCCTTAATACGAGAATCATGTTCTGACTGACTGTTTAGTGAACGAGGGTCAAAGTTAATCCTCAAGTGTGCATGTGTATGGTTTTTGCTCATACTGTTCGCGATCCAACGTCACCTCCAGAAGAAGTAAGTGTATTTTATTATTTTTGAGCAAATAGTCATTTCAATCGATGTCAGCCAGTTCAACAACAAATGCGTCTAAAGCTATTTATTGTCGTCGTCATAGGATGTCTCACCAAACAACGTCAGACTGTTTTATGTCATGTACATTATTTTTTACAGCAATAACAAATGTAAAATGAATACCTCTCATAAACGTCTATCTCCCTACAGCATTTGTTTTCTGGTTCTGTAACGTTAGCCATCTTCTCATATTTGCCACATAAGCGTGTTTGTAAGTTAGTTTAAAAAAATGCGCGAAAGTTTTTGTGTGTGTGTGTTGCACATCCATAATTGCAAAGGGGACGCGATTAAAACTTTGTAAGTACATAAATGTATCAAACAACCATTCCGAGACGTTTAGTCTATTCTCATTCGTGTTTATTCTGTGCCGGAGTCTCTTCATCATCTAGGTCCAGCAGCAGGGCGGGGATATGCAGCTCATTTACATTTAAGGTGGTATAGACCAAAAACAGGTCTTTTTAAAACAGGCCCCAAAAATGACATTTTCAAATGGTTATAATAAATTAACTGTGGGGAATTTTGTGCTGAAACTTCACAAATACATTCTGGGGACACCCAAGACCAATATTACATCTTGTAAAAAGGGGCATAATAGGTGCCCTTTAAGATCATGTCTGTACTGTTATGATTGTACTGTACAATTAAAGGGGGGGGGGGGGTGAAATGCTATTTCATGCATACTGAGTTTTTTACACTGTTAAAGAGTTGGATTCCCATGCTAAACAAAAGTGGACAAAGTTTCAAAAATTAAATTGTACGTTTGAAGGAGTATTTCTGTTACAAAAATGCTCCTTCAGTTTGTCACAAGTTTCGGACAGTTTTTTTTTAGTATGGGCATGTGTGACGTCAGATGTAGCGGAATTTCCTTATACGGGTCCTAAGGGCACTTCTCCTGGAAGAGCGCGGGCGCATGCACAACCGTGTGCGCAACCGTAGACCAGAGCAAGAGAGCGAAAGCAGTACGCCCATCAAAGCGCTATGCTTGGCTTTAGGGAAGTCAATGTCACCAAAGAAGTGGGTTTTTGGTTGCCAGGGCAAGACAACCCTGCACAGATTCCCAAAGAACCCAGCGTTAATGGACCAGTGGATGGAGTTTGTTTTTCCAGAGCATTTTTTTTTTCGGAAAGACTCGGTACAGCCTATCTTTCTTTTATAAATATAATTGAAGTGAAGATAATAGGTAGACGCTCAGTCTAGGTGCTAATTCTGGGTTTATCACCAGGTTCACTCAGGAGTGTCGGCCAGAACACCACTTAAAGCCAAATATTCCCGAGTATGAAATGACGAGCTGAGAGATAGTTCTTATTATTCTGTTTATTCTTTCCTCTTTCTTGTCTCAGTAATTTACAGTGTGTAATTTGAGTGTGTAATTTGAGTGTGGTTTCTATACAGAGAGAAATAAAATACAAATGAATAAAGGCAACATATGCATACACATAATTCCTCCTTAAGCACTAATATACATTACAATATAAAATAAACAATAGTCAGAATATGACTATATTTATATATCTTAAACTCTAAAATGTAGGCAGATAAAGATTCAAACACTTACATGGGATTCTCAGATTTTCTATGTACTAAGTCATCAATAACAAACTTTCTGTCATCTATGATAAAGCTACTCAATAGCCTAGATAGCCTATAATGGTCCAGATAATAATATTTAACACAACCTACTTCAGATTTTACTCCACCACAAAGTACTGATAAGTAGTAAAGTATAAATCAGGTGGACCGAAGCTAGAAAGTAACGTCCGAACGTGAATATAATTAACACAACGCTCACGTAGCGACCCTCAAACTCCTAACTCTCATCCATATCAAATAACAGAAATAACAGCTAACAAAGAAATGCAATATCACGAGTAATACAGCAAAAATACTTACTTTTCTCATTAACGCACACTCTGAGGAAAATGTCGCTCACAATGAGAATCCAACTGACGATCTCTGTCGTACTGCGTACTAACTTTGACAACCGACCGACTATCTTTCATACTGCATACTAACTGCGTGACGTCACATACAATACACAAACCAGCGCGCGCGTCCGCTATCCCATTACAAGCACTGAATAAACGGCAGTAAACTTAAAACATAACTCACGATATGGTCAACTGTACTAAATAATATGAACACAAACATAACTTTGGGGCCTTTTCTACAATAATAAAACTAAAGACTTTTTGGAGATATGAAGGATGCAATACTACTCTATAGATACTCAAGATTAACAGGAGATTGAGTGAAAATTAGCACTTCACCCCCCCTTTAAATACTATCATTTCTTAGTCTGCAGTCTGAACGCTTTACCTCAGAGCGTCCGTTAACTGAATGAATTATGAATATCAACTGAAAATCCGATAACATCAGCAATTTTCATTCAACCAGCTGATTTCTGTAAATGAATGTAAAACTAAATGTATATTGCAGCACAGGGGGAAGTCTCAACACTAAATTAAAGGCCTGTCTCATAAAGACGCATGTCTCAAATACAAGCCGGTGCAGTTCGGCGATTTGGGAAAATAAAAGCCTGGGCTATTATTTGAAGTTTTACGGTAAGTACATTGGTGTTGATTTCCAGATTTCAAATTTACTGTGTAGTGATTAATGTAATTATTATAAGATCAAACTATATATTTAGATTAATTTGGACATTATGCTGCTGTAATCAGTAGTGGTTGAGGAAGATGAGTGCCATTGTTTTGTGTTACTGATGTTTTTATCCATGTCATAGTTTGAGAAATAAGAGTAATGTCTTTCAATAGTGCAGTTTTACAGGCTTTAGTCATGTATCCTGACTCAAATAATGTGTTTCTAACAGCAAACACTCAGAATAAAGTGAGATGATCTGCTGATGATCCTGAATGGCTTGTTGAATGAGTGTTGATAGTCTGAGGCTCATCAATATTAACAGATCTGCTGAAAACACTCTTTATTTCATGACAATAGTTCCTGTTTTCACCTCATTTATTATGCTGATGTCTTCAGATCTCCTGTAAGCCTATCTCTTTGTAGCCTATGTTTATTTCTGTTGTAGTAGAAATGTTCTATGTGTTTGCATTTTCATATATTCATAGAAACTTAGAAAACATGATGGTAATAAAATGCACGGGATTGCATGTGAAGTCCCATGATTCTCTGCTACATGAATATAACAGTGAACTGTTATTAACCCTTATGCATGTTTGATAAATAATGTAACAATGTGTTCGTTATAACTGAGACATATTTTCATTTATCCTAGAAAAATAACCTTTGGGGAGTCAGGACAATAATGAAGGATGGATGCCCTCCTCTCGCGGTCATTTGATACATGTTTGTCTCTTATTCAGTAATATAAAATTGTTTGCCACCACACTGTTTATGCTTTCAACTGTTTTTCTTACCATTATTTATATTTGGGAAATTTGACATTATTATATTCTGTAGTCCATAAGCATAAAACAAACTCAGTAACTTATATATTTTTGATTTTGGCAGATCAACTCACACTACAATTCATCATCAGTGAAGCTCCTCCCACAGCGGTCACATCATCAGTGATGCTCCTCCCACAGCAATTCCCCAATAAATGCTGTAAATTCCCATCAGCTACAAGTGAAGACGAGCATCAGAGCATCAGGAAGAGCTGAAATCTGCAAAGACTGAGTTTATTAAAGAGGACAGTGAGAACATGAGTGATCCAGAACCCTGCAGAATGAAACACACTGAAGATCCTGAAGAACAAAGAGGTTGGTGTTTATTCTTCATTCATTCATTTAGGGCTGGGCGATATGAAGCAAAAAATATATCTCGATATACGATATATATCTCGATATCTTTACAGGAAAAAAACCCCCAATAACTATTGCAAAAACAAATATGCCAAATACCACAAAGTATTTTTTTATTGAAGTGCAAATAGGTTGGCAGTTCATGGAACAAAGTGCTTCTGCGACATTAAACAAAACAAAATCCCTGTATACAAAAAAAATAATTAAACTGTAAAATAAAGTAATAAATAATACATATTGCACTATTTTTAATAAACCTGCATATAAATATCATTACTAATTTTGGCAAATAAATTTGGGGAATTTGGTTGAATGAGACAACACGTAAAGGAGGCGGAGGTGGGCACAGCACAGAGAAGGCAAACAAACAAATTGGCGAAATCAGAATTTAATACAAACAAATATCGATATATACGATATGACAAAATCCATATTGTGTTTAAAAAATATCTCGATATATTTTAAATATCGAGATATTGCCCACCCCTACATTCATTCATGTTAGAAACATTCAAGCACTTCATCACTTTTAGATAAACAGTTCAACTATGAAATGGTACAGAATGTTCTGGGTTTTCAAAAAGGGAGGTTTGAGACATTTTTATATTGATTATCAACATACTATTTTAACTCCCTGAGGTCGGCGGTATCGCCGGCGATACCAGCTCGCTTTTTTTTAGCAGTGTAAAAGAAACTCATGAATACTCTGTTGAATTTGATTTTCCATAGGAGTTTCATACATCAATCGATTCTGTTAAATGTGTATTATGTTTGTGTATACTCACAATAAAAACAAAGTGTTGTGCTTTTTGCCAAATAAAGAAAAATAAACATGATGCAAGTTCTGCCTACTCTCCGTCAGTGTAGTTCATTCTGAAATGCGTCTGAAAATGAACTGTAACTCAGCGAATTCTCAGTCAAACAGGCATACAGACACACAGGCATGAAGCTTGAATTCTCTTCTTTTAAATGAAGTAATTTTTATAAAAAAAAACCAAATATTCACAGTTTATGTAATATGTATGCAAAGAGAGAGATGTCAGTCGTTCTCATCTCAGCTAATTAAGTTTTAATGTGCTCCGCCCACGGAGAGCGCGCGCTATTCAAACGCAAATGTGAGGCGATCCAAACAAACCTGTGAAACGCCCACATCAGCTGGATAACACACACTGCGAGTTCACTTTCAGACTTATGTACTTTACGATGCTGTGAGGAATAATACTATCTTGATAATAATCCTGCAAAAATTTACCTCAGAAGTTCTGGAAGTATCATTTCGAGGAGCAAACGGATCCAGCTGAGGAATAGGTCAGTTCTGTTTGCTTTGTTCTAATCTGAATGAATGAACGCAAAGATGCGCGCTGCTGTACTGGAGCTACTACAGCTGGCAAAAATACTGTTTTAATATGAATTGCGTTTCTATGAATGAATGAATGAATGCACAGATGCGTGCTGTTGTGGAGCTACTACAGCTGGAAAAAATACTGTTTTAATATGAATTGCGTTTCTATGAATGAATGAATGCACAGATGCGTGCTGTTGTGGAGCTACTACAGCTGGAAAAAAGACTGTTTAAATATGAATCGTGAATACAAAGAAAGATTACACTGGAAATATTGTTACAATTTTAAATGTTGTTGTAATTGTATAACCTTTAAAAAAAAAAAGAATATATATATATATATATATATATATATATATATATATATATATATATATATATATATATATATATAAGGATAGATGTAAACAAAATCTTAAAAGGTCATCATAAGCCTTCTCTTTAAATAATTTTATTATGCTTTATTTGTGACACATTTGGGAAGAGAATATATTTCAAATCTGAAAATACAGTATGAGAACAATTAACTGCACAATTACTAGAAATGTTTACCTTGGATATTGTACAATTTGCAAGCAAAATTTGTGGAAAAAACAACAAACCAGTTATATATTGTCCTTGCATTCTTGTGGCTCAGTCACACACCTGAATGAAAGGCTCATTACGTATGCAGCCTCATTATGCGGGCCCCATTGACTCTGCAGGTGTGAATCACGCCCACCCGCATATGGCCTTTCCAAACAAAAAGTGTTTTACAAGATTTAAATCAATGTATTGTGTTATGTGAATGATTAGGCAGGATGATTTTCACATCATTTTGAAGAAAGAAATGAAGAAAGAAATTCTAGGCAACGACATCCATTAGTCAAAAGTCTTCTTTACACATATTTAGTATGTGTTGTGTGGCCTTATTTCAGAAACATTAGTTTTTTGTTTTTTTAAAAACCATGCATAAACATTATTCTCTCAAAAATACAAACATGTACTTGCAAGTTGTTCACATATTATGGTAGCCCTGTTTGTGCTAAATAGAGTGAATTTACACCTTTTCCATTAATATGTTTATAAGCAACTGAAAAAAGCACAAATGTCAGGGCATGTCAAAACATCTCAAGGACCCCAAAAACACCTTAGACCCCAGAGGGTTAACTGATAAATAATCAATTTATCAAATTATCATAATATTTAAAACAGTTGTCTACTTTCTACTATTAATTTAGGGCTCACTTTCATGCCCTTTCAATTTATATTTCTTTCAGTGTATTATTTTGATGTAGTGAATTTTATTTAATACATTTTTCTTTCATGTCAGACCTGATGGAAGAGAGCGAGGAGAGTGAAGAACTGAGTGAAGTGGAGGAGGAACATCATTTCAAACCTGGAGAAAAACCTCTGAGTCGCTCAAAGACTAAAAAGACATTTTTAAAGAAAAGAAGAGCCAAGAAATCTTTCACCTGCACTCAGTGTGGAAAGAGTTTCGCATGCAAATATGGTCTTGAGCGCCACATGAGAATTCACACAGGAGAGAAGCCGTTCTCGTGTGATCAGTGTGGAAAGAGATTCTCAAACACATATCATCTTAATGTTCACATGAGAATCCACACTGGAGAGAAGCCATTCTCATGTGATCAGTGTGGGAAAGATTTCAGTCAATATTCACACCTTAAAGAACACATGAGGATCCACACTGGAGAGAAGCCGTTTAAGTGTGATCAGTGTGGGAAAAATTTCAGTCAATATTCAAACCTTAAAGAACACATGATGATCCACACCGGAGAGAAGCCGTTCTCATGTGATCAATGCGGCAAAACATTTCTTAGGTCATCAGAGCTGAAGACACACCTGACAGTTCATACGAAGGAGAAGCCACATTCATGTTCTGTGTGTGGAAAGAGTTTTTCACGGCGTCAAACTTTACATGCACATGAGAAAACTCACACTGGTGTAAAAGAGTACATGTGCTTTGAGTGTGAGAAGACTTTTACTGAAGCGAACAGTTTAAAACTGCACCAGAGAATTCACACTGGAGAAAAACCTTACAAGTGTTCACACTGTGACAAGAGATTCAGTCGATCATCACATCTGAAATCACATGAGATGAACCACACTGGAGAGAAACCGCATACGTGTGATCAGTGTGGACAGAGTTTTGCTGTTAAAAGTACACTGAAGCTACACATGATGATCCACACTGGAGAGAAACCGTTTAATTGTGATAAATGTGGGAAAGATTTCAGACGATCTTCACACCTTAATCTTCACATGAGGATCCACACCGGGGAGAAGCCGTTCTCGTGTGATCAGTGCGGCAAAACATTTATCTGTGCATCAGAGCTGAAGAAACACCTGACAGTTCATACGAAGGAGAAGCCGCATTCATGTTCTGTGTGTGGAAAGAGTTTTTCACTGCGGCAATATTTACATAGACATGAGAAAGCTCACACTGGTGTGAGAGAGTACATGTGCTTTGAGTGTGAGAAGACTTTTACTACAGCGAACAGTTTAAAAAAGCACCAGAGAATTCACACTGGAGAAAAACCTTACAAGTGTTCACACTGTGACAAGAGATTCAGTCAGCCAGCAAATCTGAAAACACATGAGAGGATCCACACTGGAGAAAAACCTTACAGGTGTTCACACTGTGACAAGAGATTCAGTCAGTCAAGAAGTCTGAAAACACATGAGAGGATCCACACTGGAGAGAAGCCGCATACGTGTGATCAGTGTGGAAAGAGTTTCTCTTTTCAAACTCACCTGAAGCGACACATGAAGATCCATGCAGTGGAGAAACCACATCACCTCAGTCTGAGATCACAGTAAGTAGTTTATTTTCATGTGCTGAGCAACAAAGTCTCTTCTGTGTAAGTTAGACACACATCACCCTATAGCCAAATCTCTCCTCTCCACCTATAGCCGGTGTGTGGTGAGCACAGGACACTTTGGACACAAATTTACCATTTACCATATCTATTGACTTTCGCTCTCTGACAGTAGGTGGCGCTCATGTAAAAGCAGAAATAAAGCACTATACAGGGCTCTAGACTGCAAGTAAATGGAAATTCATTATAATCCATTATAAAGCTTGGAAGAGCCAGGACATTTTTTTATATAATTCCGATAGTATTTGTCTAAAAGAAGAATGTCATACACACTTCGGATGACTTGAGAGTGAGTAAATCATGGGCACTGACTTGGAAACCAGGAGAAACATTGTGCCATGGACGAACAAGTTCATGAAGTTTGAAGTAATATGGCTAAGTCCACAAATCACCAATATTCCCTGTGGATTTAATGTAGTAATGCTCAGTGTAACCATGGTATTGTGGCAGAAATAGTCAAATGTTTTTACATTAATCATTTCAGGGTTCGTACATCCTTTTGAGAGTAAAATTCAAGCACTAATCAAGGACTTTCAAGCCATTCACACTTTTTCCAGCTCTTCAATTTTTTTTTAATATTATCCAGTTTTAATGTTATTTTTAATGTGATGACCAAAACCATGATTTGTTCATCCTTAAAAGATTGTTAAACTAAACATTGATTGTTAAACCATTTGTAAAACTAAATGTTTCAGGAAACTAAAACTAAAACTAAAAGTGTAGGAAAACAGTAGACCGAAGGTTTAAAACTACAGTTATACTTAAGAGTAAAGAGAATGGAATATGCTGGGATATATATATATACATACACCATGGTCTGGGTGAATACTCGATTCTGATTGGCTGCAGGGTGTCTGTTAAAAAGTGATAGAGGACACCTAGTAAAGGAGTTCTGGTGAAACTGACTGTTTACCGTTCGAAATTAATAAATAAATGCGCTGGCTACATCAGCTGTGAGTAACCATAGCAACAGGCAGTCAAAGTAATCAAAACAAAATTGAAGGGTTCTACGAGCTGAGCGGACTATAAATATCTCCGAAACCAAGTTATTGTTTGTAAAAACTTTAGATTTCGATTGTAAACCTAATTATAATATACACCAATGTTTTAAAAATGTGTTATTTGGCAAGTGACCATGGTATAAGCGGGTTAATGCCCTTCGAGGTGTCCATTGTCAGGTATTAATGGACTTAATCGGACGGTTCACGCCTCGCCGTCGTCCATTAATACCTGACAATGGACACCTCGAAGGGCATTAACACTTACATATATTCCAGCGAATATTTCATTCTCTTTACTCTTAAGTGTTGGTCAAGTTACTTGGAAAAAGTAATTAGTTACTGATTACTGATTACTTCTCCAAGAAAGTAATCCAGTTACTTTACTGATTACTTATTTTCAAAAGTAATTATTTACTTTACTAGTTACTTTACTAGTTACTTTTCAAAAACATGATGCATAAAATGAATACGCTATAAAGCAATAGACCTTTCTGCTTAATTCTATTCTTTCTGCATATTCCATCATCTAAAATTGAATCAAATGTTTTATTAGTTTCAATATTTTAACTTTATGCACATTGCATCAATGGCTCACTCATTAAGATGGTCGCCTGCCGCCTCCTACTGGCGGTTTATAAATATTATTTCTATGCACAAATAATATTTCTTATTTGTATATTCAAAAAATATAATTAAATAATCTCATTACATTATTTAATGCAGTTTTTATTTGATTGGTAACAGCCCTTTAGCATCTTATTATTCTATTTTAATTTATTGATCAAATTTAAGAATTTTAAATGAAAGATGAAGCAAACGATTAGGGAAAAATGCCCTTTATAAAGGTTAAAATATCATAAATATGCCGATTTATATATGTTAAAGCTGACTGAACTGATGAGAATACTGATTCGGAATAAATTATATTTACAACACACACAAAAAATCAAATTTTTTTCCTGTTCTAACAAATGTTTTTACTCAGACAAGTGAATGACCGACCGAAGAACAAATGAAAAAGCTTAAATGTTGAGCTCTGGTATATATTTTTTATTATTATTCATTTATTTACCCATAAACCTGTCTTTAGGAAGCCAAGTTACAGTGGCAAGAATACCTTTGTGAAACCTTTGTGGGTGGTGGACCCTCAGGGTTTAAATTAAGACAGGAGTTTGCCTTAATCTAGTTGATCATGCATTTCTTTTCTTTTATTCCACAGCTGATGTGTGCAGTTTTTTATTGCTTGCATTAAAATAATTTTCTCTGGTTTTGTTTTTTAATTGCAGTCTTTTTCTTCTGCCATTCATGCTTATCAGCTCCATGCAATCTTAAGCTTTTCTTGGTTCATCTGCACACAGTCTGAAAATGTTTTTTGGCAGTTTGCTAAAATAAAAGACTCATTCTAAGAGCTGTTGACTTTTCTACCTTGAGAAAGAACGTTAAACGAACAACTGCATGACAAATCATGACATAAGACTGACATCACTTACAACGTACTAATGCATCCCTCATGAACAAATATAACGTCTGATGTTTGCACGTGTAACGGGTACAGGATCTCTGTATCAGCTGACAGTTAAACGTTCCCAGCAATCTGTGGAATGGTGGAAGAAACACAGGACAACAATGTGCGTGTGATCAGCTCCGGTCTTGCTGGATTATGACGAGCAACGCAGCAGACCCGTTGCAACACACTGCACTCACATAGCGCCCTCCACTGGTCTGGCAGAACCACCATCCACTCAATGTATTTTCACATACAGCGATAATATTATATTCATCAATTGTGAAGAACCAACAATTGGGGCATCACACTCTCCCCACCACAGAAGGTGAACCTCTAAATTTTTACTAAATGTCTTTATGCATAACTTTAATAAATTGGAACCATAAAAGTAATTGGCACTGCTCTGTATGGATCATTGGCATAGCCTAACCATGTGTGTGCAGTTGTGGGTACCAATGGTAGTGGCTGAATTGGGTTTGCTGCTACTGTGTTTAGTGTAGTCAATGTTTGGAATGTGGGTTGTCCAAGATATGGGTAAGTCATTCTTTGGGCAGGTTTTCTATCTCTGAGTGACCGTCTAATTGCTCCACATGATTCTTGTTGCTGTGACCCTCCCTCTTGGTCCTCAGTCATCTGCTCCTCTTGTGTGTCTCCACATTCTGGTTCCATACATTGTTCTGGTTCTGGATTCTCAGCAGGTAAGTAAGAGTCAGCTTGTATGCAAGTATCACTAGACATGTACTCTGGTTCTGTTGGTACTTGTTCCAAAGTCTCTCTTGTGTAAGTCCTTGGTGAATCATCTCCTTCCATGATGTAGGGTTCATTCAATCCTCGCTGAATCGGTATACTTTCTGATCCTTTTCTTCTAGATCTTGGGTCTTCTGGAATGCTCCTCCAACAGCAACCTTCATCCTCTTCCGAGCTAGATTCTCCATCTTCTCCTACTTCCTCTTTTTGTGTCACCTTTCTGTCCTTTTGTCCCCTTGTCTCAACACTCCCCTTTTGATGCACTTCCTGTCTCTTTGGGTCCAGGCTCTCCGGTGTTGGTAAGTCATTCACAAGCAGAAGGAGATTTTGATGCTGTGTTCTGATCTTGCTCTTATCATTTTCAGGATGCACTTTGTATACAAAGTTGTCACCTAATTGCTCCTTTACAACGTGAATGTTAGGCTCCCAATAAGAACGCAGCTTTCCTGGGCCACCTCTCTGGCTCAAATTCCTTACCAGGACACGATCTCCAGGTCTTAGGATGACACAGCTGGCTTTCTGATCATAATATTCCTTATTGCGAAGACTCATCTGTTTGCTGCTTTGTGCTGCAATCCTATAGGCTTCAGCCATCCGATCTGCCCAGCGTTCCGCATACCCATGTGGGGTGGTAAATCCATCTTCCTGCACTAGCCCAAACAATAAATCAATAGGGAGACGGGGATGACGACCATACATAAGGTAAAACGGTGAGTACCCCGTAGATTCATGTTTGGTGCAGTTGTAGGCATGGATCGCCTTCTGCAGATGTTCCCTCCAACTCTGTTTGTCCTTATCAGTCAGTGTCCGCAGCATCTGGAGCAAAGTTCTGTTTAGTCTCTCTACAGGATTACCTTGGGGGTGGTATGGTGTTGTCCTGGAGCGACCAACTCCACAGAGCTTCTGTAGGTTGTGAAAGAGGGAATTTTCGAACTCACGCCCCTGATCATGATGTAGTTTTGCAGGGAATCCGAAACGAGGTATGAAGTCATTGAATATTTTCTCAGCCGCGGTCTTCCCAGATTTGTTCTTGGTAGGATAGGCCTGGGCAAATCTGGTGAAGTGGTCAATCACCATCAAGATGTATTCATAACCCCCGCGACTGGCCTCGAGGTGCAAGTAATCAATACATACTAACTCAAGGGGTGCGCTTGATGCTATTCCTCCCATTGGTGCACGCACATGCATTACTGGCTGTTTCTGCGTTACGCATGGACACTGGCGAGTCACATATTCTTCCACACTCCTCCTCATTCCAGGCCAGTAGAATCTCTCCCGAGTTAGCTGTAACACCTTCTCTGACCCAACATGACTCATATGGTTATGAAGCTGCTGAAGAACCATCTGACGATACTTTGCGGGCAACACCAGTTGTCGTCTTTGTTTAGTTATCCTATACAAGATGCTGTTTTCTAGAACCAACCGTTGCCACTCTCTTAACAGCTTCCTTGTGTCGCTAGCAGCAGTGCACCGAACATGAGGGGTCACCATCTTACCAGCTTCCTTCAGCTCGAAAACTGGGCCAATCACCATGTCCTCCCGCTGGGCTCTACTTAATTCATCAGTACTGATGGTCGGTGAAATCTGGTTATGCAGTGTAACCACGTCAGGCGCCTTCAAATTTAGAGCTGCCACCCAGGCTACATCTCTATTCATGGACATCCTGTTGCCCTCCCAAGTTGCTTGGATAGCATTTTGTGACAGGTTCTCTGTGCACTCACTGATGTATTGGTCCATGTCCAAGGGACAACGTGACAGCAAGTCTGCATCGTTGTTGCTCTTGCCCGGTCTGTATTTGATCTCAAATCGAAAATCTGCGAGCTCCCCCACCCAACGATAACCAGCTGCATTTAACTTCGCAGAACTCATCACATAAGTGAGAGGGTTATTGTCAGTATAGATGGTAAAATACGGGGCATAGAAGAGGTAATCGCAGAACTTTTCGCACACCGCCCACTTAAGTGCAAGAAACTCCAGCTTGCCTGAATGGAGCCTGTAATTTTTCTCAGCAGGGGACAATGTTCTTGAGCCATATGCAATGACCCGTAATTTTCCTTCTTGCCTCTGGTAAAGTACTGCCCCCAGTCCTTGCTCAGACGCATCTGTGTGTAATATAAATGGGGTGTCAAAGTCAGGGTATGCGAGCACAGGCGGGCTGGTAAGCATGTCAATGAGTGTGTCCAAGCTCTGCTGGTGCTTGTCTTCCCACACAACCGGATGTCGAGATGGCATCTGTGGACTTCTCTTCCTTTCCTTCTTACGTCCTATTTGTGATGGAGTTTCTGATGTGCTAGCTTGAAGCAGCTCATAAATGGGTTTCGCCAACCTAGCAAAATCTTGAATGTAGCTTCTATAATAGCTCAGGAAGCCTACAAGGCGGCGGACTTCTCCAACGTTTTGAGGTGTTTTGTCACGGAGAACCCTCACAGCCTCCAGATCTTTTGGGTCAACTCTTACTCCATATGAAGACACAAGACGACCCAGGTACCGGACCTCTTGCTTAAACAACTCACACTTAGCTGGACGTAGCTTGACACCATGCTGCCGAAGAGCTCTGAACACAACTCGCAACTTCTCCACATGTTCTTCAAAGGATTTGGCAAAACACAGCACATCATCCAGGTAGGGCAGACAACACTCATCGCGGATGGAATCTAACATCTCTTCCATACTCCGCTGAAAAGCGGCTGGGGCATTTGATAGACCAAAGGGTATCCTTACCCATTCAAATAGGCCCCAAGGGGTCACAAATGCAGTCAAGTGCCTTGACCCTTCAGCCATAAATCCCTGGTGGTAAGCCTTACCCTGGTCGAGTATGGAGAACCAACGGTAACCACCCAAGGTGTTCATGAGATCCTGGATTCGTGGCAGAGGATGGCGATCAGGTATGGTTTTCTTGTTAAGCTGGCGATAGTCAATACACAATCGTAATGTACCATCTTTTTTCCGGACACACACTACTGGGGCAGCATAGGGTGATCGGGATTTTACGATCCAACCCTTGGCAAGCAAGTCCTGAACATACTCTTTTACTTCCTTCAAGAGTGGCTTGGGTATAGATGTGTAGGCCTTTTGCACAGGGATATCATCCTTCACACTCAGGGTCATTTGTAGACTGGGGATGTTCCCAATGTCGTTTTCATCACGGGCAAACACAGCAGACTCTTCATAAAGTAGTTGTTTCACAACTGCTTGACTGCTTGCCTTCAAATGACTCAAATCTACGGGAGGATGCCACAGTGTGCCACTGTCATCCGGCTGCACTGGCTGAGATGACACCATTTCCAGTGAGCTGCTTGGTTCAATTTGATCAGTCTGGACAATCTTGCTAATGGTTGCTATTTCCCCAAGTATAGCTCTTTTTGGAATGGTCACGTCATGCTTAGTATGGTTTCCAACTGGAACTTTTATATATGACTGCCCTCCTTTGTGAATCTCAATCAGTCCTTCTCCAAGGTCAAGAAGTCCTACAGGTGAGATCTCATTACTTGGTTCGAACAGAACTGTAGGTTCGGAAGTGTTGAAGTTATAAGGCACCCTACATTTCACATTAGCAACCTGGCCAGAACGAATAGTGAAACTTTGCGGTCCTACCCTCACCCGAGCTGTGTCTGCACATACTTTGTCTGCACGGATGAAGCCAACTGACACCTCAACAGGGTCATCTTGGGTATTTCCAAAGTTACTCATAAGAGAATGCAAGGTGGTAAGAATATCTGCACTATCTTTTGGCCCTGTAATTAACTCTGAGATCACATTAAACCCCAAAAGAGGCCTCTCCAACTGCAGCTGACTGACCAGAAAGGGCACTTGGATGGAGTAACGAGTCCCGTCATGTCCAGGTAAGCTTACTGTTGCTTCAACCCACCCACTGAATGGAATTACATCCCCACTGATGGCGAATACCTCCAAACCAGCACTGGGTCCCACTATTTCAGATAAGGGACGAACATCATATGTTGGTAGGTACTTTTCCCTCCAGTTCTGATCGATAATGCTAACCTGTGCTCCAGTGTCAAGAAGCATGCTCATTTTATGGCCTCCAATTTCCCCTTCCAGAAGACACTTCTTCCAGACAAACTGAACAATCTTTTCTTCTGAGTTCTGAGGCTGCCTTGTGTATGGTTTCCTTGCAGTGCTGCTTCTGTGATCCCACGAACCTACATTGACTGTATAGTTACGGCAGGGTGACCCTGGTTTGGTGACTGCAGTCTGTGGTGTGTTCTTTGACCTGGTGCCAGGCGCTGACCTGTTTTGTCTGCTCAGGCATCCAACAGCCCTGTGACCCTCTTCGCCACACAAGAAACAGTGATTGCATGTCTCTACTTTCCCTTGCTTAATACAGTTGGGACAACCTAGTCTTCTCCTCTTTTCAGGTGCTTTAGCTGTGCATTGACACTTCTGTTCTGTCATTTTGGTCTGCTGCAGTGAATTGACAACATCCGTCAGCGCTTCCACTTGGGTTATTAGTTTGCGAATCTCTTTATTAGTATGTTCAGTAGTAACAGCTGCTGCCTTAATTTCTGGAGCTTCTTCAATCTGAGCACTACGAGCGTGAGTGACTTTATGTCGTGGCAGAGACTGCAGTCGACGCTGTCTTTCCTCTTCCTCACTTGTAACCTTTACAAGCTGTCTGAGAAGCATGTCATCGGTCACGTCTCCAGCAGCGACAAGTTGTTTAAACTCACGACGAATCTCACTGTACTTGGGCCCCAGACCCTGGCAAACCGTATGGAGAAACACTTCTTGAATGGTCTTGGCATCATACCTTATATCAGATGTGTTGTGCTTCGAAGCAAACTGAATATTTTGTTTAAGGCCAATGACGCGATAAAGAAATTTTTGTGGGGTCTCATTTTCTCCTTGGCGTGCACACATCAAAGTTTGAAACAGCTCAGTGCTACTCTTATCACCCAAGTGAGACTGTAAAAGTCATCTTAACTCTTGTACTGTCAAATCCTCTTTTTCCATTAACATCTCCTTGAAATGACCAGGTTTAGTGATTTTCAGGACCCCTGTAATAATTTCACTCTCACTAAAATGTTCTTGTAGGCCCTCATCAATTTGTCGACATAAGCTGTTAAAGCTGATCTCAGACGTGGAGTCACCAATCTGACCTCCATGGACTTTAAACTCTCTCCGTGAGCTATATGCGAGTTCTCTCCTGAACACTTGGTCATCGGTATTGGACGGAGAAGGGTAAGTCTGAAAAGGGGGTTGGAAAGAGCTGGGCTGTGGGGGTATAGCATAAGGACTCTTAGCTTGAATCTTTCGGCCAAGCTCTTCGTACATCTTCAACATCTGCTGGTATTCAGTGTCCCCAGTGTATGTGTATGTGTGGGTGTGGCTAGTATTTGTGTTTGTGTCAGGTGTTATGTGATCAGAATAAACCTGAGCTTGAGCTGTACTTGTGCCATGTGTTGTGTCTTTTTGTGCTGCTATGTGCTGGGGCTGAGTAATTTGTGTAATTTTGTCTCTCAGATCAAGTAATACAGCCATCCCCTCATCTTCCCTTCTCAACAGGCTTTTACTACACAAAAACCCACTAACAAAATCAAAACAACCCTCTTCATCCCCCAGTTCTACTTGTGATTCTTCCCTCTCGTCAATGTGTTCAATGTTTTTAGCGATAAAGAAGAGTTCATCAGCAGACAGTTCACAGAGTGCTTTCCTGATTTCTCTCACCAGGCTTCTTCTCTCGTTTGTCATCGTACTGACCTCCATACCACTGTTAACAACAGTCAAACAACAGCAGGGATTCCATTCAGGAAATCACAGCAAGCTGGTCTTGGTCTTCGGATTCTTTTGGATAAGCTCCACTCCTCCAGTAGGTGGCGCCATCCCGGATGAGCCCCCAAGAACTGTAACGGGTACAGGATCTCTGTATCAGCTGACAGTTAAACGTTCCCAGCAATCTGTGGAATGGTGGAAGAAACACAGGACGACAATGTGCATGTGATCAGCTCCGGTCTTGCTGGATTATGACGAGCAACGCAGCAGACCCGTTGCAACACACTGCACTCACATAGCGCCCTCCACTGGTCTGGCAGAACCACCATCCACTCAATGTATTTTCACATACAGCGATAATATTATATTCATCAATTGTGAAGAACCAACAATTGGGGCATCACACACGTGCATACAGTTTACCATTACGACATCGTTCATGAATAAACATGACGTCTGAACACGGACAAACGGTGCGTGTTGACGCGTTTCGTTTTAAGGCTTTTGAACGCGATCGCTTGCCGTAGTGTTTACCACTGACTTCGCGGGCGCTCATGTCATTGTCACTCAGGAGTCACGGCTCACGTCGCGAGACAGTCTCGCAGTATAACGCAGTAACGCAGCCTGCTTACGGGGAAGTAACAGTAATCTAATTACTGTTTTTGCAATTGTAATCCCTTACTTTACTCATTACTTGAAAAAAGTAATCGGATTACAGTAACGCGTTACTTCTAACGCGTTACTGCCCATAAAACACATAAATATTTTTTATATACATTGTCAGAAAAGTAAACAAAACAATGAAAGCATCATCGCAATTGCCAAGTCCATCTCATCTGGCATGTTATTAGAATTATTGATAATGTTTTATAACTCATCTCTGTTTATATGACTTATTAGTTACAGTGTCTGTTTTCATAGACGTTAAATGTAGGTTTTAAATCATAGTTTCAGCACTAGATGATTTATGTCAGTTTTGTTTGTTGTGTTGTTGTGGCTTCGACAACCTGATAATCTTAAATTACATGATCACGGTCACTATATTTTTCAACATGTGATTAGCCTTAGTACTTAGTTCAGAGTCTGAAATATTGATTATTCCTCTCTCATCATGATTGTAAGAAATGAAACTTGTGTGTTTTTAGCAGAACTGCCAGAAAGCATCTGGAAGGAGAGGACAGAGAGAGCGCCAGTGATCCAGAACCTGCAGAATGAAACATCAAGAGACTGAAGAACAAAGAGAATGGTGTTTATTCTTGATTCCTCATTCATTCTTCATGATGAAGAACATGCTGATGCTCACCAGACTTATATTGTTTCATGACCAAACTAGTGATTTATAACACAAATCATCTTCATGACATTAAAATAGATCATAATCGTGCACAGCCGTTGTCCACCAGATTTGATGAGATTAAAATGACTATTGAACTCATCAGTGATCTTGACTTTGAGCTTCACTTTTCATTTCACGTTTGTCTCTCATTTAAAATCTCACTTGATTTAATGTTTCTTTTAGACCTGATGGATGCGAACGAGAAAGGAAAAATGTGTGTAAATGTAAATCAAGTCTGAAGATTCACATGAGGATCCGCAACGGAGAGAAATTTTACACATGTGATCAATACGGGAAGAGTTTCACTCAGGCCTTCGTTCTGAAATCTCTTCTGCCTTCTCATTCAGAAGAAGAGCACCAGAAAAATTACACTGGAAAACACTTTCATGTTCAGGAGCTGAAGAAGAGGCCGTAACACTTTCAACACAGACATGAATCTGATATTAATTTGAACTCATTCATTGTTTTTCAGAGATCTGTCTCATTAGTTTTAAATTTGATTATTTTTTGTACTTCAAGTTATGATGTATTAAACTCATTATAATTTTGTCAACAGCTTGTTGTTTTTGTCCAATTGTATTGTCTGCTGATTCTTCTTGCTTCAGGAATAATTCAATAATTTTCAGTTCTGAAAGCCAAGTATTACGTTTGCTTCAGCGGCTTCCCAGTAAACACAGACCATTCCCCTAACAACGGTATTTGGTTCCTGTTTGGTTATTGTTTTGGGAACTAAATCATAATGTTCTAGGAATGCTCTTTTTATTTTTTTGCAGCAATAAAATAATGTTCCCAAAACGTTGCAGGATAGTTATTTTTAACAACATAGGCATTTTTAATATTAACATAGAAATAGTTACCAAATATAGAACGTTACCCAATGGTTATTGTTTATATAAATATGTAAACTAACTTTCCAATTAAAACGCTGCAGATGGTTTTGTATAATGACCTGTACTGAGCTCTGAAACTAGTTTATGCAGCATTTAATAAAATTTAGCAATTAGTTAAATCCAAGCGCATTACATTGTGAATGTGAAAAGCACAGAAATCATAAATTCTTGGGTTTGTTTATATCTTCATTTACTGCGCCGCTGCTTTGCACACACTTCTCCAACACGTGTTGTTGTACACAGTGCAGTGTTTCCAGGATCTACGTCAGAACGCTGCCTCGTTATTGGCCAGTTCTGTGTCAGGATCACACGATCACACTAAAAAATATTATAGTCGCTTCATAAACCGCAGTCTGTAAGTTTCGCCTCTTTGTCACCATCTCAGTTTGAAATCTGCTATTGCAGTTATATGTGGAATTATCTTTACATGCGTTGTGCATCAGCACGGCTTCTCAGCACAGATGAATAATGTCTTGAGGTGTATGTGTGGGCTGTCAGTCAATGCACCAGTGTGGATATTCACTGTACTTCAGAAATACAGATACGACCTTCAGGAATTATTTCCAAAACAAGAAGGAAAATGTCATCTGAACAAGTAACATGTTGCCACTTTTGTTCTGATCAACGGGTGATTAAATCTTATGATCACAAAGTTAGCTCAGATCACGTCAAACCGTGTAAATTATTGTTATACTTTGTTCTCAAATTGTTAATGTTATCAACACTACGTGACTATATTAGCCTGGGAAAACCCAGACTACTTCCGGCGAATTTCAATTCTCTCTTCAGGATAGTCTGGAGAAGAGCCCATTCAAACTCATTACTGTGCCGCTGAAATCGCGGCACCAATCAGAAACGTTGGGGGAGGGATTTACATGATGACGACAGCGCAGCGACGCAGAAGGAGTTCTCATGCAGTGAAAAATACATTGCGGAGCAGAGAGGTGACTGACAACACGCTGGCAGACAGGACAGAGCAGGCTACTTTTCGGTTACGTTTGATATTAAACATATTAAACAAAGTCTCAGCTTTCAAATTTGGTAATTTTTTAAAAGAAATTTAAACAATAAATACCGTTTTGTTGCTCTTTAATGTGCCGTGACAGATCGCTGTAGAGCATCAGTTAAAGCTGTTCTTGTGAACCGATCATCTCTTCCTTCTAGTTAATTTATAGCCTCAAATAAACATGAACAAACATAAGAAGGAATGTTGTTTTAACCACGGAAAGGCGTCAGTACACTCCGTTTTTCAAGTTCAAATCCTCCTATGTTAATCTACTCTCCTGACTGCTTTGTCGGACAAAATGGCGGATGGCGAAGTATGATTGGTCAGATCACCTGTCAATCAAGCTGAGCTACGTCGGTTGGTGACGCCCCTTTGGAAATGATTCGTCTACATAGCTTCCCCAGACCCTTCACTCAGTTTCAACTGAGAAGGGTCTGGTTTTTTAACCAGGCTATGACTATATGTATTTAAGGCTATAAATGATCGGCCACCTGCAGCATCCTCACACGCAGAATAGCCTACTAGCCGGGACTCCTTCTTTATGTATACAGACTTGACGTAATGACGCAGAGACGATACGCGGCAAACTTGTATTTCTCGTGGAAACCTACCAGTACCACTCACATTAGAACCCATTAAAAGCTTACCGCTGTGAATCAGGCTACGGTAAGGAGATGAAAATGTTGAAGAGGTGGGTCTAAAAGACAATTTTCACCTGAGATTCAGACCCAGACAACAACCTAGTGCTACCAGATGTGGGCCGGATCACTCACTCACACACCTTTTCAGTGTTTTCAAGGATGCGGAGTGGGTGGGCCGTGTCATCCACGTCAGTAGGGTGATACTGCGAACACAGAGACAAACCTCGGTTGGTATGAGGGTTGCCTTGAGCCAGGCTGAGGAAGCTGTAAGTTTCATTGTGACACAAAGAGTAGTTTGCTTACCACCAATGTTTTAAATGTAATAAAACAGAGCAGAGACGATACGCGGCAAACTTGTATTTCTCGTGGAAACCTACCAGTACCACTCACATTAGAACCCATTAAAAGCTTACCGCTGTGAATCAGGCTACGGTAAGGAGATGAAAATGTTGAAGAGGTGGGTCTAAAAGACAATTTTCACCTGAGATTCAGACCCAGACAACAACCTAGTGCTACCAGATGTGGGCCGGATCACTCACTCACACACCTTTTCAGTGTTTTCAAGGATGCGGAGTGGGTGGGCCGTGTCATCCACGTCAGTAGGGTGATACTGCGAACACAGAGACAAACCTCGGTTGGTATGAGGGTTGCCTTGAGCCAGGCTGAGGAAGCTGTAAGTTTCATTGTGACACAAAGAGTAGTTTGCTTACCACCAATGTTTTAAATGTAATAACTTGTTGGACTTTTTTTTTCATAGATATTGCACCAGTACTACCAGACAATCAGGCCCCACAGTGTTCAGGAAGAGAAAGGCTGCAACCGTGTTTTCTTTCTTGTTCTGGTGATGCGGTCCACAGTGTCTCCCAGGACATGAACCATCTCCATTCGATGCGCATACCTACACAGATACATGTGCACATATCTGAGTGTATACACTCAGTTACATCTTGTCAATCACAGTCATTTCACGATTAACATTTCCAACAGGTATAGACTGGGCATGTCAACCAGCCAGAGTGTGCGTAGGGCGGTTGGGGTGGACGCCAAACTTTTATCAGCACACCAACTGGACTTAATCAAATGTATACTTGGCCCGTATCGCTGGTGCGGTCCTTGATGAGGACTTGATGGAGGCAGCCGAGCTCTTATCCTCTATGGCTGGGTATGTCTCTTCATTTATCAAGGACATAACACAAACTATTTGTACATTATATTACTATAAATGTTGTATTCCTCACTTATACAGGACTTGTTCGGACAAGGGGACAGCAGCAGTTGCTGAAACCAGCACCCGGCGGTCTTTCTGACAGTTTTTGGAGGCGTTTCCTGTCTCACTGCAGGGCCAGCCTCCATCTAAGAGGCAGGGCAGTGAATCTGGCTTTTCTGGAGACAGAGCGTTCTATGATAAGTGGCAGCTTTCAAAATATGCTCCAAGGAAAGACTATCTTCTCAGCAATTCTCCAAATCTATCAATACAGCATTGGCACCCATTAATTCTACATTGATTCACTGTGACAAATGACTTGCATGAATAAAGTCTTGACCACTATTTCAAGGACAATTAGGAAGAAAACAAATAAAAAGCTTTTATGTAACTCTCTGGGCGTGGGCCTGGTTCCTCCAGACCTCCTCCGCTTGAAGCTTTAGAGCTGCGGCTTCCTGCTCCAGGTCGAGGTTGCTCCTTTCACTGAGCTGTGCCTGGGCGACGAGATTGTGAGCTAGGCTCCCGATGATCCTGGCGAATTCTTTGTGGGTGTAGCTCTGGATCGGGTCGTGTGTCATCAGCTTGTCCAGGTTGGCATCCAGCTGCTCTTGGTCAGGTGCTGCAGGTCACTGGCGTCCTTGCTTAGAACGGTGTTCGTCATCGCTTCCAGCCATGTCGCTAGGTGATCCCAGGGGATTGCGGGACTGGATGAACGGGACATACTGGCTCACTGTAGGCGAGAGAAATGCAGCACACTCACACAGAGACCAATGCAAGTTCGTTCTAAGGCTAACGAGCTATGTTTATACGGGCTATGCCGTCTATGAGAATTTGGGCTAACTAATGCAAACAGTTAGACAGTTAGGCGGTGCCAATTAACTTGGGTCAACGAAGGACCTGAAATAGAGATTCTGACAGGCAGTAGCCTAGCGGGTCACGGCTGCTGACACCGGCTGCTTTGTTGTCACTCTATGGTTTAGCTTCCTTGGTGGCTTTAACAGGTTACTGTCTCTAACTGAAATAAAAGAAACAAATCACAACAGAACAAAAGGATAGAAAACGTCAAGGTAAAACAAAACACTAGTGATGACCAGGTCTGAAATTAAATAACACAGAATAGTAACACAGTACGTGTTAGGGAGAATAAGGAGGCCTAAACCTGCTACCTCTCGTAAGAGTTTCTGATAGGGTCAACAGCGCGTGGGGCTATTGGGGTAGGAAACCTAGGAAGAGGGTGTGGCTTAGAGAGGAAAAGTGGGCCAAACACCTAAAATATACCCGGGGGAATATCTAATATTCTGTGGCTTATAATAAGTGAATGGGTTTTATCAATTTTAGTGTTCTATTTGCAGCGCGTTTCTGTATTTGTTTGTGTTGTGAACTTTTGCAGCGCGTTTCTGTATTTGGTTGTGTTGTGAGTATTTGGAGCACACATGTGTTGTGAAACTGATGAAGATGTTTTCTTAATTTGCAGGTGTTTTTCTATTTGCATGTGTTTTCTTCAGTTGCAGCGCGTGTGTGTGTGTGTGTGTATCTTGTGTGTGTGTGTGTGTGTGTGTGTGTGTGTGCGCACGTGTGTGTATGGTTGATGTACGTGATTATCTGTATGTGTGCATATCTCTTTTACACAATTATTTTTGTTTTGAAATAAGTTTTCACTGGTTTGAGTTTGGTTTTTTGAGTTGGCATGCATAATATAGGATACAGAGATTGACAGTGTAGTAGCTACAGTACATACAGTAGCTAACTACAATGTATGTAGTTAGTTTAACTTCAAACTACTTTATTGGCAAATGTTTTATAATAACCTAATGCACAAAAATAAACAAGAACTATTACAGAGGCATGATTAAAATAATAAATATATAAGGTGCCATTAATGTTTACAGTAATTTTGTAATTTACACAGTGAAGTGCAACAGAATGTGGAAAACTTTTAAAATACTACACAGATATATTACACAAAATATAGCCTACTCTGTAACTCCTTATAAGTTTACCTTAGATGAGGCACAGTTAAAACTATGGATATGCGCTCTACTACTTTTTGCTGCTTTCATTATTACTTTGACATTTTACTTTGAGTTGTTTTAATACTCTATAATTTTATTAAAGTATTATTTCAAATTTGCGCATGCGTTTTTAAGACGCGTGACGTCACCACTTAAAGCAAATACGACGCATGCACTGTCAGCGCGATATGGCGCATGCGTTTTAAAGACCGCATTGTTTTCAACCGCATTTCCGGTTTACCGTGGCGTCGACGTCATTACTGTGCCACTAACCAATGAGAAGCTAGGTGTGGCCCCGCCTCGATCGACGTCATCACTTTGCCCCTAACCAATGAGAAGTGTTATGGGCAGCCCCACCCCAATCTGCAGGCTGCAGCCAGGGCTGCGTTCAGCCCCGACAAAACGTTGCACAACGTTTTTTAAACAGAAACGGTGATGCGTTGAACTCACTGTTCTGATAACGCAAGAGTTGCAACTATGGCAGCTGAGAAGGCCATTCTTTGGGAAGAATTTTCGGAGCCTGATGAAGTCGGTATAAATATGTGTTTAATACTACAAAATATGCCCGGTGTTACAGTTACTGCACTTGCCGCCCAGAACAAAAGAGAACATCCCAATCAAGTGAAGAGATTTGTGGAAACTGAAATGGAAGCACACATCTAACCTAATTCAGACTAAAACACATCTATTTAGCCTCACATACTGACTTTATTTGTAGTTCATACTGTTTTAATACCCTTTATTTTGTTTATCATTTTTAGGAAAAGCACTTAATTACCATTGTTTATTTCTATACCAAATGTCATACACTTGAAATGAAGCTAAAAATATAAACAACTACATCATTATATTGATATCCTATATTTTTACAATAAAACTTACGACAAACATGTCTTCTAATATCTTCAGTTGTTGCGTACACCGAGCTGCATCGAACACATTTGTAAATTACTTTCCTTGAACCCATTGTGCGAGTTCACTTTAATAGAGCTGGTAAGTCCCGCCCATCCGTAAAACCCCAAGTGGACCTCTAGGTTGAAAAATCGTCAATGCAAGTGAATGGGAGAAAATAAATATTTTCTGGTCCCGTTTGAATTGTGCCATGAATGTGAACATATGTTGTCTGTGAATTTTTTATATAACTTTTCATGTTACGAGTTTGACAGTATATTGTATGATTCTTCGGCTAGCAGTTGTGGAAAAGACATAACGAGAAAGACTACATGTCGCCTATGTGACGTCACCCCATAAAGTTGACTTACCCGTGGTTTTCGCCAACCTCAACGATTTTGTCCTCTCCCTGAAAGAAGGCGGTGAAGTGCACCAAAGACACAGACATGTTTAGCGAGATCCGTGAGCTAGTGTCCGTGTGCTAGTGGTGTTGACGTTTCAAACGCGTCGAAAGCAGCGAAGAGTTGTAGTCCACAAAGTGCTTTCACACAAAGTCTAACCGTATCAAACTTCTACCCGCTTGTAGAAGTTTGTAGCATTCTTTGTAGCAAAGAATGCTACAAAATTGTAGCATTCTTTACACAAAATGTTATATAAAAAATTCACAGACAACATATGTTCACATTCATGGCAAAATTCAAATGGGACTAGAAAATAATTATTTTCTCCCATTCACTTGCATTGACGATTTTTCAACCTAGAGGTCCAGGGGGATTAGCGGAAGGGGCGGGACTTACCAGCTCTATACCGCGTGCTTTATATACATGTTGCTGCTGATTGGACTGCAGTTCTGACACACCCACCAAACAAGAGAAAACGTATCTCAAACCCCGTTGCACACCGGTGCACGTCGTTTCCAGGAAACATGACGTTCAACCCGGAAACCGTAGCAAAACGTTGCGCACCGTTTTGAACTTGAACATGCCCCAGGTGTACTTGGTGAAGTCTGCATCCTCCGAAGGCCGTATTTGAAGGCCGATTGGCCGCGTTTAAAGGCCGATTGCATCACAGCAGCGCGATGAAGGCTGTCCCAATTCAAACACTGCACGCTTGGAAGGCCGATTGCGTCACCGCTGCCCGACGAAGGCTGCCCCAGTTTCGAATGTCATTCAAATGCGACGCCAAATGCGCACTTCGTTTCTCGGACCAATATTTCAAAAAATTATTACATTAAGAAGCATTTACTAGACAAGCAAAAGTTATTGTATTGTTTTGGGAATAAAATAACTCAATTAAGTGAGTTTTTGCTTTAAAGAAGTCAAGTCAAGTCATCCTCATTTATATAGCGCTTTTAACAATGTAGATTGTTTCAAAGCAGCTTTACAGAGATAGACATATAATTTATGGTAACAGAGATTGTTTTGTATAATAGCAAAAAGCAAAATAATTATTTTAATAAGCAAAATAATCTGCCAAATGGGGCAAGTAAAATAATCTTGTTTTCTGTTTGATTTAAGATTATTTTGCTTAACCCATTAGCAGATTATTTTGTTTTAAGCAAAAACTCACCTAATTTTTAATTTATTTTCCCCCAAAACAAGAAGTGTTTTACTTGTCAAGTAGGCTAAATGCTTCTTGATTTAAGAATTTTTAGATGTTTGAACTAGAACCAAGACAGAATATTAAGTAAGAAAAGCATTTTTGCTGTGAATTTCAAGTAGGAGGGTATATTCAAGTAAATAAAACAGCAGCACAAATCCAGCTGAAATGTGTTAGATAAAAATACCTGAAAAACATTGCAGTGTCTGCAATACATCGTTTAATTTACCCAAAATAGCTAGCAAAACAAGTGTTACAGCCCAGGGGTGTTTCTTAAAAACCTGAACTTAAACGAAAAAACTGCAGCTTCATTTATCAGGTGGTCTGAGGCAAAACCTGTTGTAATTCTGTGTTTTGTTTCAGGGACCGAGGAGCAGACGACTGAATTTATTAAATTGCGGGCCGAAAATGATCATTTATTTACAGGGGCCAAAAACTCGGCCACTGTGGCTTGGAGGGAAAAGTCATAAAGTCATTAAAGTCATTGACCATTTGTAATATTTCCACTAGCTGCCTCTTGTATACAAAAATTAGCCCTCACCCTATACAAAGCTCACAGCAATGAGACAACAACTAGATAAGGCAAAAGTCTTTCACTTAGTAGTTTTTTGTAGGTTTTTTTTTTTTTTGTCTACAAACGTTTTAAGCATCCAGGGATATCATTTCTGGAGTATTTTGTATGCATGTACTGCTGTGTGATTTTCTAATGTTAAGATTGCACCCCTGTGTTAATATTTTTCTTAAGTCTTTCCTTTTTCTCCTTTTTTTAGGAGAATTCTGGAGAAAATGGACCTGCTGGGGAAGGTCACTCCCTTGCAGGCCAAAAGAAAATGGGACAACTTAAAACAAAAAAATACAAAGAAAGCAAGTTAATTGACACATCTTTGCTGAAATGTATTGTGGTGTTCTTGTTGTTAACAACAGGTATGGTGTATTTGCTCTGCCTTAGGATTGCAAGTGTCCTGGGACAGGTGAGAGGGTGAGCGGGAAATCTACTGCTGAACTTGGCCGTGGTTTGTCCTCATGGATGAGGTTTTGGGACAGAGGCCTTCCAACAACCCCCCTGTCCTAATTGCCTCCATCCCTAAGGACAAATCAGGGCCAAGTTCAGCAGTGGCTGACCGAGATGAGGAGCCAGCCCCACCAGCCCCACCAGCCCCAGCCAACAGAAAAAGAGGCCGTGACGAGCTCATTGAGCTAATGAAGGAGGACATGAGGTTTCAAAGGGAAACAGAAGAGAGGTGAGCACAAGAGAGCAGGGAGAGAATGGACAGACTGTTTTCTCTCCTTGAGAGAATGATCGAGAAACAATAATATAATTTACATTTGGTTATTAAAGCAATTTTTGTATGTATGTTTTTTGTCACTTATTAGTAAATGAAACAAAGTAATTTCTGTACACTGTTTGTGTCATGTAAGTTAAAACTGATATATGGAATTTAAGTTATTTGTAAATGAAGCAAGGCCATTTTTGTACATTATTTTTGTAATACGAGTTTACATTTGGAAATAAAACACAAGTAATTGGTCTGGACATTGTTGACTTTTTAAATGGAAGTCATTTGTAAACTGTACATTCTTCTATACATGTTTTTTTTTTTTTTACCATGTAAAATGAAAATGATTTCAAGTACTTTTTACAAATATTCACAACAACAGGAAAACAATTCAAATCAACGGTACATAAAACAGATTGGAAAAACGAAGAAAAACAAATGTATGTACGCTTTCAGCTGAGCAGGGAGACCCTGGTGGAGCCGCTGGACCGGGATGGGCTCCACAATAGAGACCCTGGTAAGGCCTCCTGCTGGTGGGACATCATCTGGGACGCTCTCCAGAGTGTTGTCTACCAACAGGTTTGCAGGGCTGACTCAATCAACAGCTGCCATGTACCTGAGATATTTTCAGAAAGTGGGAAGCGTAAAAGAAATACTCACATCCTCAAATCAAACCTTACAATTCTCTTACTTGCCTGTTACAAATAGTCGTGGTCAATGGGAACCTCCTCCAGGGCCTCTTCTGCAGACAGCTGGTCTCGCCACAGAGCACCACTGACTGTCTCCAAAACATGCTCCCCCTCATCCTCTGCATCCTCCTCCTCGTGCTCATCCTCTGCATCATTACATTTTTTTAAAAATAAAGAAAAATAAAAAATAGGGGGGACCTAGGATAATAACAGCACTAAACACTAGACAAGAGAGTCCATTACCACACTCTGGGCTACAAGGAAACGCTGAACATTTGGACACCATGTTTCACTTCCTCAAATCTGCTTCACAGCTTTATCAGTGCTTTAACCTGTTCTGAGAACAGAGCTATTCTCTGAACGTGTTCAAATCATCCTGCAAAATCACCATCATCTGGAAATCACACTGAATGCTGCACTTGAAGTCCATTTCAGAGTCTTGCATATCTGAGCTTTCTCTATTCTCCTGAGTAACTCTCTCAGTTAAATGATCTATAAGAGATCATCTGAGGTTTTGCATATGTGATAGTCCTATTTCTCTTTATTTTGCAGATTTTAAACACACATAAACACTAACATTTTACATGAAGCGTTGGCTTTATCACATTTGCTGTCGATGAATAAATGATGTTACTGCCATGATGGTGTTGTTCCAGAATCTACCAGCAGAGGGTTGATGAGATTATTCAGTTAATTCCTGACCCAATCCCAGAGGAAAACAGTGAGGATCAGGCACTCTTTTAAAGGGGTCATATAATGGTACATACACTTTTACAAGTTGATTGCACTGAAATGTCTGTTGGCAGTGCCTGTACACAACCATCCTATCATGATTAAAATCCATCCAGTGGTTTTGTTTTAATCTCCTTATATGTTTGACTGTCACCTAGTGACCAACGTTACATAAAATAGATCAGGTCCCAGCCACAGAAACAAAACAGACAGTCAATGTGCGGATACAACAAATAGTCTTTATTGGGACAACAAGCACTAACTAGAAATAGTGTTACGTAGGGGAAGAGTTCACTAAAATTTTGTCTCTGAGGCCGTTTGGAAAGAGGCTAAGGTTCGGTGGCTTCACGACAGTTCGCTCCAGCGGTCCTCACTCCAAAAAGTCAAGCGGACACGTCCAGAAGGTCACGGCAGTCGTCCGACCCACAGGAAAACGTTACGGTACTCTCGGCGGCACACAGCAAACGCTGAGGGAGATTCCGGTGTAACCAAGGCAGTCTTCACAGCAACACTGGGCCCAGGGATCCAAGATGGATAATCCAGAGGCTAGAAGAGAGCACCACGAATGACCACCAACATCACAGATAGCAGGTCACACTTACACTGTAGTACGATAAAATATAATTACGGCCCTTCAGGCAGCATTAGAGAGCGTTGAGGGAGGTTCGAAGATAGCCACAGTCTTCAGGACAATGCCAGCCACTGGAACCATAAGACAGGTATTGCTGAAGCTAAGAGCAAACGACCACAATGAACATCAACACCACAGAAAATGGACACACATTCACAATGTGTGGTAATAAAATATATTTACGGCCCTTTAGGCAACATTAGAGAGCGTTGAGAAAATCCAGCTGCAGTATACCGGTGGTCAAACAGAGATGCCTGGGAACTTGGGCTTCGTGTGCAGAGCAGGGAAGTGCATAGAACACAAAATGGCAGCAGATCAGCAGCCACCAGGCAAGGCCCCTCTCTGTTCCAAAGAGCCAGTTTTTATCTCCTTCAAACTAGGCATGGCCAGCTGTTAGAGAATTAGTCACTAATTGCCATTATCAGCAGCAATGCAGAGGCAATAATAAAGTTACTCAAATCACAGGAAGTGTCGTCCAAATATGGGCAAAAAGGTGGAGCATGGTGACAAGTTCTAATGAATTAATTAAGTCATATTAGCAGGGAGGAAGCACAGTCCAAATATGGGCAGAATAATAAAACAGGAAGCGGGTTGCCAGGTTTGTCCATGAATAGGTGTCTATAAAGAGTCAAGCAGGGCAGATTAAGAAATAGAAACCCACTACAAATTTGATGCAAATGCACAGTAAATAACCACTACAATTCAGAGTGCCAATATATTAATGCACACAGTAAACACCATCACACTGCACAAAAATAAGGCCCAAATGTCTCTGATCAAAAACAAACAAAATACTGAGTCAACCCGTGACATTTCCCCCCCACTTTTCTAGTGGTCGTCCCGACACTATCTATATATCCCCGTACCTGGTTGGGGGCTGACCCCTGGTGGATCTTTGTGACCGCCTTACTGCCCCACTTGTTGGACTCACAGGGAGGCTTGGCAGACAGGGTACGGTTTCAGGCTGTATTATATGTTCCGATTCACCCATCGGTTCTTCGGTCAACAGGCTTGGGGTCTGTGCCGTTGGGTCTACTCCACTAGCTGCAGTCAGCAGATCTCTCTCTGGGTTCGGTATGACTGAAGTGGTGGTGGGCATATAGCCAGTCAGCTGTTGCTGATGGGTGAGTGGAGTGACCATGGTCGGATACCAGGACATGGCCTGTGGTCGGCTTGTAGACGGTTCCTCTTCTGAGGGCTCCTCTCTTGGCATGTTAATGGGGCAACAGCGCAGGTTATTGCGGTGAATGGTCCTAGAGGGGCCTTCATGACCTTCTGGATGAATTACATAGACCGGTCGATCAGCTCGAGGTCGGGCTACCACCACCCAAACATCCGGACCCCAACGCGGTGCCAACTTGCCCTTTGCACGCCTGCGGAAATTCCTTGGGAGGACTCGTTCCCCTGGCAGAAGCGTATCCACTTTGGCCCGTCGGTCATACCTTTGCTGGTCCTTTTGTTGTTGCCTCTCGGCATTTGCCTTCACCACGTTGTAGGCTTGTGTCAGAGTTCTGTAGTGTTGCTTCACCCAATCCGACAAAGAATATCTTGGTATGGGAGGGGATGAGGTTACGACCCAGTCCACTGGGAGGCGTGCATGTCGACCGAAGACGATGAAATGAGGGGTCATACCAGTGGAACCATGGGTGGTGTTATTATAAGCCTGTAGTAATGCAGGGAGACTCTGTGGCCAGTGGTTCTGATCAGCTTCTGAAAGAGAACTAAGGAGAGACAGCAAAGTTTGATTAAACCTCTCGCACGCACCGTTACCTTGAGGATGGTAAGGGGTTGTTCGGGACTGTTTGCATCCATACAACTGGCACAGTTGTTCCATTACTGCTGACTGAAAGGCCCCCCCACGGTCAGAGAGGATCCTTTCTGGGCACCCCACAACCTGGATCACGGCACTGTACAGGGCTTTGGCTGTAGTGGTTGCTGACTGGTCCTTTGTGGGTACTGCAAAGGCATACTTAGAGAAGAGGTCAGTCATGACTAGAATATAAGGGAAAGGGTCCCCGGGTCTTCCCAGAGAGAGATAGTCTATTCCCAATACCTCAAAAGGGTAGGATGTGGAAATGGGTGCCAGGGGAGCTCTTACCTCAGGTCCAGGCTTCTGCCGGAGACAACGAGGACAGGTTGCCGTCCAAGTCTCCACGCTCTTCAGCATGCTGGGCCAATAGAACCGTCTCCTCAGAACTGACCAGACCTTCTCTGCTCCTTGATGGCCCAAGCTTTCATGATATTGTTGCCATAGCTCTCGTGCTTCCTGCTCCGGGATCAACACTTGCCAGTATATCTCACCAGTCCTTGGGTCGGTGCATCGGCGTTGCATTTGGTTGTCATGAATTACAATACGTTCCCACTCACGCAGGAGTCGCTTTACATATTGAGGAGCCCCTTTTTGTTCATGAGGTGGTGGAAGTTTGTTTACAGATTTCCAGGTCCACAGGAGCTGCAGCCCTGGGTCCTGAAACTGGCAATTGTACCACCGGTCCGGAGTCTGGGGAATGTCCTCCACAGGATGGACCGAATCAGCTGGTTCAGCCACCACCCTTACCACAGCTTCAACACACTCGCCTGGCAACCTGGAAAGGGCATCAGCGTTTTTATTAGTTCTACCAGGGCGAAACTTGATGGTATACCGATAGTTGGCCAGCTGGTTCACCCAACGTTGCTCCACAGCTCCCAGGTTGGCAGTGGCTAAGTGTACAAGCGGACTGTTGTCTGTAAAAACGTCAATGGTGGCCCCCCACAGATAATCCTTAAACTTCTCTGTTATGGCCCATTTCAGAGCCAAAAGTTCGAGTTTGAATGAGCTGTAATTTTGGTCGTTTCTTTCTGAGAGGTGCAAACTCCGACTGGCAAAAGCGATGACTCTTTCTTGTCCATCCTGTTCTTGGGCCAGTACTGCTCCCAAGCCCTCCAGGCTGGCATCAGTAAACAGTCTAAAGGGTAGGGAGAAATCAGCGTATGCAAGGACTGGGGCACATACCAAGGCTTTTTTTAGCCTGTCAAAGGAGTCCTGGCAAGTTTGAGTCCAATTCACCTGAATTTTTCCTTGGTGAGCAGTGGCCGTTCCCTTCAGCAAGGCATGAAGAGGGGCAGCAAGTTGGGAAAAGCCATGAATAAATCTTCTATAATACCCGGCAAAGCCCAGAAAGGAACGCACCTGTTTGATAGTTTGTGGGACAGGCCATTCCTCCACCACAGCGGTCTTCTGAGGATCAGTCGCTACTCCTTGGTTACTGATGACATGGCCCAGGTAGGTTACCTGTTGCTGAAACAACTTGCACTTCTTTGGTTGTAACTTCAGGCCATGATCATACAGCTTCCGAAACACCTGTTCCAAGTGGTGAAGATGGCTGTCAAAGTCAGGTGAGAACACGACCACATCATCCAAATAAATTAACAAAAAGTCATGCACCATGGACCCCAAGCACCGCTGCATAAGCCTCTGGAAGGTTGCTGGTGCGTTGCACAGGCCAAAAGGCATACGGTCAAACTCATAGAGACCCATTGGGGTAGTGAATGCGGTCTTCTGGCGGTCTTGGGGGTCCATTTCAACTTGCCAGTATCCACTAGCAAGGTCAAGTGTGGAATACCATTGGGCCCTCTTCAGCCCTGCGAGGGACTCTTCGATGCGAGGTAGTGGATATGCATCCTTGTGAGTAACTGCATTAAGCTTACGATAGTCCACACAGAACCTCCAACTGTCGTCTTTCTTTTTAACCAGGACTACCGGTGCTGCCCATGGACTGGAGCTTTCACGGACCACCCCACTGTCTAGCATGCCTTGTAGAAGGGTCCTCAGTTCCGGATAAAGAGTCGAGGGGACAGGACGGTAGCGCTCTCGACAGGGCGGAGCAGCACCCGTGGGTATCTGATGCTGCACTGCATTGGTTCTGCCAAAGTCATCATCATGCAAGGCGAACACGCTGTTCCACTTCTTTAAGAGCTGCAGAATGCGTTGGTGTTGATCTGAGTTCAGGCCATCTCCCTCGATAGCAAAGATAGGATCTGTAGGAGTAGAGAGTTCAGAAAGGTTAGTCACAGCTCGAATTGCCACTTCCACCGCTCCAGAGGAGTCAGGCTGGACCACTAACTCCCGTCCCACTTGGACATCACACTCGTCAGTCTGCGTCACCTTAGCCAATGGTCGGCGCAGTGGGACCTCTACGGGATAAGGATTTGGGTTGCACATCCTCATTGGCAGCTTACCTCCGCTTACCACCACTAGCGACCGTGCTACATACCACTCCCCATCTTGGTCCTCGAGGGGTTCTACTAATGCATTGTGGACTGCCTTGGGGGCTCCTTCCTGAAGTTGAGCCCATACCACCATCTCAGACTCAGGGGGGATAACCACTGGTGGCTGCCGAGGCAGTCGAGCAACCCCTTGAAAGGGAATGGCCGGCCCTTCAGCCGTCACCCTCTGGCAGACAGAGAAGGCTTGTTCCCAAACTTGACCTGCTACAGGCGACACAAGAGACTTGAAAGCTGACAACCCAGGGTGTTTGCCCTTGGCCAATTCATCCCAACAGTGTGCAATTACATTCATTCCCAGAATGGCATGGTCTGCTCCCATGCATCCATCTTCAACCACCACCATTCCCTTCTGTGGAACCTGGACACCCCCAACAGCAAAATCAACAACTGCATAGCCAACATACGGTATCTGTAATCCATTAACCGCTCGTAAGGTTAACCAGGGAGAGTCATGGGCACAATTCATGTTAATATCCCCAAAATGTCTTTTATAGAAGGCTTTACTCACCAGAGTGACTTGGGAGCCGGTATCAAGGACACAAGAGATAATTTTTCCATTAGCCTCCACCTCAACACGTGGACATTCTCCAACAAGCTGGGACTTGGTGGTCACTCCAGCAGAGTGAGCGACCGTCCCTGCCACACGCCCCTTGGTGGCAGGGGGCGCTAAAAACCCGAAGTTGGCCTGCGACGAGTTGGACAATACCTCTGGATGTGCCCCACTCCTCCACAGTCCCTGCATATAGGCCTCCCCTCAGCATCCCATTGGAAGGACCCCCTGCCTGGTGGCATCTGTTGAGGTCTTGGACGCACAGTTGAACTGATGGGCAGTTGGGGTGAGATGGCAAGCAAAGATGGAACAGTGGGCTGACTGGCCATTAGGGGGGTAGGTGATATCTGTTTGCGGAGTTCTTCAACAATGGAGGCACTCAAACCCTTCAGTTGCTCTGCCACTTCCTTGCGACATTCTGCCTGGAGTTCGCTTTTCATTTGGCTCAGATCAGGTGTGTCGCATTTTGGGGTGTGAACTGGTGAGGCCACTGCTGTAGGTGTGGCGGCCCATCTGACCCAGGCATGGTCTTCTCCATGTTGCTGCTCTTGCTGGAGAGCCACAGCCTCAGTACAGACAGCGGCAAACGTCAACTGTGGATTGCGACGCACTTGGCGATGGATCTCTTGCTGAATTGGGCCTGGTCTTAAGTTCAAAGTGAACTGATCTAACAGGTACTCGCCCTCTTCTTCTTGGGTTGGCTCACGTCCCTGCCAGTCAAAGTAGAGTTCCCGCAATTTTAAGATAAAGGATTCCACTCCCTCCTCCTGACCTTGCCTGCAGCTGAAGAACCTTGACCGTCGCTGGGCTCGACTTCCTCCATCACCATACTTCTTTTGTAGGGCATCCAGCAGTGCCTTAGTGTCAGCAGTTTCCTCCGCCTTGAATAACCGTGCCTGGCGCCTTGCCTCCCCATCCAGAGCGGCCAACAGAAAATCCACCCCTTGTTGTGTGGTTAACCCTTGGGCCCTTAGCATAGCTTCTATCTGAGACCTCCATGAGCTAAATTTTCCCCTTTCCCCACTATAACGGGGTATCCATGGCCCTCCCATAAACCATGGAACTAATAATTGGGCTGCTGCATGACTACCTCCACTAGCCACATTTCCTTCTGCCTCTTGGTTAGCTGCACTACCAGGAGGATCAGACATGTCTGTTGTGTTCCGCTGCTGGGACCCTGCCGACTACGCCAGAAAAGACTGTCACCTAGTGACCAACGTTACATAAAATAGATCAGGTCCCAGCCACAGAAACAAAACAGACAGTCAATGTGCGGATACAACAAATAGTCTTTATTGGGACAACAAGCACTAACTAGAAATAGTGTTACGTAGGGGAAGAGTTCACTAAAATTTTGTCTCTGAGGCCGTTTGGAAAGAGGCTAAGGTTCGGTGGCTTCACGACAGTTCGCTCCAGCGGTCCTCACTCCAAAAAGTCAAGCGGACACGTCCAGAAGGTCACGGCAGTCGTCCGACCCACAGGAAAACGTTACGGTACTCTCGGCGGCACACAGCAAACGCTGAGGGAGATTCCGGTGTAACCAAGGCAGTCTTCACAGCAACACTGGGCCCAGGGATCCAAGATGGATAATCCAGAGGCTAGAAGAGAGCACCACGAATGACCACCAACATCACAGATAGCAGGTCACACTTACACTGTAGTAAGATAAAATATAATTACGGCCCTTCAGGCAGCATTAGAGAGCGTTGAGGGAGGTTCGAAGATAGCCACAGTCTTCAGGACAATGCCAGCCACTGGAACCATAAGACAGGTATTGCTGAAGCTAAGAGCAAACGACCACAATGAACATCAACACCACAGAAAATGGACACACATTCACAATGTGTGGTAATAAAATATATTTACGGCCCTTTAGGCAACATTAGAGAGCGTTGAGAAAATCCAGCTGCAGTATACCGGTGGTCAAACAGAGATGCCTGGGAACTTGGGCTTCGTGTGCAGAGCAGGGAAGTGCATAGAACACAAAATGGCAGCAGATCAGCAGCCACCAGGCAAGGCCCCTCTCTGTTCCAAAGAGCCAGTTTTTATCTCCTTCAAACTAGGCATGGCCAGCTGTTAGAGAATTAGTCACTAATTGCCATTATCAGCAGCAATGCAGAGGCAATAATAAAGTTACTCAAATCACAGGAAGTGTCGTCCAAATATGGGCAAAAAGGTGGAGCATGGTGACAAGTTCTAATGAATTAATTAAGTCATATTAGCAGGGAGGAAGCACAGTCCAAATATGGGCAGAATAATAAAACAGGAAGCGGGTTGCCAGGTTTGTCCATGAATAGGTGTCTATAAAGAGTCAAGCAGGGCAGATTAAGAAATAGAAACCCACTACAAATTTGATGCAAATGCACAGTAAATAACCACTACAATTCAGAGTGCCAATATATTAATGCACACAGTAAACACCATCACACTGCACAAAAATAAGGCCCAAATGTCTCTGATCAAAAACAAACAAAATACTGAGTCAACCCGTGACATGACCATCTATGAAATCAAGCCGTTCGATATTGTGACATCATAAGATCGTACGCCCCTCCCGCGATTGTGATTGACAGCCGTGCTTCAACACAAGACCCGCCCTGAGCAAGCTGTGACAGCCGTCGTCATAGTAGTCCGCCATTGTTGATATGCTGGAGTAGAATGGCGTCTACGCGATTGTGGTGTTCAGTTCTTAGATGTAATAAGGAACACAGCAGTCATTTGGATGTTCCTAAATCTGAGCCGTTGAAGATGCAGTGGCTGAGTTTTGTTTTTGAAGGGATATGCCCAAAGGATTGACGCGGGGATTCCCTCACGGGGATTCCCCACGATCGTCCATGCTTTCATGTTTACACGAATCATTTCACACCAGACAGCTTTACAAACGAGAAAAAACGGATCGGTACCAACGTGTTACTGCTGAACCTCCAGAAGATGTGAGTGTAATGTTTTATTAACCTTTATATTAGTATTTATATTAATCTTTGCGAAATTTGCAAACCTTGCTGCAGGCTTCACGATGAATGCATCTAAGGTTTACACTCAGGGTACATTACAGCATGTTTTCTATGTACGACGTTCTCAATATAATTCATAATCCCACGTTTATAATGAACAACGCGTGGTTATTGTGTTACAAACGGTGTACGCACAGAACAGAGGGGCGGGGTGAGCAAAGCTCATTATCATTTAAAGACACATGCACTGAAACGGCGTGCTGAAAACAGAGCTGTTTTTGACCAGGTAAAATTAGTGTTTTCTTACAATACTAATGAGAATTTTTAATTAAAGTATATTACAAACTTTTAATTTAGACCCTAAAGAATCATATTAGCTTGTACAAAAATGGCATTATATGACCCCTTTAAAATAATTTTATGATGTTTATGACAAGGTCGGTGAGGATGGGAGAAATCTCACTTTTCTGTGCAAACTTTGCCCGCCGGCTTTCAAAAATAAAATCCGCACTTTAGTTACATCCACAGCAAACCTGAAATGGCACATTGAACTGAAGCACCTGGCTAGCCTTTCAAGGTATGTGAAAGCAAATAAAAAATCAAAAGATCCTCGACCCAAACCCCATTAACTGCGTACTGTTGCGGCTCCGTTGTCATCTCCCAGCCGCAGCTGGACAACCTGGTGGTGCAGTATATTGTCGGAGACCTGCAGCCTTTGAGTAAAGTGGAAAGCCCAGCTTTCATAAACTTAATTAAGGGGTTGCAGCCATCCAAAAAGGTGGCATCAAGAAAACAAGTAATACAAACTCAGTGAGTGTTAACCTTCCTTAACATAATGCCGAAAACCCGAAGTCTCTAGGTGGTCTGGTTGAGGAGTAGATAGAAGTACAAGATTGGTGCGCACAGACAGAACAGAAATCATGAGTTAACAATCGCAATTTTGTCCGGTGGAAAATTGCGCTTAAAAGTACAGACACTGTTAAACAAGAAATTTAAAGAAAACATATGTGAACTTAAGACTGAACTGTCTGAGATCGATACTGTGTGCACAACAGCAGATTGCTGGTCAGCTGTGAACAAGGCATTTATGGGCATCACTGTCCACTGGCTAAACAAAACTGATGTTTCTAAGAGATACTCTGCTGTACTGGCATGCCGACGGATTAAAGGAGCACATACACATGATGTGTTGGCAAAATTATTGTCAGATGTAAACAAAGAATTCAAAATCCACAATAAGGTTGCGTGTACAGTAACAGATAATGCTTCAAATTTTGTCAAGGAGTTCAACTGTTTTGGGATGGATGTTGTTTCTATTGATACTGAAATGCCAGAGACAGTGGTCCACTTTGATGAAACTGACAGTGAAGATGACAATGAACCAGAGTCCGCCTTTGCTGCCGCCAGTGAGAGCTCAGATGAAGATGACCAGATGGAGCCTGAGCCTCTCTCAGGTCTGGATCATCCGTCTCTCCCCCCTCATATAAGGTGCATGGCTCACACCTTGAATCTAGTGGCCAAAGATACGGAAAAGGTAACTGAAAAACGTTAAAAAACAATGTCGAAGGCTGTTTTTGCAAAAGCATCTGCTCTGTGGAACCTGGTTAAGCGAAGTACAAAGGCTTCTGATGCTGTGGAGGAAAAGCTTGGGATTGGCTTTGTTGTGCCAAATGACACAAGATGGAATTCAGTATTTCTTGCCATGGAGCGACTGTCTTGCATAGCAACACTAACTACCAAGGCAGAAATTAACGTGGCTGAGGTCACCCCTGAAAATGATGCCACTCCCCTACATGACGAGCTGATTTTGCACACTGTGAGTGATGAGTTTGGCTTTCGCCGATTCTCTCCAGAGGAAGTCAACTTCATACACAAGTTTGTGGATGTGATGAGGCCTTTAACACTTGCACTAAACATCCTCCAAGCAGAGAAGAACATCTTTCTTGGCTACCTGGCTCCAACCCTTGTGCAACTGCAATGCCATATGAATGACCTGTTGGATGAGAGCATGAAGCCCACTGCAGCAGAGGGTCTCATTACATGCCGACCCCTCATAAAGAGTATCTTGGAGTCACTGAGCACTAGGCTTGCAGGTCTTCTGGAGAAGAGGGACAACATACTCTCCGCTATGCTGGTGCCAAGATTCAAGCTAGACTGGGTCCAAGATGAGGAGAAACATATGCAGTACAGATTGATGCTGAAAAGAGAATTTCAAAACCTCAACTCTGATGACTCAGCTGCAAGAGACTCAGGTCTAGCCCAGTCCAGTGGTGAAAGTACCAAGAAAGATCCAGCAGCGTCATTCTTCAGATTTAACAAAAAACCTCAGGTTTTTCAAAAATCTGAAGTGGACACCTATTTGGATGCCCCAACCACAGATGGGTTTGATTAATACATGCAGTTTTCAAAGCTCAGAAGGCTGTTCATAAAACACAACACTGCCCTGCCCTCAAGCGCTTCAGTAGAGAGGCTCTTCAGCATCGGTGGTCTAATATTCAGGTAGGAATAAACTGTGATTATATTACATAATTATTATTCTTTGGTAGTAAGTACAGTACATACCCAGCCTCAATCATAGTTCTTGGTGATATTATTCTAGTTCTGGTTTTCAATATAAATATTTGGTTAAATTATTTCAGTGATTACCCCAGTTCACAATTGCTTTAATACAGATTACTGTTCCCATTTTTGCCATAATAATCATGATGTTAAAATTTCTTGTTATCTCATTCAGGCCCAGGAGAAACCGGCTGGGGGATGCCAACTTTGAGAAGCAGCTGATCTTGAATGCCAACAAAAAGATTTGAAGGTATATTAAATATTGTTTTGATCTGTTTATTGGGCTATAGAAGTACAATGTATTGCCAATGGGGATGACTATAGTGATGTGCAGAGGTGAGCTGCATAAAAATAACAGAGCATCTCTTGTTTTTACAGGAAGCAAAAAACAGCTGATCCACCAGGGAGAGACCACTGTGACCAATGACAGGATCTTCATTCAGACAAGGGATTTTCAGGCTGGACAGAAAATAACACTGTCCTTGGCCCTGCACACTTTTCATTAATTATTATTATTGTTTTATTATTTTTATTTTAGTTATTTATTTGGACTGTAACCAGTGACAGATATTCATTCAGTTAAGGTATTTTCACTCACTGGACAGAAAGTAGAAGCACTGTCCATGGCCTTGAGCTCTGACTGAGTCCTTTAAGTTATTATTATTATTATTATTATTATTATTATTATTTTTTTTTTTTTACTTATTCATTAGGCAAACAAGCCAAAAAATTGAATAGTGACTTAATAATGTTTAAATGTTTTGCACTTTGAATATTGCACTTTCAAGTTCAACCTTAATTTCCTACCTCAGCCTGGTTCCTACCTCAGTTTGTGTTAGTAGAATGGTCTTGAAGGTTTTACTATTCGTATAACTTGTTTGTTGAACCTGCCTGGTATATTTTTCCAGGATTCCAATACTCTGTTTTAGCATGTGGACAATGGAAAATTATTAAAATTGAAAAACATTAAATGCAAGTAAACTGTACATTTTAAAGCTCCAATATGTAGCAATTTTGCAAAAAAATTTTTAAAAATAACTTGCACAGAGTGATATATTTCCTCCATTTGTGTACTTACAATATCTCAAAAGTCTCCAAAGATTTTTTATTTCAGAGAAATTCCGATTTTAAATAATTGTCCGTCCCGGAAAAGAAATGTCGCCTCTCAGTGACGCAATGTCCTGCGCCCTCTTGTGGTGATTTTTTTTTTTTTTTTTTTACATATTGGAGCTTTAATGTTGGAAATATATTTTTTGTGATAAAATGTCAAAACATAGGTTAATAATGTTAGCGTAACAGATATATTTGTGTACAAATTAAGCAACCTAGTTATTCTGACCTGTATTAAATATATACCTGTATATGACGTATTTATAAAAGATTAAGTGATCATACTAAGTTCATTTAAATTATTAAAAACGTATTGACAAATGGGTAAAACTTAGTGGTTTGAAGGACAGTGGCAATGTATAAAGATTTAAAATCACAATTAATGAATATTTTTAGGCTGCACTATGATCCTTAAATACAGTGTTTTAGTATGTCATCAAATGATTTTTGTTCTAAACATGCCTGATTTTTTATTTATTTTTTGCTGTATACATTTTTGTCTTTTTATCCATATGCCAATTCTCACATTTCATAATTTATCCGTCTATCGTAAAACAATGTATGCTAATTCCCACATTTTTATTTGTAATTCTAACATTATTGTTTTTATTTATTAAAAGGAGGGCAAATATTTAGAAAGTAGGAAAGAACTGTAAGAAACGTAAAAGTAATATTTGTAACCAACAAATCCCCATCAGTCTGCTGACACAGATGAAATGAGCTTTAAGTGTACATTTACAGGAGATCGTACTCGGTTACTAATGTAACCTCGGTTCTCTCTAGAAGAGGGAACGAGTATTGCGTAAGGTTAGCTTACGCATCGGGAAAGTCTTCTTTCTTCGAGATCTGAAGCCAAAAAATTATCCTTAATTTTGTATACATTGTCAACGCAGTGCAGCAGCCGACAGACCTAGGCAGGCTGTATAAGCGTGCTCATTGGCTGCTCGGCGGCAACTGCTTAAGCCTATCGGTGAGCGCTCTGAACGCGGCAACCAATGAGGGCGCTTCGCGCTCTCCACACCCTTCTAACCGTCAGAATGGGTGTGGCCAGCGTGTATATATTCAGCGCTCATAGGCTAAAATTCTGGTTTTCGCAGTCTGAAGTGCAAAAGCTCGTGGCGCGACACGGCAGGTTACGCAATACTCGTTCCCTCTTCTAGAGAGAACCGAGGTCACATTAGTAACCGAGTACGTTCTCTTACGAGAGGTCTCTCGTATTGCGTAAGGTTAGCTTACGCATCGGGAACCCTTTGTCAACGCCGTGTGCGCCGAGTGCGTCCAGCCCATGAATCCCAGGGAAACCGGGGAAAACACTCTGCTGGGAAATGTGGCCGGTCGGAGAGACGGGCCAGCACAGTACAGGCACTTCATTCAGCATATGAAATAGAGCGGCGCGGCCGGTCTATAAACATATAACAGTACAAACAGTAGGGCCGGCAGAGCGAGCCCATACAGTACATAAGCACTCATAAGGGTAGGAGAAAAACGACATAGTCGGTCTCACATGAAGGGAAAAATTCCCGCGCGACAGAGAATAATACGGGCGGCCAGCAGCGCGGGCCAGCACCGACAACAGCGCGTAACGGGAAATTGGAAACAGAGCAGATCAGCCGGTCTGAGTCAAACACTTCACCCTGAGTATAGTACCAGAATAGCGCCAGCATATGAACGTAGTCTGCACACGAGAAATGGGCAGAGCATACATGTCACTTATGCTGACAGTATTTTTGCCTGTAGGGCAGGAACTTCCAGGTTATAAAACCTCACGAATGTTGATGGGGAGGCCCAGCCCGCCGCCATACAAATACCGTGATTAGAAATTCCGCTGGACCAGGCCCACGACGAGGCCATGCCTCTAGTGGAGTGGGCTCTGATGCCCAGAGGGCACTGCAGGTGTCTGGAGGCATAAGCTGCTGCTATCACGTCCACTATCCACCTGGACAAGCTCTGCTTCCAGGCGGCAAGACCCTTGGTGCGTCCGCCGAAGGAAACAAAGAGCTGCTCTGAACGCCTGAAAGCGGCGGAGCGCGTGATGTAAACTCTCAGCGCCCGGACAGGGCATAGGAGGTTATCACTGTCCCCACTGTCGGATGCTGGCTGAGCCGAGAGGGACATAACTTGTGCCCTAAACGGGGTTCCAATCGCTTTGGGGATGTAACCGTGTCTCGGTCTGAGAATGACTTTCGAGTCATTCGGCCCGAACTCAAGACATGCAGGGCTAACAGATAGCGCGTGCAAATCACCCACTCGTTTGACTGAAGACAGAGCTATCAGAAAAACGGTTTTAAGCGACAGATACTTTAGATCCGCGGATTCAAGCGGTTCAAAGGGAAGAGCCTCTAGGGCCGCTAGGACCAAGGACAGATCCCACGAGGGAACCGAGGGGGGCCGCGGGGGATTCATCCGTCTAGCTCCTCTGAGGAAGCGGATAATGAGCTCATTCCTTCCCATTGCCCGGCCGCGCGTCGTCTCAGCGAACGCTGCAATAGCGGCCACATATACTTTGAGCGTGGAAGGGGATCTGCCCTTTTCCAACAGCTCTTGTAAGAAGGAGAGCACCCGCGGGACCCCGCATGCACGCGGATCCAAGTTTTTAGTAGCGCACACTGTAAAAATAAAAGGTGCCTGGAGGAACCTTTTGGGGTTCTTCACTTCGCCACACCGGCGGAACCGTCTGTAGATCCTCTAGGCACCCTTTAAAAAGGGCCGGTTCTCTGAGGAACCACACAGGTTTCCTGAGGAACTCTTATATGAAGCACTGTGTGGAACCACTTTGGGTGCCTCCAGGAACCAAATTTCATTTTTTTTTAAATATTTAATTTCATGTTGTTACTATGGTTACCTTTGACATCTATTATAATAAACAAATTAAACCAAATACAAAATAAGAATTGTTTATTACATATTTGATATTCATTTTTATACATACACTTCCATGCACATGGGGAAAAAAGCTAACTACAGATTAATATCAATGAATACACAAAAAAATAGTATAATACATAAGCAACATGAATAATCAACCATGTATATACAATAGATAAACAAGAAAAGACATCTCAACAAAATGCATGGAAACACATATGTTCCACGAAATAAATCAATGTAAATAAAATTACATTTGAACTAATTAAAAATGTCCATCATACTTAACTTTAAAACATTTGTGTTTCAGTCCGATGGTAAGTCTGACATCACTGTTTCCAAGTCCAAAAGCTCTATCAGATGCCAAAAACAAACAACAGTGCTAATATACACTCATTGTGCTGTAACCTTTATCTCTATACTGAAATCTCATATTGTTAGTTATTCAGCTATTTTGAATCATAAAATGTTTAAGTCTGGGATGCCGTTAGACTGGAGACTGTAATGCACACTATGGCTTTTGAAAATTTTAAATGTGTGACTTGAATCAACAGTGTTCATAAATGGTTGTTGAGTATTCTCATGAAACAATATAGAGGAAGTAGAAGTAGAGGCTTCGACCCGGAAACAGAGTTAAGGTGCAGTAAAATTATCTGTTGTTCTGTGAATGTTCACTGGTGAATTCCAGTCATTTCACTAAGAATCCACACGATCAGCAATTTCGTTTGTGGTCAAAAATGTCACTATAGGACCAAGTTGGTGTGAGGTACTTAACGAGTTAGAAAAGTGAAAAGGTACAGCACCGTTTTCCGTTTGTTTTTCTTCTTTTCTGGTGGATGGTCCAGACACTTCAATGATTTTCAGGTCTACAGGAGGATTTTTATTCTTGATCAAACTTGTATTTCAGCTTACTGAGATCCCTGCAAAGTACAAAATTTACTGTTAGTAATGTTATTAAAGTGATAGTTGTGAAATTTAAATAATTTCCTCAGCCTTGTGACGTTCCAAACCTGTTTGACTTTCTGTCTGTGGAACCCAAAAGCAGATCTCAGGCATAATGCAACCCCAGTCACCATTCAGTTTCACTGCATGAAACACAAGAAGAAAACAAATGTGTAAATCATTCATGAAACCATTCTTATGTACACTTGTCTAGTTCAATTCAATGCAACAATTTATGTAAAAATGGTTAAGCTCCAAAAATGTCCCAGAAAAGATCCTAAAAATAATCAATGAGTTCACAACTCATGTGTTATGGGTTGTGTTGCAAGTCTTCTGAAGCCTAATAGCTTTTTCCTTTTTTTTATTTATTTATTTATTTTTTTTGTCGAAAAAGACTAAACTTGAAGTTATAATTCAGAGTTAAAATGTCTATAGCATTTTTTGTGAATCAAACCTGTGATATTATTTTTCTGAGTAACATGAATGAGATTTGAGATCATGAGAAAAGATTTTTAGAGTAAAGATTTTTAAAGAGAGTAACTGATTAAAAAACACAAGTACACAGTCAAACAATACAATTGCACACAGAGAAAGTTCATAGTAATAAAGTACAGCATGTGGTGCAGGTACTTACTGTAATTCAATGTTGCCACTGAAATGTTCAGATTATTTTAGAAATGTACTGCTTCTTCTGGGGAAACAAAAGAACAAAGCTGATTATTCACAACATAATATTTATTGACCAGTAAATGGCTTTAAAATGGTATTTGAGAGAATGAGGGCACCTGTAGTAAGTTAAGTAAAGTTAACGTTAGGCTAAACAAAAACAGAGCAAACTATAACCTGTTTTTGTTATTCATAACAAACGCCAAGAATCAGAGAATTTTCTAAATTAGTTAGGCTATATCAGCAATTTGAAGACACAGTTGTACAAAATATGTTGAATTGAATGACTAAATCAATCTAAGACAATAAGTCAATCATTTCCATTTGTTCATTAGATCAACGTAGTTAGCATCGCGGCTAAAACCTTCATACCAGATACTGTGCAATAAACGAGTGGTAAACACTGTAAAAACGTAGTAATGTATAATAAATTTAGTTTATATATATGTGTGTTTAAATATATAGTGAGTAGACTCTGTATTTATATTTATTTGGCGAGTTTACAAACCTTGTAATGGAGAGCCGAACAAACGGCGGAAGCTTTGATGAGAGGAGCCGTTACTTCAAACCCGATGACGTCGATCAGCTGAGCTTTGTTGCGCGCGAGCAGCGCGAGCATCACTGAAGCGACGACAGCAGAGGAATAGCAGCAGTTTCGTGACTGAATAAAACTTCTCTCCTCCTGCTTCTTCTTCTTCATATAATATTATTATTATTTAGTGTTGTTGTTTAAGGTTTAAATGACTTAATAAAATAGGCCTATACTAAATATATGTAAGCTACCCAAGTGAAAAAGACTAGGTTACTGTTAAATGTATTAAAAATGCATTAAAGTATATTTGTATTGTAGGTCTACTAAAAACACACTCAAGTACATTTTTAATACATTTAATAGTACATCTTTTTCACCTGGGTATGTATCCTGAATCAAACTTGCCTATAATAATAATAATTAAAAAAATGGATTAAAGTATATTTGTATTGTAGGTTAACTAAAAACACACTCAAGTACATTTTTAATACATTTAATAGTACGTCTTTTTCACCTGGGTATGTATACTGAATCAAACTTAAGTAGCCTATAATAATAATAATAATAGGATAATAATAATAATAGAATAATAATCTAATTCAGGCCTCACTGAACCATTGGGTTCCTCCAGATGCTGGCTTTAACTTAAGAGATCTTCCAGGAACCACTTAAATGTTAAAAGATCTTCCAATAACCCTTCTATCGCATTCAAGTTCCTCTATTTTCCCCCAAAGCACTCCGAGGTCTCATAGTAATGAAAAGGTGACTCCAGAACCTCTGAAGTAAATACAAAGTGCTTAAAGGATCCCATAAGTTCCAGCAAGAACCTCAAAGATTGTCAATGCTCTTCCAGTTACCCTTCTATAGGAAAAAGAGCTTTGAGGCACCAAAATTACATTTTGAAGTTCCTTGAGTATCCAACAGGATACTTGAGGCTCCTTTAGTTTTTACAGTGCACCATTTAGAAAACACCGACCATTTAGACGCGTAGAGCCGTCTCGTGGAGGGGGCTCTCGACTGTGTGATCGTGTTCACGACCCCTTCTGACAGGTCAACGGGTATCCGTTGATCACCCATGCTTGCAGCGACCAGCGCTCTGGATGGGGATGCCAGATCGATCCACCGGCTTGGGAGAGGAGATCCTTTCTCACCGGGACCGGCCATGGGGGTGAGTGCGACAGCCTCACTAGCTCTGGGTACCAAGTTTGGTTTTCCCATCGCGGGGCTATAAGCAGCACTGAGTGGTGCGTTTCTCTGATCCTCGAAATGACCTGTGGCAACAGGGAGATCGGAGGAAAAGCATACAGCGGGAGGCTGGGCCATGTCTGGGACAGCGCGTCCTCGCTCTTCGAATAAAACTTCGTGCATTGAGCATTGTCTTTCGATGCAAAGAGGTCGATTTCCGCTCTGCCGAATAGGCGCCAGAGAAACTGGACTGTCTGGGGGTGCAGAGACCATTCTCCCGGGGGAATGTTGTCCCTGGACAGTCTGTCTGGACCGACATTCAGGTGGCCCGGCACGTGCGCGGCTCTCAGCGAGCGCAGCGAGCGGTAAGCCCACACGAGAAGGCGTTCTGTCAGCCTGCACAGATTCCTGGATCTGACACCGCCCTGTCGGTTCACATAGGATACCACGGACGTGTTGTCCGAGCGGACTAGCACATGGTGATCCCGTATGAATGGCAGGAAGCGCCTGAGCGCGTTCTCGACCGCTATCATCTCCAAACAGTTTATGTGGAGGCATTTTTCCCGGTCTGACCACTGGCCAAAAGCCGTCTTGCCCTCGAACAGAGCGCCCCAGCCTGAGGTGGAAGCGTCCGTCGAGATAACTTTGCGGTGTGACTCTGTGAGGCACTCGGGCATTCAGCCAGCGTTGTAGCGGGCGCATTCGTAAAAGACCCAGCCGAAGCACTGCTGCGGCTGAGGCCATACAACCTAGCAACCTCTGAAATGTTTTGAGAGGTACGGTGCTGCCCGGCCGGAGGGACGCGGCCAGGCGTCGAATGCAGCGCGCGCGCTGTGTCGACAGGCGGGCCGTGTACTGATATACCTGACCGTCGAAGGCGAATCTCAAGAATGGCCTGTGACGGGGTATTATCAGGATCTGAAAAGCACGCGTCTTTTAGATCGAGAGATATAAACCAGTCCCTCGGGCGAATTTGCACGAGAATTTGTCTGGTTGTGAGCATTTTGAACGGTCTTCTCATAAGAGCCTTGTTCAAACGTCTCAGATCCAAAATTGGTCTGAGAGCTCCGTCCTTCTTGGGAACGAGGAAATAACGGCTGTAAAAGCCCGACTCGCTCATGGAAGGGGAAACCGGTTCTATAGCCCTTTTGCACAGAAGTGTAGCTATTTCTGCTTGAAGTAGATGTGCTACTTCCCCATTCACTCTGGTCTCGATACGCGCTTGAAAGCGCGAAGGGCGGCGAGCGAACTGCAGAGTATAGCCCTGTTTTACTGTGCTTAGCACCCGTTCTGATGCGCCTGGAATAGTTTCCCACGCTTTTGCGTGTGCAGCCAGGGGCAGAATGGCCTCCGGGCTCCGATCGCCGCGCATCACGGGCTCGAGAGCTTGAAACGGAGGGGCGGGCGCGGCGCGCGCGCTCTTGGTGCTTAGATACGGCGGATCGCACGCAGCGATAGCTGGCCGTTTTACACACAGTGTCCCGGTGGCTTTAGACGGGGAACATAAAGTGTGAGGCGCGACGCGCGATGGCGGCGTCGGGGGCGAAAATGTTCGTTAGTATGTGTGAGCGCTCGAGGGCGGGCACAGGACTTACATTCAGGGGCGGGCGCGGCGCGCGCGCTCTTGGTGGTTAGATACGGCGGATCGCACGTAGCGATAGCTGGCCGTTTTACACACAGTGTCCCGGTGGCTTTGGACGGGGAACATATAGTGTGAGGCGCGACGCGCGATGTCGGCGTCGGGGCGAAAATGTTAGTTAGTATGTGTGAGCGCTCAAGGGCGGGCACAGGACTTACATTTAAAACATGACCGGTCGTGCGAGGCCGTGTGACAGAGCGGGCAGTGAGTAGGTGTGGGCACGGAGAAGTGGACACGTGACCTACTTTTAACACTAAAGCGGCTTTTGCCTGCTTGAGAGTGGGCTCTGTGAGAGACACGGAATGTATAGTGCTTGTGTACAGGGGTGAGCACAGAACGTGGGCACATTCACTGTACTAGAAACACATACGGCGTCAGCCATGCAACCAGACATTATGCTCTTTTGAAATTTTTCTGGGTTGCCGTGAGAACGGCGGATGCGCGCAGGCGAGCGGGTAGATACCGGCTCGTTGACTGCGGGGTAAACAGCTGCAGTAGCCGTGGCAACGGGGACTGACAGAGCGTTAAGCTTCGACGGTGGTCCAGCCGCAGGGCTGCGGGATTTAACCGTCTTTTCTTCTCTCGTGTTTAGACGCTCAAAAATACTCGAGCACCCTGAGAAGGTGTGGTGCGAGAGGCGGGTTCGCTTTCTGTAAGTAAGAAAGACTGGCCGCGAGCTCGGAGAAGCAAGCAGCATACATTTTTATCTTCCCCGAGAGCTGGGATCGAACGCGGATCTCTCGCATGAAAGCGTATGATTCTGCCACTGAGCCACAGGGGAAAACACATAAGCTTTCAGTTAGCGCGAGCATATAAAAAGCGACCTCATGTGTCGCGTCGGCGTTTGTTTGCAGGCGTGCGTGTGTTTAAAACAGGCTCGTTTACTGCAATAGTAATATTTCCAGTCGCCTGAACTTAAGAGGGGACTGAGAAATGTGTGCGGATTGGCGGTTGTCCAGCCGTAGCGAGACTAACACACTCTCTTCTCTTTTCGCCGGTGAGTGAGGCGCGCACGCTGAACGCTGCTCGTGACCGTCCGCTTTGTCATCCCTTGAACGGCGTAATCTGCGCGGCCCAACGAGGGAGAGAGCGGGCTTGTTTTCTGTATGTAAGAAAAACTGGCCGCGAGCTCGGAGAAGCGAACAGCATAAACTTTAACTGCCGCGAGAGCGGGGATCGAACCCCGGTCTCTAGCTTGACAGTCTAGAATTCCGCCACTGAGCCACAGGGGAGAATACATAGTATCATGTCTTGTGACGGCGTTTGCTTGCAGGCGAGCGTGTATTTATAACAGGCTCGTATACTGCAATAGTAACAATTCCAGTCGCCTGAACTTAAGAGGGGACTGAGAAATGTGTGAGAATGGAGGTTATAGTCCAGGCCACGGCGGGACGAAAACACTCTGTTCCCCTTTCACCGGTGAGTGACGCGCGAGGACGGAGTAGCTTTCTTGTAACGTAAAGAGAGCTCCAAGACCGTCCGCTCCTGCCATCCCTTGTGAGCGGCGCAGTTTGCGCGGCTTGAACAGAGGGAGAGGAAACTCGCTCCGAGACCGTCCGCTCCTGCCATCCCTCGTGAGCGGCTCAGTTTGCGCGGCTCGAACAGAGGGAGAGGAAACTCGCTCCGAGACCGTCCGCTTCTGCCATCCCTTGTGAGCGGCGTAGTTGCACGGCTCGAACAGAGGGAGAGTACGGGTATCTATCACATTCGCCTCATCTCCTGATGCGGCGGCGGCGCGGGCAGAGCCGGCGGTTGAGCGGCCGGGAGGGAGAGAGAGAGAGGGAGAGGTTCCGGCGAGCTCCTCAGTCACAACAGTCTCCGGTGGTCGCTGCGAGCGGCGCTTGTTATTGCGCGGCCCGGCAGGGACAGGCGGAGCGACAGCTTGGTCGAAAGCTTCAAGTCGAGCCCGCAGGGTCGACATTGAAAGCTCTTCGCACTCGGAGAGTGCGGTGGCGGCGTGCCCGCGGCCCAGGTGGAGAGCACAGAGAGGTGGCGGTCTACGTTGCTGAGCGGGGCGCGGCACGAGCCGCAAAAACGAGGCGTTTTTACAAAAATGCCTCGTGCTCTTTTAGAGTACACACAGAAACAGTAATAATGTAAAGGATATGTCGCCGGATAGCGTAGCAGGCACGGATGGCTGAAGGCGGCGAAGACGGCCGGCTTCCTCAGGCGCTGTCCTAAGCTTGCTGGTCGCTGGTTTCAACGGCGGCGGCTCTCAAGATCCAGCGATGCGAAGAGCGTCGCTGAAGACAAGAAAATCAGAATTTTAGCCTATGAGCGCTGAATATATACACGCTGGCCACACCCATTCTGACGGTTCTCATTGGTTGCCGCGTTCGGAGCGCTCACCGATAGGCTTAAGCAGTTGCCGCCGAGCAGCCAATGAGCACGCTTATACAGCCTGCCTAGGTCTGTCGGCTGCTGCACTGCGTTGACAATGTATACAAAATTAAGGATAATTTTTTGGCTTCAGATCTCGAAGAAAGAAGACTTTCCCGATGCGTAAGCTAACCTTACGCAATACGAGAGACCTCTCGTAAGAGAACTGAAGACATCAGCATAATAAATGAGGTGAAAACAGGAACTATTGTCATGAAATAAAGAGTGTTTTCAGCAGATCTGTTAATATTGATGAGCCTCAGACTATCTACACTCATTCAACAAGCCATTCAGGATCATCAGCAGATCATCTCACTTTATTCTGAGTGTTTAACCGTTAGAAACAGATTGAGTAAATGATAAAGGATATAAAAGCCTGTGAAACTGCTCTATTGAAAGAATTGATAAAGTTTGATTTTATGATAGCTACATTCATTACAATAAAGTAATTAGATCATTAAAATGTGCAGAAACTAAAACAGACCATGAAGCTTTTTAAAAAATAAAGAGCACAAGTGATATTATTCCAAGTGCAATAGATATATATAGGCTAATATTTATAGTTTTAAAATGTCTCATGTGACTCATTATAGGCTCAATGTAAAGGATTTAGCAGTATCTGTTGCAGTTTATTTTAATAATGTAAAATAACTAACACATTTAGAAATAAAGAAATAAAGTGACTGTAGCAACAAGATCAATTCCCCTCACAGATCTCAAACTTTGACTCGACATTCAGTAACAGTTCTCACTCCAAACATCGAGACAATCACACAAAAGAACACAAAATCGCTCAGGTCTGAATGAACTCAACATATTCTCCTCATCCTCGCTGCTGCTGCACTAAATGTTTATTTCAGAAGGAAGACGCCAAAGAGATCAAGTTTGGTACTGGTATAGGGCCTCGGGCATGTTCTTTGCACAATTTGATGGGCTGGTCACTTGTAACACCACCATTTAATCCCTCGGACAGGCGTCTGATTATTTGGGCCAGGGGATTTGAGGGTTTGCGTACAAAACCCTTGAGTTTTTGCAAATAATTTTCGTATGGAAAGGATGATACAACATCCAGATTGCCAAAATGTTTTGCATCCTGTGCAGGATGGGTCAACCCATGCACATTGTACACTAGCTGATCATTTCCATACAGGTGGGCAAAATGTTCCACAAAAGCATGAAGGAGGCTGTTGGCATATTCGTTGTACTATCTGGCAAAGAAAGGGGAGACCAGCATTGCCATGGCTGTCGACAGCAGCAGGAAGTTTGCATATAGATCAGGTCTTATCACCTCACGCAACACCACCGGCCCTGTGTATAAGAGAAACTGATGGAACTCCGTCGCCTTCCACCTATCCACTTCGTTCAGTGCTCTTGGCCTTCTAGCAAATTCCGAAGGAATGTGGGGTCTTAAGCTTAGAAGATTTCTGGATATTCTGTCCACATCTCTCCCTGGTACACGGACAGTCAGAGGACCTTTCATCCACAGAAAGATAAGGCGCCTTACCACCCCCAAGCACACCAGGTGCATGTAGTCCAGTGGGACTTGGGACACCAAACCAAAATGTACATTTGTGAAGGCATGAGGACCATGGTGGTGTTCCTCATCCTCCTGCCTGGCAAATGCCTCATCAGACCGTGTTTGGCTATTCATGAGGGGGTGTGTCACAGCCATAGTAACCGTTAAAAGCCTTTGTTACTTTCACAAGGGATTTTGCCGGTGCGTCACAGATCATCGAATGAACTTTTAAAGTGAGCCTTTTCCCCTCAAATGTAAACCCCTCATGTAATTGTGAGAGTTCATTTGCCAAATCTGTGAGATACATTTTTGATGACTCAGGTTTCTTTATACCTGAGTACATCCCGATGACTACAGGTTCTTTCATGGGTACTCCAACCAATCTACCTAAAATGGGCCACAACTGAAGACCTGAACTTTTAAAAAGTGGCAGGCCATCCACTGACATTTGAAGATGTAAACAACATCCATCGACAAGCTTGTCTTTCCACTGGGAAAGGGTATGTTTTAACGCCTCAATAATGCCAATGTAGTGGTATAGGCCACCGCAGAGCTCCCTAACAGAATAATCTCTTCTTGTGTTAAGAAGAGTTCGTGCATCTTTTGGCAAGTCAGTGGTGGACCGTTAATATTGCCAAGAGAGCCGAAAGTGCAATATGGGAAATACCTTATGTTAATGCCCAGTTGGAAAGGCGATTTCTGAGTTTTTTCTGGTTCCTCCCAGTCAGATATTTCTTCTACATCACTATCATCTTGATAATAAGATCTATCCTCTGGGTCAGACACAACAGCTGCCATTGGATCTAATCCAAGATTTTCTTCCATGATTTCATTTTCAGGTTCTGCAACATCATCTGTTGGAGACCCAATATCTCTGGGAGGAAGTGTGGCTGCAGGTGTTTCCTGGCCGATATCAATTAACCTTCTATTAAGGTCCACCCTGGCTCTTCTCCTCAACGCTGAACTGGAAACAGGTGTCTTGCGTCTATTCATTTTTTACATTTAGTTAACTATCTCAACTGTAAATTGAATAATAATAATACTAAAAAAAGTATGGAGTTTGGAATGGAATGAAAATCTGAGTATTATACCTTCGTCTCAACAGTTTGCATCATGTTTTTAGCATCTGGAAAAAGAAATGGAAAGTATGTTGTAAGTTGTTGTCTTAATTTTATTCATGATGTGACTGGAGAAGTTGTCTGGTTTATCAAAAATAAAGATTTGGTAACAAGTATAACATTTATTTATCTATCCCTCTATCTATCTATCTATCTATCTATCTATCTATCTATCTATCTATCTATCTATCTATCTATCTATCTATCTATCTATCTATCTATCTATCTATCTATCTATCTATCTATCTATCTATCTATCTATCGCTGACTCAGGAGACTCACTTTTGTTTACAAGAAAATGAAAGTAAAATACCAATAACAAAATTGTAATTGTAAGGTTGAAATTGTAATTGGGGTAGGCTACATGAAAAGAATAGTGGTTATGGTCTTTGTTCAGTGTAAGGTTGGAGGCATACACATTCAGATTTATTTCTAAATTATGTAGGCTAATGTCCCTGCCACTTTCTATCAGTTATATCATATATTTTCTCTTCCTTTTCTTTAATGAATGTATATTTGATTTCAGTAATGATACTTTGACCATGAATTAAAAAAAATCATAATCACAATTTCTTAATTTATTTTTAGTCCAGGCAAAGTAGCATTTTATGACAGACTAATTGTAAAATTTTTTTTTTTTTTTCAGCATAGATCATTTCTATGAGGTGCCCAGAACAACATACTAAAAGTCCTAAGAAATCCTAGTTGAGGAAATATGTTAATTTATCATCAATCCGAAATGTGTGCCAATAAGGCCAGGCAACAATACACCCAAATGGGGCTATTTTTTCCTTTACTCCTATCAAAATGAAACTTTACACAATGAAAGTACCCATGAAAAGTAATTTTTTTTTGTATTACAAGTTTCTTTGAAAATTAATTGTAATATGCAAATATGGGGTGTGTTGTTGCTGGCCTTAATGGCACACATTTTGGATTGATGATAAATTAACATATTTCCTCAACTAGGATTTCTTAGGACTTTTAGTAAGTTGGACACCTCATAGAAATGATCTATGCTGAAAAAATATATTTTACAATTCTTTTTATTTTTGGCTCCAAAATGAGTTAGTTTGCCTGGACTATTTGTTTTATTCTCAACATTTACAAAAGAGCACGGCCTGCTGGGAAATCTGAATTGGCACCAGTTACTGTAGGATGAATAGATAGACAGGCATAAATGCTTATTTAACATGTTAAAGAATGACACATATTTTTGCAACCTTTCATTTTCTATTTTGTGGGTATGTGAGTGTGACTCTTGTATTGTTCAGTCTTTTCATAGTTATCGGGAGAGTTGTGTGTTGTGTAAGTGCGCCCTCTATTGGATAGAGGCTAGAGTGGTGGTCAAATACTGAACTTAAATTCGCGCTCGTTTCTCAGTCTGCTGCATCTACTGGACCGAGAGAGGTAGGTGTTCACATCAGGGCGATGTAAACTTGAAATATACCGGTTGGAACTTTAGCTTTAGTGCACATGGTAACTTGTACGTGTATTTTATGATGAGTGCATACATTTAGTTGAGATGTGTCGAGAACTGCTGTTTTGAGCGCTTAAGAAATTGCTAACATTGCTAACCTCGAGGTTTGTTTTGCTGTATGCTGGCGCTCGCCAGTCTATCGTCTTGTAATGCAGCCCACGTGTTTCAGTTGTCCTTTTTCTTATGTTAGGCTGACTGAATGACGATAGAATCCTGAACTTTTGCTCTCTTTGAAATTGTACAGGACATGTATGTATTTCCAATACCAGGTTTAGAATATAATGTGTTTATTTAAAAGTTTTCTTGTACTTATTGATGTCCAACGGCACTGAACAGCCCAGATGTAAAGCATGTACAATTTGCTTCATGCATGTTAAGTGTGTGTTACCTACTGAAAGGAAGATGGTTTAAAAAACCAAAACAAATTCAGTAATTGATATTTTTGGTTTTGGCAGATCAGCACCCCCAACTCTGGAATTCATCATCAGTGAAGCTCCTCCCACTGTGATTACATCATCAGTGAAGCTCCTCCCACAGTAATTCTCCAATAAATGCTGTAAATTCCCATCAGCTACAAGTGAAGACGAGCATCAGAGCTTTAGGAAGAGCTGAAATCTGCAAAGACTGAGTTTATTAAAGAGGACAGTGAGAACATGAGTGATCCAGAACCCTGCAGAATGAAACACACTGAAGATCCTGAAGAACAAAGAGGTTGGTGTTTATTCTTCATTCATTCATGATGCTGAAGAACATTCATGTTAGAAACATTCAAGCACTTCATCACTTTTAGATAAACAGTTTAACTATGAAATGGTACAGAAGGTTCTGGGTTTTCTTCAACAAATGGTCAGTAAGGGAGGTTTGAGACATTTTTATACTGATTATAAATATTAGATCCAGCTAAATACTATTTTACATTTATTTTAAATCTGGTTTCCAATTTGCAACAATTTTATCCAAATTTTAGTCATTTTCAACATAGTTAAAACAATTATTAGGGTAAACGTACCTATTAAGCTCAAGTACCCATTAAGCACAATACCATCTTGGAGCTCAGATTATAAAAAGAATGAGCAATGTATTATCCTATTTGATGTATTAACCAATTGATGTGTTTGTTACTATATACCTCCTGTAATTTTAAACCAATCAGACCATTGCACACTGAGATATGTGTATCCATGTGTTCACACTGTCTGGCGGCTATTTTGAAAGCTGTCTGAAAACTTTCACCAGAAGAGGAGCCCCTCAGATGTGCATTTTTTATATGTTTAAACATTTATTTTGAAGAAGTACGTCTTCTTATTGCAAAATTAAGAGATTAATGTTTAGACTTTTGCATATTATAACCTGGAACCTGGATGTGGGAAATATTTACAGTTAGATCTAAAGTATAGTTTTAGCAACATAGCCCAGATGCTACGAACATAGCTAGCTTACTAGCTGTATAAGATTGTGTGCTACACTAATATATTACTTCACAGGCATTAATGGCTTGTACTTTTAAATCCATCATATTATAATTTTACATTTTATTGATAGTCTGTGGTTTTAAACTGCTGTAATTTTTAAAGAATTCATATTATTGTTAGGTGAGCTTAAAGGGTGCACTACTATGACAATCACACAGCTTCAGTGTGACATCAATTAGAAAAAGCATAATTTCATAGATATTGTCAATTATAGTTGTTCATATTAAAATTGGTATAAACTTAATACATTACCTAGATTATTAATTTAGCTAAATATTTTCCTTTAAAATTAATTTAATATTTATAAATTAAAAATTGTTTTTGCTCCAATTAAGCACAGTGTGTGCTCCCTTTAAGCTCACCCACATTAAACGTCTATGTAAATACTTCATAATCAGAATTTAAATATTAACTGATGGTTGTCACTATGTTAATCTTCAAAAAAAATATTAATAAATTACTTTCACAGTCGTAAGATGACAAAAGCTAGACGAAACTATAGTGTATGCCCAAAAATGAAAGAGGCATGTCATCTATACAAAGAAAGAGCCATCAGAAACCTGTCGTATCTGTCCAAGAAGTTTGGAGTAGACAGGAAAGCTCTGACCCAGAGAGTTAAAGGGATACTCCACTTTTTTTTTGGAAATAGGCTCATTTTACAACTCCCCCAGAGTTAAACAGTTGAGTTTTACCATTTTCGAATCCATTCAGCCGATCTCCGGGTCTGGCGGTCCCACTTTTAGCATAGCTTAGCATAGATCATTGAATCGGACAGGACCATTAGCATCTCTCTCAAAAAAATGACCAAAGAGTTTCGATATTTTTCCTATTTAAAACTTGACTCTTCTGTAGTTACATCGTGTACTAAGACCGACGGAAAATTAAAAGTTGCGATTTTGAGAGTTTAGTTCCTAGCCATATCAGCCTAGAAAATCACAACTTTACATTTTCCGTCGGTCTTAGTACACGATGTAACTACAGAAGAGTCAAGTTTTAAATAGGAAAAATATCGAAACTCTCTGGTCATTTTTTTGAGAGAGATGCTAATGGTCCTGTCCGGTTTAATTAATTATGCTAAAAGTATACCGCCAGACCCGGAGATCGGCTGAATGGATTCGAAAACGGTAAAACTCAACTGTTTAACTATGGGGGAGTTGTAAAATGAGCCTATTTCCAAAAAAAAAAGTGGAGTATCCCTTTAAGGAGCACATTGGTTTGTTTTGTTATTTGATTTTTCAATATGTGTTACCAGAACGTGGACTAGTCTAGATGTTGCAATGAGTTTGAATGGCACGTCACTATGAATAGGATAGGCTACCTGATCAAATTGAATGCCTTGTTGCTTGATTTTAGTGTTCTGTTTTTTTATGATTGACTCTGTGCCTTCAAATAAAACTTTTTTCAATTATTCCTTAAAAAGGTTGTTTAAAATAAACAAGAATTTTTAATAAAACTTGTTGTGAGCTTATTGGGAACAGGGGTGTGCTTAAAGGGTACAAAACGTACCCATTAAGCACAGCCAGACTTTTTATATTTAATGATGTACATCTTAATTGAAATACTTTTGTCATTTAAAATAAAATGAAATATTATAGTGTGAGAGATTAATATTTTATTTTAAAATAACTTCTTGTACTAAAACCAATATCTTGTGCACTAAAAATGTCTCAATGTAGATTTTAGTGAGCTTAATAGGTACGTTTACCCTATTTTTTAAAGAATAATCAGTAAACACAAAAGTCACTGATAAAGTTGTAGGCTATTTGTCAAATATCATACAAGTTATTCATAGTTATAGAGATTCTTCTTACAGTAACTTTGGTAACAGGGTTGATGAATACAGTCAATGCTACAGTTTGTGTAAAAACTGAGACAATGGATTGAGATTATATTCTTGTCTTCCCATCATGCAGTAGAAAGAGCCCAGATGATGTCACAGTTTTAAGAAATTCTCTGTTTTTAAAAGGAGGAAAATCATGTCAGGAGTAACAGGGTTGAGTGAAACATGTAGGACACAGATAATGCTAATAAAAATTGTTCATTTAAAACTAGTTAAAGCCGCGGCCGCTCTACACTTTGAGCTTGTGAAATTTCTACAGACGTGCGACGGCTGAGAAATGACGTCACATTCTGTGGCAGCTTTTTCACAAACATAAATTTAACATACATTTAACGGTATAACAAATAATAATAATAAAAAAAATAAAAATAAAAAAATATATAAAAAACAATCCACTCCACTTGAATGATAAATGTTTGTGTGATTTCTCACAGAGTTATTCACTTGAGCTTGTGTTTCTGGTGTCTCACTTTCACAGACTCATGAATGGAAGTCTAGGAAGGAAAAGTCTAGTGTGAACGGCCATTAATAATTAAAAGTCAAGTCATCTTCATTTATATAGCGCTTTTAACAATGTAGATTGTTAGCAGCTTTACAGAGATAAACGTATAATTAAGATAACAGAGATTGTTTTGGCTTTATAGCAGTTATTTAATGAAATTATATTCCAGCTAAAGTTAGTTTTGATTGATTCGCTTCTGTCACAATGATAATTTATTAAATTAGGGGCCGCTAAGACGACACCATTCTCTCTACACAGATTTTAAATGTGAACCTGTGATAAACGCTGATGGCGTTCACATGCGCATTAAGAATTGGTTCTATAGTTATGTGCGTTTGAATATATGTGCACAGGTTTGTAATTCCCTACAAACCAAGTCTAAAAGTACTGGGCTTTCCTTATAAATTTTAATACAGAATTTTATTTTATTTTGTCATTTCGGGGTAGGTATGTGAAACGAATTTCCTGACAACGCTTTATCTGAAGAGTGGTAAAGGGATCCTCCATAGGGAGAGACTAGTTGGCACTAGAGACTAGAGCACTGCATTTACTTCCGGTCCAGGCGAAGGTCCTTCGTCAGATCTGGATTCGGCAGGCTGCGGGAAAACCTCTGGATAAACAAAGACACTAAAATTAGCGTAGACGCCATTCTTCTCATGATGTAACGAGTACATCAGGATTTATGGGAAGTGTTCCCGGTTCCGGCTGACCTAATCTATGCAGCCTAATCATTGTATTATAGAAGTCTATAATGTTTTATGTGCAGAGGTGGAAAGAGTATTGAAAATTTGTACTCAAGTACAAGTACCGTTACATTGCTGAAATAATACTCAATTACAAGTAAAAGTACTGGTGTCAAAAAAGTACTTAAATAAAAGTACAAATTACTCTTCTCAAAAACTACTCGGAGTACTATTTACATTTTAGCTGGCGATAGTTAATGTATTACCAATAAATATTCAACCAAATGATAGATTTATGTAGAAAATAGCTATTTTTAACACGTTTTTACCTTATTGTCGAAGGACATTAAAGCCCATGGTGCAGGTTTTTTTTTTTTTTTTTTTTTTTTATTAATATAACCTTATATGAAAATACCATATGAAAAGTAAATGCAGGATTAAAAATTGTTTTGCAAGACATAAGGGCGCAAATTCAATAGAAAACGTGACCGTTTCCTTGACCGTGCTGAAAAAGCGCTTTTTTTCACCATCGCGTCATATGACGTCACATGAGGTAGGGGTGGTGAAAAAAATCGATTATTGATTAATCGCGATTATGTTGTGGACGAGTATGAATCGATTATTAAATTTTCAAAAATCGATTTTTATTTATTTAAAAAAAAAAAAATTGCATTATTTTATTTTGTAAAAAATGTTATACCGGAAGTTGAACGTCACGAACGCGCCCACGCCGCCCAGTTCCAGTTAGCAAGCGCGTGTAACGGCAGCCAGTCCAGAGCGAGTGAGAGCACAGTAGTCTGTAAAATGGAAGAACCAGAAACGAGCAACCAAACGATCCACCCAGCTCCATTTGGGCTCAAAGCAAGCGTGTGGATTCATTTTGGATTTCATGGCAGGAGCTCTAAACATGTTGATAAAACGCATGCCGTCTGTCGACATTGCCACACTAAACTGAAGTACTGCGGCAATACGAGCAACTTGAGGGCCCACCTTTCCCGCTTTCATCCAGAGGAGGCAGGGTGGGTTAAAGATGACCGCCTGAAGCCCGTCATCCCACCGAATCAGCGCACTCTCCACGATATGACAAAATTGGCCCCGGGCTCGGAGAGAGCTAAGAAAATCACAACGTCGATATCTTATTTTATAGCTAAAGATATGAGGCCGTACAGTGTGATTGAAAACCAAGGCTTCCGCTACATGGTCCACAGTATGGAGCCAAGGTATGTGATACCATCCCGGAGCTTTTTTACACACAAGTCGATTCCTATTCTTTACAAGGAGACAAAGTTTTTAGTGCAAGTGTCCCTCAAGTCTGCTCCCAGGGTAGCAATAACTTGCGATGCCTGGACCTCCAGAGCCACTGTCTCATATGTGACCGTTACAGCTCATCATGTCAACAGTGAGTGGAAGCTAATTTCATACGTGCTTCAGACGAGACCTATGGATGATAGCCACACGGGCGCTAATATTTGCGAGTTTCTCAAAGCTGTGGCGGACGAGTGGGGGATAGAGACACGCGACCTGGTTCTAGTCACCGACAACGCTTCAAATATGAACGTGGCTGCAGAGCTTGGCAACTTTTTACATGTCCGTTGTTACGCTCACACCCTAAACCTCGCCTGCCAACGAGCGCTGAAGTTGCCCGCTGTAGCCCGACTGTTGGGTCGAGTCAGACGGATCACCACCTTCTTCCACCGCAGCACGACAGCCAGTCATGTGCTGGAACAAAAGCAGGCCCTACTCGGTAAGCAAAAGGCTTAAAATTAATTAAAAAAATAAAATATTTACCTTTGTAATAGAAGTGAATCTATTTTAACGGTTGCATTCAAAGCAAGCTTTTTATTAGTTTCTAAATTACCAGTTGGCTATTTTAAAAATATAATTCCTAGTAATTAGCTTTTCTTCTTCTTTTTTAATTTTACCAGAACTGCCTAAACACAAACTAAAGACAGATGCTCCAACAAGGTGGAATAGTGGCTTTGACATGGTTGATCGGTTCCTTGAACAGCAGCCTGCCATCTGCGCTGCGCTCCTCTCCCCTCAAGTAAGTATGGGATTTAAGATTTAATCAGACCTAGTAGCAAGCCAAGGTGTGAAAAATAATTTAGTTAATTGAAAAAAAACTAGACTTTAGAATAAAAATATTATAAAAATATGATATTGTACACACAAAACTAACTAAAAAAAATTTGAGGAGGCACTGGTGCATGTGTTTGAGACTTAGTCTAAATGACTGTGAGTCGTTGTGTTGGCGTGAATGGAGAACTCTTATAGCATACAGTGTTGTTAATTCCTTTATTTTAACTTTTCCTGTTCTCAATTCCCATCATCCTTACAGGTGAGGAAAGGTGCGCATGACATCTGCACACTGAGTGAGGGAGACGTGTCCGGCGCTGAACACCTTGTGAAGACCCTCAAGCCCATGAAATTGGCCACCAACACAATGTCTGAGGAAAGCATGCCTACTCTCTCAATCATCGCCCCACTACACACACAGCTCCTGGCCGACTTCACCCCTGCACCAGAGGATGATCCGATGACCCGGGAAATCAAGCATGCTATCCGGGAAGATTTGAAGAAGAGATACACATCTACAAAAGAGAGGCACACACTCCATACAGCTTCTTGCCTGGATCCTCGCTTTAAAGCTCTCCCATTCCTTTCAGAGGATGAAAAAGTGGAGACATACAGCAGAGTGACTACAGAGGCTGCATCATCCCTCGAGGTATTCTCTCTTTTGATATTAATAATTCTACTTTTTTAGAGAATGATTAATTAATGATCTGATTAATAGAATGCTTTGTATCAGTTGTGTGCTTTGTATGCTTTGTGTCTTATTTCACTGCTTCCCTGTGTTAGGTGATGAGGCAAGAGGCTGAAGTCCCTGAGGGGGAAGGTGATGACATGGCTGAGGGGCATGATGACGGTGAGGAGGATGATGCAGTTCAGAAGGTTTGTGACGAAGCCCTGAAGCTGGATGAAGATGGCCCTTCCACGCCCTCTACCTCAAGACCATCTTCTCTGACTGCACTGCTGGGCCAAACATTTAATGTTGCTGTCACCACAGCAGAGCCCAAGTCGGCACACACCAGGGCTAAGGAAGAGGTTCGCATGTATCTGGAGGCCCCTTCACTTCCTCTCACCGATGACCCCCTTGAGTGGTGGAGCACCAACCATCATGTGTATCCTGTCCTAGCTAAGCTGGCCAAACGATATTTATGTATACCAGGTACGAGCGTTGCTGCAGAGAGAGTGTTCTCCACTGCGGGAGACATTGTGTCAGCACAACGGAGCACACTCACGCCACAACATGTGGACCAGCTGGTCTTCCTCCATAAGAATCTGGTCATTCCAGAGCTATGAATGTTTAGTACAACTTGATTACTCACAAGTTAGTGTGTTGCATTTTGTCACTGTGTTCTACAGTACAGTAAATAAGCTGAAGCTACAGTAAGTTGTTAAAAGTTTTTCATTTTGTCTTCTTAATGATTAAATTGGACAATTTTCTTCTAGAAAGACAAGGTGTTCAGGTGGAGAAAAAACTTTCTCTTTACCTTGACATGTTTCGACTGCAACCTGCAGTCTTCCTCCACCTGAACACCTTGTCTTTCTAGAAGAAAATTGTCCAATTTCTACAGTATGTTGGTTCTGATCTACTTCCTAAAGGAAATAAGCCTTTCATTTTTGTTATTGTTTAGTTCAACTTGAGTCACAACACAATGTGATGTATTCATTTCTGTGTTCTACAGAACATAAGCTACATACAAATAATTCTGAAATCATAACTACACGACACAGAAAGTGCTTTGAGTTGTTGTTACTCAATAAAAGAGTTAAGTAATTCAGCAGCTGACTTTTTTTAATATTTCAATCACTTTGTAGTGTATTTTCATTTACTGTTGTGAAATGGAAAATCAATAATCGCTAATCGAGAATCGTTAATAATCGAAAATCGACTGTAATCGAATCGGGACTTCAATAATCGTAATCGAATCGAATCGGGAAATCAGACAGATTAACCACCCCTAACATGAGGTAGTCGTTTGGATCTGCGTTCGCGCTCAGTGCAGATATAGGTTGATGTTCAGTTGGATCGGTCATGATTCACTGTGTTTTCGGTGCTTATTGTATTTCAATTAATCATCGTCGTGGTAAATGATTGTGAATTATGGCCTGTCAGGACATCGAGTCCACAGGTTTCCGAATAAGAAAAAAGACGGTGCGATCTTCCGTGCCAGTGTGCGTTTTGTGCCGGGTAAGAGACGGGACTTCACTTCTGCTTCTGCTTTGAAAAACGCGGTAGTGTGTAGCGTTCACTATAGACCGAATGATTATAATCCCGGCGATATGTGCACACTGTCCCGGCTCATTCATCGGGTCGCCCGGTGACGGCCCGTCGTCAGCATGTGGTTCCGGCAGGAAACATGACGGTCACGGATCCGTCAGAGATCACTTATTGTACATCTGTTTTACAAAATGTGCCTTGTCTTAATTTAATTCATTAACATATCCTACATAAACTTGTAATGTAATGCATTTATGTGTTTGCTATTAGTCTGCAGCCGAAACTTTTTATTATTATAAATATTATGTTCTATAATTCATTTTCAATCTGTACAAACCGACTTTAATGTTTGTGTTGGCTGTTTCTAGATATAAAGTTTTTATACAGTAAGACAGTTGTGATTGTGATCATTTTTTTATTCATCGTCACCAAATGGGTTAATTCAAGGCCTTTATTAAATCCCTCTTCCTCTGGAAACTGTCTCCTAATGGCTGACATACACAACACATGCAGGTAAGGGTCTAAATACTAGCTTTGCTATTGCCTGATACATGATGATGATAATCTGTACAATTTAGGGCTGGGTATCGTTCAAAATCTTTCGATCCGGTGCCAATTTCGATACCTCAGTTTCGATACCGGTTCCTAACGATACTTTTTTCGATACCAATTTTATTAAATCCTTTTTAACAAGATTACATAACACATTACCTCAGAAAAACTTTGGTTTTATTTTTTCAGTTTGACTCATGCTCCTTAGCCAGTGCACAAAGGAACAAAAAAAGCACAAAGGAACAAAAAATGTTTTATAAAGAACTCATGCTCACCAAAGCTGATTTTTTTTAAATACAGTAAAACTTGTAATATTGTGAAATACAGTAGTATTACAATTTAAAATCTTATTTGAATATATTTCAAAATGTAATTTATTCCTGTGATGTCAAAGCTGAATTTTCAAAATCATTACTTCAGTGTCACATGATCCTTCAGAAATATGAAAACAGTTTGCTGCTTAATATTTTGGAAACTATGATAAATTTTTTCATGATTCTTTGATGAATAGAAATGTCAAAAGAACAGCATTTATTTAAAAACGAAATATTTAGTAACATTAGGCTACACGTTTTAATGTCACCTTTGATCACTTTAATGCATCCTTACTGGAAAAAAAAGTTCTGACTAACCAACACATTTTTGAACGGCAGTGTAGGCTACATTCAGTAGGTTATTATTTATTGCAATATTAACACTGTTAGAGTGATCAACAAGGTATCCATTCATTTACCAGTCAAAGACGGAGCAACTTTCTGCTCTTATGTTTACTCCGTGCACTGTCAAGGTCTTCATCATATCTGTCGCGGTACCGGTCATGCAGCAATTATTTTACCCCAAATACTGCATCGCGTACCCACACTTTTGATCGACTTTTCCCCATCTTTAAGGTATTATGTGTGTGTGCTCGCGTCTCATATGAATATGTGCGCGGAGAGTTTGTGTGTGTGCTCGCGTCTCATTGAGTATGTGCGCGAGTTTGTGTGTGTGCTCGCGCGCCTCTCATATGAGTATGTGCGCAAAGAGTTCCGCTTGTGTGTGTAGAGTTTGCGTGTATGTGCGTGAGCAGCTTTATGTGTGTCGTTGTGCATTTCATATGTATTTGTTTGAGCACTGACGTTGACGAGTTAACTCCTTAGGTATCGAAATCTGGAACCGAACAACATGTCATTTTTTCGATACTCGATAGTATCGAGGCAATTCGGTCGGTACCTAAAAGTATCGAACTCGGTACCCAGCCCTAGTACAATTCTGATCTGATCATAGTGTTGTAGGCTACATATCGTCGGCTAAAGCTAACACTGTTCTCTCGCCCTGTTCTCCTGACACCACAACTCACCGTTGTTCTGTCTAAACCTGGCCTGTCCTGCTCACTTGGCTTCATATCAGGCTCATAATTATAGGATATCATCATATATATCAATTAAATATGAATTATATATATCATACGAGTAAATATTTAGGCTACAATTCCCCCAGCTTTCCGAGCTGTCATTGCGATCCATTGTTTACTTTGACCGCTCTACCTCATGTGACGTCACTTCTGGTTCGGCGGTTTTCAAATGCGGAAGTAAAATTTTCCTCACAAAAACGACTCCAGAAGCCTAAATAGCGTTTTATAAGTATATGTTTATATTTAAATCTAGTTCCTACATTATTTTTCTATACATTGGCTCACTGGGTACTCTAACCTGCAACATGCCCTTTAATTAGTGGTCATGATACTGGAAATTCTAATTTCAATATGACACCTTGAAATATGTCAATATTCAGTAGGCCTAGCCTATAATTTTTAATACCATCGGGAAAACTACCACATACTAAATATTTTAATATCTACATTTTTGTCCATCCATTTTGTCAAGGCAATCATTATTTTCAAGCATGGAAAAGCACAACACTCATTGTAACAGTAATCTATTTGTATGGAAAAGTTTAATTCAAGTCTTCTGAAGAGACATGTCCACTTTATACGGTGAGATTTTAATTTAGGCTTTTGTTTACATATTTAAACATTGATCAGTAACCATTACAAAAATCTAACTTAAATATTTACTCACTCAGTGTATTTGTCTTTACATTAGGGTAACGTTAAAGGGATACTCCACTTTAAAAGGAAAATTCTGTCATCATATACTCACCCTCATGTTGTTTCAATTCAATCCTTTATGAATTTCTTTCTTCTGCTGAACAGAAAGGAAGATATTTAGAAGAATATCAGTAACCAGACAGTTTCCGGTCTCATTGACTTCCATAGTATATTTTTTTCCTACTATGGAAGTCAATGGTACCAGAAACTGTTTGGTTACTGACATTCTTCTAAATATCTTCCTTTCTGTTCAGCAGAAGAAAGAAATTCATACAGGTTTGAAACAACATGAGGGTGAGTATATGATGACAGAATTTTCATTTTAAAGTGGAGTAGCCTATCCCTTTAACTGTTGCAATAGCTCACACACAGCACAAGAAAGCTTAATTACAAACTGAATTTAATTTGCAAAAAAGACTAGATTTTTCATAACTTTTGACAACGTTTAATTCAAGAGCATGGAGAGATTGGAGCTGGACGTCATTTGAGTCTGCAGTGAGAACCACTTGGAGAGATTCGCGAATCGCGATTGCACATGATATGACACAGTCCGAGAGCGCACACTCAATATCCGAGTCCAGTTCATTCGTATATTTGAGAGCTCGTGTTCAGTTTTCTCGATTACATGAATGTGCCCTCGTGTTATAATATTGCACTCGTGACATTTGCCATTAAAATATGCCATAGAAACTTGCAGGTATTAATAAAATTATGTGTAATAGGCCTACCTGCAATCCCGCGCTGAGAGGAGGCGGGTGTGTCAAACTCGCTGTCGTTGAGATGAGAGAATGAGAATGCGCAGCTGGTATTGTATCAGTGTATAGGCCAAAATGAGTATTGACAGATATTTCAGTATTGATATCAAAATACAGATATTTTGACAATACAACTTATGTAGTTTGTTGTTTCTCCAAACTTTCAGTCCAGCCATTAATCACTCTGAGCTCCTCGCCTCCTTCACTTATGATCAGCTCTTCAAAACCTGCTGTGACTGCGGCGGCTTTAATTCAGTCCAAATATCAGGGGTTTTATTGGTCCGTTTATGATCGGATATTTTTATTGGCTACCGAAATGCCGGTCAAAGATTTGAATATCAAATTGTACTCAGTAACGAAATGTGATTTTACACATTTCGAAGTAGCGAAGTTGATTACTTAGCTTAATATGTACTTGAGTACAAGTAAAATTACAGATTTAAAAATATACTCAAAAAAGTACAAGTACCCAAAAAAACAACTTAATTACAGTAACGTGAGTAGTTGTAATTCGTTACCTCCACCTCTGGTTATGTGAATGCTAGTTCAAAGAGATGTGTCTTTAATCTGGCTTTGAACGGACAGAGTGTGTCTGTTTCCCGGACAATGTTAGGAAGACTGTTCCAAAGTTTTGGTGCTAAATAGGAAAAGGATCCACCGCCAGCAGTTGATTTTGATATTTTAGGTATTATTAACTGGCCGGAATTTTAAGATCGCAATAGACGTGAAGGACTATAATGCAGGGTTCTTAAGTTTTATCAAAAGCTTGGAGTGAGATCATATGCGGTTAGGGGAGGAGCCCTAATGGAGCCCCGCCCCCCAATTTTACCCATTGTTCATAATTAACCAGCACAAATTGAAATTATAACAATAGGTAAATCTGATAAATGTCAGAGCAATTCATCACATCAAATATACTCTTTAATGTTACATTTCAAAATTACAAATATACAAAAATTACAAAAATATAACAAATTGCTCCAAACAGTTTGGAAAATCTTTTTGCATTTTGAATGTGTCTAGTCAAAATGGTATAATGATTTATTGTGTGGCACTGGTGGGACATTGTGTACAAATGACATATTAGAGTATTAAAGGTTAGGGCTGGGTATCGTTCAGAATCTTTCGATCCGGTGCCAATTTCGATACCTCAGTTTCGATACCGATTCCTAACGATACTTTTTTCGATACCATAGCCATAATATGTTTTAAAATTAATTTCAACATCAACAAAAATACATTAAACACAAAGCTTTTATTTTCCACCTTAATTGTGAATCAAAACAGTTATCAAAATAAAAAAAATTCTGGTAAAACTGCTCACTCAGTAAGGCCATAATAGCCTACGTTTTCGTTTGAAAATTATATATTTTATTATATATATATATATATATATATATATATATATATATATATATATATATATATATATTATAAATATAAAAATCTTATATTTTTCTCTCCGTTTTGGCCTTCCGTCCGCACTAAAAACCATTATGTGACGCATATTGTAGGCCTACCATTATACCAGTGTTGTGCCTGTTTTGTGATATTAACTTTTACACTGTTGCTAACTATACGGTATTAAAATATTCTACATTGCACACTCTTCATAACAGAGTCCTGCAAAGATGACAGAATTTAGGCTACTCACATGCTGTCCTGCGGCAATACATGAGAGCAGTTGCGTTTTAGACCAACATGGTGACTGCGTGCGACCTGGACCGCATCAGTGAATGGTGAGATATTTTATTAAATAAAATTATCCTGTCAGAAGATTTGCGCGATAACTTAATTATTTATTTTTCCATCTGAATCATATCAGTGATCTTTTGTGGGGTTTTACGCATGCGCTGTAAGGTGAATTTGACGTTTCTCAAAAGTTTCTCATCCACACTGAAACGTCCGAAAACGCTAGTGTGGACGGAGAGCGTTTATAAACGAAAACGCCATTTTCAAATGTATCCGGATTAATGTAGACGTCGCCAAACATTAATAAAATGACTGCCTGTCAGTCAGTCAGTCATCAGGGCAGAGAAACCACCATTGTGGCTGCTTGTCTAGTAGTCGAAGAGGAAGTGTAACGTCAACAGTACCGTGACCGCTTTCGGCTCATATCGCAGCAAACGCTGTCTGCGTAAAGTTTTAAAAAAAATGTTACCACACTTGAGACCAACCGTGACTCTCTGTGACTTCAACAAAACTGCAACAGTTTGATCCGTCCACACCTCTCCGTGTGTGTGGGGGTCGGAGCTCCGCTCTTTGTCAATATACAGAGAGGACAGATAAGCTTGCGTGCTCAGATGCTTTTGGAACCGAAATTTGGCACCGAAAAATAAAGAATTTTTCGATACTCATAGGACCTATATTGCAGTTTCGCTTGTTGCCAGAGGGGGCATTGTTCTGCAAAAACTCAGACTTGCGCAATGCACCTTTTAAGGTGTGTGTGTGTGTGTGTGTGGGTTTGTTGTGTGTGTACTCCAGCTTATGAAATGTGTTTTGTGTAGTAAGTGTTTGTTGCACATTTTGATGCCTTGATAACAGGGGTAGGGGGCTCCCACTTTAAGCACTGTGGCTCGATGCCAGACAGTTAAATTGAAATATTACCCAGAGCACTCTGCTTTAATACATGTAGCCTTAATGTAACTAGAAAGACTATTAATACAGTATAATATATAATTTAAAATAAAATGATGAAATACATCTTCATTCCTTCCCATACCCACTAACATTTCCCTTAGTTTCAGATAACGTAAGCTAGCCAAACTGAGCCAAAGCTTCTGGCCTGGTGTCAAAGTAGTTGTAGAGTTTTTGACTGCATCAATAATAATGTATACGATGGGCTATATATTAAATGTTCTAAAATGTTAGACAAGCTTTCTTCCAACTTACCTTCTCCATCACGATGTGTGTTCGCGCAATGTTGTTGGTTACCTGGTAATGAACGTATGGTGGCCGAGAATGTTCCGTCAACTACCGTGTGTTCGCGCATCTATGTTGCCTAGTAACTAATGCAATCTGGCGGCAGTAAACTTCACTTTGTGTGCCTGCGCCTCATATACAACGTTATATATAAAGCTTGCAGGACAACTTGGTTGGCATTGCCTTTTCAGCGTGAGAAATACACGGTGTGGTGTGTGAGCGTGTGAACTGGTTGAATTGCGTGTCTCACGGCCAATGCGTGAGACTTGAGAACCCTAATAGCTCGCTCAAGTACTGCAGAGATAAACCATGTAGTGCTTTGTAAGTAATCAGCAATATTTAAAAATTTATGCGATGTTTAATAGGCAGCCAATGCAGTGTTGACAGAACCGGGCTAATATGGTCATACTTCCTGGTTCTGGTAAGAACTCGAGCTGCTGTGTATTGAACTAGCTGTTTGTTTATTAAGCGTGCAGGGCAACCACCCAGTAGAGCATTGCAATAATAATCTAGCCTTGAGGTTATGAACGCATGATCTAATTGTTCCGCATTTGTCAATGAGAGCAAATGCGAAATTCTTTGGCGAATTAAATTTTTTTAATGTGTAAATTGGCAAGTCAATACACGTCCAAATTATGAACTTTCACTCTATGATGTTTAAATTTAGCAGTTAATCCGAGAATCACATGCGTGCCGAACCGAATCTGGTGTGATCCATTCCACCCCTAGCGCGTTATCTCATTGAATATCATTGTCAGAATCGTAGAAATGCAGCCTTGGCTAAATGTAATTTACATGAGACTAGATAATGATCTTAGATGTCATCGCTCTGCTGCAGAATTTCAATGGCATCAACATCTATTCCATGTGATAATATTAGATCTAGAGTAAAGTTTTTTACCTTACCAAATTACTATAGAGAAGAGCAGCACCATCCCAGGAGGGATGAATACCATCTCTTTTCAACAGGTCAGGTCTGCCCCAAAAACTTTTCCAATTGTCTATGAATTCTATATTATTAAGTGGACACCACCTCGACAGCCAGTCAAGTCAAGTCAACTTTATTTATATAGTGCTTTTCACAACACAGATTGTATCAAAGCAGCTTCACAGCATCAAACAAAATAGCACATCAATGTTTGTTTCTAATGCAAAACGTCCACGTCTGGTAATGCTGATCAATAGTATTGTTGATTGATTAAATTAAGTATCCCCAACTGTGCAAGCCAAAGGCAACAGTGGTAAGGAACCGAAAAACTCCATCAGGTGACCTAATGGAGAAAAAAAAAAACTTGGGAGAACCCAGGCTCAGTCGGGGGCCAGTTCTCCTCTGGCGTTTATGAACTAGAGACCGGATTTAACTGTAAGATTAAAAATATTATATAAATGCCTGGCTGAAGAGATGCGTCTTTAATCTAGTTTTAAACTGGGAGAGCGAGTCTGAGCAACGAACAGTATCAGGAAGGCTATTCCAGAGTTTTGGAGCTAAATGTGAAAATGATCTCCCTCCTTTGGTTGATCTGGATATCCTAGGTATGACCAAAAGCCTCAAATTTAGTGATCTTAAAGAGCGCAATGGATTATAGGGCGATAGAAGATCCGTTTAATAGACTTGAGCTAAGCCGTTTAGGGCTTTATAAGTCAGTAGCAATACCTTGTAATTAATACGGAGCTTTATAGGTAACCAATGTAGTGATGATAAAATTGGTGTTATATGGTCAAATTTTCTTGATCTAGTAAGAACTCTAGCGGCGGCATTTTGGACTAACTGTAGCTTGTTTATTGAGGATGCAGGACAACCAGCTAATAAAGCATTACAGTAATCTAGTCTCGAGGTCATGGACGCATAAACTAACTTTTCTGCATCAGAAACTGATAGCATATTACGTAGCTTAGCAATGTTTCTAAGGTGGAAAAAGGCTGTTTTTGTAACATATGAAATATGATTTTCAAAAGACAGGTTGCAGTCAAGTATAACACCCAGGTCTTTTACTGTAGAGGATAAAGTAACAGGACATCCTACGATGTTAAAGTTGTATTGTGAGAGGTTCTGTGGGCGGTTTTTTGAACCGATAAGTATTACCTCTGTCTTGTCTGGATTTAATAAAAGAAAATTACACGTCATCCAATCTTTTATATCTTTAACACACTCTGTCAATTTGGATAATTTAGCGTTTTCATCCGGCCGTGATGAAATATATATATTTGAGTGTCATCAGCATAACAATGGAAACTAATTCCATGTTTCCTTATAATATTTCCAAGTGGCAGCATATATATTGAGAATAATAGAGGGCCTAACACAGATCCCTGCTGCACTAGTTTACTGGAGTTATGATCGATTTTTCTCCATTTAAATAGACAAAATGGTATCCGTCAGATAAGTATGATCTAAACCAGCTTAAAGGAGAACTTGGCAACTTTTTTAACTTAATAAAACTGTCTAGAAATCATTTGGATGGTTAAACAACCTGTTCTGGTGATATTGGTGACTTTCCCCGCTCCCCCCAGCGTTCCCTGGCGGAAAACCAACCTTGCAACTTGGGGACTACCGTCCCGGCAAGATAGAAATTGGAAGTCTCGTGAGAAGCGAGAACGAGCGCGAAACACGAATTGCTTTATGGCAATTCGACATAAACACACACGCATGTATGATGTATTACCAGATTACCCACCTCGGTAGACATAGCTCCACACGATACAGTTGGCTTGCTCCGATCAAAACAAACGCACATGAGCAGCTGTAGAGAGGGGGAGGAGGCCGCCGCAAGTGAGTTTTTTACGACCGTGTTGTGAAATATACACCCTCCCACAGCTGTAGGGGGAGCTCGTAGGGAAAACATGCGACAACAAAAGGGAAAATCAGCGAAGAAGTGACTAGAGTTCGCTAGAGTTGCCGAGTTCTCCTTTTAATGCTTGTCCTTGAACACCAGTATAATTGTGTAGTCGATCTAAGAGTATTGTGTGATCTATAGTATCGAATGCAGCACTTAGATCAAGTAAAACTAGTATTGAGATACAGCCTTGGTCAGAAGCTAATAGTAAATCATTTGTGATTTTAACGAGCACAGTTTCAGTGCTATGGTGCGGCCTGAATCCAGACTGAAACTTTTCATAGATGTCATTTTCTTGTAAGAAAGAGCCTAGTTGGGCAGACACAACTTTTTCTAGTATTTTAGACATAAAAGGAAGATTTGAAATGGGTCTATAATTTGCTAGGTTATTTGGGTCTAATTGTGGTTTCTTAATGAGTGGTTTTATAACTGCCAGTTTAAATGTTCTTGGAACATGACCTAAAGATAAAGACGAGTTAATAATATTGAGGAGAGGCTCTTCCACTATAGGTAACACTTCTTTCAGTAGTTTAGTTGGTATGGGATCTAATAAACATGTTGTTGTTTTAGAGGAAGTGATAAGTTTATTTAACTCTATTTGTTCTATAGTTGTAAAGCACTGTAATTGTTCTTGCGGGGTGATAATCGAGGCTGAGTTATAAGGCGCGATTGAGGATTGAACGTTTACAATTGTGGTTCTGATGTTTTCTATTTTCTCAGTGAAAAAATTCATGAAATCATTACTACTAAACTGTAACGGAATATTTTGTTCAGGTGACACTTGTTTATTTGTTAGTCTAGCCACGGTGTTAAATAAAAACCTAGGATTGTTTTGGTTATTTTCTATTAGTTTGTGGAGGTGCTCAGCCCTGGCTACTTTTAAAACCTTTTTATAACGTGACGTACTGTCTTTCCAAGCGATTCTAAAACCTCTAAATTAGTTTGTTTCCATTTACGCTCTAAATTACGGGTTTCTCTCTTTAGGACACAAGTAGTATTGTTGTACCATGGTGCTTTAATTTTCTCTCTGACCTTTTTTAGTCTAATAGGTGCAACAATATCCAGTGTTCCAGAGAGAATGGTGCTCATTTTGCTGGTTAGTTCCTCTAGTTCATCTGTTTGTTTGGGTTCACTGAGCAGCTGAGACAGATTCAATAAGCAATTTGAAAAATTATCTATGGTGGATGGAAGGATTGTTCTGCCTAATCGATAACACGGCGCAGCATGATATATTACAGGGGTACGTAATATGCAAGTTACCATGTAATGGTCAGTTACATCATCACTTTGTGGAATGATATCTATATCGGTTGGATCGGTTCCATGTGATATAATTAAATCGAGTGTATGATTAAAACGATGAGTTGGTCCGGTAACGTTTTGCTTAACCCCAAAGGAGTTTAATAAATCTATAAACGCATCCCCTAACGCATCATTTTGATTATCTACGTGTATGTTAAAATCTCCAACAATTAATGCTTTATCGACATTGACCAATAGATCTGAGAGAAAATCTGCAAATTCTTTTAGGAAATCAGCGTAAGGCCCTGGCGGTCTATATACGGTAGCCAAGGCTAAAGATAATAGGGATGTTTTTCTAGCATCTAAGAGCGTAAAATTTAGTACAAGTACTTCAAATGAAATAAACTTATAACCCGTTTTCTGAGTAACATTGAGAATATCTCTATAGACCGCTGCAACACCGCCGCCACGACCAATCAGACAGGGTTTGTGCTTATTGGAGTATACAGATGGCGGAGTCGAACATCATTAGTGCCGCCGTTAATAATGATCTTAGAGATTTTACGATTAGCATTAGCCAGCACTTTTAAATTTGCTTTGATGTCAGGCGCTCTGGTCCCGGCAAACATGTGACTGGTGGCTGGTGTCTCTATTTTCACGTTCTGTGTGATCGAATCGCCAATTACTAGGGCACAATCAACAGGATTCTCAGTGGGTGTTTCACTGAGCGGGGCAAATCGATTTGTTATGGTAATCGGAACGGAAGAGTGTTTTTTTGATCCGCAACTAGAGCGATCCCTCACTGTCACCAATTTGCCTTTCTGCGCAGGCTCTACAGCTGGAACCGAATCATGTAAAGAGTTCACTATGCTAGGCGCATCCAAAATAGTATCTAAAGCTCTAGCACTTTTACTATCCTCAATTAAAGTTTGGATGCGTGACTCTAGTTCTGAAATCTTCAACTCACCTGGGCTTTTTATAAACTCAAAGGTGCGGGCACACAAGAGAAAATAAATAAGAAATAACTGAGTGCATGTGTTAACAGGCTAGCGAATTACTAGCTTGTTGTGCTAATTATAACGGAAGCTAGCAATGTCAGGTTAATCTGAGATGTTGGGTAAGCTGTATTTAGTAGTATAAACAACTAGAAATGATAGTAAATGATGGTTCAAAACAAAGAAATACGAGGCTAAGACGGAGCTTACAGCACCGAAGCAAACAAACTCACAGCAGGCAGCGAGGAAGACGGAAGGTTTTAGTAAAATAAATATCAATCTCAAAGTTGGTTTCAAAATATGGCAGTATTGTACATTTTATTGTTAATATCATGTTAGATAATTGTTATTGATCAAGTATATTTAATAGTTCTTGCTAAAGAAACATGGGATTCGTGCCTATGTTTTAAAAATAATAGTTGGAAGATAAATTTACCTCATTCATGGAAAGTTTCAAGGACATATAATCAATTTATAAAAAGGCATGATATTATCATATTTTATAGCAGTTTTCTACTTTCTACCATTACATCAGGGGCCGGTTTCACAAAGCTATTTTAGACTGGTCTATAGTGTTAGACTAGTCTAAAATTTGCTCATAGACTAGTCTAATGCAAGTTAGACTGTTTCACAAAAATAAAGACTGACTTAATTTAGACCAAAAAAATTAGACACCTTACCCCCAGGCTAACTTAGGTCTAAGACTCTATGTTACCTTGGCAACCAGCAGTAACAATCAGTTACATTACAAACAGCCAAAAGAAGAGGGAAAATGGCTCATAATTTGTGGTTTGCTGACGACGTTATGGAGAGAGCTATGAGAAGGGAAAGGGTTTTTAGGGACCGCAGGAACCTACTGGAAATATATAATAATGAGGACTTCATCGGTCGGTTTCGTTTGCCCAAGGAAGCTATACTGAGTCTGACAGATGAATTAGCTGAAGAACTGAGCCCTGCCACTTCAAGAAGCCACAGCATCCCAGCAGTGCTACAGGTTTGCACTGCGTTGAGATTCTATGCAACAGGAACTTTTCTGAATGCTGTTGGTGACACAGTGGGTCTCAGCAAAGCTTCTGTGTCACGGGTGGTATACAGGGTATCAAGAGCACTTTCAAATAAGCTCCCTCAGTTTCCAAATCAACTAGCTGAGCTTAACAAAGTCAGAAGAGGGTTCTTCAGCATAGCAAGATTTCCCAATGTTGTTGGAGCAATTGATGGGACGCATGTCAGAATCCAGGGTCCAACAGCTCATGAACATTTGTTTGTGAATAGAAAAGGATATCACAGTCTAAACATTCAGGCTGTTTGTGATTCTGATCTCCGGTTCCTCAACTGTGTGGCCCGCTGGCCTGGATCAATTCATGACTCTCGAATTCTTCAAAATTCTCAACTTTTCCGTGCATTTGAGCAAGGCATTATCGATGGGGTCCTGTTGGGGGACTCTGGCTACCCTCTAAAACCTTGGCTCCTTACTCCCTTCCTGAATCCTACTACACCTGCACAGAGAAACTACAACACAGCACACTGTTCGTAACTCGTAACACTGTAGAGCGGGCATTTGGTGTTCTGAAGAGGCGTTTCCATTGTCTACATGGGGAATTGCGAATGACACCTGACAGAGTGTGTAACATCATCTGTGCGACTGTTGTGCTGCATAACATAGCGAGGTAGGACTACCTGAAAACAAACAACTTAAATTTCTAGCTTTTTTCGATAGGCCTAAATTAATTACTATTATTTACCACATGTTACAACTTTAGGCAAAATAGTTTATTTCATTGATCATTAGGGATCTCCGGCTACCTGACCCTGAAGGAGGGGATATCAGAGATGACAATCTCAATGAAGTGGAGGACAGAGAACATTTAGAGGAGCAGGATGGAACTGGTCGATATGTGCGTCAAATGTATGTTGACAGGATTTTCAATGTCTGAAAAAACAACAAAAATCACAATAAAGTGTTGCCTTTCTTTACCTATTAGGCTTAAATGAGTAGCAAACAACTCAATATATACATTTATTTTTATTTATTTTTTCCCAAGTGACATACTGTTCATTCAATAAATTATTCCAAGAAAATATACAGCATTTAAGTCTCTTTCATTCATATCAAAATCCTCAAGGTCATTAAAAGTACAACATATTTACTATACAAACTGTAAACCAAGTATCTCACAAAACAAGTGACATACTGTTCATTCAATAAATTATTCCAAGAAAATATACAGCATTTAAGTCTCTTTCATTCATATCAAAATCCTCAAGGTCATTAAAAGTACAACATATTTACTATACAAACTGTAAACCAAGTATCTCACAAAACAAGTGACATACTGTTCATTCAATAAATTATTCCAAGAAAATATACAGCATTTAAGTCTCTTTCATTCATATCAAAATCCTCAAGGTCATTAAAAGTACAACATATTTACTATACAAACTGTAAACCAAGTATCTCACAAAACAAGTGACATACTGTTCATTCAATAAATTATTCCAAGAAAATATAAAGCACTTAAGTCTCTTTCATTCATATCAAAATCCTCAAGGTCATTAAAAGTAGGCTAAAACATACTAAACAAACTGTAAACCAATGTAAAAGTAACAAGGCAGTGAGGTGTTTTAGGCATATAAGACGTAACTCAACATATTTACTTTTGTAACTGCTTTAAAAAACATAAAATAATTAGCCTAAAATACCTCGTTGTCTTATTGGAAGTACTCAAGATATTCACAACTCCAGCGACTGTTTGTGCAACTCTAATTTTAATTTATCTCTCTGAAGCTGTAAAACTTCAATCTCAAGCAGCAATTTCCTCTCTTCCAGTTCAAGATTTCTGTATTGTTTGTCTAGCACCATTGACATAGTTGTTCCTCTCGACACCGATGGGAAAACAGCTGTAGCTGATGCTGACGCTGACTCAGACTCTTCATCTTCCGCCCCCTCCCGTCTCTCACCCGGCTCCTCCTCCACTGCCTCACTTCGGTCCCAAGTCAAAGACAGGGTCACTAAAAATAAGTACAGACATAACATTACCTTACTTGCTTCATGAATCCGATCCCTACATTATATATATTGCAGACCTAGAACATAGGTTCCTTGTATTATAGGCTGAGTCATTACGTTGTTTACGTTTATTTGCCGGCTAGCAAGCTTAGCACACATTAGCACACATCAACTTAACTTTATTAGCATCAACTTCGACGACAATGAAGCAAAACTTTAACCTTTTAAAACTTTTTTCTTTAAAACAATCACCCGCTGTTACCTGAATTCTCCTCTTGACTGTTTGTTTCCTCTTGACAAGGCAGGGTGCTGCTGTCAGTCTCTGAGGGAACTCCGCCGGTAACGTCAATGTTGACGCCACACACTCCACTTTCCTGTCCTCCGCTTATCCCCCAGAACATAGGCGACTGTCCACCATAAATGTTCATCACCATTTCAGTGGTGTCTTTAAGTTTCTCTTGGGGTCCTCCTCCCGTTTTTGGGTATTTCCTCTTAAATATTTCTTTTTTGGCATCTTGTACCATGTTTTTGTATCTTTTCTGTACGTCTTTAACGCTCCGCTCAACGATCGGATTAACGCTGTTAACTGTCATAGCAATCTTTTTCCAAATTAAACATTTTTTCTTGTTACTACATTTTCCGCTGAATTTCCCAAGTAAAATGTCCTTGTAACTGTTATACTCCTCCAACAAACACATATTTTCCGCTGGAGTAAACTGCACTGAGCGGTTGAATGCGCTTACTCGATCCGCCATGTTTTTTGTTTTGAAAAGTGTCTTACTTTACCCAGAATGCATTGCAGTGTAGTCCTACTTAAGATAGTCGGAGTCTTAAGTGCTTTGTGCAACGGTCTGATTTAGATGTCTATCTGAAGTCTGACTATCTACTATATCTAAGCCATAGTCAAAGTCTATCTTTGTGAAACCGGCTCCAGGGCTCACTTTCATGTCCATTCACTTTATAACTTTAAAGAGAAATATTTTGATGTCCTAATGTAATAATTAAATGTAATAATTGTTTCTTTCATGCCAGACATGATGGAAGAGAGCGAGGAGAGTGAAGAACTGAGTGAGGTGGATGAGGAACATCATGTCAGACCTGGAGGAAAACCTTTGAGTCGCTCAAAGACTAAACAGACATTTTTAAAGAAAAGAAGAGCCAAGAAATATTTCACCTGCACTCAGTGTGGAAAGAGTTACACAACCAAACTAAATCTTGTGTGTCACATGAGAGTTCACACAGGAGAGAAGCCTTTCTCATGTGATCAGTGCGGAAAGAGTTTCTGTCAATCTTCATCCCTTAATGTTCACATGAGGATCCACACTGGAGAGAAGCCGTTCACATGTGATCAATGTGGCAAAACATTTCTTTTTGCATCAACCCTGAAGAATCACCTGAGAGTTCATACGAAGGAGAAGCCGCATTCATGTTCGGTGTGTGGAAAGAGTTTTTCATCGCTGCAATATTTACGTGGACATGAGAAAATGCATACTGGTGTGAGAGAGTGCTACATGTGCTTTGAGTGCGAGAAGACTTTTATTACAGCAAATTGTTTAAAACTGCACCAGAGAATTCACACTGGAGAAAAACCTTACAAGTGTTCACACTGTGACAAGAGATTCAATCAGTCTGGAAATCTTAAAACCCATGAGAGGATCCATACTGGAGAGAAACCGCTCACATGTGATCAGTGCGGAACGAGTTACTCTTTTAAAAGCGAACTGAAGCAACACATGAGGATCCACACTGGAGAAAAACCTTACACATGTTCACACTGTGACAAGAGATTCAGTCTCTCATCACATCAGAAAAGACATGAGAGGATCCACACTGGAGAGAAGCCACACACGTGTGATCAGTGTGGAAAGAGTTTCTCCAGTAAAAGTGAACTGAAGATACACATGAGGATCCACACTGGAGAGAAGCCGTTCTCATGTGATCAGTGCGGAAAGAGTTTCTCTATTAAAAGTGAACTGAAGATACACATGAGGATCCACACCGGAGAGAAGCCGTTCACATGTCATCAATGTTGCAAAACATTTCTCTGTGCATCAGCCCTGAAGTCACACCTGAGAGTTCATTCGAAGGAGAAGCCACATTCATGTTCTGTGTGTGGAAAGAGTTTTTCATCGCTGCAATATTTACGTGGACATGAAAAAATGCATACTGGTGTGAAAGAGTACATGTGCTTTGAGTGTGAGAAGACTTTTATTACAGCAAACTGTTTAAAACTGCACGAGAGAATTCACACTGGAGAAAAACCTTACAAGTGTTCACACTGTGACAAGAGATTCAGTCAGCCATCATCTCTGAAAAGACATGAAGGAATTCACACTGGAGAAAAACATTACAAGTGTTCACACTGTGACAAGAGATTCTCTCACTCATCATATCTGAAAACACATGAGAGGATCCACACTGGAGAAAAACCTTACAAATGTTCACTCTGTGACAAGAGATTCAATCGGTCATCAAATCTGAAAACACATGAGAGGATCCACAGCAGAGAGAAGCCGCACACGTGTGATCAGTGCGGAAAGAGTTTCTCTATTAAAACTCACCTGAAGCGACACATGAAGATCCATTCAGTGGATAAACCACTTAAACACAGACTTAAATCATGGTAAGTAGTAGAGATCCACCGATTACAATTTTCTTGGCCGATTCCGATTTCCGATTTCTCATTGAGTTTGACCTGCCGATACTGATTTTAGCCGATTCCGATTCCATTTTTTCTAACCACTTTACAGCACACACAAATATTTATTTACTATCTTTTCTTTAGTAGAACATTTTGCATAGAACATATAATTTTTTTTTTAACAGAAAATGTTAATAACTAATCTAAAACTATATAAATTACTCCTGGTGTGGGAAATTCACAGTGCAGTGTTATGGAAGAACCAATTCCTCCTTTTCACATTCAATATCAATTTCTTCTCTCATCTGCCACATGTCCAGCCAGGCTAAACAAGCACTCACACAACAACACTAATTGTGCTCACCTGATCCTCATGTGCTCTGGTCCCTTTATATTTAGCCTCTTTCCCTCATGTCTTTGCTGGTTTGTTTTGTACGTTGTCTGCATTCAATTTCTCTGCAAGGTTGCAGTCTTTTTTAATTTTTGTTTTTTTCTGTCCTGGCAAGCCACTCTAGTGCCTAGTGTTGTTTCATCCCACCTATGCCAAGCCTCTGGTTCCTTGAGTTGCTGTCAAGTTTCCACTGTTCCCAAAGAGCCTGGGTTTGTCTGATCCCTGACCCACCGGTTCTCCAGTTGTGTGCCCTTGACCCACCTGTTCTCCAGCTGTGCCCTCGACCCACCGGTTCTCCAGTTGTGCCCTTGACCCACTTATTCTCCAGTTGTGACCTCGACCCACCGGTTCTCCAGTTGTGCCCTTGACCCACTTATTCTCCAGTTGTGACCTCGACCCATCTGTTCTCCAGCTGTGCCCTCGACCCACCTGTTCTCCAGTTGAACGGGGAGAACATATCACTCCCCGTTCATTCGGCACCTGGGTGCTCCCTTCTCTGAATCCTGACAATTTATTTATATTTCAAAAAACAGTACTAGAGATTCTAGAAACCATATCCATTTTTGCCCTTTTAAAGGGGTCATATAATGCCATTTTTGTACAAGCTAATATGATTCTTTAGGGTCTAAATTAAAAGTTTGTAATATACTTTAATTAAAAATTATCAATAGTATTGTAGTTATTTTTGCTTACACATGCATTGAGGAGAATATGTTAATGTTCTTCTCCCCCTCTGGATCTCCACCCATTTGCCTCATCTTTCCTGTCGGTAAGGTTCGGTGTTGGTATTCCACTCAAGTTTAACGCTTTGTTCAGGGTATAAGAAGGAAAGATAACTGTGTATCTGTGAGAAAGGCTGTAGCCCCGCCACTCCCACACACCGGTGCGTAACCTCATACTATGAGAAAGGCTTTTACGGCCTCTTCTGTACAACAGTACGCTATTTGTTACAACTTAAGTTTTCTTTACAGTATGTTGTTCCAATTTACTGTCTGTATATTTACACATGTAACTTAATAAATAACTTTGCCTGCTTTAAAGACTTCGAGAATTTTTCCTTTTTTCACTGATGATGTTGAAAGCTAAAGTGATTATAACTTTACCTAAACATTCAGGTCAAATCCTACATTTTCCTATCAGTTCTAAGAAAGACATTTACCTTTAAAGAATAAAAGGTTAAAGAATACCAACAACTTTAATGGAGTCAGATTAGTAATATTGGAGTCAGATTAATATTTGAATTATACACGTCATCTTTCAACTGCCTTTTGATCCGATTATAGGTTCAAAATGGCAGCGTAAGCTTCTAGCCTTACATTTTCTTCTAAGAGAGTCGAAAAATAAGCAGATCTAGCAGTTTTTAAGGCTTTTCTGTACGCAATCGTGCTCTCTCCATGAAACTCGGAAAACGTCGTTTTCTTTTTTTCTCGTTTTCTTCCATTTGTGCTCCATATTTCTGGCTGCCCTGTTTAGGGCCCGAGTGTGCTCGTTGTACCACGGCGTTGGACTATTTTCTTTAAAGGGGCATTCCACCCATTTGAACTTCGTGACCGAGAAAAGACAAAAAATAACTTCAAGACGCATTTGTATGAAAGACAACAACTCCCACAATGCACCACATTGCACAGCTCCGCAAGCCACTCCCACTAATCCAGAAAGCGCATATCTGCCTATAAGAGAAATCACTCTTCCGTCTACAAGGCTAGCTACCACCAGAGCTTGAAATTCATTTCACACAAAATGTCTAGTTAGTTGGCGAACTCACTAGTGCATTACTCCTCGTTTGTATTTCTTTCGAAAAGGTGAATTATTGCATGGTACCTGGATGTTCAGTCAACATATGCGGTGCGAAACTAGGATAGTTCTCAACACAAACGTCCGTGTCCTCGTCTGATTCAGAGATTTCGTCCAGGAAAAATTGTCATCATTGAAATTATTTGCCGCAGACGGACTCTATCTCTGTGTTCGTAGTTGCATAGTGAGATCACCGGCGCCACCAGTCCGCCCTAACTCGAGCCAGTCCGGGCTCCTCGTCCACGGCAGGCAGGTCTTCTGCCTCGGCTGCTCTTCGCTATAATGCGGCTTGTAAAGGTAGCCACAAACACCTGATTCAAGCATCAGACTTCCGAAATCCTCTTCCTCTATATCATATTGAGCACTCTCCTCCGTTATTGTCATAACTTTACATCTGTCTCCACAGCGCCTGTTAGCTTAGCTTCAAACAAGATGGAGGATATTGCTTTCAGTTTCAGAGAGTAAAGTCCCACCCACTGATCTGTAATAGGCCTGTAGCATGAGCGGGTCCCGCCCCCTGGGAAAGATGAGGAACGAGTGTTGTAGTCTCAACGGAAATCCCCCCCTCTTACACTTCCTCCTACAATGATGCAAAATGACGATTTTTGCGTCATTGTAGGAGGAAGTGTACGAGGTAAATAACGGATTTCTCCCATCTCAGGGGAAAATGAGAGAGTGTTGCACGACCATTCAATAGTATGACTGGGTTTCAAACAATGCAAAGCTTAATGCAAATGGGTGGAGTGTCCCTTTAATCTTATTATAGCGCAAAGGAGTAACTGTGTCTAAAGTGCTGGAAAAGAGAGTCAAAGTTTCTGTTGCAATATAGAGTTCTTCAAAGCTATCTGGGATGCTGAGGAGATCAAATTGATCAGGAATATTATTAATAAAGCAATCTTTAGTGGCGGAAGTGATAGGTCTGACATATTTGTAACACGGAGTCGGCTTCGCAACCTTGGCTAAAAAGAGTATACACGAGACTAGATAATAATCTGAGATGTCATCGCTCTGCTGCAGAATTTCAACGGCATCAACATTGATTCCATGTGACAGATCTAAAGTATGATTATGACAATGAGTTGGTCCTGGCACGTGTTGTTTAACTCTAATAGAGTTCATATTGTCTCTAAATGCCAATCCCAATGCATTTTTTTTTTGTTATCTACATGTGTATTAAAATCACCAACAGTTAGGACTTTATCTGCAGCCAGTACTAACTACGATAAAAAAATCACCAAATTCTTTGATAAAGTCTGTATGGTGCCCTAGTGGCCTTTATACAGCAGATCTCTCTCATTCACTGTCTGTTTAGGCTTAAGTGCAAATCCATGAAGCCTCTGTACAGTGTTGTTATCATTATTAACTTATTTAACATGCAATACTTATCTTTCAAATATTTATCTTTATATACACGAAGTTCAAAAAAAGAAGGCTATATAGCCTTATGAAAAAAGAAAAAACTTGCTGCGGTAACTTGCATTTCTCTGCGGTTGGCTTGTCAGTAGCACTATATTGCAGTTACCGTGACAGCCCTAAATGCGACATACATTCATGCTAACAAAGGCATAGAGTTACACTCATGGGACACTGCAATTCACAGAAGTTCATTATTTGTATATGCTTTAAAGCCTTGCCTGTTAAACATTTCATTCGCATTCTGATCAAGAATCGGGTCAAGGGCATTTCTGAGCGCATACTCCCGAAGCGCACAGGCACTAGAAGCCTCTCATCAGTTGCTGATCCCCATTGACTTCCATAGTGGGAAAATATATACTTTGGAAGTCACAGGGGACCAGTAACTGTTTGGTTACCCACATTCATCAAAATATCTTGAATTTTCAACAGACAGAATTTCAGTTTTATAAATTGTGGCATCTGTAAATTGAGCCACCAAACACCGTTGTTGTGCAAATGAAAGGCCAGAGCACATTTTAAGTTTTCTGTTTTTCAGTTGAAACTGTGTCGTGTAAGTGGCCCCTCAGTTAATAACTAATGATCAGAAGTGAATAAATCAAAAACTAACTTTAGCTGGACAATACCTTTATTCTAGAGCTGCTGTACAACCAAAACAATCTCCGTTACTTTAATTTCCTTTTATCTCTGTAAAGCTGAAAGTCTTAAAATGTCTTAAAAGCACTATATAAATGAAGATGACTTGACATCAGTGCATCTCTATAAAATAACAAATGAAAATTACCTTTATTTATTTCGGTTCAGACTTCACACTGCAAAACATCTGTGACAGTGGTTAACTTATCTATTCTGTCAAGTAATCATGACCACCTGACATGAATTATAAATCAGTTTAATCAGAGGATCTATCGCATGCATAGTAAAACTATTAACAAAAAAACAAAAAGATGGTCAAACCATCGGATCTGTGCATTAAGACTTGCAGTATAAACGCAGCCTAAGTGGTTTCTCCACTGTATGGACCTTCATGTGTAGCTTCAGGAGACTTTTAAAAGAGAAACTTGTTACACACTGATTACATGTGAAGCTTTTCTCCAGTGTGGATCCTCTCATGTATTTTCAGAGATGATGACTGACTGAATCTCTTGTCACAGTGTGAACACTTGTAAGGTTTTTCTCCAGTGTGAATTCTCTGGTGCACTTTTAAATTGCTTGCAGCAGTAAAAGTCTTCTCACACTCAAAGCACATGTACTCTCTCACACCAGTGTGAATTTTCTGATGTTTATGTAAAGTTTGCAGCAGTGAAAAACTGTCAGGTGTGACTTCAGGTTTGATGCACAGAGAAATGTTTTCCCACATTTATCACATGTGAACGGCTTCTTTCCAGTGTGGATCCTCATGTGAACATCAAGACTTTGTTTGTATGAGAAACATTTCCCACACTGGTCGCATTCATAAGGAGTCAAAGTGTGAGATCTGTGAGGGGAATTGATCTCAATTGTTGCAGTCACTTTATTTCTTTATTTCTAAATGTGTTAGTTATTTTACACTATTAAAATAATCTGCAACCGATACTGCTAAATCCTTTACATTGAACCTATAATGAGTCACATGAGACATTTTAAATCTATAATTGTATCTATTACACTTGGAATAATATTATGCTCTATTTTTTAAAAGCTTTATGGTCTGTTTCAGTTTCTGCACATTTTAATGATCTAATTATTCTAATGAATGTAGAAATCATAAAATCAAACTTTATCAATTCTTTCAATAGAGCAGTTTCACAGGCTTTTATATCATTTATCATTTACTCAATCTGTTTCTAACGGTTAAACACTCAGAATAAAGTGAGATGATCTGCTGATGATCCTGAATGGCTTGTTGAATGAGTGTTGATAGTCTGAGGCTCATCAATATTAACAGATCTGCTGAAAACACTCTTTATTTCATGACAATAGTTCCTGTTTTCACCTCATTTATTATGCTGATGTCTTCAGATCTCCTGTAAATTGACACAAAGCTCATTTCATCTGTGTCAGCAGACTGCGAGGATTTGATGATTACAATTATGTACATTTATTTCTGTCTTTCTTACCTTAATAATATTTGGAATAATTGTATTACATTGTTTAAAATCTGGCTATCAGTAAGTATAAAAGCATTAACGTTGACTTAGTAACTGATTTTTTATTTTATTTTGGGCAGATCAGCTCCTCCCACTTATATTTACCATAATTGAAGCCCTCCCACAGCAATCACATCATAAGTGAAGCTCCTCCCACAGCATCTACGTCATCAGGGAAGCTCCTCCCACAGCATCTACATCATCAGGGAAGCTCTGCCCACAGCAATTCAGCAATAAATGCTGTAAATTCCCATCAGCTACAAGTGAAGACGAGCATCAGAGAATCAGGAAGAGCTGAAATCTGCAAAGACTGAGTTTATTAAAGAGGACAGTGAGAACACGAGTGATCCAGAACCCTGCAGAATGAAACACACTGAAGATCCTGAAGAACAAAGAGGTTGGTGTTTATTCTTCATTCATTCATGATGCTGAAGAACATTCATGTTAGAAACATTCAAGCACTTCATCACATTTAGATAAACAGTTCAACTATGAAATGGGTATAAAAGTTTTATTTTTGGTTTTCAAAGAATGGTCAGTAAAGTGAGGTTTGAGAAATGTTCATATTTATTGTAAACATTATGTCAAACCAGATTTAATTTTAGCTGTTTTATTTTAAATTTATATCTGGGTCACATTTTTTGATTTTCATAGTTTACAACAGTTGTTTCTTTTTTTCTTTTTCTTTGTTTTTTTTTTTGCAATAAACATACTGTGTATCAAGTAAATGAATGGCACACAGAATTGTAAGCGTAATGTAATGTCATTCACCGTTTTGTGGCTCTTTTTTAAGTATCGGTTCAGGCACCGGTACCGTTTTAAAAAAGTATCGATTTGGCACTGGTATCGTAAAAAACCCGAACAATACCCAACCCTAATTATTCATAGATATAGAGATTAGTCTTCTTATAATATCTTTGGTAACAGGGTAGATGAATGTGATCAATACTGTGGCATTTGTGTAAAAAAGGAGACAATGGATTGAGATTATTTTCTTGTCCTCCAGTCATGCTGTAAAAAGAGCCCAGATAATTAGTGATCGACAATACTGTTTTTTATGATCAATACCTAGGAATGCACCGATATGAATTTTTTTTTCCGATAACTGATAATTCTTTATATTTGAAAGCCGATTACCGCTATATTTGCAGATTAATCTGAATCCAAATGTGTTTATAAATTTTGAGAGCCTGATTACAAAAGTCTCAACATTAAAAGCCATGACCCAAACACACAATTATAATGTTCTCATCATACTTTTATGTAGCCTATATGATAGAGTTGCACTGCAGATGTTGCACTGAACTGTATTTTCCTTTTGGAAGTGATTCCAATCATATTTTAAGCAATTTAAAACTCATCACTCATCTGAAGGAAATAATTATTTATCGGCTTTAATATATTGGCCAAATTTTCTTATTGGGCCGATAACGATAACATTAAAAATGAACATATATCGGCCGATACGATATCGTGGCCGATATATCTTGCATCCCTACCAATGCCGATTATTTGCCTATTTATGTCCCTGATAACTGATATTCAGAACAAATACTTATTTATTGTTTTATTTCTGTTTTTGACAATTGCACTGAACTATACATCTGGTTAACACTCGTTTTCAATGCTGTAATTTCAGTAATTTCACTTGCATACATAACCAGATAATAAATAGTAGGGATGCACCGATACCACTTTTTCCAAAACATGTCTGATACTGATACTCCCATTTTTGTACTCGCCGATACCGAAAACCGATGCCTGTATTTTCACTGCATTTCAAATTTTTAAATATATTAGAGATAAACCAAAAGAATCATATTAGTTGGCTTACTTTGTGAATCAAATATTTATACATACATAAATATATATGCATTCAGTAATTTTCATGCTTAATTAAGCCTGCTAAAATGCATTGTATGAGCTTCTGTTACTTACACTGTTCATTCTATTGCTCTATCATATTTTATCTTTCATTTAATATTACAGCACATATTTAGAGCAGCTCCAGAAATGTTTCAGTGCTGAGGATTGGTTAAAAAACAAAACAATTGCATATTCTTAACTGTATACATTTAATATAGATGTATATTTGTGTAAAGTTGAAAAGGGTAGCATATTTAGTCAAGAGCAGCGTGTAATTTATTTGTTCATTGTTTGATTAGAAACATTTAATTTAATGTAAAATTTTACAATTTTACGTTTGATTAAAAAAGTATTATACTTCTGCCCCTTTAAGCCCGAACGCACGGACGACGGACCTCATTTGAATATAGCTAGGCCTACTGTCTACGTTCACTCGAGATATAACCGACTTTGTTTACTGGGATACTCGCCAAGACGGGCGTTTTTACATAAACTTGTGTGAATTTGTCCGTACAAGCGCAAGACGTGAAAGACAATTTAATTCATTATTCGCACGCTGTCTGAGACACTGGTTTGCGGGGCGCGCGCTGTGGATGTTTGCATTCATTGAACTTCTTGACTTGCTCACGCGTCCTGTAACAATGTAGGGAACCACAACCCATTATACATAAATCAGGTAACAGTTCATGTTTTACGTACATCGTACTCAATCCACTGCGTGTTTTTCTCTTATCAGCTCGCGCACCAAAGCAATGTGTTACTATATTTAGTTTAATATTCCACTAGTAAGATACATTTACTTCATAGACAGCCTTCTTTTTTTATCCCCATTATACCCTCTGTTGTCAGAGTTTATTTTTCTGGACACAAACACTGTTTACACGCGGCCTGGTATCGGTCGTTAGCATCGGAACATTTTACGAGTAGGAGTATATTGAGCTCAGTATCCTGGTATCGGTGCATCCCTTATAATTATAAATAGGATTCAGAAAGAGTAAATAATTAAGTGCACGGTCACTAAAGCGTCTTTTTTAAAATAACACATAACAAATAAAGCATTTAAAACTAATTATATTCTATTCTAAACCACTTGAATAAAAAACATTGCTACTTCAATGTACCTTAATGTTCTCAGTTGCATATTTTATTTATAACAACAGCATTTATATGAACTATAGGCACATTATGAACTATATTTCAAATGAAGAACATAAAAAATAAATTACGGGGAAGTCTATCAACTTTGCATAAATGTAAGCATTTGTTTTCAACGGGAATACACTGGGATGTGAACTGCAATATGCATACATTGAAAAATAAGCAGAACAATGTTCTGTATCACATTATCACTATTACCAAGTCCATCTCATCTGGCGTGTCATCAGAATTATTAATGTTTTTGTCTGTCTAGATTGTAAAGAACCAGCTGACAGAGCGCTGTTTTTATCTGTGCATCTTAGTAATTAATCATTTAGATGTTTAATAGCTAAATAAAGGTTATATGTCAATACAATATAGGGAGTTTTAAAGGAGAGGATCAGTCTAGACTTCCAGCTTGTGAAATTTCTACAGACATTGACATTGTGGTCAAATGTCACACTCTGTGGTGTTTTTTGTTAAGATAAATTCAATGTGTAACAAATAATAATAATTTAATAATATACAATCTGCTCCACTGGACTGCAAAAAGCTTGTGTTCTTGTAATTAAACTAAGGCCACAGTGTGACGTTTCTGTGGGACAAGAGCAGAGCGGGAATTGAGTTCGCCAAACTCACACAGGAACACAGGGGAACTTTATTTAACTTTATTTATTTTATTTTTTAACAGCAAAATGGTAATATATTATAGCAGTTGTCTACTTTTATGTCCTTTCACTTCATTTTTTTTTTCCTCTTTGTATTATTTTGATGATTTTTTCTTTCACTTCAGATCTGATGGAAGAGAACGAGGAGCGTGAAGAACATTTGCGTCGCTCAAAGAATAAAAATACATTTTTAAAGAAAAATAGAGCCAAGAAATCTTTCACCTGCACTCAGTGTGGAAAGAGTGTAACAACCAAACGAAATCTTGAGCGCCACTTGAGAGTTCATACAGGAGAGAAGCCGTTCACATGTGATCAGTGTGAGAAGAGTTTCACATGTAAAAATAGTCTTGAGCGTCACATGAGAGTTCACACTGGAGAGAAGCCGTTCACATGTGATCAGTGTGAAAAGAGATTCTCAAGCAAACAAAATCTTAAGATTCACATGAGATTTCACACTGGAGAGAATCTGTTCTCATGTGATCAATGTGAAAAGAGCTTCTCAAGGAAACGTCATATTGAGCTTCACATGAGGATCCACACCGGAGAGAAGCCGTTCTCATGTGATCAGTGCGGGACGAGCTTCACACAAAAACATCATCTTAATCTTCACATGAGGATCCACAACGGAGAGAAGCCATTCTCATGTGATCAGTGCGGGACGAGCTTCACACAAAAACATCATCTGAATCTTCACATGAGGATCCACACTGGAGAAAAGCCGTATTCATGTGATCAATGCAGCAAAACATTTCTTAGTGCACCAGACCTGAAGAAACACCTGACAGTTCATACGAAGGAGAAGCCGCATTCATGTTCTGTGTGTGGAAAGAGTTTTTCACTGCTGCCAAATTTACATAAACATGAGAAAACTCACACTGGTGTAAAAGAGTACATGTGCTTTGAGTGTAAGAAGACTTTTATTTCAGCGCAATGTTTAAAACTGCACCAGAGAATTCACACTGGAGAAAAACCTTACATGTGTTCACACTGTGACAAGAGATTCAGTCAGTCTTCAAATCTGAAAACACATGAGAGGATCCACACTGGAGAAAAACCTTTCAAGTGTTCACACTGTGACAAGAGATTTAGTCATTCAATAAGTCTGAAAACCCATGAGAAGAACCACACTGGAGAAAAACCTTACAAGTGTTCACACTGTGACAAGAGATTCAGTCAGCCAACAGATCATAAAAGACATGAGAGGATCCACACTGGAGAGAAGCCGCACACGTGTGATCAGTGCGGGACGAGTTTCTCTTTTAAAACTCACCTGAAGCGACACATGAAGATCCATGCAGTGGAGAAACCACAGTCTGAGATCACAGTAAGTAGTTCATCTTAATGTGCTGAGCATTGAAGTCTTTCCTGTGTAAGTTAGTTTCCTAACAGCCATGATGAGCAACAGGGCATCTTGGTGGTTGCTTGCTATCTGCTTCACATTTTTTTTTTACATTATTATGAGATACAGAGTTTTAATTATAAGAAAGTATCTCAGTATTATGAGAACTTTTATCATTATGAGATGTTAAGTCGTCATTATGAGAAGTTTCAAATTCATGTAGGATTAACAGGCCATTTCATTAAATGAACCCAACACCGCATTCCACAGTTCGGAACGATTCCCCCAGTGAACCATTAGTAAGTCATAAAACACTGTCATGGTGCTGAGATGGCTAAAGGAGATGTCACCCCCCTTCCCCTTGTGGTGCGTGTCTAATCTCATACCAGTGATGCCAGGACAGCAGGAAAAGCTTTATCTTTGTTCCCCAAACTTAAGACCATATGGCCAAGAAACCCTGTGGTGACCCCAATGCATAAATCCACAGCCTTATCAGGAAACGAAGGATGCTCAGAATCACCACAAACCCTAAACCAGGAACACCTCCGTTCTGCAGCTGTAAAGTCCAGAGACTTTTGTCTCCAAAACCAATAGACTGAAATTATGTCACAGTTCTGTTCAGTTAGTTTCATTTTTATTGACTTTTAGTTTGTTTTCTCAGTCACATGTTCACCTTTGTCTTAGTTTTCCCACCACTCATATGTCATTGCGGTCATTCATTTGTTCTGCACAGGTGTTTGTCATTTTACCCTCATATGTCTTGTATTTAAGTGGCAGTCTTTTCAGTCCTCATTTGTCTGGTTTCATTTGCCTATCTTGTTTGTATTACCTTCTGAGTGGATTATTAAAGACGTTATACCTCATCTTCATCTTCATCATGTTTTCCTTGCAACCGTTGGTGCTTAATGTAACAATATAGTGTAAAAAATACATTTGAGATTTGTGCTGGCTAATGTATACAGGGCACCAGGGCACCTTTATCAAAGAATTTGCTGACTTTCTATCGGAGTTAGTACTGGGTGCAGATAAAGTCCTAATTGTTAGTGATTTTAATATTAATGTAGATAACATTAAGATGCAATGTATGTATTGTGGCAGGAACAGTCCATTTTTTTACGTTAATCATTTCAGGGTTCGTACATCCTTTTGAGAGTAAAATTCAAGCACTAATCAAGGACTTTCAAGCCATTCACACTTTTTCCAGCTCTTAATTTTTTTAAATATTATCCAGTTTTAATATTATTTTTAATGTGATGACCAAAACCATGATTTGTTCATCCTTAAAAGATTGACCCCATTATAGTTGGCAAAACAAACATATTTATAAAAAAATAAATAAAAAAAAAATAAAAAAAAATGCCATAGATCGACCTATTACAAGAGAAGAAATTGTGGAAACAATTAATGGGTTAAAAAACTGCAAAAGTCCGGGCTCGGATGGATACTGTAACGAATTTTATAAAGCCTTTGTAGACGACATAAGCCCATTTTAGAGAAAGCTTATGCTTATGCATTTGAAAAGGGGGAATTCCCACCAAATTGGAAAGAGACAATAATTTCGGTTATTCATAAGGAGGGAAAGGACCCTACAGAGTGCAGTTCATATAGACCCATAGCGCTTCAAAATTCGGACTGCAAAATATTGACCTCCATACTGACAAAAAGACTTAAAACAGTTATTACAACTGTAGTGCACCCAGACCAGACAGGCTTTATTACTGGTCGCCAGCTGTCTGATAATATTCGTCGGTTACTGAATGTTATGTCCTATGCCAAGTCTAAACCAGTGCCATGTATGGCACTGGCTTTGGACGCAGAAAAAGCGTTCGACCGTGTCTCCTGGCCTTTCCTTTTTAGTGTTTTGAGGAAATACGGTCTAGGTCCTGGCTTCGTTAAATGGGTCCAATTGTTATGTTCATCTCCAAAAGCGTCAGTAAAAGTAAATGGGTGTTTCTCACAAAAAATTTTTGTTGGGGAGGGGTTGTAGACAAGGGGACCCTCTTTCACCTCTTCTTTTTGCCCTTAGTATAGAACCCCTTGCACAGCTAATACGAGATAGCACAGATATTAGTGGTATTGAAGTGAGTGGAGAGGAGCACAGGCTGTCGCTATATGCAGACGATGTAATTGTGTATATCTCAGATCCCACAAAGTCTGTCCCTAATTTAATAAAATGTATTGAGACCTTTGGATTTTACTCAGGTTACAAAAATAAATGTGACTAAGACAGAAGCACTCCCCATGAACAATATAATTTCCCCACAGATGAAATCTGCTTTCTCATTTAGATGGCCCAGGGAGGGAATAAGATATTTGGGAATAAATATACCCCCTGATCTTTGTTTATATCAAAATAACTATATTAAATTAATAGATAAAATTAAACAAGATTTAAACCGCTGGAATACACTTCCCCTTACTTTAATAGGCAGGGTGGAAGCTTTTAGGATGAATGTTCTCCCAAGGCTCCTCTTTCTTTTTCAAACTCTACCAATTTCTCCACCTAAATCTACTTTTAGTCTGTTAGATCGTCTCATTTCAAGATTTATATGGCAGGGTAGGAGACCCAGAGTAAGATATAAAGTCTTACAACTGACAAAAACTAAAGGGGGTCTAGGCGTACCCAACTTGAAGCATTATTGGTTAGCGTCACAATTACGTGCAATGATAGTGTGGTTATCAGATGACACAAGTACAAGATGGTTCAATATAGAAAAAAGTTACAGTCCTGATATGCCCTTGTCAGTGATCCCCTTTAATAGGGTTAAATCCACCAGAGAACTTTTGGGAGAATGGTCGAACACAACATACGTAGCCTGGAAGGAAATACAACAAATATTTAAGCTAACAGGCGATTTCTCTGTTTTGAGTTCAATTACTTATACTAGAGATTTTCTTCCATTGAGACTTGATACAGGATTTAAAAACTGGAAACTTTTGAACCTTCATTATGTACACCAATTATTTAGTAATAACAACTTCAAATCATTTGAACAACTGAGAACAGAATTCAAACTACCAAGAACAGATTTTTTCAGATACCTACAATTAAGGAGTTTTATACTGAAACACCCAAACTGGAACAGATTAATAGAGCCCTCCCTATTAGAACAGTATTTATTAAAAATTCAGGGTGGAGAACATATGAGGAAACCAATAACCAATGTTTATAAAATCATTGTTTCAATGACAAGAGATAATTCATTCTATGTGAAAGACAAGTGGACTAGGGAGCTACGGCTCGAAATAAGTGAAGAAGTTTGGTTGGAGATATGTACTCAGGCTCATAAAGTCACGAACGCCAATTTGTGGAAGGAATTTCAATGGAAAATAAATAACAGATCTTTCAGAACACCACAAGTTGTGGCTAAAATGAATCCGGATCAATCAAGTCAGTGTTGGAGGGGGTGTGGAGAGACAATGGCTACTCACTCACATATTTTTTGGCAATGCCCTTTGTTGGATAACTTTTGGAAATCCATTTTTACATATATTAATAAAGTATTGAATGTTGAATTGATAAGAGACCCTCTGATAGCAATTTTAGGGGTTAAACCAGTTGTGATATGTAGTAGGAAAAATATGTATTTATTACAGATATTACTGATAGCAGCAAAGAAAGCAATTACAATAAAGTGGCTTAAAAACGAGTCACCAAACCAAGCTGAATGGCTAACAATTTTGAGAAATATCTACACTATGGAAAAAATTACATATTCGTTGAGATTACAGAGGGAACTTTTTATTGAAAGATGGGCACCATTAATGACAGTGATGGAGGATCAGTAGAAATAACTGGTTATAGTTGCCAGGGGAACTTGTATACAACCCATGTTTTGTTTTAAGTTGATGTTTGTTCTGTTCAAATTGTTTACTTTAAACGTTGTTAACTATTTTTTTTTTTATTATTTCTTCATATCCTTGTAACTTTGGACATATTTTTCTTTGGAATTGATCATACACGTAAGGATGTATGAATGTTATGATCCCCTGTAAATGGTATTGTTTCTATGTGGAAGTAATTGTTGTAAATTGTTGTAAAAAATTAGCACTATGACCAGTAGATGGCGGCAGAGGACCGCTTATTGACTTATAAGCCATTTCCACTCCATAATAGTTTTTTCTAGGGCTGCCACTAACGACTATTTCTGCATTGATAAATCTGTTGACTAATTTAGTAAAAATTTGTATACAAACATAAAATAAAAAATAAAATAACATAATATTGGTAAAAACAATAAGTCTGAGAAAGTCGTTATGTTCTGAATATCAATATGTCCACATGTTCTGGGCTTCTGTTCAGCACAGCTAGATGGAAAAAGGACTTCAGTAGTGAAACGCCAAATGAAATCAAATTTCTATGAAATCTTTTTTTTTTAAAGCAAAAGTAAAGTAGGGCTGCAGCTATCGATTACTTTAGTAATTGAGTATTTTACCAATTATTCCACCAATAATCGAGTAATCGAACATAAATGTGGTAATAAATATAGATCCAAGTGAAACAACAGCCTTTAAATTACAAATAAATAACAAGCAATAATTGGTTCAAATAAAGTATCAAAGTAAGTTATCATATGGGTTTTATTGAACAACACGGTTAGGTTACATGATCAAGGTCACTATTTTTTTAAACGTGATTAGCATTAGTACTTGAAATATTGATTATTCCTCTCTAATCATGTCTGTAAGAAATGAAACTTGTTTGTTTTTAGCAGAACTGCCAGAAAGCATCTGGAAGGAGAGGACAGAGAGATCGCCAGTGATCCAGAACCTGCAGAATGAAACATCATGATACTGAAGAACAAAGAGGTTGGTGTTTATTCTTGATTCCTCATTCATTCTTCATGATGAAGAACATGCTGATGCTCACCAGATTTACATTGTTTCATGATCAAACTAGTGTTTTATAACACAAATCATCTTCATGACATTAAAATAGATCATAATCGTGCACAGCCGTTGTTGACCAGATTTGATGAGATTAAAATGACTATTGAACTCATCAGTGATCTTGACTTTGAGCTTCACTTTTCATTTCACGTTTGTCTCTCATTTGAAATCTCACTTAAATTAATGTTTCTTTTAGACCTGATGGCCGTGAACGAGAAAGGAAAAATGTGTGTAAATGTAAATCAAGTCTGAAGAATCTCATGAGGATCCGCAGCGGAGAGAAACTTTTTGCGGGAAGAGTTTAACTCGGGTTTCACTTTCATGTTCAGGAGCTGAAGAAGAGGCCGTAACACTTTTAACAGAGACATGAATGTGATATTAATTTGAACTCGTTGTTTTTCAGAGATCTGTCTTATTAGTTTTAATTTTTATACTTTTTTTGTACTTCAAGTTATGATTGATTAAACTCATTATAATTTTATCAACAGCTTGTTGTTTTTGTCCAATTTTATTGTCTGCTGATTCTTCTTGCTTCAGGAATAATTCCATCATTTTCAGTTCTGAAAGCCAAGTATTACGTTTGCTTCAGGGGCTTCCCAGCAAACACAGAACGTTCCCCTAACATTGGTTATTGGTTCCTGTCTTTTTATTGTTTTGGGAACTAAATCATAATGTTCTAGGAATGCTCTTTTTATTTTTTTGCAACAATAATATAATGTTCCCAGAAGGTTGCAGGATAGTTAGTTTTAACAACATTGACATTTTTAATATTAACATAGAAATAGGTACCAACTATAGAACGTTCCCCAATGGTTATTGTTTATATAAATATGTAAACTAACTTTACAATTAAAACGCTACAGATATTTTTGTATAATGACCTGTACAGAGCTCTGAAACTAGTTTATGCAGCATTTAATAAAATGTAGCAATTAGTTTGATTTAATTAGACTGAGTGTGAAAAGCACAGAAATAATACATTCTTGGGTTTGTTTATATCTTCATTTACTGCACCTCTGCTCTGCACACACTTCTCCAACACGTGTTGTTGTACACAGTGCAGTGTTTCGGGGATCTACGTCAGAAAGCTGCCTCGTTATTGGCCAGTTCTGCGTCAGGATCACACGCATTGGCCGACGCTGGTCATGTGAGCAGCACAACGAATTCTGAGTCTGCGTTCTGACGTAGAACAACTTAAACAGCATTGGAGAATGACGGAAGAGAAGAAATTGATGAATAAAGTTATTTTGTTTTGTTTTTGCGCACTAAATGTATTCTAGTTGCTTCATTAACCGCAGTCTGTGCCTCTTTGTCTCCGTCTCTGTTTGAAATCTGCAATTGCAGTTATTTGCGTAATTATCTTTACGAGTGTTGTGCATCAGCACGGATGAATAATGTCTGTGGATTGATGTGGACAGAGTGATGGTCATCCAGAAAAAGAACCCGCTGAGAATGGCATGTCAACTCTGTAGGAATTGTAATAATGGCAGTACAAAATGCCTCTCTTTCTCGTCATGATCCCAGTCCATATGTGTCCGCTTGATGTTCGATGTTGGCACTCTGCCACTCACTTAATGCCAGTCGCTCACTCCCAGACTCACAGATAACAGTGGCCTGAGCTCCTGTATGGTGGGACTAAATTCTTTACAGAAAGTAGTTAGCGCCTCAGCAAATTTCTCACTTGGTTTTCGGGCCATGGCTCGATTTATGTGTTTTTCAGCACACGGTCTGGTTCCGGTGACGAGGCTCTTATCTCATTGCTAAAAAATTGTTATCATCAGGCCCTACTGCCCTATACGCTAGTTCCCTTTGCATTCCTTTTCTCTCTCTCCGCTCTGCCTCCCCAACCAGCAATCCTTTTTTTCTTACAATCCACACACACACACACGTCTCACACAACACCCCTTTTGTTCACTCCCTTCTTCCACCGACTCTTGCACCGCTGTCAGCCTAGTGACACTTAAGGTTCCCTCCTACTCTTCTGATTGGCTAAGAGAACATTAAGTCTAAACAATAATTAATTTTTGATAGATAAGTGGGTATATCGTCGTTAATCAGAATAGTTGTCGCCCAATTCCAAGATTTAAGTCCGTGGTGACCTTCCAGGGTCCGAGAAAGACGTCTTCGAGTCTATATGTTGTATATCACAGAGTTCAAAACCTGCAACGAATATCAAACGCACACACACAGAACACTGACGAACAACAGTTCTCTTCAAGGCTGAAGAAGGCCTGAGCTCATTATCAGAAGAGCAGTCCACCAGAGCAGGCTGATAAGACATTTCACTCCTCAGAAAGCAGGAACGATAATATCCCCCTTTACTCCCTAGAGAAATGCACATGAGGATGTTCACTTAATGAAAAGCAGATGAAAGGGTGTAGAAATTGACCCTCGAACTTATACAAGTCAACTCAGACAGATATATAGAGCAACACATGGGTACAGAGTCTCTCTCAGCGCTCTCTGATCATCATAAAAAGGCCCCTTGCATGTGAACACGACCCAAGGACACACATTGATTCTCAGAATAGCAAGATATAAAGTCAGAATTGCATAAAATAAAGTCAGAATTGCGTGAAATAAAGTTGCAATTGCGTCTTTATAAAGACTTTATGTCTCGCAATTCTGACTTTATTTCTCTAAACTCGCAATTGTGAGATAAAAAGTAGCAATTCTCTTTTAAAATGTTTTATTCTGTGACGGAAACAAGCTTCCATACAACATTAAAACATGGATGTAAATTATCTCGTGCAAAATCTATAGCATTCTGACCACTGTAATATTACTTCAGAAAACTGTTCATTAACAATAACGGAAAACATGCCTGTGATGTCCTTTAGCAAATAATGCAGTTATAATCCAAGTGTTAATATCCTGCATTTTATAGTAATATTGCCTGAAAACATCAGTCCAGAGTGTCAGTCGTTTTCGGCGTGCTCCTGAAGAGCGCTGGGTTTCAAAATGCACATCAGGATTGGTTAGAAAAGAAAAGGCGGTGCTTAAGACAAGGGAACACATCGTAGGATCTGCAGGATGACAGACATAAAACAAAACCAAACCAGACAAACAACATCACAACACATCTACGCAAACACTATTCAGAAGTGTCAGTGATCTTAATGTTCAGTTAAAGACCGTTGTTATTAACCCTTCTTTCTTTTTCTTTTTTTCAAACTCAATTAGATTAAGTATTTCAGAATAATAGGCCTAAGCATGGTGCAGTTGAGAGTAAGGCAGCCAGTTGTAATTTCTCAAATGCATTTTGTCATTTGTTTGCTCTACTTTTTCATAATCTTTTTGTTTTGTGAGAGCTCTACCTAATCTTGGATCCATGGCCAATAACGTTTCCATCTCATTATCCCAGTTTTGACATCATTTTTGATTTCCTAATTGTGGACCATTTGGAGTTATTTTTCCTTCTCCAATCTATCTCTAGAAAATGATTAAAACAAGAGAATAATGCCAGAGAATAATTCTATCATGCTTTTAGCCCCATAGTTGTTGAAAATAATAGCATTCACTATATCAAACCCAGCCTCAGTTTTAACTATTTGGTGAGTTGAGCTCCCACTATTTTCTTTTTCTTATAGGCCTGGACTTGTACCTAAAGCAGAGAGGGTTAGTTTAGCAGAGAATATAAGTAATTGCTATGAGTGAATAATCAAGAAGAATAAAGTTAATATAATAATTGACCAAATTTGAAGCAGTCTCTAGAGTGATGATTGAAGTAGCCACACCTGTTCTTCTGTTTTTAGATCAGTGTGTTCTGTCGCTCTGCATGTTTTGTCAGCCTTGTTGTCACTCAAAGGTCGTTGCAGAGTGGAGAATAGGCTCTGTTGTTTCTCTGCCTCTTCTTAGTTTGGGCTTTTGATCGATCCTGCCACAGTTTTGCATCTCAGAATTTCCTCTTTGTCCTCAGGAAAAGTCTCAAGTGAAAGTTGAGACCTTTTCCAGCATTAAATCAGAATTTTTGAGTCTTTTTGAACTTCAGGAGGGGAGCCGAGAACCCCTCACCCGCTTCTCTCTTCTTCTTTCTGCATTCGCCTCTTTGCCCTTTGCCCTCTTGTTGCTTCCATTCGTCAGGGTCACAGAAGCCATCTGAAATTTGAACACTCAGAGATATGCATGAAACAAATTGAACTTTTACTATTAGCTCTTTATCTACATTCCACTTTTTAACCATCGTTTTACTAGTTATTTTATATAATAAAATCTCACTGGTTGACCACAGAAGTTCCCCCTTTCTATTTTAGTAAAGCAAGTTCTTTGTTGCAGGAAAAAGCAAACTAGTTCTGTTTTTCTATATCAGAAATGATATAACTCTGATGATCTGAGAATAATACAATTAAGTAATTTTCCCTATCATAAAATCAGACTTCAATCTTTCTTCTAATAAATCTAAATCTAAATGTTAAATCTAAATCTAAATCTAAATGTTAAATCTAAATCTAAATCTAAATATTGAATCTAAATGTTTTGGGTGAAACTAAAAATTTAACTAATATGCAAATTCAAAATGCTAGTAACTGGATTTAGATTCAACATTTAGATTTAGATTTAGATTTAATATTAAGATTTAACATTTAGATTTAGATTTAACATTTAGATTTAGATTTAACATTTAGATTTAGATTTAATATTTAGATTTAACATTTATATTTATATTTATATTTAACATTTAGATTTAACATTTAGATTTAGATTTAACATTTAGATTTAGATTTAACATTTAGATTTAACATTTAGATTTAGATTTAACATTTAGATTTAACATTTAGGTGTAACATTTAATATTTAGATTTAACTATTTAAAGTATCTCTAAGTTGACAAATATTGTTGTAAATGTGCTAAAAAGTGACAGTCAAAAATTCATACCAGTTTTTTAAATGATGTTTGAAGCTAAATGTGACAAAATGTTGCAGTTAATTTCAGCGTGAGCCGCTTTACAAACGGCGCCCCATAGTATTGCGCATGTTTTTTTTTATCATTCCCGCAGGTCTTAATGCGGGAAATTCCCGCAAACATTGATTCACTTTAGCATGTAGGTTGTATTAATAAATGAATCCACACAGATTATAAAATCAAATCAGTCATTTTAAAACTGTCTGCGAGACGCAATTTCACAAACAGCGTGAGTGCTTCAGCGGCGCTGCGTCTTCTATCTCTCGTCTCTCTAAATGGGTTGCACAAGGTAATCGTTAAGCGCGCTGCAGGCGGCCATAATACACTTACCAATCGCGTTTCGGGAGTCGGGATAGACGGAATTGTCACTTGCATAATCGGGCCAGCATTGCATCATGAGTAACTAAAGTTTACCATTTGCACGTCTTTTTAAGTCTCACCAGTTTAAACATTCACGCGATTTTAAACTATTCGGTACTTGCGCGCTGTCTGAGAGGTAATTTTGTTCCTAAGAATTTACACAACTCAAGGAAGCTTGATTTCAATCTTTGAATTAAATTGAAAAAAAAAAGAAGCACAAATAAATAGGCCTACAATAGAATAAAGATACCAATAAAGAGAAATAAAGAGAAAGGTTTTTGCTTAGGTCTAAAACCAGTGTTGGGGAGTAGTTAACTACAAGTAGCGACGCTACTAACTTAACTACATTTTTCAGTAGCTTGGCAGTAGCTCAGTTGCTTTTTAAACAGTGTAGCTTTTCCAGTAGCTAACTACTTTTTGCAGCAAGTAGCAGTGTAGCGCGAGCAAAAGCTACATTGCGTTTTGTCGAGCCTGCGCGAATCAGCGCGATACAAGGATATTCTTCTTTTTGTTAGATTACAAACTAATTTTTTGCCATTACCGCCACCTGTTGTTTAATCACGCATCACCGAGATACTTCCGGGTGGCAGAACGCGAGCGGCTTCCACTGACTAAGTGTTTTCACACTTAGCTCCTAAACTCTGGAATGGCCTTCCTGATATTGTTCGAGGCTCAGACTCGCTGTCCCAGTTTAAAACTAGATTAAAGACGCATCTCTTTAGCCAAGCATTCACATAATACTTACCTTTTATACTACAGTTGAATCAGATTGAATGCATTAATATTGCGAACAGCAGCTACGCTAATGATTTCCCATATGCTTTTCTGTTGTTATCTCGGGACGCTAGTCCCGAGGTAAATACAGATCGTCAGCTCCAGTTTGTATCCAGCCTCTCATGGAAACTACAGATTCTCCAACACCCGTGCAGAGACGACTCGGCGCCTGTGAAGAGACGACTCGACGCTGGCGATATGTTTATGCCCTAAATCAATACATGATTAACTAACTGTATTTCTCTATGTACATTTCTGAAATGCACTTTCTGTGAAGCTGCTTTGAAACAATATGTATTGTGAAAAGCGCTATACAAATAAATTTGAATTGAATTGAATTGAATTGAACTAACTGAAGAGATCCAGCCGGCGACTGCACCAGTTTCCTACTTTTGTTGTTTTTTAACGGCTCTGAGTGGACGTAGTGCCGTCCAAACTAGGAAATCTTAACGCTCCCCCAAATTATATGATTCATCCAACGTTTACATTTCTGCTGCCAACCCTGCTTGCCCTTCAACTCTGCTTCGTGTATTCACAAAACGGTCCATCTACAAAATCACAGCAGAGCGTTTATCTCCGCCGGGGAAATTCGAGACTAATATTAGTAAACTTTTCTCTTTTAAAGATCAGACTCATTGCCAGTCACTGCCTGAAGTAAAAGAGGGCTGCCCAGTGCCCTCTCTCACGCACTGACCGTGAGACACAGGCTTCACACGCTCTCACGTCACACATCCATTTTCTCACGCAATTTACCGAAATGTATATTCCTCATACATAATATCGACCAATCAGTGTTTTTCAACCGCTCAAAGGTGAATATTACTGCTGGAGAACAATTATGTCACATAACATTTACCTCAGGAAAGCCATTTAATGACCATGATATGCTATATAGCACGTTATTTTGGCTGGAAAAAAAGAGCTAGAGAGAGAGTAGGCTAACGTTATTTTGCTAATTATGTGTAGGCCTACTATATTACATATTTATTATATTTTTTACATATATCATTAAACACATTTGTTATTATGATAAAAAAATGCATTATATTTAATTACATTTTTTTTATTACATTTTTGCTGTCGACGGTGGGTCTCCCTTCCAAGCAATTTACTAATTTTACTAATAAATGTACAATTTTGTTTTAAACACTAAATATTTTACTTAAAACATTCCTCAGACACTTATTCAGTTATTTATAATATACGTTGTTCAAAAAAAATCAAAAGTAGTTTCAATGTAGCTAGCTACTTTTTGATAGTAACTTGTAGTGTAGCTAACTACTTTTCCAAAAGAGCAGCTTGACTAGTTTAACTACTTTAACTTACAAGTAGCTTGTAGCTTGTCAAACTACAGTTTCAGAGTAGCTTCCCCAACACTGTCTAAAACTAGTATTCAGAAATACTACAGAGACTGAACAAAGTAATCAAATGTAAAATAACACTGGGTAGTATTTTAGTCCTGACTAAATTAAATACATAGGCTATTAATCCATCATCGTGTCACTGCAGCTGCCGTTAGAAAAAATGACGTTTGACAATTTCATCTGTCACACTTTATTAGTGTCTGTGTTATGTTGATAACTTGCAGATTTTAAATATTTTAATCAACATTTTTATAAATACATACCAAAATGTCCCCTGATCCTGAAATCATCATGATGGCAGCCTCCTTTTTTAGAAAAGTCTGGATTTAGGCTCATTTGTCTGCGGTGTTACTGTCTTTCCTAGTAACACCACAGACTCTATAGTAACTCCACTGACAATACAACCAGTCCAGAAATGTTGTATTTTTAATAAAACACATAGGACATCCATAGTCATCTCTCTTGTATGGCAAGAGTTCTGCTGCTGAAAGGCAGTGTTTCAGTGTCTGCTCATTTTAGAACGAACCAAAATTTGACTTCAAATATTGTTAACACCATAGACATTGTAAAGAAGGACTTGCTATTTATGTTCGGGGATCAGCCAATCAGCGCTATCGTTTTGGGGTCACCGAGAGGACATCTGTTTGCGCTGACTGATAGGTTTCGTTTTGAGTTAGTAGTGAGAGTGAGTGACCACGGGCAGCACATCGTAGATATTTCTGAAGTGCATAGTTGTCGTTATCTGTGCATGTGCGTTCAGAGACATGTGAGTAGCCTACCCTGGTCTTAATGTTTACATATGTGTATTTTGGTGCCTTAGGTTTTTAGCGCAATTTTCCACCGGACAAATTGCGATTGTTAACTCATGATTTCTGTTCTGTGCGTCTGTGCGCACCAATCTTGCACTTCTATCTACTCCTCAACCAGACCACCTAGAGACTTCGGGTTTTCGGCATTATGTTAAGGAAGGTCTAATCTCGGGAACGCACAAAAAAAATCCAGGAAAAGATTTACTATCTCTTAGTGTTGTGATCCCATGAGGTGAGAAAATTGCGCTAAAACACTCACCGAGTTTTTATTACTTGTTTATGAGTGTTGTCTATTCTGGGATACTCAGCTGAAATGCAGTATGTTAGCATAAAGTTCGCTAGCATTATGCTAATACCTAGACTTAGGTAAAGTTGGTTTTATATTCGCACATTCGCACTTTCACGTCTCAATAACAAGCGCAATAAAGCACATTTTTGCTAAATAAAAGCAGCTACATGATCTTTAGGACAAAGATAGTGAACTACAACACTCTCAATCAATCAAAACGGGCAAATATTGTTTTAATGGCATACAAAGTTGCGACTGTTCACTGAACATTCAATGTGTGTGGTAAAGAAGATTAGGGACCGTCTAAAAAGGTCTATTTTTTTCCATTGTGTGCAAACAGACAACTACATTTTTGCAAAGTACAGATGTACCAGCAAATCTCTCTCACATTATGTGTTCTAATGCTATTGATTGTACTTTAGCAACAATAAAAAATGCATTATAATGATTGTATTTAGGAAACCTGCCTCACTTTACATAATGTACATAAATATTTTTTGAATAAAATTACATTAATTCACCAAAGGGATTTTTTACTATCCGAAGGTTGTAGCATGTTCCTAGTTACCACACTGACTTACTACAGGTGAAATTTTGACAAAAAGTCCCTTACTGTACATACAGTTGACAAATATGTTTTTTTTTAATTACTGTAATTCACCCTAAGTATTTTTTCGTGTTCCAAAGGGTGTAGTGCTTTCCTAGTGACCAGACTGACTTACTACAGGTGAAATTTTGACAACAGTGTACAATTATCAAATATGTTTATGTAATGAGCATATTATTACATATGTTTATTACATGTTTATGAAATAAACTGTAAATCACCTATAGTGTTTTTTATATATATCCCAAAGGTTGTAGTACTTTCCTACAGACCAGACTGACTTACTACAGGTGAAATTTTGACTATAACTCCCTTACTGTACGTACAATTATCAAATAAGTTTATGAAAAAATTACTGTAATTCACCTAAAGTATTTGTTCATGTTCCAAAGGCTGTAGTGCTTTCCTAATGACCAGACTGACTTTCTACAGGTGAAATTTTGACAATACCTCCTTTACTGTACGTACAATAAACAAATAAGTTTAAGAAAAAATTACAGTAATTCACCTAAAGTATTTTTTCCTGTTCCAAAGGCTGTAGTGCTTTCCTAGTGACCACTCTGACTTACTACAGGTGGAATTTTGACAATATCTCCTTTACTGTACGTACAATAAACAAATAAGTTTAAGAAAAACTTACAGTAATTCCCCAAAAGTATTTTTTCATGTTCCAAAGGCTGTAGTGCTTTCCTAGTGATCAGACTGACTTACTACAGGTGGAATTTTGACAATACCTCTTTTACTGTACGTACAATAAACAAATACATTTAAGAAAAAATTACAGTAATTCCCCTCAAGTATTTTTTACTGTTCCAAAGGCTGTAGTGCTTTCCTAGTGATCAGACTGACTTACTACAGGTGGAATTTTGACAATACCTCCTTTACTGCACGTACAATAAACAAATACGTTAAAGAAAAAATTACAGTAATTCCCCTAAAGTATTTTTTCCTGTTCCAAAGGCTGTAGTGCTTTCCTAATGACCAGACTGACTTTCTACAGGTGAAATTTTGACAATACCTCCTTTACTGTACGTACAATAAACAAATAAGTTTAAGAAAAAATTACAGTAATTCACCTAAAGTATTTTTTCCTGTTCCAAAGGCTGTAGTGCTTTCCTAGTGACCACACTGACTTACTACAGGTGAAATTTTGACAATACCTCCTTTACTGTACGTACAATAAACAAATAAGTTTAAGAAAAACTTACAGTAATTCCCCTAAAGTATTTTTTCCTGTTCCAAAGGCTGTAGTGCTTTCCTAGTGATCAGACTGACATACTACAGGTGAAATTTTGACAATACCTCTTTTACTGTACGTACAATAAACAAATACATTTAAGAAAAAATTACAGTAATTCCCCTAAAGTATTTTTCCTGTTCCAAAGGCTGTAGTGCTTTCCTAGTGACCTGACTGACTTACTCCAGGTGAAATTTGGACAATAACTCCCTTACTGTACGTACAATAAACAAATACGTTTCCAAAAAAATGACTGTAATTCCCCTAAACTATTTTTTCCTGTTTCAAAGGCTGTAGTGCTTTTCTAGTGACCTGACTGACTTACTCCAGGTGAAATTTGGACAATAACTCCCTTACTGTACGTTCAATGAACTAATACGTTTCCAAAAAAAATACTGTAATTCCCCTAAACTATTTTTTCCTGTTTCAAAGGCTGTAGTGCTTTCCTAGTGACCTGACTGACTTACTCCAGGTGAAATTTGGACAATAACTCCCTTACTGTACGTACAATAAAATGATACGTTTCCAAAAAAATTACTGTAATTCCCCTAAACTATTTTTTCCTGTTTCAAAGGCTGTAGTGCTTTCCTAGTGACCACACTGACTTACTCCAGGTGAAATTTGGACAATAACTCCCTTACTGTACGTACAATAAACAAATAAGTCCAAGAAAAAAATACTGTAATTCCCCTAAAATATTTTTTCCTGTTTCAAAGGCTGTAGTGCTTTTCTAGTGACCTGACTGACTTACTCCAGGTGAAATTTGGACAATAACTCCCTTACTGTACGTACAATAAACAAATAAGTCCAAGAAAAAAATACTGTAATTCCCCTAAACTATTTTTTCCTGTTACAAAGGCTGTAGTGCTTTCCTAGTGACCTGACTGACTTACTCCAGGTGAAATTTGGACAATAACTCCCTTACTGTACGTACAATAAACAAATAAGTCCAAGAAAAAAATACTGTAATTCCCCTAAACTATTTTTTCCTGTTTCAAAGGCTGTAGTGCTTTCCTAGTGACCTGACTGACTTACTCCAGGTGAAATTTGGACAATAACTCCCTTACTGTACGTACAATAAACAAATAAGTCCAAGAAAAAAATACTGTAATTCCCCTAAACTATTTTTTCCTGTTTCAAAGGCTGTAGTGCTTTCCTACTGACCACACTGACTTACTCCAGGTGAAATTTGGACAATAACTCCCTTACTGTACGTACAATAAACGAATACGTTTCCAAAAAAATTACAGTAATTCCCCTAAAGTATTTTTTCATGTTCCAAAGGCCGTAGTGCTTTCCTTGTGACCAGACTGACTTACTCCAGGTGGAATTTTGACAAAACCTCCTTTACTGTACGTACAATAAACAAATAAGTTTAAGAAAAAATTACAGTAATTCCCCTAAAGGATTTTTTTCCTGTTCCAAAGGCTGTAGTGCTTCCCTAGTGATCAGACTGACTTACTACAGGTGGAATTTTGACAATACCTCCTTTACTGCACGTACAATAAACAAATACATATAAGAAAAAATTACAGTAATTCCCCTAAAGTATTTTTTCCTGTTCCAAAGGCTGTAGTGCTTTCCTAGTGACCACACTGACTTACTACAGGTGGACTTTTGACAATACCTCCTTTACTGTACGTACAATAAACAAATAAGTTCAAGAAAAAATTAAGGTAATTCAAGTAAAGTATTTTTTCCTATTCCAAAGGCTGTAGTGCTTTCCTAGTGACCACACTGACTTACTATAGGTGAAATTTTGACAATACCTCCCTTACTGTACGTTCAGTATACAAATATTAATTAAAAATAAATTACAGTAATTCACCTATAGTGTTTTTTAGATATTCCAAAGGTTGTAGTGCTTTCATAGTGATCAGACTGACTTACTACATACATGTTAAATACTGCCAATACCTTACTGTAAGTATAGTACAAACATATTATTATTAAAAAGTTACTGTAATTTCTCCTTTTTTCATGTTCCAAAGGTTATAGTATGTTCCCAGTGATCGCTCTACTCAATTAACTTTGATAAATGTATTAGGTAAAAGTATGTATTAGAACTGCTGTTCCTTGTACAACACAATTCTTTCATTGATTAAAAATAGCACATATTTTAGGTTAATAATATTTTCAATGTTATAAATAAGCAACGCCCTTATTGTAATTATTCAAGTTACGTTTTTGTTATGAAGTCCTGAAGAAGTGGATTCTGGAACACACTGCTGCTTCAATGTATATCTAATGAGTGATTATAATCAAGGTATCAATAGTTTTCCTTCTACATATCAAATGAGTTGAATGACTTCTCTAGGCTTATGAGATTTTACTTTGTTATATAAATTATCAGTGTGATTATCGAAAATGTTATTTCATGTATCATTTAAATATAAGTCTGTATTTGATATCTGAGGTGTAACGTAAGGGTCTGGCCCATGCCCGGAATGCAGTAACAGTGCTTGCTCATTTAGCCTGGCTTCCAGAGATGAAATATGGACTTCTTTAACAGGTGTCACTACATCCATCTGCTTTTCTAGGCTACCCTGATAGCAATGGTCTCAGGAGTCATTGAAACCTATAGTTGAGAGACCATTTCTTAGTTAAAGTCTTTACTTTACAGTTAGATTTAAAGTATCCTCTCCTTAAGATAAATAACATGTTATATTAATGTTTTGAGAAGACTCTCCTCCTCACCAAATCCAATCTTGAAGAAACTGTGTCTGTGTGTGTTAGTATTCTTGGTTACATGTTAAGGAACAAGTGGAAATATAGCTGCAAGCAGCGATACGGGGCCAAGCCCCTGAAGCAGAAGTAAGAGCAGTAATAGTAAAAACAGCAGAAATTGAAGAAAAAAGAGCTGGTTTAGAAGTATAGGTGAAAATGAACTCATAATGAACAGAAGTTCAGATGAGAATGAACATATAATGAAGAAGATATATATATATATATTAATCCAAAAGGAAGAAAGATTAGTACAACGTTGAATAATAAAGGAATCGACATGACACAACATTACACGCAATTTTTTTTTAAATCATCCCACGCTGGGCTCGAACCCATTATCTCTGGGTCAGATACCTGTCACTCATATCATTGCGCCACTGGGAAGTTGCGTTTTTGGCAAGATGAAGAAGGTCCAGTAGTTCAAGTGAGAAGCAATTCAAAATGAATAATTTTTATATAAATTCACTGCATGTTGTATTTATTGAGTTCGCTCACATATAGACACCATGTCTAGAACAGAAGCAACTTTTACACCACTTAAGGCCACAATACCTTTTGCGGTCTGGGAATGAGCCACACAGGATTCAAACCCACAACCGGAATGGTTCAGGGCTCGTGGCACGTGGTTTAGCAGCTTGCACCACTCAGATGACGCTGTCTTACCAAGCTGCCAAGGAGAGGCTTAAGTGTAAGAATGAGCACACAAAGGCATGTTAACCAGATTAGTTAAGTTAGCAAGTTAAGTTAGCTTAATGCTAATGTAGTTTATGGTTATCCTGATAGCTGAAGAGCCACATTAGAAAGAATGGCATCAGGTTAGCATGCTAACCAATTAGTATGCTAAGCTAACTACCATAAGGCAACAAATACAGGTCAAATTTGGAGAAATGTATATCAGGAACGATAGCAAAAATAAAAAATCTGTTCAGTCACTTCTGTGTGGCTTGTCACTTCTTGTGAATTTTTTGTAAAAATTGAACAAAATTTGAATGAGGAGTAGCACAAAAAAATTAACACTGTACTTTTCAAAATGGCCACTACTGTAATGGGCAGAGTCTTAATGTAAGATATTGATTGTGATCACCATAATGAGTGGAATCAGGTGTACTAAGTTTCATTTTACATCTATTTACATTCACATCTAGATCAAAGAGTTCAAAAGCTATAATCCTTTTAATGTTGATTTTTTTAACTGGTGGTGGCGCTATAGAGTTGGTCCTAGACTGGAGACTCAAACATTGGTCCAATTACTATTCATTACAATCAATACAAGTGTGGAAGGTCACAACATGCCTAAATTCAGGGTCCGAATGTCAGCCGCATAATTGATGGAGATATGCTTCAGTCTATCTATGTGTAGAAAATGTGTGATTATTTATTAGCCAATCAGAATCATTCAACCTGAAGCAATGACAAAGCTTAGACCTTGGTGAAGGGTATAATTGCTGTGATTTTTGTAAATGTAAGGGGAAGCGGCCTACTTTTGATCACTGGTTCTGATTCTTGACTTCTGCCTGATGAAACTGCAAACATTCTTCAGTAAAATTTCCTTTAATTTATTATAATTCTGACTCTTGTCTTAAATTGAGTGCACTTCTAACTCCTGGTCTTAATAAATCATATCTGGTCCTTGGGTCTTTAACTGTAAGTCCCAAAATACAGATATACATTGGTAATCCATATTGAAACAAGGACAATAAAGCAGAAGTTTCAGCAGATATTCTTTTGATGTTCCACTGTTTAAGGTACACAGTAAGCACAACCTTTGGGCAACTTTTTTCAGGTAGCTTGTCTGGTGATAGTCCAATGCAGCATACATTGGGTACCATCTTTGGCACTGTTCACGTTGGTAAACATGACAAGGATTAATTATGTAACAAACCACTAACAGTTATAGTTATGTGTTTTAACCAATTACATAATGCAATGAATAAATATTAAATAAAATGTTCAATTGCTTAAATATTAGTGTTTACCCAAAGTAGTCCTGACTGGAAACATTTGAAAAAATTGTATTCAAACACACACATTTGTTTTACTTAAACTTTTACGTCACTTCACTAAAAGAAAATATAGTAAAGTAAAAAGTACTTGACAAAACAATCAGTTAAAGGGTTTATGATAATATAAGAACAACTTAAACCAAGAGAGGATCAACAACAGCAAAATTTTAAAGAGGTGATATTGAAATTTTACTCTAACCACAAGGAATTAATTACAACTTTTATGTATAATCTCAGTGGAACAATTAGAAAGATAATAGAAATAAAACAGTGCACTGTACAGTATCTTGAATGCCTCCATGATCTTGCTGTTCGTTATCTGTCAGATTTGCTGCACCAATGCATACAGGTTCAGTCACTACTGTTAATATTAATGTAGCCCCTATTAATGTACTACAACCTTAAACAAACAAAAAACCCTTTAGTGAATTACAGTTATTATATATATTATTATGTAAAACAGTATTATTAGGTATTGTCAAAATTTCACCTGGAGTAAGTCAGTGTGGTCACTAGGAAAGCACTACAATCTTTGGAATATATATATATATATAAAACACTATAGGTGAATTACAGTTTATTACATAAGCATATGTAATAAACGCATGTAATAATGTTTATTACATAAAAATATTTGATAATTGTACAGTAAAGGAGGTATTGTCAAAATTTCACCTGTAGTAAGTCGGTGTGGTCACTAGGAAAGCACTACCCCCTTTGGAACACAAAAAATACTTAGGGTGAATTACAGTAATTAAAAAAAACATATTTGTCAACTGTATGTACAGTAAGGGACTTTTTGTCAAAATTTCACCTGTAGTAAGTCAGCCTGGTCTGTAGGAAAACACTAAAACCTTTGGAACAGGAAAAAATACTTTAGGGGAATTACTGTAATTTTTTCTTATATGTATTTGTTTATTGTACGTACAGTAAAGGAGGTATTGTCAAAATTCCACCTGTAGTAAGTCAGTCTGATCACTAGGAAAGCACTACAGCCTTTGGAACAGGAAAAAATACTTTAGGGGAATTACTGTAATTTTTTCTTATATGTATTTGTTTATTGTACGTACAGTAAAGGAGGTATTGTCACAATTCCACCTGTAGTAAGTCAGTCTGATCACTAGGAAAGCACTACAGCCTTTGGAACAGGAAAAAATACTTTAGGGGAATTACTGTAATTTTTTCTTAAACTTATTTGTTTATTGTACGTACAGTAAGGGAGTTATTGTCCAAATTTCACCTGGAGTAAGTCAGTCGGGTCACTAGGAAAGCACTACAGCCTTTGAAACCGGAAAAAATAGTTTAGGGGAATTACAGTAATTTTTTTGGAAACGTATTAGTTTTTTGTACGTACAGTAAGGGAGTTATTGTCCAAATTCTACCTGGAGTAAGTCAGTGTGGTCACTAGGAAAGCACTACAGCCTTTGAAACAGGAAAAAAATAGTTTAGGGTAATTACAGTAATTTTTTTGGAAACGTATTAGTTTTTTGTACGTACAGTAAGAGAGTTATTGTCCAAATTCCACCTGGAGTAAGTCAGTCTGATCACTAGGAAAGCACTACAGCCTTTGAAACAGGAAAAAATAGTTTAGGGGAATTACAGTAATTTTTTTGGAAACGTATTAGTTTTTTGTACGTACAGTAAGGGAGTTATTGTCCAAATTCCACCTGGAGTAAGTCAGTCTGATCACTAGGAAAGCACTACAGCCTTTGAAACAGGAAAAAATAGTTTAGGGGAATTACAGTAATTTTTTTGGAAACGTATTAGTTTTTTGTACGTACAGTAAGGGAGTTATTGTCCAAATTTCACCTGGAGTAAGTCAGTGTGGTCACTAGGAAAGCACTACAGCCTTTGAAACAGGAAAAAATAGTTTAGGGTAATTACAGTAATTTTTTTGGAAACGTATTAGTTTTTTGTACGTACAGTAAGGGAGTTATTGTCCAAATTCCACCTGGAGTAAGTCAGTCTGATCACTAGGAAAGCACTACAGCCTTTGAAACAGGAAAAAATAGTTTAGGGGAATTACAGTAATTTTTTTGGAAACGTATTAGTTTTTTGTACGTACAGTAAGGGAGTTATTGTCCAAATTCCACCTGGAGTAAGTCAGTCTGATCACTAGGAAAGCACTACAGCCTTTGAAACAGGAAAAAATAGTTTAGGGGAATTACAGTAATTTTTTTGGAAACGTATTAGTTTTTTGTACGTACAGTAAGGGAGTTATTGTCCAAATTTCACCTGGAGTAAGTCAGTCAGGTCACTAGGAAAGCACTACAGCCTTTGAAACAGGAAAAAATAGTTTAGGGGAATTACAGCATTTTTTTTGGAAACGTATTAGTTTTTTGTACGTACAGTAAGGGAGTTATTGTCCAAATTCCACCTAGAGTAAGTCAGTGTGGTCACTAGGAAAGCACTACAGCCTTTGAAACAGGAAAAAATAGTTTAGGGGAATTACAGTAATTTTTTTGGAAACGTATTCGTTTATTGTACGTACAGTAAGGGAGTTATTGTCCAAATTTCACCTGGAGTAAGTCAGTCAGGTCACAAGGAAAGCACTACAGCCTTTGAAACAGGAAAAAATAGTTTAGGGGAATTACAGTAATTTTTTTGGAAACGTATTCGTTTATTGTACGTACAGTAAGGGAGTTATTGTCAACATTCCACCTGTAGTAAGTCAGTCTGATCACTAGGAAAGTACTACAACCATTGAATATAAATATAAAAACACACTATAGGTGAATTACAGTTTATTACATAAACATATGTAATAAACACATGTAATGTTTATTACATAGATATATTTGATAATTGTACAGCAAGGGAGTTATTGTCCAAATTCCACCTGGAGTAAGTCAGTGTGGTCACTAGGAAAGCACTACAGCCTTTGGAACAGGAAAAAATGATTTGATTATTGTACTGTTTGGTGTGTGTGTGTGTGGGGGGGGGGGGGGTACAGTTGTAAGACCCAGGAACAGATATGATGAAAGAAGACCAGGAGTCGTGAAATTCAATCAAATAAGTAAAATTTTACTGAAGAATAGTTTGCAGTTAAATTGGTAGAGCCAGCGTCAAAGTCACGAGAAGGCCGCAAGCCAACTCTACCTTACAAACAAATCTCACACAATTATACCTTTTTCAAGGTCATGCATTACATAATCGTTTACTTCTGATTGGTTAAGAGAACATAAAGTCTAAACAATAATACATTTTTGATAGATAAGTTGGTATATCGCCATTAATCAGAATATTTGTCGTCCATTTCCGAGATTTAAGTCCGTGGTGACCTTCTTCCAGGGTCCAAGAATGTTGTATATCACAAAGTTCTGAACCTGCAAAGAATAAAAAATGCACACACACACACACACACACACACACACACACACACACACACACACACACACACACACACACACACACACACACACACACACAACACTGCCTAACAAACAACAGTTCTCTTTGAGGCTGAAGAAGGCCTGAGCTCATTATCAGAAGAGCAGTCCACCTAAACAGGCTGATAAAACATTTCACTCCAGGAAAGCAGGAACGATAATATGCCTCTTTACTCCACTCCCTAAAGAAATACACATGAGATGTTCACTTGATGAAAATAAGGTGAAATTATGTATAAATTGACCCTCAAACTTATACAAGTCAACTAAGACAGATATATAGATGAAGATATGTGGATATTGTTGTGAAATATGCAATTATTCTATTGTAATCATGGCTTGTTGTATATGAAGTATTTATGGGTTATAGTAAACCACAATTGTAACTAATAAAAAAGTGGTTTTATAATGAAAGTTACCATAAGTAGTTGTTAAACAATTTATTAAGAAAGTGTTTACTGCACTGTAAAAAAAGAAAAGTTGACTTAACTTAAAATTATAAGGCAACTTACTGCAGATTTTTTGAGTTGACTCAACTAAAACATCTCTATAGTTGAGTTGACTCGATTATAACATCTCCAGTTGAGTAAACTCTATTAGTTGAGTCAACTCAAAAAATCTGTGCATCAAGTTGCCTTACAATTTTAAGTTTAGTCAACTTTTCTTTTACAGTGTGTAAAACACTTGTATTAATAATCATTGTAACCATATATTGAGAAAATAGTTTATTAAGAAAAACACCTGAACTTGTTTTATAAAGATTTTATTATGAAGCTGATTTATTAAGGAAAACACTGTAACTTGTTTCATAAATATTTTTATTATGAAAATGTTTTTTAAAGAAAAGCATACCACACTGAAGGTTGTAAGCATTTAGCAGATGATGGTGGCAGAGTAGAGAGGAATTGAAAATGTATTAGAAAGAGCTTTGCAAAAGAAAGGAGAAAAATGCCATCATTATCGTCTATGTGTTGCAGACTAGATACAGAAGATACAGCCATGATGGAAAGGTCCAGAAAAAGAGGACAAAGAGACGAAGAGTTTTATATGTGAAAGTCCTAAGGGGTCTTCCAGAAATAATGACAGTTCAAGAATTTGTGTTTGACCAATGGGCTGTAATACACTGAATGTATGCAGATGGAGTTTCCAGGAGTCCCAAGACAATTATCATCAAAAGGCCCCTTGCATGTGAACACAACCCAAGGGCACACACTGGAATGCACCTAAAAGAAAATAAATACAGAAATGATTAGGATACTACTTGATTGTTGAATTTTTAATAAGAATAAAGTAATCATTCAAAAGGATATATATAATTTAATTGAAGAAACAGGGGATTCTGACCCCAACCTTTCAGTACGTACAGTAAGGGAGGTATTGTCAAAATTTCATCTGTAGTAAGTCAGTGTGGGATAGTGTAAGTCAATAAGAAAGCACTACAGGCTTTGGAACAGGAAAAATACTTTTGGGGAATTACTGTAATTTTTTTAAAATTAATATTTGTATACTGAACGTACAGTAAGGGAGATACTGTGAAAATTCCACCTGTATTAAGTCAGTCTGGTCAGTAGGAACATACTACAACCTTTGGAACATGAAAAAATCTCTTTGGTGAATAATTGTAACTTTTACATAAAACATTTTTGCGTACTGTATGTACAATAGCCTACACAAAAGTACACTAAAGCAGTCTAGGTGAATACACAGTAAATATCAAACCTGAAACTATATATTTTTTTTTTTAAACTTGACTATGTTCACACTTGATCTTACATGATCAAGTCTGCAACTTGGGTATTGCTTTTTATATTTGCTTCATATATTTGCGGTGTTCTGCGTTCAATATCTTGTGAGCTGAATAGTGTTACTTCACAAATAACATTGTTTTAATATTTAAATCTTCTTCTTAAAATGAGCTTTCCTTCGGGTTTGCACTTTGCAGATGGTCCCTTCTTAGCAGCCTGCGCATAGAGATCAATGTATTTTGTCCAGTGAGAAGGAAAGATCGTTTTGAGGAAAATTATGTTGTAGCTTCTGATGTTTAATCTGTAGTTATATGTGATAGGTGTTTTGTGTAGCAACGACGTTTAGTTCACGAGTTATTGAACGCGGAAGTCCGCGAATGTGCGAATATGCGAATATAAAACCAACTTTACCTAAGTAATACCTAGTATAGTGTTACACTACTAGTGTGTTTATGTGTGGACTCACCTGACATTGTATAGTTATTAGCTAATGTGTGCTATCTGGTATATTATTTGGTTATTTGATATAGCAGCTAAAGTTACTTGAAGGGAAAGTTGTAGTAATTAGGCTACCATTTATTAGCTTTACTTATTGCATCATACTATATAGCCTACTCACGAAGACAGTCATCTGCTGGCTGTCAATAAATCAATTGAAGAGCATTAGAGTATTCGATTGCACTCTTACCGATGCACCAGTGGTCACATACTCAACTAGCTGTTACAGTCTATCAAGTCACCATTACAGACATAAGTGGTTGTTTCACCAGTGTTTGATTTAAAATGGTTTAAAAATCTAAATGTTATTAAGCTGCAATTTTAATAGATATATAATATTGAACTAATTTTAAATGCATAGAAATGCTTTATTAGAGGAAAAGATACTGCTAAATGTTTTACATTGAGCCTATGATGAGCCACGTGAGACATTAAATCAATACTAATAAATATGAATAGTGTTTTACTCTTGGAACTATAGTGCTTTGTGGTGATCTTTATCTGATCATTTTCAGTTTCTGCGCATATAAAATGTTATTATTTTAATTGAGAAAACCACTTTTATGATCCCAGACTAAGGTTAGCCTACAATTTAAATTTCTGAATTGTTTTGAAATAAAGTTTTTAAAGAGTAATATAAAATGATGTGTTTATTTCAAAGTGAATTTTTTTTTTTTTTTTCAGATTACATGATTTGTCAGTGTATTTTACAGTTCTTTAAAGTAGGTAATGCAGAATAGGTGTTCATATTTCACTCTCTTAGTGTTCATGTTGTAACTCTGTGTCGGTGTTGCGAGAGGCAACACTCTTGAAAGTGTCGAACTAACACTTTGAGGGTTGTTCCCATATTTACACTTTTAAAGTGTTGAAATTACTGTAAAACTTCAAATAATAGCTGAGTCCCAAATAGACGCCTGTCTCTTTTACACGCCTGGTGTGGCTACAGGTTTGGATAAATAAAGGCCGGTCTCAAATAGAGGCCTGGTCTGTTTTTTAGTTTCGGGTTGTATTTAATCTTCTAAAACCCGTCAGATCGTCTGTTTAAGCCGGTTCTATGGAGCAGATTGCGCATCTGGGCGGAGCTGTTTAGCACAAGCAAGGCAGGAGAGAGTTAGCGCCGCGCCGCGTCTATGACAACTCGAGGTATTGCACACCGGACGCGCATTTTGTCAGTTAATGGCCAGCAATATTGTTATGTTTAAGGATATTATGGAATTAAGATCATGTCTGTACTATGTTATGATTGTACTGTACAATTAAATACTATCGTTTCTTAGTCTGCAGTCTGAACGCTTTACCTCAGAGCGTCTGTTAAGTGAATGAATTGAGAATATCAACTGAAAATCTGATAACATCAGCAATTTTCATTCAACCAGCTGATTTCTGTAATGAATGTAAAACTAAATGTATATTGCAGCACAGGGGGAAGTCTCAACACTAAATTAAAGGCCTGTCTCATATAGACGCCGGTCTCAAATACAAGCCGGTGCAGTTCGGCGATTTGGGAAAATAAAAGCCCGGTCTATTATTTGAAGTTTTACGGTAAGTACATTGGTGTTGATTTCCGGATTTCAAATTTACCGTGTAGTGATTAATGTAATTATTATAAGATCAAACTATATATTTAGATTAATTTGGACATTATGCTGCTGTAATCTGTAGTGGTTGAGGAAGATGAGTGTCATTGTATGTGTTATTGATGTTTTATCCATGTCATAGTTTGAGAAATTACAGTATTGTCTTTCAATGGAGCAGTTTAACAGGCTTTTATCATGTATCCTGACTCAAATAATGTTTCTAACAGCAAACACTCAGAATAAAGAGAGATGATCTGCTGATGATCCTGAATGGCTTGTTGAATGAGTGTTGATAGTCTGAGTCTCATCAATATTAACAGATCTGCTGAAAACACTCTTTATTTCATGACAATAGTTCCTGTTTTCACCTCATTTATTATGCTGATGTCTTCAGATCTCCTGTAAATTGACACTTAAAGCTCATTTCATTGGTGTCAACAGACTGAGGGTATTTGATGGTTACTATATGTTGCCTATGTTTATTTCTGTTGTGGTAGAAATTGTATATGTTCTATGTGTTTACATTTTCTTATATTCCTAGAAACTTAGAAAACATGATGGTAATAAAATGCACAGGGATTGCATGTGAAGTCCCATGATTCTCTGCTACATGAATATAACAGTGAACAGTTATTAACCCTTATGCATGTTTGATAAATAATGTAACAATGTGTTTGTTATAACTGAGACATATCTTCATTTAGCCAAGAGAAATAACCTTGGGGTGAGTCAGGACAATAATGAAGGAAGGATGCACTCCTCTCGCGGTCATTTGATACATGATTGTCTCTTATTCGGTAATATAAAATTGTTTGCCACCACAGTTTATGCTTTCAACTGTTTTTCTTACCATTATTTATATTTGGGAAAATTGACATTATTATATTCTGTAGTCCATGAACATAAAACAAACTCTGTAACTTATATATTTTTGATTTTGGCAGATCAACTCCTCCCACTACAATTCATCATCAGTGAAGCTCCTCCCACTACTATTACATCATCAGTGATGCTCCTCCCACAGCAATTCTCCAATAAATGCTGTAAATTCCCATCAGCTACAAGTGAAGACGAGCATCAGAGCATCAGGAAGAGCTGAAATCTGCAAAGACTGAGTTTATTAAAGAGGACAGTGAGAACATGAGTGATCCAGAACCCTGTAGAATGAAACACACTGAAGATCCTGAAGAACAAAGAGGTTAGTGTTTATTCTTCATTCATTCATTTAGGGCTGGGCGATATGGAGCAAAAAATATATCTCGATATACGATATATATCTCGATATCTTTACAGGAAAAATAACCCCCCAATAACTACTGCAAAAACAAATATGCCAAATACCACAGTCTTTTTTTATTGAAGTGCAAATAGGTAGGCAGTTCATGGAACAAAGTGCTTCTGCGACATTAAAAAAAACTAAATCCCTGTATCCAAAAATAATAATTTAACTGTAAAATAAAGGAATAAATAATACATATGCACTATTTTTAATAAACCTGCATATAATTACTAATTTTGGCAAATAAATTTGGGGAAGATTGATGTGCCTGACCGGCCTCGGGGGACTTGGTTGAATGAGACAACACGCGAAGGAGGCGGAGGCGGGCACAGCACAGAGAAGGCAAACAAACAAATTGGCGAAATCAGAATTTAATGCAAACAATATATCGATATATATGTCAAAATCCATATCGTGTTTAAAAATATATATTGCCCACCCCTACATTCATTCATGTTAGAAACATTCAAGCACTTCATCACTTTTAGATAAACAGTTTAACTATGAAATGGTACAGAATGTTCTGGGTTTTTCTTCAACAAATGGTCAGTAAAGGGAGGTTTGAGAATTTTTTATATTGATTATCAACATACTACTTTAACTGATAAATAATCAAATTATCATAATATTTAAAACAGTTGTCTACTTTCTACTATTACTTTAGGGCTCACTTTCATGCCCTTTCAAATTATATTTCTTTCAATGAATTATTTTGATGTAGTGAATTTTATTTAATACATTTTTCTTTCATGTCAGACCTGATGGAAGAGAGTGAGGAGAGTGAAGAACTGAGGGATGTGGAGGAGGAACATCATGTCAAACCTGGAGGAAAACCTCTGAGTCGCTCAAAGACTAAAAAGACATTTTTAAAGAAAAGAAGAGCCAAGAAATCTTTCACCTGCACTCAGTGTGGAAAGAGTTTCGCACGCAAAGATGGTCTTGAGCGCCACTTGAGAATTCACACTGGAGAGAAGCCGTTCTCGTGTGATCAGTGTGGAAAGAGTTTCTCAGACACATATCATCTTGATGTTCACATGAGAATCCACACTGGAGAGAAGCCGTTTAATTGTGATAAATGTGGGAAAGATTTCATTCAATCCTCACACCTTAAAGGACACATGAGGATCCACACCGGAGAGAAGCCGTTCTCATGTGATCAATGCGGCAAAACATTTCTTAGGGCATCAGAGCTGAAGTCACACCTGACAGTTCATACGAAGGAGAAGCCGCATTCATGTTCTGTGTGTGGAAAGAGTTTTTCATGGCGTCAAACTTTACATGCACATGAGAAAATTCACACTGGTGTGAGAGAGTACATGTGCTTTGAGTGTGGGAAGACTTTTACTGAAGCGAACAGTTTAAAACTGCACCAGAGAATTCACACTGGAGAGAAACCTTACAAGTGTTCACACTGTGACAAGAGATTCAGTCGTTCATCACTTCGGAAAACACATGAGATGAACCACACTGGAGAAAAACCGCATACGTGTGATCAGTGTGGACAGAGTTTTGCTTTTAAAAGTCCACTGAAGCTACACATGATGATCCACACTGGAGAGAAACCGTTTAAGTGTGATCAGTGTGGGAAAGATTTCAGACGATCTTCATACCATAAATTACACATGAGGATCCACACCGGAGAGAAACCGTTCTCATGTGATCAGTGTGGCAAAACATTTGTCTGTGCATCAGAGCTGAAGAAACACGTGACAGTTCATACAAAGGAGAAGCCGCATTCATGTTCTGTGTGTGGAAAGAGTTTTTCACTACGGCAACATTTACATAGACATGAGAAAATTCACACTGGTGTGAGAGAGTACATGTGCTTTGAGTGTGAGAAGACTTTTACTACAGCTCAACATTTAAAACTGCACCAGAGAATTCACACTGGAGAAAAACCTTACAAGTGTTCACACTGTGACAAGAGATTCAGTCAGTCAAGAAGTCTGAAAACACATGAGATGATCCACACTGGAGAGAAGCCGCATACGTGTGATCAGTGTGGAAAGAGTTTCTCTTTTCAAACTCACCTGAAGCGACACATGAAGATCCATGCAGTGGAGAAACCACATCACCTCAGTCTGAGATCACAGTAAGTAGTTTATTTTCATGTGCTGAGCAACAAAGTCTCTTCTGTGTAAGTTAGACACACATCACCCTATAGCCAAATTATAGACCCATTTCAAATCTTCCATTTATGTCTAAAATACTAGAAAAAGTTGTGTCCGCTCAACTGGGCTCTTTCTTGCAAGAAAATGACATCTATGAAAAGTTTCAGTCTGGGTTCAGGCCGCATCATAGCACTGAAACTGCACTCGTTAAAATCACTAATGATTTACTTTTAGCTTCTGACCAAGGCTGTATCTCAATACTAGTTTTACTTGATCTTAGTGCTGCGTTCGATACTATGGATCACACAATACTCTTAGATCGACTACAAAATTATACTGGTGTTCAAGGACAAGCATTAAGCTGGTTCAGATCATACCTATCTGACCGATACCATTTCGTCTATTTAAATGGAGAAAAATCGATCATAACTCCAGTAAACTATGGAGTGCCGCAAGGATCTGTGTTAGGCCTCTATTATTCTCAATATATATGCTGCCACTTGGAAATATTATAAGGAAACATGGAATTAGTTTCCATTGTTATGCTAATGACACTCAAATATATATTTCATCACGGCCGGATGAAAACGCTAAATTATCCAAATTGACAGAGTGTGTTAAAGATATAAAAGGATGACGCGCAATTTTCTTTTATTAAATCCAGACAAGACAGAGGTAATACTTATCGGTTCAAAAAACCGCCCACAAAACCTCTTACAATACAACTTTAACATAGTAGGATGTCCTGTTACTTCATTCTCTACAGTAAAAGACCTGGGTGTTATACTCGACTGTAACCTGTCTTTTGAAAATCATATTTCATATGTTACAAAAACAGCCTTTTTCCACCTTAGAAACATTGCTAAGCTACGTAACATGCTATCTGTTTCTGATGCAGAAAAGTTAGTTCATGCGTTCATGACCTCGAGACTAGATTACTGTAATGCTTTATTAGCTGGTTGTCCTGCATCCTCTATAAACAAGCTACAGTTAGTCCAAAATGCCGCCGCTAGAGTTCTTACTAGATCAAGAAAATTTGACCATATAACACCAATTTTATCATCACTACATTGGTTACCTATAAAGCTCCGTATTAATTACAAGGTATTGCTACTGACTTATAAAGCCCTAAACGGCTTAGCTCCAGTCTATTTAACCGATCTTCTATCGCCCTATAATCCATCGCGCTCTTTAAGATCACTAATTCAAGGCTTTTGGTCATACCTAGGATATCCAGATCCACCAAAGGAGGGAGAGCATTTTCACATTTAGCTCCAAAACTCTGGAATAGCCTTCCTGATACTGTTCGTTGCTCAGACTCGCTCTCCCAGTTTAAAACTAGATTAAAGACGCATCTTTTCGGCCAGGCATTCATATAATATTTTTAATCTTACAGTTCAAACTACAATCCGGCCTCTAGTTCATAAACGCCAGAGGAGAACTGGCCCCCGACTGAGCCTGGGTTCTCCCAAGGTTTTGCTCGTTTTTCCAGGCGCGCCTATGTGACGCGGTGCGAACTGCGCTCTCCATGATGACGAGGAAGTATCAGCAAAGAATTAATTGATTTCTAGCCCTTGCATTAGCTTTAGATATATTTATGGAGATGAGAAATGAAATAAAAAGCCGTCATCATGTTATTAATATCAGTCCATCAGAAAAGGCAAGGCAAGTTTATTTATATAGCACATTTCATACACAATGGCAATTCAAAGTGCTTTAAATAGAAGAAATTAAAATAATAAAAAGAAATAAGAATAATTAAAACAGTTTAGAAAAATAAAAAATAAAATACAGTACAGATAGTTGGACGAGCATTGGCACAGTGCTCATTCAGTAAATGCATAGCTAAACAGAAGTGTTTTGAGTCTGGATTTGAATGTGACTACAGTAGGAGCACGTCTGATCTCCTCTGGAAGCTGGTTCCAGCTGCGGCTGGCATAATAGCTAAAAGCAGACTCGCCATGCTTAGAGTGAACCCTTGGTATTTCTAGCTGATATGATCCTAGTGATCTGAGTGATCTGTTGGGTTTATATTCAGTGAGCATATCTGCAATCTATTGAGGTCCTAGGCCATTGAATGATTTATATACCAGTAATAATACTTTAAAATCAATCCTAAATTTAACTGGGAGCCAGTGTAAAGACCTGAGGACTGGTGTGATATGTTCATATTTTCTAGTTCTGCTCAGAATCCTGGCGGCAGCGTTCTGTATGAGCTGCAACTGTCTTATGGTCTTTTTGGGAAGGCCTGTGATGAGTCCATTACAATAATCCACCCTGCTGGTGATGAAAGCATGCACAAGTTTCTTGTGTGGAAACAAAGCATCTAATTCTTGCAATATTTTTCAGATGATAGTATGCTGATTTAGTTATTGCTTTGACATGACTACTGAAACTAAGGTCTGACTCTAGTGTCACACCAAGATTCCTGACTTGATTTTTAGTTGTTTGACCCCTAGAGTGAAGGTATGCGTTCACCTTGAGAACTTCATCTTTGTTTCCAAATGCAATGACTTCAGTTTTGTCTTTGTTTAACTGAAGAAAGTTTTGACACATCCAACTGAAAACTGTTCAACACACTTTTGAAAAATGATGTGGGAAGTGTGTCAAGAGCGCAGGTTGATGTTTTAAGGTGCTGTACGGTTTCTTCCAAAATTTTGCCATCAATTTCTTTGAAATCAGACATAGTAACTACTTTCTCAGGCAGTTTGATCTGTCTGACCCTAGGGCAACTCAAGGATGTGCTGATCACCTCTCTGATATTATTGATTTTCTCAGAGAGAAAGAAGCAAACTCACTGCACTTGCTGTCTGAGAGCATTTCACTGGGAATCTGGCTTGGGGGGTTTGTCAGTCTCTCTACAGTAGCAAAAAGACTGCGTGTGTTGTTTAAATTACTGTTTATAATATTTGAGAAGAAAGTCTGTCTAGCTTTGCCTAGTTCCCTATTAAAAGCATGGATGCTGTCTTTGTAGATGTTATAATGGACTACAAGTTTTGTCTTCTGCCACATGCGCTCTGCTTTTCTACATTGTCTTTTCATATTTTGCACTGCTGTTGAGTTTCTCCAAGGTGCTTTTTGTCTGCCATTCTTCTTCCTGACTTTAACAGGAGCAATATCATCAATTACACTTTTAACTTTTGAGTTAAAAGAATCAAGGAGAAAATCAACAGAGTCTGCAGATATGCTTGGTGTTAAAGATATAGCCTTCATAAATAGTACACTAGTGTTCTCATTTAAGCATCTCTTCTTGACAGACACAGATCTAGCTTCAGTGGCAGGAGAGATCAATATATCAAAGAAAATACAGAAATGATCAGACAGTGCGACATCCTTAATATCATTCAATGAAATGTTTAGACCCTTACTGATGAGTAAATCTAGAGTGTGTCCACGATTGTGTGTGGGTCCATGTACATGCTGAGTCAGGTCAAAAGTTTTTAAAACACTTTTGATTTCTTTAGCCATGTTGTTTTCTGCACTATTGATGTGGATGTTAAAATCTCCAGCAATGGCAAAACAGTCAAACTCTGATGTAATTGTTGATAATAGTTCTGTAAAATCCTCAGCAAAGGCTGGAGAGTATTTTGGAGGCCTGTAAATAATGATAAGTAAAGTGCGTGGAGCACCTTTTAACCCAGATATTCGAAAGACAAGTAATTCCCAAATGATATTTTCTTACATTGATAGATATCTTTAAAAAGAGCAGCTAGACCCCCACCTCTCTTAACAGCTCTGCAGACACTCATACAAGTAAAGTTAGGAGGGGCTGCTTCATTGAGGACTGTTGCACTGCAGCTGTCTTCTAGCCAGGTTTCATTCAGAAGCATAAAATCCAGGTTGTTTGTGGTTATTAAGTCGTTGACTAGAAGTGATTTATTTTTAAGTGAGCGAATGTTAAAGAGTGATAACTTAACAGACTTACTTTTCCTGACATCAATATTAGTTTGACGTGTAATAGGCACCAGATTAGTTAGGTTTGCTGTACGGCTATTGAAGGCCTTAGACTTTCTATCTTGTAATAAAACATCAATAGAGAAAGATACAGGCACACTGGGTTCCCGTTTGTTTTGTAAACATTTGTGAAAGTTACTGTTATCAAAACGGGGACCCGACACATATCACTGAGAGCTGGTATCAGTTGTTTTTGGTTCACCTCGAGCAGATGGAGGAGGGTGTGGGCCCTGGCGTTGTGGCAGAGGCCGAAGAGCTCTCACAGGAGGGGGAGGGCGAGCTGGGCCCGCAGGCTTTGGTGGTAGCGGTGCCTGTCTTTTTTTGGTTGGTATCTGGGGGCTTGCAGCAAAAGAGTGGGGTAGTCTGGTTCCAGCATACACCAGTTCTTCCATTTTCTGTGAGAAGCACAGGAGTGTTGGCGAGAGGGAGAGAGTGTCTGGTGAAAGGGGCTGTTGCTCTGGTGTTATCGGAGGTTGTGATATGCTGTCCTGGCTTCCCTGGCTGTTTTCCAGGAAGTCGTCCTTGGGTGGTGAATCTTCAAGCAGTTCTGATATGTCTGTCTGTGGTGAGCTCTGTGGGCAGGGCTCAGCTGAGATTGTGTCCGTGAGCATAGGTTGTTGTGGCGGAGTGGTGTTATCATCCATTTTGCTGCTGAAGTGAAGTCCCGTGGTCATTCATACTGTGTCCAGGTGTGTGTGTGCCGTTCAGATTGAGTGGATTGGCACACACTGCAGAAGGATGATTGAGGGAGAAGTAGATATTGTCCTTTAACACTCTTGAACCAAGTTTGTTTGGGTGATGGCCATCCCGATGAAACAGTTGTCTCTGACTCCAGAAAAGATTGAAATTGTCAATGAAGTTCACTGCTTTTATATTGCAGGTTTTTTGCAGCCATGTATTAAGCCCAAGCAACCCTGAAAACCTGTTTGTTCCTCTTGCTGGAAGAGGTCCACTGATGAATGTTTGGACTTTCAGTTTTTTAAGTGTTTCAAAAAGTTCATTGAAATCCTTCTTAAGGAGTTCTGACTGCTCTTTATGAATATCATTCTTCCCCACATGAATGATGAGTCGATTTGCAGTCTTATGTTTCATCAGAATGTTCTGAAGTTCCCTGTTTACATCAGAAGTTGTTACTTGTGGAAGGCAGCACGTAGTTGTATCCCTGCTGCTAATGTTTCTGATTATGGAGTCACCCACTATCAGAGTCCTGGGCTCGGCTGCGCTCTGAGCTGAGTGCCGCTGTCTGCTCGACCTTGAGCGCCAGTTAGCATCAGTGTTAGCTACTGGCCCATTCAGGCTGTGTTTGATCACATTCATCACATTTGGGGATTCCTCATTTACATTCATTAGCACTTCAAATCTGTTCTCAAGATGTATAGGCGGTGGTAGGAGACCAGTGTTTGCAATCCTTGTCAGAGCTGTATCTGGGGTAGAGGAGGCTACTGCGGCAATATGTGTTGCTTGTGACAATCTGATGTCTCGAGTGCCTTTGGGTCTCGCTCCCTGTTTGTGCCATCGATTAGTAAGTCGATCGGCTTGTTTCTCTACCTGTCGAGGAGCACTAGTTTCATGTGACTCACCGGTATGCTGAGGGTGTCCATGATGAAGCTCTGTTGTGTGCTCCGTCTGGTTTGGTGGTCCCGTTAGTAACTTTGTTTCAAGAACTGCAATCCTTTGTAAAAGTCTGTGGCAGTTAGTGCAGCAAGTAGATTCCAGAAGAGGCATTTTCTCTTATCCTTGTAGGCAGTTGTGTTTTCCTTTCCCGGAATGTAAGCTGGTCGGGTAAATAGTAATCCAAACTTTGTCGTATGAGCACTGTGATGATTTGCTTAAGTTAAAATTAGTTGATAAAAGGAAATAAAATAAAGGAAATAAAATATTTAAAAAAATAGGAGATAAAATGTAAAAGCGATAGAGCAAAGCGCGGAGCAGTAAGCAAGAGCGTCCAAACAGTAGCTGAGCAGGAAGTAGAAAGCTGTTCTAGGCTTATTCTTGGCTGGATAACTCTTAGCAGGTTTAAAAAGCTCTTTTAAAATTAAATATGAATGCAGTTTTGGATTAAATAAAAGTACAGTCAAGTCAAATAAAACGCGTTTTATCTCCTGTTTGGTAACACTACAATAAGATACCATTCATTAGCGTTATCTAACTTCAACACATTGAGTGAACAATATATTTTTACAACATTAATTAATGTTTGTGAATGTTATTTAATACAAACACTCTATTGGTCATGTTTGTTCACTTCAGTCATTGTGCATTAAATAATGTTAACATAAATAATGTTATCTTTTGATTTTAAAAATGTATTTTTAAATTAACCCCAAGGAGAATAATTGCGACAGTATATTGTTTATTGTTAGGTTATTTTATCTAATGTTATCTAACAAATTGAATCTTATTGTAAAGTGTTTTTAATACTACAGTTTCCATCTTTGTAACCGTGATATACACTTTAATATATGTAAATATAATCTAAATTAAGCTTTGGTACCGAAATTGGTACCGAGAACCGTGGATTTTCACTGGTATTGGTACTGAAATTTTGGTACCGACAACACTAGTGTTAGCTCTGTAATTTAGACAATAGGCTGTTGACACAGTAACGTTAACGTTGGTAATGGCTGTTATGTTATTTTCTTTTCAATGACGTTCCTTGTTACATGTTCATTGCTGGATTTATGGAAAAACATCAACCAATATTGCATATCCATAATTATTATAATGGATATAATTAAAGAATACTTACACTATAACGTAAATTAGAAGTGTAACACACAAAAAAAAAAAAAAAAAAGGATTTTTTACACCTATTTTGAATTTGACTCGAATACAAATACAAATACAAATACTTTTCCCCACTCAACAAATACAAATACAGATACAAATACCGGCTGCTTTGCACACCCCTAATATATATATATATATATATATATATATATATATATATATATATATATATATATATATATATATATATATATATTCCTGTGAATATTCCATTCTCTTTACTCTCAAGTATAACACATAAATATTTGTTATATACATTGTCAGAAAAGTAAACAAAACAATGAAAACATCATCGCATGTTATCGCATCCTTCATGTTAATCTTCTATGAACAATGTAGATTAATGTAGAATAAACCAATGTGTATTTTAGTCAGAATTATTGCTCTTCATCAACTTGAGGTCCTGGAGCTCGTTCTGTAAAGTTGAACAGAGACTCGCTCGCTCTCGGGACAAGCATTGATTATTGACTTGTAAGCCGTTTCCACTCCACAATAGTTTTTTTCTAGGGCTGCCACTAACGACTATTTTTTGTATTGATTAATATATTGACTAAATTAGTAAAAATTTGTATAGAAACATAAAATAAAAAATAAAATAACAGTAAATATTAGTAATAACAATAATAAGTCTGAGATATCACAGCACAGATTTCTTCAGCACAGCTAGATGAAATAAATAAACAGAGGACTTCAGTAGTGAAACGCCAAATGAAATTCAAATTTCTATGAAATCCTTTTTTAAAGCAAAAGTAAAGTAGGGCTGCAGCTATCGATTATTTTAGTAATTGAGTATTTTACCAATTATTCCACCGATAAATCGAGTAATCAAACATAAATGTGGTAATAAAGATACATCCAAGTGAAACAACAGCCATTAAAATACAAATTTATAATAACAAGCAATAATTGGTTCAAATAAAGTATCAAAGTAAGTCATAATTTGGGTTTTATTGAACAACACGGTTAGGTTACATGATCATGGTCACTATTTTTTATAACATGTGATTAGCCTTAGTACTTGAAATATTGATTATTCCTCTCGCATCATGTCGGTAAGAAATGAAACTTGTTTGTTTTTAGCAGAACTGCCAGAAAGCATTTGGAAAGAGAGGACAGAGAGATCGCCAGTGATCCAGAACCTGCAGAATGAAACAATGATACTAAAGAACAAAGAGGTTGGTGTTTATTCTTGATTCCTCATTCATTCTTCATGATGAAGAACATGCTGATTGTGCTGCCCTTGCAATGCGATCTCTTGGGCAAAGCTAGACAGCCAGTGAACATTCAAAAGTCCTCCAATAAACACACAAGTCTTGACTTTTCTTGTATTTTACTGAAGTTGTTTCCTCTTGTTGTTTTGTTTTGTAAAAAGGCACATAGTCTCCAAGGCAGAAGCGCATCAGAAATAAATTCAGCAACATGAATCCAGCACTGACTTTCTTGCCTGACAGATTTCTACTGAAGAGAGTGCTTCACTGAATTATTAACTTTGACCAGTAGAGGGCAGCACACAGCAACTTATTTAACCCATTCACTTAACTTTAAAGACAGCACACTCCCCGCTTGATATAACAACATTATATCACTACAGACCTACTAAATGAGGGAGAACGTCTTTTGACAGCAACATACTTAAGAGTACTTTCACAAAGTCTCTGAAAGAAGGACTACCATTTCTGAGACGGGCCTTAGAAACACCTTAGCTGTCCCGTCCTTCACAGTCCTGACCTCTACCTTGCGGACCCTATTGTCACTGCTTGGCAAAACCTTGACTACTAGTCCCATTGGCCATTCATTTCTGTGAGCCTGGCTGTCTTTTAAAGGGTCATGAAACCCTAAACCAATTTTTCTGAGATTTTAACAGAGGTAGGTGTGTTGAACACCATAGAAGACAATGTTATAATCTGTAAAATTTAATAATAGGATATAAATGGTTAAATTTGAGTTTGTATCGGCTATTTTCGTCTTCCGGGTTTGAAATCTTCATCGAGTCCACGTCACAGGATGTGACGTTTTTCTGTACGGATCGTCCGGTGATGACTCATCGTTCTCTCATAATTATTAATGAGGCTGAGCCTTCATATCCAATGAGAAGACACTTCACTGAATTAATCATGATGATACCACGTGGATCTTTCCAAAGACAGACATGTCAAACTGTGATATCGCGTAGTAGATGCGTTTGTTTTCATGGTGCAAAAGTTCCAGTGCATCTTTCCCCGCGATGCTGCCAGGGCTGGACTCTGACTGCGGGCGGTTGGTTGGCCGGCCATCAACCACGGGCACATCTAAACTATGTGTGTGTAGCAACCATTCAACTGGAGAATGGTGGACTTCAGCCTTGTACACCAATGCAGGTTTCGTCTTGCTAGTGATGCGGTCCCGAGGACTTTTCTATCGCTTCAGAGGTGTGTGTGTGTGTGTGTGTGTGTGTGTGTGTGTGTGTGTTTGTGTCTAAATGTAACCCTGACCGTTTTTACTTGCCTTTTGTTAAATAATCACTCGTTATTAAAATGTAGATATTTCGATAATACATCAACGCATGCTTAGTTTGTGCAAATTTATGTCACATTCATTGTCCATCTTTAGTGGGTTTAGGGGGCGCGTAGTCTAGGCTATTTACGGAACGTTTTTTTTTTTTTTTTTTTTAAGCGGAAAATTTATTATTTTCAAATATATGCATTTATAGTGTTAGTGTATATAAACAAATATATATTTTATAATGGCCGATATGCATGTACATGTATGTTTTAAATAGAATGATTACTGTAGTAGGCTATGTGTAGCAGGGCATTCAGTTACTTTTTAAGGACAAAAATAAGGTGTCAGTGTATTTCATTAGACTTTAACTTTGCCAGCTATAAAAAATCTAGCATTTCCTCACGTTTTACCACTGACAGTGACGGTCGATATGCATTGGCCACTGGCTTTGACCACACCCACTCCCCTCCCTTCTTCTCACAGCCACCACGCCCATTTAAGTTGCATTTTTCAAAAAGATTATGAGCTAGACTTGAGCTGAAAGAGGGGGGTTTCATGACCCTTTAACAAGACAACATCTCCTTCTTTGACATTCGGCTTGTCTTTTGTCCACTTCCGGCGGCTCTGCAGAGTAGATAGATATTCTCCTTTCCATCTCTTCCAAAAAGTGTCAGCAAGACACTGGACTTGCTTTCACTGCTTTGCATGCAACTGAGCAATACCAAGGTTTCCATAGGGAGCTTCAATAGCACTTGTCTTCTGAGTAAGAAGCATAGCTGGGGTGAGTACTGCAGGCATATCTGGGTCGGTGGATACAGACACAAGGGGTCTTGCATTTATAATCGCCATCACCTCAGCCATGAAATTGCTCAGGACTTCATGTGTTAGACGGGTTGTTTTTGTCTGAAGCAGCATTGCATCTAGAATGCGCCTGGCAACTCCGATAAGTCTCTCCCATGAGCCTCCCATGTGAGAAGCGTGTGGGGGATTAAAAACCCAGGAGCATCCTTTCTCCTGGAGGTACTTCCTTACTGCTGTGTCATCTGTGTTCATATCCAACTCCTTACAAGCTCCCACAAAGTTAGTCCCTCTATCAGACCGCAGAAGTTTTGCTGGACCACGAATAGAGAAAAACCTCCTTAGAGCATTGATAAAACTGTCAGTTGACATGGTTTTAATAAGCTCAATATGCACAGCTCTGGTTGACATGCATGCAAAGAGCACAGCCCAGCGTTTGCTTTCCGCACTTCCTCCTCTTGTGCGACGTGTCATGATAGTCCATGGCCCAAAAACATCAAGGCCAACACTGGTGAACGGAGGTTCAGGGGTGAGTCTATCTGCAGGCAGATCTGCCATCTTCTGGTCCTCCAAACTCCCTCGTAGTTTGCGGCAGGTAACACATTTGTGGATAACAGAAGACACAAGACGCTTACCCCCAATTATCCAGTATCCAGCTGCTCGAATTGCTCCTTCTGTAATGTGACGTCACCTTGGTGAGCTACTTGTTCATGAAAGTGTCTCACAAGTAGAGTGGCAATATGATGGGAATGGCGGATGATCAGTGGATGCTTTTCTTCTTTCGATAGATCTGCAGAAGAAAGGCGACCTCCGACACAAAGTAGACCATCTTTATCTAACACTGGATTGAGCTTCTTGAGTGTGTTTTGCTTGGAGTATGTCTGTCTGTCATTAAGACATTTCACTTCCTCCTTGAAGACGTCGCGCTGGACAGATCTAGTAATCACAGCTTTGGCTTGTGAAAGCTCCCTTATGCTGGACATTTCCTTAAAACACTTCCATCCCTTCCTATCTGCCTTGTCTGTCTTTCCTTTGAAGGATGCAGCAACATGAATGAGTCTGGCTATGGTTTGATGGAGTGTTCTCCAGCTTGAGCATCGTTCAAAGTGTTGTGAGCTCAACTGGGACTCTGATGCCCTTGTTGTCAGAGTCATAACCTCAGGACGAATCTCATCAGCTTGAGGCTCAATGAGGGTGAATAAATTAGATTCAGGAGACTCTGCTGCTTTGTCACAATACAGGAAGGCTGGTCCTGAAAACCAGTTGCTGAGTTGGAGTTGGGCTGCTGGTAGAGACCTGGTTGCATGGTCTGCTGGGTTCAAGTCTGTCTGTACATAGTGCCACTGTTCAGGGCGTGTGGATCTCCGAATCCTAGTTACTCGGTTGGAGACGTACATATAAAACCTTCTTGTAGAGTTGTGGATATAGCCAAGCACAATCTTGCTATCAGTGAAAAACTTCACAGCTTCTACCTCAATGTCAATTTCATCCCTGATCAGCTCGTATAGTTCCACAGCCAACACAGCTGCACAGAGCTCAAGTCGTGGAATGGTGTGGGCAGGGCGAGGAGCCAATTTCGACTTTCCCATGACAAATCCAACATGGAATTGTCTGTCAGTGTCGACTGCTCTCAAGTAGGCCACAGCTCCTATAGCTACTGTAGAAGCGTCTGAGAATATACACAGTTCTGTACTCTGTGTTGCAGACAGCGAGACTGGAATGTAGCACCTCTGTATGTGCAGGTCTTCAAGAGCCTTTAATGAGTTCTTCCACAGGTTCCATTCTGCCTCCTTTTTAGGGGGTAGAGGAGCATCCCACTCACTCTGCTCAGATGACAAATCTCGGACTAAAGCTTTCCCTTGCATTGTTATGGGAGCTACGAAGCCCAAAGGGTCATACAAACTGTTGACCGTTGACAACACGCCTCTCCGTGTAAATGGCTTCTCTTCACAGGACACCAGGTATGTAAAGCTGTCTGTTTTCAAGTTCCAGGAGAGCCCCAGGCTCCTTTGAAGCGGAAGAGGATCCACTCCAAGATCCAGATCCTTTAGATCCTTGGCACGGTCCTCTGCTGGGAAGGCTTCCATTACCTGGTTACTGTTTGATGCCACTTTGTGCAGTCGCAGGTTGGATTCTGCTAACATCTCTCTGGTTCGTGTGAGGAGATCTATTGCCTCTTCAGGTGTGGCAACTGAGGTGAGACCATCGTCAACATAAAACTGTCTCTCAACAAACTGTCTTGCATCTAACCCATGTTCTTTTTCCCCTGTTTGAGCTGCTCGTCTCATGCAGTAGATAGCTACAGCAGGTGAAGGGCTGATTCCAAAAACATGGACCTTCATCCTGTACTCTACCACATTCTTGCTGGTGTCGTTGTCCTCATACCAGAGATACCGAAGATAGTCTCTGTGTTCTTCTTGGACAACAAAGCAATAAAACATTTGTTGTACATCTGCTGTTAGGGCTATTGGTTCTCTTCGGAACCGCATAAGAACTCCCAACAGAGTATTGTTCAAGTCTGGTCCACTGAGCAGCACGTCATTAAGAGATGTACCATCACATTCAGCGCTTGAATCGAACACAACCCGTATCTGGTCTGGCTTTTGCGGGTGATATACACCAAATGTCGGCAGGTACCAGTGCTCTTTATCTTTGTCTAAAGGTGGAGCAGTCTCAGCTTGATCATTATCTAACATGGTCTGCATGAACTTGATATAGTGATCTTTCATTTTTGTTTTTTTTCTCTAGCATTCTTCGTAGTGAGCAAAGCGGTTTCAAAGCTTGCTCCCTGTTGCTTGGAAGGCGCCGTCTTGGAAAGCGGAATGGTAAAGGTGCCACCCAGCTGTTTCCTTTATTTTGATAGACCTCTGTATCCATGATGGCCAGGAAAGCTTTGTCGTCTATAGATAGTGCAGGCTTGTCATCATCCTTTGACCTGTCAAACACTGAACATCCTAGGTTGTCTGCACTCATAATGAGATTTGTGTCCTTTTCACATGTAGGGAAGGTTGGACCGTGATGCTGTGTCATGCCACTGTAGTCTTCCTTCACGTGGATGCGGTTAGGACATGGCCTCAGAAAGGATGTGCGACCATTGTGCAGTATGTTGGCTTTGTAGACGTTGACCTCTGATGGTTTGTGAACTGTTCCCAAGCACACTTCTCCCACAATGACCCAGCCAAGGTCTAGCCGCTGGGCATATGACGCGTTGTGGGGCCCGTTGATTTGCTCACGCACCTTGTGCACCCTAAGGATGTCTCTTCCTAAGAGCAAGAGGATAGGAGCGTCATGGTCTACAGGCTGAATCTTGGAAGCAACTGGCTGAAGGTGGGGGTGATGGTGAGCAATTTCTGGGGACGGAATTTCTGTCCTATCATCAGGCACCATGTCACACTCTATTAAGGTGGGTAAGGGAAGCTGTAGTTTCCCATCCATGGACTCAATGATGAAATTAGCAGCTCTCCTACCTGAAGTCTCTGATTTTCCAGAACAGGTTTTCAGCGTGTATGGGGTGGAGCTGGCGTTGACCTCGAAGAGGTTAAAAAACTCTGTCTTGGCTAGGGACTTGTTACTTTGCTCATCTAGCACTGCATACATCTTAATTGCCTTCTCTTTTTTTCCTGCAGGATATACTTTCACCAAGCAGATTTTGGAACATGAGTGTGAGCTATCTGCGTTTCCACAAATCTCTGTGCACTTGGAGGTGACTGAAGAAGATGAGCTTTCAATGTGCTCCCCGCTGTCGTCTTTGTCACCCATAGCACTCTGTGTGGTTATGGGAGGAGGACCTGGATGCAGGGCCGCAATGTGTTTGTCACTGTTGCACTCGAAGCACTTGACAGTCGTCTTGCAGTCCTTTGCCATATGTTGAGTAGATCCACAACATCTATAGCAGATGCGATTCTCCCTGAGGTATGATTTGCGCTGGTCTAGGGGTTTGTCTCTAAAAAGCTTACATTTTTTCAGTGGGTGGGGCTTCTTGTGTATTGGACACAGACGGTCTGGTTCATCCAATTTCTTTAAAACAGGACTGGTTTGGATGCCTGACAGTTCTGAAGGGATGTCTGTTTTGTGTACAGTCACCGTGGGTTTATTATTGTATTTCAGAGGCTTTTCTGTTCTGGAAAAGGCATGACTGCTGGAGGTGGATATAGTGAAACTGGGATCGTTTTTTATCTTGCCTGTTGTCGGACAAACTTGGAGAAGACAGAGAAAGGAGGAAAAGCTACTCTGTTGTCCTCCTTGAATTTGCTTCCAAGGCTTGTCCACTTTTCTTGGAGGTTATACGGGAGCTTTTCCACTATTTGTTTTACCCCACGAGCTGTATCCAAATACGAGAGGCCTGGTAGAGCACCGTCTTCCTTAGCACACTCCAATTCAAGGAGAATGTCACCCAGCTCTCTCAGCTTAACATTATCTCTGTTTGTCAGCCTCGGAAAATGTTCAATCTTTTTGAGTAGTGCGTCTTCAATGACTTCTGGTGTCCCATAACACTCTTTGAGACGCTGCCAAACCAAGTTGACTCCTGCAGCGGGATTTAGGACATGAACTGCTCGAATTCTCTTGACCTGTTCTGACGATTCAGCTCCTAGCCACTTTGTCAATAGGTCCAATTCTTCCCTGGCTGAGAGGTTCAAATCTTTGGTAGCACTTAGAAAGGAGGATTTCCATGACCAATAATTTTCAGGTTTGTCGTCAAATTGAAGAAGACCAGCAGTCACCATTTCCCTTCGGAAAAGATATTTTGCAAAGTCTTGTGCACCTTGGGGCTCGGGTAAGTATTTATTTTCAGGAATGGCTGAGTACTTCGGAGTACTATGAGGGTTGATTGATACCTCTTCTTTTATGTCTTTGTAAACTGGCTGTGTGTTGTTTTGGATACCCTGGTAACTCGCCGATTTATCCTCAGGCGTTTCCAATTTATTTATTTTTCTATCATGTGACTCCACAGCTACGTACTTTGCAGGCAGCTCCCGAAAGGCCAACTTAGACTGCTGTTGGACGTACTCAGTAGTGCGTTGGACTGAACTGAGAGGCCCGTCTTCGTTATAGCAGAGTTCTTCTCTTTCAACTTCTGCTTCCTCATAGGCTGTAGCTTCAGCTTCAGCTGCAGCAGCAGCTCTTTGGCACTGGAGAAGATGGAGACTAGCGTCGTAGTCAGCCTTTTGCTTTAGCATGCTTGCTTCCATGTCTGCTCTTTGTTTCATCATGTCAGCTTCTTTTTTGGCGTAAACTAGTTGAGCCTGGGCAGCCTTTGCTTTGGCATAGGCTTTTGTGGCTGAAGAAGTTGTTGATGATGATCGCCGAGAGGCTCTGGAGGCTGTTCTTGATAACTGTGACTTAGCATCAAATTGTTCAGGAGGCCCATGCTTTTTGGTTGTTTGATCTGCAGCCTCTGATTGTTGTTCTCCACTAGCTTCGTTTTGCTGCATAGTAGTGTCTTTCTTTTGATAATGTCCTCCTGAGCGTAGACTCATGTTTGCTGAGTAATGTTTTCTTGAGCTAGAGCCCGCTGTGATGGTGCCTTTTTACTGTGCTGCCCTTGCAATGCAATCTCTTGGGCAAAGCTAGACAGCCAGTGAACATTCAAAAGTCCAATAAACACACAAGTCTTGACTTTTCTTGTATTTTACTGAAGTTGTTTCCTCTTGTTGTTTTGTTTTGTAAAAAGGCACATAGTCTCCAAGGCAGAAGCGTATCAGAAATAAATTCAGCAACATGAATCCAGCACTGACTTTCTTGCCTGACAGATTTCTACTGAAGAGAGTGCTTCACTGAATTATTAACTTTGACCAGTAGAGGGCAGCACACAGCAACTTATTTAACCCATTCACTTAACTTTAAAGACAGCACACTGATGCTCACCAGATTTACATTGTTTCATGACCAAACTAGTGTTTTATAACACAAACATCTTCATGACATTAAAATAGATCATAATCGTGTACAGCAGCTGTTGACCAGATTTGATGAGATTAAAATGACTGTCAAACTCATCAGTGATCTTGACTTTGAGCTTCACTTTTCATTTCACATTTGTCTCTCATTTGAAATCTCACATGATTTAATGTTTCTTTTAGATCTGATGGACGTCAACGAAGTTTGAAATGTAAATCAAGGCTGAAGAATCACATGAAGATCCACAGCGGAGTAAAACCTTAAATGTGATCAATGCGGGAAGAGTTTCACTCGGGCCTTCGTTTTAAAATCACTTCTGCCTTCTCATGCTGAAGAAGAGCACCAGAAGAATTACACCGGGAAAAAGCTTTTGTGTTCAGGGAGCTGAAGAAGAGGCCATAACACTTAAGAGAAACAAACTCGTTCTTCATTGTTTGAGATAATTGATTAAACTCGTTATCATTATCAACAGCTTATTGTTAGGTCCAATTTTTATTTTCTGCTTATTCCTCTTGAACTAGTAATAATTTCATTATTTTTGGTTCTGATAGCCAAGTATTGTGTTTGCTTCAGGGGCTTCCTGTAACAGAGTCCACTGTAGGCCAGGTTGAAGAACCCAAGTGCAGTATTTATTCAAAACTAGATCAAACATAAAACAAAGGCATGGCGTGGGATGGCACTTAAAACAAGAACATGGAGATGGCTTACCAACAGCAGTTACAGTGAAACAATACTTGACAAAGTAACAAGCCTAACATGAGGGCTTAAATGCACACAAGACTAATGACTAGACAAGGGACACCTATGATCAATCAAGGCAATAAACCAATCAGAATATGACACATAAGACAAGGGAACACATCGTAGGATCAGCAGGATGACAGACATAAAACAAAACCAAACCAGACAAACAACATCACAACACAGCTACGCAAACACTATTCAGAAGTGTCAGTGATCTTAATGTTTAGTTAAAGACCGTTGTTATTAACCCTTCTTTCTTTTTCTTTTTTCTAACTCAATTAGATTAAGTATTTCAGAATAATAGGCCTAAGCATGGTGCAGTTGAGAGTAAGGCAGCCAATTGTAATTTCTCAAATGCATTTTGTCATTTGTTTGCTCTACTTTTTCATAATCTTTTTGTTTTGTGAGAGCTCTACCTAATCTTGGATCCATGGCCAATAACGTTTCCATCTCATTATCCCAGTTTTGACATCATTTTTGATTTCCTAATTGTGAACCATTTGGAGTTATTTTTCCTTCTCCAATCTATCTCTAGAAAATTATTAAAACAAGATGGGAGTGACCAGTATCTTTGTTTTGTAAACAAAAATAATAATTCTTTGACATTTTGTGTCTATTTTTTTCTTTGCCAGATAATAATTCTATCATGCTTTTAGCCCCATAGTTGTTGAAAATAATAGCCCTCACTATATCAAACCCAGCCTCAGTTTGAACTATTTGGTGAGTTGAGCTCCCACTATTTTCTTTTTCTTATAGGCCTGGACTTGTACCTAAAGCAGAGAGGGTTAGTTTAGCAGAGAATATAAGTAATTGCTATGAGTGAATAATCAAGAAGAATAAAGTTAATATAATAATTGACCAAATTTGAAGCAGTCTCATTAAGTGATGATTGAAGTAGCCACACCTGTTCTTCTGTTTTTAGATCAGTGTGTTCTGTCGCTCTGCATGTTTTGTCAGCCTTGTTGTCACTCAAAGGTCGTTGCAGAGTGGAGAACAGGCTCTGTTGTTTCTCTGCCTCTTCTTAGTTTGGGCTTTTGATCGATCCTGCCACATCTCAGAATTTCCTCTTTGTCCTCAGGAAAAGTCTCAAGTGAAAGGTGAGACCTTTTCCAGCATTAAATCAGAATTTCTGAGTCTTTTTGAACTTCAGGAGGGGAGCCGAGAACCCCTCACCCGCTTCTCTCTTCTTCTTTCTGCATTCGCCTCTTTGCCCTCTTGTTGCTTCCATTCGTCAGGGTCACAGAAGCCATCTGACATTTGAACACTCAGAGATCTGCATGAATCAAATTGAACTTTTACAATTAAGCTATTAGCTCTTTATCTACATTCCAATTTTTAACCATCGTTTTACTAGTTATTTTATATAAATAATCTCACTGGTTGACCACAGAAGTTCCCCACTTCTATTTTAGTAAAGCAAGTTCTTCGTTGCAGGAAAAAGCAAACAAGTTCTGTTTTTCTATATCAGCAATAATATAACTCTGATGATCTGAGAATAATACAATTAAATAATTTTCCCTATCATAAAATCAGACTTCAATCTTTCTTCTATATTTGCATGCTGTTCAAAATAATCTAGAATGGTGAATAAAATGTTCCTCAACAAACATCAAGGAATTACTCTTATTATTTATTCTCAATCAACAAATCCCATTTACTACAATTCTAAGATTTATGTAAAATATTTATGAAACTTGGTCACTCAGTCTTGCTAAATTCAGCGCACTGCATCAGTTATTTTCTCTTAACACAAACTTATTGATCTGCAATGGAATAATTTTTCCACTCTGTCTTCTGGGATACGAGATACAAATTTTAGACGTCTTCAGATATAATATATAATATATTAAGCATGTGCAATCTTATTTGTATTCATCTATTAATATATATTATTACATTTATTGATTAAATATATGTCTTATTATTTTAACTTTTTTATACTACAGTATTCTAGTTAATATCTTGAAACAATTGTTTTCCCTTAGTTAATTTTTTTAATACACACCATTTCATATCCCTTCATTCACACATTATCGGTCCCTTCAAGCAACCAGGGTCAGAGGTCACTCCCCCCCCCCCCCCCCCCCCCCCCCCCACACACACACACACTATGTACTCCCTTGTCAGATCTGAACAATACATTAAAATATTCACTCCTCAACACAGTGACACATTTAACTATCCTATTCCATAGACCTCTGCGATTCACTTCCTCAACACAACAGAGTGAAATAAGACCTAGCTTCTTCTGTATATATGCTATTCTTGTATCCTTCCAGGCCCACTTACAAGAAAACACAGATCAATAATTGATATCTTTATCAATACGCTTGTCATCCTTCCAGGCCCTCTTGACAAGTAAACACAACTTAACTTATATCCTTATAAATCCTCTGTGTGCATGCTTTGCTCATCATCCTCAAGGCCCTCTTGATAAGCAAACACAGATTCTTACGTACGTACGTCAAAACTCTTAGCGCTAAATCAGCGATAGGCTACCAGTATCTCAAATAAACCACATAGAATTATGTAAGCATTGGTAAACACTATCGGGAGCTCTCCATGCTATAACCAACTACTTGACCTCTACAAAGACAATGCATGCAATTATTTATGAAATCAAAGATCTGCACTTTTTAAGTTCTTTGAATCTGGAGAAGCTTTTCTTACCACATCCGGGCCACTGGTGACTAACACACACCTTATTCAAAAGCAACAACTGCTCACCTCAAAGTACAGCAGCCCACTGTTGTCTGTGTCAGTCACCAGCGATCCCTTCGTGGCTCATTCAGCTCCTAAGCCAAATCCCATCCTCATCGCCATTTGTTGTGGTTTAATTCTTTCTTTTCAGGGAAATGACTTCAGAGATCTTTGATACCATAAATATTAGACTTTATTTCACAAACAAAGCCGAGTGCACCTCTGCAGAAAGACCCCTCCTTTATGGTTTCCCTTTTTTTTCTTCTTTATTTTTAACTCTTGTTTCATCGTTCGGGCTCAACTTGGGCTTGATATAACTCTGCTGACAGAACTCTATCTAACCTCTCGAACCCCACAGAGAGAATAATCCAGATCAATATGACAGATGAGTAAAAGAAATACACAAAATACATAGAACAAGATGAAGATTGAGAAACCTTGTCGTACATTACCCTTTATAGAGACCAAACATGCCACACGTGTGATTCTGGTTATACAAGTCTGAAACAGTAAAGCAAAAGAGAGAATGAATACGTTTATACATTTTCCAAGTGGGTATATATAGAATTAAAAGGGGTTTATTTCTCCTCCTCAACGAGAATTAACAGAACACCTGGTCCTGCCACTGTGTAAGCTTCATTTGGGATGCAGTTTGTGGTGGAACATTTTTAGATTTAGCAAATGAATGCCATATGGGTTCCTTATCTGTACGGGAACCTTGTTTTCTGTTTATACATCTGGAAGAGACACTCAGAAGATGATTGGGAAGCGACCTCTGGCTACAGAGGTGAGAAGACCCCTGGCCTCGGGAGGGTAGCCATAAAGTTCCTTTTGCTCCTCTTGTCTAAACAAGTGGGTGATACACTATGAAACTGCCAGCCAACTCTTCCTCTTTGTCTCACTCATCTCGCAGCCCGACCGTGCGATGATGACTAGGTCCAATTCTTGCAAGAATAAATACTTTTAAAAGACAATTCAAATCAGAGTGTCGTCTTACGCAGTGAGAATTGAGAATTTAATATAATTTTTGCCACAACAAGTTTCATATACCTTTGTTGGGAGATTGAGTTAAATATAATGAGTAATTTGTGTGTCTGATTGGTCCAGATGCAACAGATGACATCGCTTTACTTTATAATGCTTCACCAGCTAATGCTTTACCAAAGACTATAGAATAACACAGGAAGTGCCACTCGGATTGTTTTGAATGGGGAAAAGTGCAACATTCAATATGGCGGAATGAGCCCCGTCTTCTAAATAAGAGCCAATCGGCGATTGGTAAAGTCAGGCCTGGGGTGGGTAATCGGGAGAATCGGGAGAATTCCCGGTGGGCCGCTTCACTTTTGGGCCGGTCGAGGATTTTTAAAAAAAATTTTTCACATTTGTCACGTTAGTTACAGTAGGCTACACACGTTCCGCATTCTGGAACCGCAGCGCACAGCCTCTGCATGGGTTGTACCAAGTGAGGGAGTTCTCCCCTCCTCTTTTGTGTTTGAGCGCCCCCAAGTTGTGTTTTACTGTAACTTCAGACACGTGAACAAAAGCGCCAATCTCATTGGTCGGATAGTTTTTGAAGCGGCGCGTCAAACCAAAAAAACGAACCCGAGGTGTTTTTTAAAAAATGACGCTTTTACGCGTGCCGTTTTTCGCGCCGGTGTGCACACTCACATTGGCGCCCTTTGTTTAGTCACGAGGCGTTAAACGTCGCCGAATATCTTCGTCCTGGTGTGAACAGGCCTGTAGACTACCGCGGCCGCGGAACCGCCGGCGCCTACCGATAGCTGGGCCGGCCCTACCGTAACGGTACGCGTCAGGGAGGATGGATGGGAGGAAGAGGCCAGGAGGTATGGAAGCTTTGTTTCCGCCACAGAATAAAACATTTTAAAAGATAATTGCGACTTTTTATCTCACAATTGCGAGTTTACACGCAATTCTGACTTTATATCTTGCAATTCTCGCAATTGCGTGTTATAAAGTCAGAATTGCAAGATATAAAGTCAGAATTATGTGAAATAAAGTCGCAATTGCTTCTTATAAAGTCTAAGTGAATTATTATTTAACCTTCCTACATTATTTGTTGAACCATGTATTAATACAAACTACACAATAGTAAGAGCTGAACTGTTGCTTCATTTATCCAAATTGGAAAAAGTGCTAATTTGGAATTCCACCATGGAAAAAGTGGGCCGGTCTTGGGCCTGAAACTCCCGGGCTGAAAAGTGGCCCCACTCCGGCCCTGGGTAAAGTCATCATCGTGTCACTGCAGCTGCCGTTAGAAAAAATGACGTTTGACAATTTCATCTGTCACACTTTATTAGTGTCTGTGTTATGTTGATAACTTGCAGATTTTAAATATTTTAATCAACATTTTTATAAATACATACCAAAATGTCCCCTGATCCTGAAATCATCATGATGGCAGCCTCCATTTTTAGAAAAGTCTGGATTTAGGGGCTCATTTGCCCGCGGTGTTACTGTCTTTCCTAGTAACACCACAGACTCTATAGTAACTCCACTGACAATATACGGGACATTCTACCAGAAACGTACATTTCCACTTTAAAAAATCTTGGGTGAAAAAATATATTTTTCTTAAATCTGAACGTATGGAGGACATGTTAAACTATGAGAAACACATATCATGCCATCTCAGCATGTTTTTATGATTAAATAAAATACATTTTTATATGCATTTCACCCCTAAAATGTCAGACCCTGTCACAGACAAATTTGTATATGTTAGAATGGTTTCCTAATGAATTTCTTTGATACATTTTCTAGCATTTTCTTATTGATCACATGTCCCTGATTGTATCTAACATGGTTTTATAATTCCTTTAAGAAATATAAGTAACTTTTAGGTCAACTGTAGAGCACAAAATCACAGAATACCCACCAGGCACTCATATAGTTGTAAAATAACTACCTTTAAATAGGAGATTTTTATAAAAACATAGTAGTGGATATATACCCCCACCTTCATCTACACAGTTAAAGAGATTAAGTAATTAATATTCCCTCAAATAGTACACTTTTGTCATATTTCCTGTGTGACAGGACTGACTTTATGGATTTTGATGATGCAGAAAAAGTTATGTTTTGTGTTCTTTATTTAAGTTTTGATTGGCATTTCTTTTTTAAATGATTATTATAATTGTAATGTTAATGTAATATTAGACTATGGTAAAATTCAGCCAAGGACATACATAATATTGCCAAAAGTATTGGGACAGCCCTCCAAATAATTGAATTCAGGTGTTTAAATCGCTTCCATGGCCACAGTTGTATAAAAATCAAGCACCTTGGCCTTCATTTTACTATTGCATGCATTAAATACATAACATATGCAATAAAGGTAATAAAAAAGAACAATAACATTAATTTGTAAGGCCGTGTCACACAGGAATGTGACAGGGCCTGACGGTTGGCCATTTTAAACTGCCATTACTCAGCCTGCTAGCATGCTAGCATAAAAACTGTTAACATGCAAGCAAGGAATTTCAATAACCTTTTTAGACATGTTTTGGATTTAAAACATTTTCATTATTTTCTGGAATGTTTAACCGTGACAGGGCCTGACCCTTTAGCTCGTCTTCCTAAAAAAAAAAACATACAAAAACAAGCTTAAAATCATACAATTCAATGACAGAATTCAGCCTTAATCAATAGGCTTGTTTGAGATGCGCCTCGCCTCGCCTGAAATGTAAGCGAGAGTAGGCGGCTGCAGTGAGAGGAGGAGTGAAAGAAGCGCAGGCAAGCCGGACAGTTCTCTCTTCTCGTAGTGGATCTGACACCTGCGAGATCAAAGACGGATATCGCGGGATTCACGCTCGTGCACAGTGTTGCTAATAAACTGAATGGAATTTAAGAAGTTCTGTTGCTTTTATATGAAAATAAATATAATGAACAAGACTGCCAAAAATAAAAGTGTTCGAGCGAGCAAAAGCAGCAGGCGAGAGCAGATAAAGCGCGAGCGCGTGGGGGAATGATCATGCGCGCGCGAGAGGGCTTGTATTGCGTGCTGAGATGATAGGCTTGTTTGAGATGCGCCTTGCCTCGCCTGAAATGTAGGCGAGAGTAGGCGGCTGCAGTGAGGGGAGGAGTGAAAAAAGCGCAGGCAAGCCGGACAGATCTCTCTTCTCGCAGTGGATCTGACAGCTGTGAGATCAAAGACGGATATCGCGGGATTTACGCTCGTGCACAGTGTTGCTAATAAACTGGATGGAATTTAAGTTTTCTGTTGCTTTTATATGAAAATAAATATAATGAACAAGACACCCAAAGTAGCCTACTTATTGAATTCCATTCCAAATACATGTTTATCAGTCTTTTTTTCTTTAATACAGACGTGTGTTTTTTTTTCTTTTCTTCTTATAAAAAATACATTGCATAATCCATAGAGATCGCACTGTTAGATAGTTTGGGAATATTCACACATACATAAAACATGATATCAGAGTTTTAAAATCAAACATGTTAAAAGAGAACAATACATCACGGTTGTTTAAACCAATGAACATCAAGCTGTGTCGTCAGTAAGTCGTTTCCCATCATGCTTTTGATCAGCGCAGTCGGTGGAGAGCAACTGCGCTCGACTGCAGAATCCGACAGGTGTGCCTTGCGCTCGCGAGAGATTTTTGACATACGTCAGCATGACATCAGAGCAAGGCGGACCGCACTCGGACACATTTCTAACCGGCATGCATCTCGCGCTGATCACCGGTGATCGATTCTGCGCAGATTTTGCTCATCTCAAACAAGCCTGATGTCATGCGCGCGCGCAGGGTTTGAATGAGCTCGCGAGTTCCCGTTTAGATCTGTTATCCTCTCGCGGAAGTCATTCACCGCGCGCGCTAGCATCAGTTGTATGCTCGGTGATTATTGGCATTGATTTTTCGCCATACCATAGACATTGTAAAAAAGGACTTCCTATTTATGTTCGGGGATCAGCCAATTAGCGCGTTCGTTTTGGGGTCACCGAGAGGACATCTGTTTGCTCTGACTGATAGGTTTCGTTTTGAGTTAGGAGTTAGTAACTTAGCTAGTAGTGAGAGTGAGTGACCACGGGCATCACATCGTAGATATTTCTGAAGTGCATAGTTGACGTCTGTGTCGTTATCTGTGCATGTGCGTACAGAGACATGTGAGTACCCTGCTCTTAATGTTTACATGTATTTTAGTGCCTTAGGTTTTTTATGAGTGTTGTCTATTCTGGGATACTCAGTTGAAATGCAGTATGTTAGCATAAAGTTCGCTAGCATTATGCTAATACCTAGTATAGTGTTACACTACTAGTGTGTTTATGTGTGTAATCACCTGACCTGACATTGTTGTTATTAGCTAATGTGTGCTATCTGGTATATTATTTGGTTATTTGATATAAGCAGCTAAAGTTACTTGAAGGGAAAGTTGTACTAATTAGCATTTATTAGCTTTACTTATTGCATCATGTCAGCTGCATAGCTACTGTACACTCACGAAGACAGATAATCATCTGCTGGCTGTCAATAAATCCATTGAAGAGAATAAGAGTATTGGATTGCACTCTTACCGATGCACCAGTGGTCACCTATTCTCAACTAGCTACAGTTACAGTTACAGTCCTATCAATTCACCATTACATACATATTTGGTTGTTTCACCAGTGTTTGATTAAAATGATTTAAAAATCTGTTATTAAGCTGCAATTTTAATAGATATATAATATTAAACTAATTTTAAATGCATTGAAATGCTTTATTAGAGGAAAAGATACTGCTAAATGTTTTACATTGAGCCTTTGATGATGAGCCACGTGAGACATTAAATCAACTAGATGTAGGCTACCGCATGGCGGTACAAAATATGACCGCCACTCAGGCCTGCACTGGCTTTCCACAAAAAGAAATGACGTGGAGCAATTTGGCTGTATTGCGTGTTTATGTATATACCTAAAAAAAAGTAGTAGTATGTGCATGTCTGTTTGTGTATGTGTGTGTGTGTGTGTGTGTGTGTGTGTGTGTGTCTGTGCGTGTATGTATGCGTGTATTTGGATTTGTATGTGTCTGTGCGTGTGGTTGTCACTTTTATTCAGCAAGGATGCATTACATTAATCAAAAGTGACAGTTAAGATGTTACAAAAGCTTTCTATGTACTTTCTAAAAGCTTTAAAACATTAATAATAATCAGAAATGTTTTTTGAGCATATTATTCCCTCAGGTAGATAACATGTTTTCTTGCGTGGCTGGATGTTAGACTCATGAACAATAATCACGTTGTTTGCATTCGCCAAAATTGATTAGCCGAAATGAAAACGTGGACAGTGAAAGGAAATTACCGTTAGTGCGAGACGAGTCCAGCTTGAAGCGGAAGCGACCAGACGGCAGAGGATGTTCGCAAATCAAACAATGATTTGTCTCAAAACAGTGATTAAAAAAAGCTGTGATTGGATGATGACAGGTGTCGGTGATCATTCTCAAGTGTCGTGGTCAGCACTTTTATCATCCTAAACCAGCAACCCTTCGCTCAACAGCACCATCTACAGGCCGATGAGTGTACAGTCACTAAATGTGCACATAAATTAATTTATTTTATACCCCCCCCATGGATGAAATTCTACGAAACTTAGCATACCCCCAGAGGATGTCAAGTTAATCATACACATGAAATATGGTGCAGTTCTGAACATCTCAACTGAAGATAGAAGTGATCAAAGCAGAATAATATTGCATTTTCATTTTTTATGGGAGGGGCGCAAATCACAAATGAGTGATTATGGGCTAGGTTGATGTGGGCCCTTAAGACCAACATACCATAAACATTTCTTCATCCTCGGAGCCACGGTTCAGGTAGTTATTTAGGAAAAACTGAATTTTTTGGGTTTGGGGGGGCCCAGCGCGGGGGGGGAGTGGCCCCCGGGGACCAAACAAAATTTTTCCGTAAAAGTCTAGTGGGGCTACATGCCCACCAAATTTCATGTTCCCCGGTGTTTCTGTGTCCCTGGTATCGTTGACGAAAAATTCAGTAGATGACAAAAAAAAAAATAAAAAAAAAATAATTGACAATCCCTATATGACCGCATTCGCTAGCTACGCTAGCGGCGGTCATAATAATAAATATGAATAGTGTTTTACTCTTGGAACAATAGTGCTTTGTGGTGCTCTTTATCTGATCATTTTCAGTTTCTGCGCATATAAAATGTTATTATTTTAATTGAGAAAAACACTTTTATGATCCCAGACTAAGGTTAGCCAACAATTTAAATTTCTGGATTGTTTTGAAATAAAGTTTTTAAGAGTAATATAAAGTGATGTGTTTATTTCAAAGTGAATTCGTTTTTTTTTCAGATTACATGATTTGTCAGTGTATTTTACAGTTCTTTAAAGTAGGTAATGCAGAATAGGGCTGCATTTACACTGCAGGTCTTGATGCCCAATTCCGATTTGCTGACTATATCCGATTTTTATGACGTCCCGCTTACATCATCTGTAAAAGTGACCCGTATCCGATATTTGCATTTACACTATACACTGCCAAAACAACCACATGTAGACGTTCTGGCCCGGAAAATGAAGTAAAACAGCTCGATATGCAATAGATGCAGAAGCAGACAAAATTATTATAGTGATGCGCGGATCGCGGTCATATCCGCGGGGGCTCTGCGATCATATCCGCGGATCGGGCGGGTTCATTAGGCTAATAAAAATAACATTCTGATTAATTTTGGGTGGGTCGCGAGTGGATATGATAAATCATTATTAACGAAAATATTAACTACATTCTCTAAAATATGAGTATGTTCCATTCCAGTTTAAGTTTTAAATGGAGTAAAGCCTGTTTATGCCATTAAGAAAATTAAATTCTGTCAAATAAATTTTGTTTAAAGAAATGTTCATTTAAAAGCAGCGCTCATTCATATTAGATGCGCGCATCAACCGTCGAGTCCGCTGTTGAAGGTGACGATCATCTATCCTCACTCGTAACAACACATACGAATACATAATTTGACCATCGGGTACGGATACTTAAATCAGAGAAAAATATTGGTGTGGATGGATGATTTGTTTTTGGCTGCGGATTCGGGTGACGTTGGAGCTCATCCACGCATCTCTAATTATTCAGTGTTTTGCTTTCCGCACTATTTTCAAAAATCAGCAAAACATTGCTCTCGTAAGGCGGAGGAAAAAAATACTCCACTGTGTTGAGCCTTCGTCCTCCATCGCACCATTAATAAGTCATGTGATCGCAGTTGGTGGTGTCCACCTGAGTTGAGGTCCTTTTTTTAATGACGTACGACTCGCATTTACTGGGGAATATCCGATTTGTCTGCTTACATGGCTGACGCAAATGCACGTATCCGATTCATATCCGATTTATTACCACATATGAATGAGGCCTGAATCCGATCTGAGAAAATCCATGCGTTTTTTTCCTGCTTACACGTTCACTGGTCATATCTGTGCCACATGAGAGGAAAAAATCGGAATTGGGTCACTTGAACCATGCAGTGTAAATGGGGCCTAGGTGTTCATATTTCACTCTCTTAGTGTTCATGTTGTAACTCTGTGTCTTCGGTGTTGCGAGAGGCAACACTCTTGAAAGTGTCGAACTAACACTTTGAGGGTTGTTCCCATATTTACACTTTTAAAGTGTTGAAATTACCGTAAAACTTCAAATAATAGCCGAGTCCCAAATAGACGCCTGTCTCTTTTACACGCCTGGCGTGGCTACAGGTTTGGATCAATAAAGGCCGGTCTCAAATAGAGGCCTGGGGCTCGTTCTTCGTACGTTGCTTATTACATCCGAGATCAAATGACACATCCAGGATGATATCATCGTGCTAATCATGATCCGGCTAATTGGGTTCTTCGAACTCACCTGTTGTTTATGATTAGTATCGCTGGATTGAGTTATCTGAGATAACTGCGCGTTCATGCGCTGGTTTAAAAGGGGATATGTATCGATCGTAGAAACATTGATCAGCAACGCTGCTATTGGCTGCTCAGCGTGGCCAAAGAGCGCGCTCAGTTTTTCTCCTCAGCAGAGCAAGAACTAATAATCGAAGTTTATTCGGAATTTTAATGTTTAATCAAAACGCCAGGGAACACAAAGTCTGCAAAAGCCAGGAGAGAGGGCTGGCAAAGAGTAGCAGACAATTTAAATCTGTTAGAAGTGGCCATGTTAGATGTTTTTATCACTTATTAGCCTTTTTTGTATTTTAATAATTGCATAATTAGGCTACTTTGTTCATTGTAATGTCAGAGTCACCACACTAGAACATGGGAACAAATAAAAGTGAAGTACAAAAATATTCTACATAGCCTAATGGTAATTTTTAGTTATATTATAGTCTCTTCTCTTCTATAAAAGGCACTGTTAAATAAATGGTTGTCTGTTTATAAAAGCAACCAAGAAAAAGGCTGAAAAAAAGAAAAGATCTTAGTAGCCTACACTGTAAAATAATTGTACAAATATTGCTGCATTAAATGAAGGCCGCATTAAAAGTAATGATGAATTGCTTTGACTTGTGAAAGTGAAAACTGATAAACTTATGTTAATGTAAAAATATTGATCACATTTTCCTGAGTGTAGTTCATTGTAATGACATTGTGTTTTCCTCTTTTGTGCACTTTTACATAACACACCAACACTTGTATCTGTTCCCAAGAAAGTGGTGGCTGAAATATATGCAGTAAGTGGACATTTTCTACTTTCCAAAGGAAAGAAAGTATAAGACTTTGTAATGTCTATTTGTTTCCATTGCACTGGACAGTGAATAAACCCTCTCAGATAACTGTCATATGGAGGAACTAGCCTACCTGCAAGTGCATAAATAACTTTACTTCATTTATACTTGTATGCTTTATGGCTGCAATATAAGTTGCAGGATTCCACATCTATAGAAAGGCCTACAGAAGAGTCTGCACAGACAGAGGAGACATGGGCCTACAGGTGGGCAGTATATAGCCAACTTTTCCTTTTTATTTGTTGCATGAGGCATGTGTCTAATATCTCTTGTTGCAGGCACTGGCAAGACCACTGGCTTTTCTTTACAAAGAACACTTGAAATAAAACTCAAAGAACTAAGCATATTTGTCTTTTATTAAACATTTAATGATTTTTTTTTTTTTTGGCAATGTTGTGTAATATGGCACATGCAACAATGTCACAGGCCCTGTCGGGTGTGCAACCCTCAGACTTTTCAGACACTGAAATCTTCCCTTTAGTTAGCTGAAGTTCATTTTTATTGTGTGCCCTTGTCCTGGCTAGAGCTGCATTGTAACTGGTTTGGGTCAGGGAATGGGGTCATAAAACACCTGTCTGCAGGAACATGTCATAATCACCTATGAAAAAATGCAGTTCTGTTAGGATCAATAAGTGTATGTAATACAGTGAGCTTTATATTTAATTGTGGAACTTTCCTTACCACTTTCAAATAATGTGCAGGAATGTGAATCTCTGAAAATTCTTAAGTCATGCACAGATCCTGGCCATTTTGCTTTCACTTTTGTGATTATGGAAGATTTTAGTCAACTGCCTTTTTTTTATTTGATATAATATTATTAATCTGGAATATTAAGAATCCCAATTGTAACTGGGCTGCACATTTACATTGTGAACCCCCTTTCTGTTCACATAATCCCCCTTTCTGTTCACATAATCCCCCTTTCTGTTCACATAATCCCCTTCATTGAGGCCTTGATGGCAGCCTATAGTCTATGGTACCAATCACGTTAGTGAAGCCTGAGTGACATACTGTAATCGGCATGGTCATGATTGTATGATCTTCATAAAAAAAGATGATAGCCTAAAAAAAACTGCTTTAAAAAAAACTGCTTTACAACATTGGGTCTTAAGTGGCTTGGAAATGGCCAAAAAAACAACAACTGTTTTTTAAACCTAAAAGCGCCAGGTAAACTCCAAATGACACGACAGACAGCACTTTCCATCAAGTTCTCCGCATCTCCAATAGTGTAAAGGAAAGAGCCACTCGCAAATAATCTTAGGGCAATGCAAACAGTTTGTGCTGTATTTAAAGCCAGACTCCGACAAGTCGAAAATAAATGTGCGTTTCCAACAATTTAATAATGTAAACGACAATCTCACGAGTCACGAGAGAAAAAAAAAACATCTCAGAGAGTGCACTATCGCGCTGCGCTGGACTTCCCGTATCAGCTCCGCTTATGAAGCCGCGATCTAATCCTGTTTACATGAAATAAGCCTGCTCCCGAGCAGGTTTGAGCTTGCGCATCTGTTGCTATGACAGCAAGTCCAGGATGAGCTTCGAAGAACCAAACGATCCAAGATCATGCCAAATCGTCAACAATCAAATCCAGCTAACTGAGTTAGCGACGTACGAAGAACGAGCCCCTGGTCTGTTTTTTAGTTTCGGGTTGTATTTAATCTTCTAAAACCCGTCAGATCGTCTGTTTAAGCCAGTTCTATGGAGCAGATTGCGCACGCAAGAGAGCCCTGCGCATCTGGGCGGAGCTGTTAGCGCAAGCAATGCTGGCAGAGAGAGTTAACGCCGCGTCGCGTCTATGACAACTCGAGGTATTGCACACCAGACGCGCATTTTGTCAGTTTATGGCCAGCAATATTGTTATGTTTAAGGATATTATGGAATTAAGATCATGTCTGTACTATGTTATGATTGTAGTTGTACAATTAAATACTATCGTTTCTTAGTATGCAGTCTGAACGCTTTACCTCAGAGCGTCCGTTAACCCTCTGGGGTCTAAGGTGTTTTTGGGGTCCTTGAGATGTTCTGACATGCCCTGACATTTTTGCTTTTTTCAGTTGCTTATAAACATATTAATGGCAAAAAAAAAAATTACACACTATTTAGCACAAACAGGGCTACCATGAAATGTGAGCAACAAGAATGTACATGTCTGCATTTTTGAGAGAATAATGTTTATGCATGGTTATTGAAAAAACTAAAAACTAAAGTTTCTGAAATAAGGCCATAAAACACATTCTAAATATGTGCCAATAAGACTTTTGTCTAAAAGATGTCATTGCCTAGTGTTTTTTCTTCAAAATGAAGTGAAAATCACCCTGCCTTATCATTCACATAACACAATACATTGATTTGAATTTTGCAAAGCACTTTCTGTTTGGAAAGGCCATATGCGGAGTGGGCGTCAACGGTCATGTATATGTAGTAGTTCACACCTGAGGAGACAATGGGGCCCGCATACTTAATTAGCCATTCATTCAGGTGAGTCACTGAGCCACAAGAATGCAAGAGCAACAGTTGGAAGCATCTCAATTCTTTTTTATTTTTCCACATATTGGGCTTGCAATTTGGCCTATAATATCCAAGGAAAACATGTCTAGTAATTGTGCAGTTAATTCTCATACTGTATTTTCAGTTTTGGAATATTTTTCCTCTCCCCAAATTTGTCAATAATAAAACACAATAAAAGTTATTTAAAGAAAAGGCTTATATTTACCTTTTAATAGTTTGTTTACATCTACCTTGTAAATATATTTTTTTTATTAAAAAGGTTACAATTACAACAATTCAAGTGTAATCTTTCTTTGTAAAAACTAAAGTATACATTTTATCATACATATTTCAAAGTTAAGGATTTGATTGATTATTTGATAACTTTATCTTTGACAAAACATATTATATTTAACATAAGCAAATATTGGCAAACTTATTTGAAAGCTTATTTGAGGTGGCAGATATTTTACATTAAAAATGTATAATCTATCCAAAACTAATCAACGAAATGTTGTCTTTCATATGTCTGTAATATAGGTCTTTCATTTTTATTATAAGAAATATAAATGTTAATTTGCAGTTTAATACGTTGCTTATACAAATACATTTTATTTCAACATATTTTAGTCGATATTTACTGAGTGTAGCAATACAGTTTGCTAAAACCGAAACATTCATACACAAACAGAAACGCCTGACTGTAACGTTGTTTTTATGAAATATTAGGGCATATAAATGTTAATTTTCAGTTTAAAACGTTGCTTATACAAATAGCCTACATTTTATTTCAACATATTTCTGTCGATTTTTACTCAACTCAGTACGGCAATACAGTTTGCTAAAACATCATCATTCATTCACACAGGAACGCAATTTAAATTTAAACTGTCTTTTTGCGAGCTGTGGTAAACAGCGCGCATCTCTGTCGTTCATTCATCAAAAACAGAAACCCGATTCACGTGAGAAGAAAAAAAAACTTACAGTATTCCTCAGCTCGCTCCTCGATATACCCGCACTTCTGAGGTACTTTTTTCATTATTGTTATTCCTCACAGCGCTGCGAGACGGTGTAAACAAGTAATGATCTGAATAAACTTGTGTTTCTCGAGCTGATATGGGGGCGTTCACAGGATTGCGCGGATTGCCTCATTCATTTGCGTTTGAATAGCGCGCGCTCTCCGTAGGCGGAGTCACATTACATTTGAATCAGTTGTAATGAGGTCGACTGGAATCGCTCTCTTTTAATACAGATTTCACAAGATGAGAATATTTGTTTTTTTATATAAATTACTTCATTTAAGAGAAGAGAATTCAAGCTTCATGCCTGTATGTCTGTTTGCCTGTTTGACTGAGTATTCGCTGAGTTATTGTTCATTTTCGGACGCGTTTCAGAATGGACTACACTGAAAGATAGAAGGCAGAACTCGCATCACGTTTATTTTTCTTTATTTGGCGAAAAGCACAACACTTTGTTTTTATTGTGAGTGTACACAAAAATAATACACACTTAACAGGATAGACTGATGTACAACACAAGCATATAAGATAAAAATTTATATTTTTACTTTATTTTTTTTTTGCACTCATACGGAAAAAAACGAGCCTATCGCGCCGGCGCGATAGCCGACCTCAGGGGGTTAAGTGAATGAATTGAGAATATCCACTGAAAATCCGATAACATCAGCAATTTTCATTCAACCAGCTGATTTCTGTAAATTAATGTAAAACTAAATGTATATTGCAGCAGAGGGTGAAGTCTCAACACTAAATTTAAGGCCTGTCTCATTTATGGCTCGTTTCCACTGAGCGGTACGGTACGGTACGGAACGGTACGCATTTATTTGCGTTTCCACTATCAAAAGTTGTGAATGGTACCAAAATGCCGAACCGTACCGTACCACTTTTTAGGTACCCTTCCATTGGGGTACCTAGCACAGTGGAACGGTACTAAAAGGTGGAGCTAGACTCACTGCAGGACGTTGATTGGTTGACAGAGAATCATCACTTGCGCGTGCTACAAGAGGAATGACAACATAAGAAGCGCCATTTTTTAATACAGTTTAATATAATACTACTGTTACTGTATCACGAAATGTAATTTTAAGAGTTTTTCAGGCGAGAATGTAGTTGTTTAAAGCTCAAATCTGTGGTTATTTATAAAGATGATTATTTTTTCCCCCGGTTGTGAGATCCATGCGTTCAGCGGGCGCTCATGTTTCCCGGCTGGATGAGCCTTTCCTCGGCTAGTCCTCGGCGTTCGTCGCTGACTCCGACGGTAGTGGTTAAACAAGATATAATTCGTTTTGTGTAGACCTAACTGGCGATCTTTGGTCCCGTGAATATATAATGAGTTCCCTGTCAATCGTTTTGGCTGAGGGCTAAGTTTAGTTAACATTATTTGTGTTTAACTTTACTTGTAATGTTAGACTATCTAGCGCGCTGCATTTGGATATTTGACTGAATTGTTTGCTTTATTTCTTATTGTATAGCTTCTTGTACTTAAACTTTTATATCTATTATTGATAAAACTGAAATTTTACAAAAATAAATATGGTTTCTTGTCATTTTTATTACAAGATTATCACTGACATTTATTGCAACATTTGTACAAATGCATATATTGCCTGGAATATGTTTATTTTATTTTATTTTTTAAACGAAAAGAGGTAACGTTAGGGTTGTGTTTTAAATTTCGTTTTGTTATAAATAGAATAACGTATAACGTGCAGTGAATAATCAATATGCGTTGCGCATGAACCACATTTGTGTCCCTATAATGTTTAATTTATTTAAATGAAAACGAAAAGAGGCAGAGTGGTGTTTTATAACATATTTCGTTTTATTGTTGCTTAAAATGTACATACAAAGTAAGTTAACAGAGATAACCGGAGTAGCAGAGCGAGCTGAGTGACGCTTTTAAGAACGCGCTGTACCATGTAGGAGTCGCACATGGCAAGTACAAACTTTGCGTACTTGATATTGAGAAAAGCCTAATGTCGGCGCTTGTCTTCTTGTGACAAACATGTCGAGGAGCAAGAACAAGATCTGCTGTATGTCATCCATTGTAGTTTACTATGTTCTTCTTCGCGCGAAAATGACGTCGATCGAAACTCCACGCCTATCAAGTAAGGGTACTGTTGGCAGTGGAAACGCTAGCCAGATCATGGTTAACAGACCCGAACCGTACCGTACTGTCCCGTACCGTTCCGTACTGCTCAGTGGAAACGAGGCAATAGACGCCTGTCTCAAATACAAGCCGGTGCAGTTCGGCGATTTGGGAAAATAAAAGCCTGGGCTATTATTTGAAGTTTTACGGTAAGTACATTGGTGTTGATTTCCGGATTTCAAATTTACTGTGTAGTGATTAATGTAATTATTATATGATCAAACTATATATTTAGATTAATTTGGACATTATGCTGCTGTAATCTGTAGTGGTTGAGAAAGATGAGTGTCATTGTTTTGTGTTATTGATGTTTTATCCATGTCATATTGTGAAAGATTACCGTATTGTCTTTCAATAGAGCAGTTTTACAGGCTTTTATCATGTATCCTGACTCAAATAATGTGTTTCTAACAGCAAACACTCAGAATAAAGTGAGATGATCTACTGATGATCCTGAATGGCTTGTTGAATGAGTGTTGATAGTCTAAGGCTCATCAATATTAACAGATCTGCTGAAAACACTCTTTATTTCATGACAATAGTTCCTGTTTTCACCTCATTTATTATGCTGATGTCTTCAGATCTCCTGTAAATGGACACTTAAAGCTCATTTCATTGGTGTCAGCAGACTGAGGGGATTTGTTGGTTACTATATGTACATTTATTTCTGTGTTTATGATTTTAACTGTTTTTCTTACCATTATTTATATTTGGAAGAATTTAAATTAGTTATATTCTTTTATTTATTTCTAGATACCTGTAATTTAATGAAGAAACAGAATAATGTTAGGATTAGCAATAGAAATAATGAATGGATCGTTATATCTCACTGGGTTATTCGCTTGAGCTTGTGTTTCTGGTGTCCCACTTTCACATGCGTATGAATGGAAGTCAGTGGAAGGAAAAGTCTAGGACATATAATCAATTTATAAAAATGCATTCTGCAAATGATCATAATAGCCATTTATTTGTTGCATAGAAGTGTCAGTTAGTATAAAAACAAACTCAGTAACTGATATATTTTAGATTTTGGGCAGATCAGTGAAGCTCCTCCCACATCAATTGCATCATCAATGAAGCTCCTCCCACACCAGTCACATGGTCAGTGAAGCTCCTCCCACATCAATTCTCCAATAAATGCTGTAAATTCCCATCAGCTACAAGTGAAGACGAGCATCAGGAAGAGCTGAAATCTGCAAAGACTAAGTTTATTAAAGAGGACAGTGAGAACATGAGTGATCCAGAACCCTGCAGAATGAAACACACTGAAGATCCTGAAGAACAAAGAGGTTGGTGTTTATTCTTCATTCATTCATGATGCTGAAGAACATTCATGTTAGAAACATTCAAGCACTTCATCACTTTTAGATAAACAGTTTAACTATGAAATGGTACACAATGTTCTGGGTTTTTCTTCAACAAATGGTCAGTAAAGGGAGGTTTGAGAAATTTTTATAATGATTATCAACATCAGATCAAGCTAATACTATTTTAACTGATAAATAATCAATTTATAAAAAGGCAGCAAATTATCATAATATTTAAAACAGTTGTCTACTTTCTACTATTACTTTAGGGCTCACTTTCATGTCACTTTCAATTTGTATTTCTTTCAGTGTATTATTTTGATGTACTGAATTGTACTTAAAGGAGAACTCCGGTCAATTTTAACATTGAGCTAATTTTTTTGTACATTTGGAGTGCTGTCAATACAGAGAACAACGACAACAATCGGTGTTGCCTATACCGAGTTATTCTATTTTTAAAATTTGCACCCTGTTGACTTCAATGGGGCAAGTACTAAACCTGCTTTTAGCCTCTTAACATCCTTGATGTGTCATTACAAGTGCACAGAAAATGTGAGTGATTCCTTCTGAGTGAACACGAGTGAATCTGACTGCAGTAGATGTGAAAGATATGTATAAAAACGATGTTATTTAAGCCAGCGCAAATACCTGTGTTTACATCCTGTTTTCGGGTGAAATCCGAAGTAGTCGATTGCTGAGTTCACGCGCGTGATCATAGGTAACTAAACCAATATGCGTGAACTCGACAATCGACTACTTTGGACTTCCACCGAAAACAGGATGTAAACAGGTATTTGCGCTGGCTTAAATAACATCGTTTTTATACATATCTTTCACATCTACTGCAGTCAGATTCACTCGTGTTCACTCTGAAGGAATCACTCACATTTTCTGTGCACTTGTAATGACACATCAAGGATGTTAAGAGGCTAAAAGCAGGTTTAAAACTTGCCCCATTGAAGTCAACAGGGTGCAAATTTTAAAAATAGAATAACTCGGTGTAGGCAACACCGATTTTTGTCGACAGCACTCCAAATGTACAAAAAAATGAGCTCAATGTTAAAATTGACCGGAGTTCTCCTTTAATACATTTTTCTTTCATGTCAGACCCGATGGAAGAGAGTGAGGAGAGTGAAGAACTGAGTGAAGTGGAGGAGGAGAGAGAAGAACTGAGTGAAGTGGAGGAGGAGAGAGAAGAACTGAGTGAAGTGAAGGAGGAGAGTGAAGAACTGAGTGAAGTGGAGGAGGAACATCATGTCCAACCTGGAGAAAAACCTCTGAGTCGCTCAAAGACTAAAAAGACATTTTTAATGAAAAGAAGAGCCAAGAAATCTTTCACCTGCACTCAGTGTGGAAAGAGTTTCACACGCAAACATAGTCTTGATGTTCACATGAGGATCCATACCGGAGAGAAGCCGTTCTCATGTGATCAATGCGGCAAAACATTTATCTGTGTATCAAACCTGAAGTCACACCTGACAGTTCATACGAAGGAGAAGCCGCATTCATGTTCTGTGTGTGGAAAGAGTTTTTCACTGCTGCAACATTTACATAGACATGAGAAAATTCACACTGGTGTGAGAGAGTACATGTGCTTTGAGTGTGAGAAGACTTTTACTACAGCAGACGGTTTAAAACTGCACCAGAGAATTCACACTGGAGAAAAACCTTACATGTGTTCACACTGTGACAAGAGATTCAGTCGATCATCACATCTGAAAGCACATGAGAGGATCCACAGCAGAGAGAACCCGCACACGTGTGATCAGTGTGGACAGAGTTTTGCTTTTAAAAGTACACTGAAGCTACACATGAGAGTTCACACTGGAGAGAAGCTGTTTAAGTGTGATCAATGTGGGAAAGATTTTAGTCGATCTTCAAACCTTAAAGAACACATGAGGATTCACACCGGAGAGAAGCCGTTCTCATGTGATCACTGCGGCAAAACATTTGTCTTTGCATTAAACCTGAAGTCACACCTGGCAGTTCATACGAAGGAGAAGCCGCATTCATGTTCTGTGTGTGGAAAGAGTTTTTCACTGCTGAAATATTTACATAGACATGAGAAAACTCACACTGGTGTGAAAGAGTACATGTGCTTTGAGTGTGAGAAGACTTTTATTTCAGCGAACTGTTTAAAACTGCACCAGAGAATTCACACTGGAGAAAAACCTTACAAGTGTTCACACTGTGACAAGAGATTGTGTCGATCATCACGTCTGAAAGCACATGAAAGGATCCACACTGGAGAGAAGCCGCACACGTGTGATCAGTGTGGACAGAGTTTTGCTCTTAAAAGTACACTGAAGCTACACATGATGATCCACACTGGAGAGAAACCGTTTAATTGTGATAAATGTGGGAAAGATTTCAGTCGATCTTCACACCTTAAAGAACACATGAGGATCCACACCGGAGAGAAGCCGTTCTCATGTGATCAGTGCGGCAAAACATTTATCTGTGTATCAGACCTGAAGACACACCTGACAGTTCATACGAAGGAGAAGCCGCATTCATGTTCTGTGTGTGGAAAGAGTTTTTCACTGCTGAAATATTTACATAGACATGAGAAAATTCACACTGGTGTGAGAGAGTACATGTGCTTTGAGTGTGAGAAGACTTTTACTACAGCAGACGGTTTAAAACTGCACCAGAGAATTCACACTGGAGAAAAACCTTACAAGTGTTCACACTGTGACAAGAGATTTAGTCACTCATCAACTCTGAAAAAACATGAGATGATTCACACTGGAGAGAAGCCGCACACGTGTGATCAGTGTGGAAAGAGTTTCTCTGTTAAAACTCACCTGAAGCGACACATGAAGATCCATTCAGTGGATAAACCGCTTAAACACAGTCTGAGATCACAGAAGTAGTTTATTTTCATGTGCTGAGCAACAAAGTATATTCTGTGTAAGTTAGACACTGTAGCACAAAGCAGATGGTCAGCTCTGCCATTTGATTAAATTACTGGATCCTAATTTGCAAAAACATCTCTTTTCTTCTTGGACTAGGACACAAAGCTAATGGTGTCTGCCACTTGATTAAATTACTGGATTCTGATTCACAAACACAGCGCTTTTGGTCCTGGGTAAACAAAGAAGCGTCCTTTTGGACTGCTCGACTGAGGCATGTGACCAGCAAAGGCGCCTCTCTGGCTGAGACACTCTTTGGATCTCCTCGGGGTCCCCAATGGCATTAGCCTGACTTCGTCAGACTTCGTACTTCCGCTCTATTTCATTTCGCTTCTGTACTCAGTCTGAGATAGCGACCTATCACTCAGTTTTCCTCCGGCCTGAAAACAGCCGGGCCAATCAACGAACAGAGGGCGGGCTGAGAGCCGTGACGTATAGACGCTGATTGTACCGTGGATGCGTAGATTTACTTCACATAATCTGCAAAAGTCGTTCACGGCCATGTTCACTCCGGTATTTCGCTCAATGGTTTTGTTTTCGCATCATACATGTGTTTACAGTGGAAGTTAGATGCGGCTGAGCATGCGCATAACACACGCCATAACCAAACGTTATGTGATTGGCTTACGGGTAACCAATGATTTTAAGCTTCAGACTAGCGCCCCCAGGCAGTAAAGAAAACACTTTTCAATTATGCCCTTCCAGACTCTCTCTACGAAGCAAAGCGAAGTAGCAGAGTCTGGTATTACCAGGCTACAATGGCATAACACCTAACAAGAAGTCAACAATTGTTTAACCAGATGCTCACCATGTACCCTGATGTTAATCTCATCAATTCAAGAGACACGAATACACATACTAACTCCCCTGAGGGGGGGGGAGAGCAAAAGTTCAACACACGGTTTGAACTCTGAATGACTCCGCGCACAAACACACACACACACACACACACACACACAGACAGAGACACTCTCCTCCATGACCACTTGTGGTCAATTTGTCCTTGTAAATGTATGAAATGTATTTCTTGTTGTGTATCACGGTCCCCATACGACAAATTGCTATAACTATAAGCCTTATGGTATGTAATCAAACTTGATATGCGTTTAATCATGAAGAATCATGTATCTTTTGTCACTAGCTCACAGAATTACCGTTCATGGTATTGTTTTGATCAGGAAAACCCGACGATGTCGAATACCTTAACACAAAGTACAAAATAATGCATTCTGTTATCAATACCAGTTTATAAGTGTATTAGGAATAAGTCTGTCTCCTCTGTACATCGTCCCAAAGGGCATGTACTTCACGAACAAAAGAAGTTTTACCGCCACATGTCCTCCCAAACGATTTGTTCAGGCATGTAAAAGGGCGTGATTTTAGCTCCTTCAAAACACGGGGCAACTGGGCAGTTCTTCGCCAGAGAGAGGTCCACTTCTTCACTACAAACTCCAACCGGAGGTTTTCTTTTGTTTTCTAATTTCGTTTTATTTCAAGTCTTTTTCTTTTATCTACCTCAGTTTGATACTTTGTCCTTCGTTCAGTGTATTCATGAACGAAACAAATTTAAGACTAATCATTTTTCGTACGTGCTGCCGCTGAGTTATCGCATCATCTACCTCGGCCCGGAAGAAACTTCGGACACACGGCCTACGCATCATTTCAGACCAGCCGCACGAAAGGGGCCATATCAAAGCAAGTACAGTCTTAATATCGCAATCTGAAAAGAAAATGCTGTTTTAAGGTTGTCTAGAACTCTTTAAAAGCCTTTGGGTCTCATTTGAAGCAACTGTATGAACTGTTTGGGCCTTAGAAGAACATTCTCTCTCTCTCTCTCTCTCTTAGGGATGTCCCGATACCACTTTTTCACTTCCAATACGATACCGATGCCGCAGCTTTGGCTATTTGCTGATACCGATATCAATCCGATATTTTTATTTTATTCTTGAACTAATACTACTAATAATAAAATATATGGAAGCACTTTGCTCAATCAGCCACATTAAAACATCTCACTCAAATGGAGAACAAATACTTCTCCAGTATATAGTCCACAGCAATAGTTGATAATGAAAGACTGCCGCCCTTTATTCAAGATATGAGATATGTTTGGTAATTGTACCTGAATGAATTTAAAATGAATTTGCTATATTTCAGATCAAATTAACAGCATTTCCAGCATTGCAATCTCGACATCGCAGCCTGTTCATTTTGCTGCGTTCACACCAAACGTGAATAGAGCGTCAACTTCGCGTCTATCGCATCTAGTTCGATGCTTGAACAGTTTGAATCCATTCTTGCATCCAAAGCGAATAGGATGCACCGCGCGCGTATAATGATAAAAGCGAGCGTTTGAAGCGAAATAGACGCTAAGGCTAAGGCGGGGCTACAGATTAGGTGTTCCTAAAGAACCCGTGCACCGAACCGTGACGCACGTACAGAACGTACGTTCAATACGAATACATATACCGTTCCACCCCTAATAGGTATCGATCATGGGTATCGGATAATTTTTTTTCTCCCCTCCGATATCCGATCTAGCGTTCTGGGCTAGTATCGGCACGATACCAATGCCGTAATTCTGATCGGGACATCCCTACTCTCTCTCTCTCTCTCTGTCTGTCTCCAATATTTCGTATTGCAATCATTTTGTGTTGTTCGTTTTGCTATCCATATTTACTCCTGCGTGATTTAAGTAGTCTATGTAATCCTTAGTTTGTTTTAATAAACTCCATAATCCTTTGGGTTGAATCTGTCTCATTTTTCCATAACTTGAAGTCCCTGGAAATAATGGTTTTAGCTACAAAGCTCTACTTGATAAAGTTCGCTGGACGGACAGATGATAACTGAATTTGAATTACATGAAAACTTGCCCTGACAATTGATATGATTTTACCGACCATTTATGAATAGTTACTACGAGCAATCGTGTTAATTATTCATATAAGGTGAGGTTTAGCCTATTCCCTATTTGGGATAATTTAATTTGTGTATACATGCGATATATATATTCATCATCTTATGAATATTACCCCTCATTTGAGTTAGTAATTCCCTAAACAAAGTCATTGTCGCTACAACACACATCACTCTATAGCCAAATCTCCCCTCTCCACCTTTAGCCGGTGTGTGGTGAGCACAGGACTATGGAATGATATTCCGAACATTATTCAAAAGAAATTGCAAATTGTTTTTGCAATTGCGTTTTCAAATTGTAGACGCATAAAATGTAACATAATCCAAACGCAAATGCAAATCGCGCATTACCGTTTGCATTTTCGTTTAAGCGAACGCACAGTGACTGCCAAATTTAAAATGGAAATGCAAAGTCCGTTTGCAACTGTGTTTCCCATATCTAACGAGTCTTGACCCTGTCATATTTAAATAGCAATATCAATCACCACGTCTGCTTTTTCACTTTCTCAGCGTTGCGTATGTAGCCAGCCAAAACTCAAATGAAATCGCAATTCCCTTAGTATTTCCATTTCCGATGCCTTTCACGGAAACCTGTCAATCAGTGTCAAGGGTGGGATTTTGCTATGGGGCGTGTTCGTGTTGGGACGTGACGTCACTCACAGTCGACGGTCAAGAGGCGATGCAGCAAGTTGACTCTTACTCAGAAGCCATTTCGTTTTGGATAAGTTAAATGAGTCCGTGGCCTTGACCAACAGCAACATCAGTAATGTTGTCTTCGCCAACCTCAGTGAAGTAGCTAACAGGCTTTTTGTGAAGGACAAGACAACTAAAGGACCTGTGCGTACTTTACTGGACATACCACAAGAGATGAGTGTCGGTGCTAGGTCTCACCCCTTCAAATAAGTGCTCTCAATTTGCCAAATTCAATAAAAATACTGTCTGTTGCTGTTAAACCTGTGGATGTGTGTGTGTGAGAATGTATATATACATTGTCAGAAAAGTAAACAAAACAATGAATACATCATCGCAATTACCAAGTCCATCTCATCTGGCATGTTATTAGAATTATTGATAATGTTTTAGAACTCATCTCTGTTTATATGACACATTAGCTACAGTTTCTGTTTTCATAGACGTTAAATGTAGGTTTTAAATCCTTCATGTTAATCTTCTATGAACAATGTAGATTAATGTAGAATAAACCAATGTATATTTTAGTCAGAATTATTGCTCTTCATCAACTTGAGGTCCTGGAGCTCGTTCTGTAAAGTTGAACAGAGACTCACTCGCTCTCGGGACAAGCATTGAAGGAAAACAATGGAAATACACACATGACTTTCTTACATTTACTGATAAAGATATAACCATTAAATATAAGAATGTGCCTCAAAAGTCATTGAAATTACAATCATTTATTTCAATCTCTGCATTTAATAAACTACTAGGGAGTGTTTTTATCACAGCTTGTAAATGTTTTAAATGAATGTGTATGTGTGAGGTTTGTAATGTATGATTTTATTTCTGTCAAGCTGTTGGTGAAAATAAGAGCTTGTTCTTCAGTGATTTGCCTGGTTAAATAAAGGTTAATAAGTTACACAAAGGGAACACCACATCAGAGTAAACAACACATGCATCTGAACGACGTGTTAAACTTTATGCTTAAGTTTATTTGAAGCGCTGAATATAAATCATTTTCATGTTTAGGAAACCTTGGCTTGTCGTTTCAGCACTAGTTGATTTATGTTAGTTTTGTTTGTTGTGTTGTTGTGGCTTCGACAAAACCTGATAATCTTAAATTACATGATCACGGTCACTATATTTTTCAACATGTGATTAGCCTTAGTACTTAGTTCAGTGTCTAAAATATTAATTATTCCTCTCATCATGATTGTTAGAAATGAAAATTGTTTGTTATTAGCAGAACTGCCAGAAAGCATCTGGAAGGAGAGGACGGAGAGATCCAGTGATCCAGAACCTGCAGAATGAAACATCATGACACTGAAGAACAAAGAGGTTGGTGTTTATTCTTGATTCCTCATTCATTCTTCATGATGAAGAACATGCTGATGCTCACCAGATTTACATTGTTTCATGACCAAACTAGTGATTTATAACACAAATCATCTTCATGACATTCAAATAGATCATAATCGTGCACAGCCGTTGTTGACCAGATTTGATGGGATTAAAATGACTATTGAACTCATCAGTGATCTTGACTTTGAGCTTCACTTTTCATTTCACGTTTGTCTCTGATTTGAAATCTCACTTGATTTAATGTTTCTTTTAGACCTGATGGACGCGAACAAGAAAGGAAAAATGTGTGTAAATGTAAATCAAGTCTGAAGAATCTCATGAGGATCCGCAGCGGAGAGAAACTTTACATGTGATCAATGCGGGAAGAGTTTAACTCGGGTTTCACTTTCATGTTCAGGAGCTGAAGAAGAGGCCGTAACACTTTCAACAGAGACGTGAATGTGATATTAATTTGAACTCATTCATTGTTTTTCAGAGATCTGTCTTATTAGTTTTAATTTTTATATAAAAAAATTGTACTTCAAGTTATGATTGATTAAACTCATTATAATTTTATCAACAGCTTGTTGTTTTTGTCCAGTTTTATTTTCTGCTGATTCTTCTTATAATTTTCAGTTCTGAAAGCCAAGTATTACGTTTGTTTCAGGGGCTTCCCAGCAAACACAGAACGTTCCCCTAACGTTAGTTTTTGGTTCCTGTCTTTTTATTGTTTTGGGAACTAAATAATAATGTTCTAGGAATGCTCTTTTTATTTTTTTGCAACAATAATATAATGTTCCCAGAAGGTTGCAGGATAGTTATTTTTAACAACATAGGCATTTTTAATATTAACATAGAAATAGTTACCAACTATAGAACGTTCCCCAATGGTTATTGTTTATATAAATATGTAAACTAACTTTACAATTAAAACACTACAGATATTTTTGTATAATGACCTGTACAGAGCTCTAAAACTAGTTTATGCAGCATTTAATAAAATGTAGCAATTAGTTTGATTTAAAGGTGAACTAAGTAACTTTTTTACCTTAACTGAACAGCTTCGGAGTCATTGGAATGGTTATATTACTTATTTCGGGTTGAATGGTGGTCGTTTCGCACCCCCCTGGTGCCCGTGAGCGGAAAATCCGCACTTGCAACTTTGGGCCGGCGGCCGCCGCGTCAGGAAGTATCGCGTGAGATCAGGTCTCGCGATGTAAACAATTGCTTTACGGCAAAAGAAATCTGCTCAAATTCTGTCATTATTGCGCTCCCTCACGCTGTCCGAACCCGAATGAAGAAGACGTTTTAAAGAATGTCCCCCATCTGCTTTGATGTTGTTGATCTACTAGCCTCTGGTGTCTGAGAATCACCAACGAGTTTTTACAACAGTGTTGTCAAATATCTATTCCGAAGCTGTAGGGGGAGCTCTAGAGAGAAACCTGCGAGCAAAAAGCGAGAATACAGCGAAGAAATCCCAAAGCTACTGAGTGCTGCTTTAATTAGATTGAATGTGAAAAGCACAGAAATCATAAATTCTTGGGTTTGTTTATATCTTCATTTACTGCACCTCTGCTCTGCACACACTTCTCCAACACGTGTTGTTGTACACAGTGCAGTGTTTCGGGGATCTACGTCAGAAAGCTGCCTCGTTATTGGCCAGTTCTGCGTCAGGATCACACGCATTGGCCGACGCTGGTCATGTGAGCAGCACAACGAATGCTGAGTCTGCGTTCTGACGTAGAACAACTTAAACAGCATTGGAGAATGACAGGGAAGAGAAGAAATTGATGAATAAAGTAATTTTGTTTTGTTTTTGCGCACTAAATGTATTCTAGGTGCTTCATTAACCGCAGTCTGTACGTTTTTACTCTTTGTCTCCGTCTCTGTTTGAAATCTGCAATTGCAGTTATTTGTTTAATTATCTTTACGAGTGTTGTGCATCAGCACGGATGAATAATGTCTGTGGATTGATGTGGACAGAGTGATGGTCATCCAGAAAAAGAACCCATTGAGAATGGCATGTCAACTCTGTAGGAATTGTAATAATGGCGGTACAAAATGCCTCTCTTTCTCGTCATGATCCCAGTCCATATGTGTCCGCTTGATGTTCGGTGTTGGCTCTCTGCCACTCACTTTATGCCAGTCGCTCGCTCCCAGACTCACAGATAACAGTGGCCTGAGCTCCTGTATGGTGGGACTAAATTCTTTACAGAAAGTAGTTAGCGCCTCAGCAAATTTCTCACCTGAGTCACTTGGTTTTCGGGCCATGGCTCGATTTATTTGTTTTTCAGCCCACGGCCTGGTTCTGGTGACGAGGCTCTTATCTCATTGCTAAAAAATTTATCATCAGGCCCTACTGCCCTATACGCTAGTTCCCTTTGCATTCCTTTACTCTCTCTCCGCTCTGCCTCCCCCAACCAGCAATCCTTTTTTTCTTACAATCCACACACACACACACGTCTCACACAACACCCCTTTTGTTCACTCCCTTCTTCCACCGACTCTTGCACCGCTGTCAGCCTAGTGACACTTAAGGTTCCCTCCTCCTCTTCTGATTGGCTGAGAGAACATTAAGTCTAAACAATAATTCATTTTTGATAGATAAGTGGGTATATCGTCGTTAATCAGAATAGTTGTCGCCCAATTCCAAGATTTAAGTCTGTGGTGACCTTGCAGGGTCCGAGAAAGACGTCTAAATGTTGTATATCACAGAGTTCAAAACCTGCAACAAATATCAAACGCACACACACAACACTGACGAACAACAGTTCTCTTCAAGGCTGAAGAAGGCCTGAGCTCATTATCAGAAGAGCAGTCCACCAGAGCAGGCTGATAAGACATTTCACTCCTCAGAAAGCAGGAACGATAATATCCCCCTGTACTCCCTAGAGAAATGCACATGAGGATGTTCACTTAATGAAAAGCAGATGAAAGGGTGTAGAAATCGACCCTCGAACTTATACAAGTCAACTCAGACAGATATATAGAGCAACACATGGGTACAGAGTCTCTCTCGGCGCTCTCTGAATCCCAAGAGAATCATCATCAAAAGGCCCCTTGCATGTGAACACAACCCACGGGCACACATTGATTCTCAGAATAGCAAGATATAAAGTCAGAATTGCGTAAAATAAAGTTGCAATTGTGTGAAATAAAGTCACAATTGTGTGTTATAAAGTCAGAATTGCGTAAAATAAAGTTGCAATTGCGTCTTATAAAGTCAGAATTCTAAATTAATATCTCGCAATTCTGAGAAATAAAGTCAGAATTGCGAGATGTAAACTCGCAATTGTGAGATAAAAAGTAGCAATTCTCTTTTAAAATGTTTTATTCTCTGGTGGAAACAAGCTTCCATATGACAACATTAAAACATGGATGTAAATTATCTCGTGCAAAATCTATAGCATTCTGACCACTGTAATATTACTTCAGAAAACTGTTCATTAACAATAACGGAAAACATACCTGTGATGTCCGTTAGCAAATAATGCAGTTATAATCCAAGTCTTAATATCCTGCATTTTATAGTAATATTGCCTGAAAACATCAATCCAGAGTATCAGTCGTTTTCGGCGTGCTCCTGAAGAGCGCTGGGTTTCAAAATGCACATCAGGATTGGTTAGAAAAGAAAAGGCGGTGCTTAAAAGACAAGGGAACACATCGTAGGATCAGCAGGATGACAGACATAAAACAAAACCAAACCAGACAAACAACATCACAACACAGCTACGCAAACACTATTCAGAAGTGTCAGTGATCTTAATGTTTAGTTAAAGACTGTTGTTATTAACCCTTCTTTCTTTTTCTTTTTTCTAACTCAATTAGATTAAGTATTTCAGAATAATAGGCCTATATGGTGCAGTTGAGAGTAAGGCAGCCAGTTGTAATTTCTCAAATGCATTTTGTCATTTGTTTGCTCTACTTTTTCATAATCTTTTTGTTTTGTGAGAGCTCTACCTAATCTTGGATCCATGGCCAATAACGTTTCCATCTCATTATCCCAGTTTTGACATCATTTCCTAATTTTGGACCATTTGGAGTTATTTTTCCTTCTCCAATCTATCTCTAGAAAATTATTAAAACAAGATGGGAGTGACCAGTATCTTTGTTTTGTAAACAAAAATAATAATTCTTTGACATTTTGTGTCTATTTTTTTCTTTGCCAGAGAATAATTCTATCATGCTTTTAGCCCCATAGTTGTTGAAAATAATAGCCCTCACTATATCAAATCCAGCCTCAGTTTTAACTATTTGGTGAGTTGAGCTCCCACTATTTTCTTTTTCTTATAGGCCTGGACTTGTTCCTAAAGCAGAGAGGGTTAGTTTAGCAGAGAATATCAGTAATTGCTATGAGTGAATAATCAAGAAGAATAAAGTTAATATAATAATTAACCAAATTTGAAGCAGTCTCTAGAGTGATGATTGAAGTAGCCACACCTGTTCTTCTGTTTTTAGATCAGTGTGTTCTGTCGCTCTGCATGTTTTGTCAGCCTTGTTGTCACTCAAAGGTCGTTGCAGAGTGGAGAATAGGCTCTGTTGTTTCTCTGCCTCTTCTTAGTTTGGGCTTTTGATCGATCCTGCCACAGTTTTGCATCTCAGAATTTCCTCTTTGTCCTCAGGAAAAGTCTCAAGTGAAAGGTAAGACCTTTTCCAGCATTAAATCAGAATTTCTGAGTCTTTTTGAACTTCAGGAGGGGAGCCGAGAACCCCTCACCCGCTTCTCTCTTCTTCTTTCTGCATTCGCCTCTTTGCCCTCTTGTTGCTTCCATTCGTCAGGGTCACAGAAGCCATCTGCAATTTGAACACTCAGAGATCTGCATGAAACAAATTGAACTTTTACTATGAGCTCTTTATCTACATTCCATTTTTTAACCATCGTTTTACTAGTTATTTTATATAAAAAAAATCTCACTGGTTGACCACAGAAGTTCCCCACTTCTATGTTAGTAAAGCAAGTTCTTCGTTGCAAGAAAAAGCAAACTAGTTCTGTTTTTCTATATCAGAAATGATATAACTGATGATCTGAGAATAATACAATTAAATAATGTTCCCTATCATAAAATCAGACTTCAATCTTTCTTCTATATTTGCATGCTGTTCAAAATCATCTAGAAAGGTGAATAAAATGTTCCTCAACAAACATCAAGGAATTACTCTTATTATTTATTCTCAATCAACAAATCCCATTTACTACAATTCTAAGATTTATGTAAAATATTTATGAAACTTGGTCACTCAGTCTTGCTAAATTCAGCGCACTGCATCAGTTATTTTCTCTTAACACAAACTTATTGATCTGCAATGGAATCATTTATCCACTCTGTCTTCAGGGATAACGAGATACAAATTGTAGACGTCTTCAGATATAATATATAATATATTAAGCATGTGCAATCTTACTTGTATTCATCTATTAATATATATATTATTACATTTATTGATTAAATATATGTCTTATTATTTTAACTTTTTTATACTACAGTATTCTATATGGATAATATCTTGAAACAATTGTTTTCCCTTAGTTATTTTTTTTAATACACACCATTTCATATCCCTTCATTCACAGGTCATACACACATTCTCGGTCCCTTCAAGCAACCAGGGTCACTTATTTTCAACCACAGTCACAGGATCCCACACACACACACACACACACACCCACCCACACACACACACACACACACACACACACACACACACACACACACACACACACTATTCTGTACTCCCTGTCAGATCTGAACAATACATTAAAATCTCAGAGGTCACTTATTTTCAACCACAGGCACAGTCACAGGACCCCCCCCCCCACACACACACACACTATGTACTCCCTCTCAGATCAATACATTAAAATCTTCACTCCTCAACACAGTGACACTTTTAACTATCCTATTCCATAGACCTCTGTGATTCACTTCCTCAACACAACAGTTTTTAAAGAGTAATATAAAATGATGTGTTTATTTCAAAGTGAATTTTTTTTTTTTTTTCAGATTACATGATTTGTCAGTGTATTTTACAGTTCTTTAAAGTAGATAATGCAGAATAGGTGTTCATATTTCACTCTCTTAGTGTTCATGTTGTAACTCTGTGTTGGTGTTGCGAGAGGCAACACCCTTGAAAGTGTCGAACTAACACTTTGAGGGTTGTTCCCATATTTACACATTTGAAGTGTTGAAATTACTGTAAAACTTCAAATAATAGCCGAGTCCCAAATAGACGCCTGTCTCTTTTACACGCCTGGTGTGGCTACAGGTTTGGATAAATAAAGGCCGGTCTCAAATAGAGGCCTGGTCTGTTTTTTTAGTTTCGGGTTGTATTTAATCTTCTAAAACCCGTCAGATCGTCTGTTTAAGCCGGTTCTATGGAGCAGATTGCGCACGCAAGAGAGCCCTGCGCATCTGGGCGGAGCTGTTAGCGCAAGCAAGGCAGGCAGAGAGAGTTAGCGCCGCGCCTATGACAACTCGAGGTATTGCACATCGGCCAGCAATGGCCAGCAATATTGTTATGTTTAAGGATATTATGGAATTAAGATCATGTCTGTACTATGTTATGATTGTACTGTACAATTAAATACAATCATTTCTTAGTCTGCAGTCTGAACGCTTTACCTCAGAGCGTCCGTTAAAGGAGAACTGTGGTCAATTTTAACATTGAGCAAATTTTTTTTGTCAATTTGGAGTGCTGTTACAGAGAACAATGACAAAAATCGGTGTGCCTACACTGTGTTATCCTCTTTTTAAAATTTGCACCCTGTTGATTTCAATGGGGCAAAATGGATAAAAATGATGTTATTTAAGCCAGCGTAAATACCTGTATTTACATCCTGTTTTCGGTTGAAGTCCAAAGTAGTCGATTGTCGAGTTCACACGCATAGTTTTAGTTACCTATGATCACGCGCGTGAACTCGGCAATCGACTACTTTGGACTTCAACTGAAAACAGGAAGTAAATACAGGTATGTGCGCTGGCTGAATTAACATCACTTTTATATCTTTCACATCTACTGCAGTCAGAGTCACCCGTGATCACTCTGAAGGAATCACTCACATGACCTGTGCACTTGTAATGACACATCAAGGATGTTAAGAGGCTTAAAGCTGGTTTAAATATTGCCCCATTGAAGTCAACAGGGTGCAAATTTTAAAAAGAGGATAACACGGTGAAGGCAACACCGATTTTTGTCGTTGTTCTCTGTATTGACAGCACTCCAAATTGACAAAAAAAAAAAAAAAAGAGCTCAATGTTAAAATTGACCGGAGTTCTCCTTTAAGTGAATTAATTGAGAATATCAACTGAAAATCGGGGAACATCAGCAATTTTCATTCAACCAGCTGATTTCTGTAAATGAATGTAAAACTAAATGTATATTGCAGCACAGGGGGAAGTCTCAACACTACATTAAAGGCCTGTCTCATATAGACGCCTGTCTCAAATACAAGCCGGTGCAGTTCGGCGATTTGGGAAAATAAAAGCCCGGGCTATTATTTGAAGTTTTACGGTAAGTACATTGGTGTTGATTTCTGGATTTCAAATTTACTGTGTAGTGATTAATATAATTATTATAAGATCAAACTATATATTTAGATTAATTTGGACATTATGCTGCTGTAATCTGTAGTGGTTGAGGAAGATGAGTGTCATTGTTTTGTGTTATTGATGTTTTATCCATGTCATAGTTTGAGAAATTACAGTATTGTCTTTCAATAGAGCAGTTTAACAGGCTTTTATCATGTATCCTGACTCAAATAATGTGTTTCTAACAGCAAACACTCAGAATAAAGTGAGATGATCTGCTGATGATCCTGAATGGCTTGTTGAATGAGTGTTGATAGTCTGAGGCTCATCAATATTAACAGATCTGCTGAAAACACTCTTTATTTCATGACAATAGTTCCTGTTCTCTTTCATAGGTTCACTCAATGCTGCAGATAGCGCAGTGGGATATTCTCTGAATGTGCCGATTGTCTGAAGCCCTATAGAATCACGCCAATTCATTGGCTGATGGCGTCCGCGCAATCTGGCTCCGCCCCGACACTCTTACGTCGCATCATTACATATTCGCGCGTGCCATCTGCTCCTCAGATTTCTCTGCCTTCAGAACGAAGCGGTCACGTTTGCCCCTCGCTCGTGATTTTTCTGAGCTCGAAATAGGCCTACTTCTGGATTATTCTCGGCGCTTCTGCGACTGTTCAAGCAGAACTCTGTTTCTCCTTACGGTGAAGTTGCCATGGAATACCGATGCTGTACTCCGCCATGTGCTCGTTACATCGCTAACGACGACCCTCACAGTAAGTGTGTTAAATGTTTGGGTTTTCCACATGCGCGCGAGGCAGTCATAGGATCGTCTAAATGCAAATTCTGCGAAAATTTTGTTGCTCAAAACCCTCAAATCGCGGCTCGCGGTTTTTGAGAGGGAATCATTCATCTCCCCCTGTCGCGCTCCCGAGGCCTCTCGAGGATCCGCGACTTGGGGTTCGGATGTAGAGCTTGAGGATGTGGAGTTCGAGCAGACGAGCCCCGCTCTTTCTCTCCCTCCCTCCCCTCGGCATGCATGAGGCATGCCAGTCGAATTTTCGCACGATTATTTGCGCCCCAGCCCGGGAGCACGCGACGCGGTTTCTTTCGGGTCGGAGGATGTACTTTTTACCGAGGCTTCCGACTCCGAGGATTTCGGGCCTACTCTCGCCGATGAGGTTATCCCGCCGAGAGGCCAGGAAGCGCGGCCTACTGCGGCCTACGCAGAGCTCGTTGACGTACTTTCGCGCGCTATGGAGAAGCTCGCTATTGATTGGCCCGAAGAGCCCCGCGAATCTCAGTCGTCAAAACTCGACGAGAGGCTTCTCAGTGGCCCTAGTTCTAGGCCTCAACGGAGAAAGCTGCCATTTTTCAGTGATCTGCATCACGAGATTTCCAGATCCTGGAAGCAGCCTTTCTCTGCGCGCCTCACTAATGCGGCAGCTGCTGATTTCACCAACCTAGTAGGTTCTGTGGAACAGGGCTATTCCGGCGATTGAGGAGACTTTAGCCGACCATCTTGCTCCGTCGTCTGCGCCGTCTTGGAAGTCACGCCCCCTCCTCCCCTCTAAAGCATGTAGGACTACTTCCTCTCTCATTGGAAAATCCTACATGGCGGCTGGACAGGCAGGCATGACCCTGCACACTATGGCCATTCTTCAGGCCTACCAAGCGGACGTCCTGAAGGAAATGGACGAGGGCGAAGGCGTGACCCCTGAAGCGGTCAAGGAGCTTCGTAAGGCTACGGATTTAGCCTTAAGAGCCACCAAACATACCGCACGCGCTATAGGCCGCTCTATGGCTGGTTCCGTTGCGGTGGAGCGCCACTTGTGGCTTAATCTCACGGAGATCCGTGACAAGGAGAAGGTTTTCCTCTTGGACGCCCCCATTTCTCAAACAGGGTTGTTTGGTGAGGCGGTCAACACAGTGATTGAGAAATTCCGCTCCTCCAAATCCCAATCGGCCGCGTTCAGACAGTTCATGCCCAGGAGGGCTAGGGAACCTTCTGCTCCCTCCCCTGTTCGACCCAGAGAACGTCCCTCTCATAGACCGGAGTTCTCTTCCAGGAGGAGCGAACCGGTGCATCCCCCACCTACCTCGGTTTGGGGAGCCCGCGGTCGCCCGTTTCCCCGTCAATGGCCTCACAAGCGCCTCCAGTTGAAGCGGTCCGACAAACCGACCGCTCCGGCGGCCCAGAGCCGTTCCTGACTCTCCGTGCTAGCTAGTGACCCACCACAGAGACATCGTCCTGAGTCATATCCAGTCTCTCGGTTTGAGGTTGAACTCGGAGAAGAGTGTTCTTGCTCCGGCTCAAAGCACCGTTTTCTTGGGGGTGAACATGGATTCCATTCTCATGCAGGCCCGCTTGGCTCCTGCACGGATTTCCAGTCTGACGACATGCTTGGCCCGTTTTTCGCTAGGCCATCATGTGTCTGTGGGCACTTGCCGCAGGATGCTGGGCCTAATGGCCGCGGCCGCCTCCGTGCTCACGCTGGGCCTGCTCCACATGAGACCCTTCATGTGGTGGATGAAGCTCTCAGGAGTTCGGCCCTCCGGGCCAACCCTTCGCCTACTGAAGGAATCGCGCAGTTGCTTTCGAGCCCTGTCAGTTTGGCGGGACCCTATTTTTCTTCGGAAAGGGGTCAGCATGGGTGCGGTATTTCGTCGCCACATGATTACGATGATGCCTCTCTCACCGGCTGGGGAGCAGTTTTCGAGGGCAGACCAGCGTGTGGGGTCTGGACTGGCAAGACTCTCTCTTGGCACATAAACTGCCTGGAGTTAAGAGCCGTTTTTCTGGCTCTGCATCATTTTCTCCCTCTTCTGGAGGGACACCATGTAATTGTCAGAACAGACAAAATGGCAGTGGTGTCTCATGTGAACCGGCAGGGGGGTTCTCGGTCATGCACCCTAGACAGGCATGCGCGTCACCTTCTCCTGTGGTCTCAGAGCAGATTCCTATCTCTAAGAGCGGTTCATGTCCCAGGGGTTCTGAACCTCGCAGCAGATTTTCTGTCGAGGCAGAAACTCAGATTGGGAGAATGGATGTTGAACCGCCAGACGGTGGCCCTGATCTGGGAGGTTTTCGGAGAAGCAGAAGTGGACCTCTTTGCATCTCAAGAGTCGTCCCAATGCACGCTTTGGTTCTCCCTGAGTCCCCCGGCTCCATTAGGGATAGATGCGTTCGTTCACCCTTGGCCAATGCAGAAACTCTATGCCTTCCCGCCCATCAAACTGATCCAAGCGGTCTTGGCCAGAGTGAGAGAGAGCGGAGTCCGCCTCCTCCTGGTAGCTCTGTTCTGGCCGTCTCAGCCATGGTTTTCGGAGCTAATTCCTCTGCTGGAATCTTCCCCCTGGAAGATCCCGGTCAGGGAAGACCTGCTGTCCCAGCTGCAGGGAGGGATATGGCATCCTCGCCCATGTGGAAGCTGTATGTTTGGCCGATCAGAGGCCGTTAGCATTAAGTTCTAATCTCCCAACTGACGTTCAGGAGACCATTGCGAGTGCTAGAGCCCCTTCTACAAGGAGGCTATATTCTTCCAAATGGAAGGTTTTTGAGACATGGTGCTTAGCACATGATAGGAGCCCAGTTAACTGCCCTGTTGGTTCAGTACTGGAGTTCCTGCAGGAGAAGTTGACTCTCAGAGTTGATGTCGCAGCTATTGCAGCACATAGGGAATCGGACAAGATTCACCTGGGGAAACTAAGGTTAGTTTCGGCCTTCATGCGTGGGGTTAGGCGCCTGAAACCGGCTCGCTCCCCTAGAGTTCCCTCATGGGACCTTTCTGTTGTCCTGGAGGGTTTGACGAAGACCCCCTTTGATCCCTTGGAGTCAGCTCCGGAGCGGATTCTGACTCTCAAGGTTTCTCTTTTGTTGGCTTTGTCCTCATTAAAGCGGGTAGGAGACTTACAAGCTCTTTCTGTTAGCGAGTCTTGCTTGGACTTTGCTCCTGGCTTGGTCAAGGTTTCCTTGAGGCCGAGACCAGGGTATGTCCCCAAAGTTCTTTCCACAACTTTCCGCTCGCAGGTGGTTAACCTTAACGCTTTCCACCCTCCTCCATTTTCTTCTGAGGAAGATAGGAAGCTTAACTTGCTCTGCCCATTTCGTTCTCTTAAGATATATGTAGACCGCTCAGGTGGTTGGAGGAAATCTAACCAGCTTCTGGTTTGCTTCGGTGCTGGCCACCGTGGGCTTGCTGCATCAAAGCAGAGGATTTCTCACTGGGTCACAGAAGCTATCTCGTTGGCTTACGAGGTGTGTGGCTTGCCTTCACCTCTTAGCATTAGAGCACATTCCACCAGAAGTGTGGCATCTTCTCAAGCTCTTTCTAGAGGAGCACTTTTGGAGGACATTTGTGTTGCGGCAGGCTGGTCCTCTCCGCACACTTTTGTAAGGTTCTATAATTTGGATCTTGACATGACCCCGGTTTCCCAGGTTCTTTCTGTTTGAACTCATCTTGGTCGTTGTCTCATTTATGTACCAATCATGGTAAGTGCTCTGGCTTGGCGAGTTTGGTAGTCCGTTCCCACTGCGCTATCCGCAGCGTTGAGTGAACCTATGAAAGAGAACGTCTCTGGTTACTTACGTAACCTATGTTCTCTGAATAGGGAACGAGACGCTGCGTTAGCTGCCAAGCTCCTCGCGCTGTTGACAGTTTTCTTTTCGGCAGAGAAATCTGAGGAGCAGATGGCGCACGCGAATATGTAATGATGCGATGTAAGAGCGTCGGGGCGGAGCCAGATTGCGCGGGCGCCATCAGCCAATGAATTGGCGTGATTCTATAGGGCTTCAGACAATCGGCACATTCAGAGAATATCCCACTGCGCTATCCGCAGCGTCTCGTTTTCTATTCAGAGAACATAGGTTACGTAAGTAACCAGAGACGTTTTCACCTCATTTATGATGTCTTCAGATCTCCTGTAAATGGACACTTAAAGCTCATTTCATTGGTGTCAACAGACTGAGGGTATTTGATCGTTACTATATGTTGCCTATGTTTATTTCTGTTGTGGTAGAAATTGTATATGTTCTGTGTGTTTGCATTTTCTTATATTCATAGAAACTTAGAAAACATGATGGTAATAAAATGCACGGGATTGCGTGTGAAGTCCCATGATTCTCTGCTACATGAATATAACAGTGAACTGTTATTAACCCTAATGCATGTTTGATAAATAATGTAACAACAATGTGTTCGTTATAACTGAGACATGTTTTCATTTATCCTAGAGAAATAACCTTGGGGTGAGTCAGGACAATAATGAAGGAAGGATGCCCTCCTCTCGCGGTCATTTGATACATGTTTGTCTCTTATTCAGTAATATAAAATTGTTTGCCACCACACTGTTTATGCTTTCAACTGTTTTTCTTACCATTATTTATATTTGGGAAAATTGACATTATTATATTCTGTAGTCCATGAACATAAAACAAACTCAGTAACTTATATATTTTTGATTTTGGCAGATCAACTCACACTACAATTCATCATCAGTGAAGCTCCTCCCACTGTAATTCATCATCAGTGAAGCTCCTCCCACAGCGGTCACATCATCAGTGAAGCTCCTCCCACTGTAATTCCCCAATAAATGCTGTAAATTCCCATCAGCTACAAGTGAAGACGAGCATCAGAGCATCAGGAAGAGCTGAAATCTGCAAAGACTGAGTTTATTAAAGAGGACAGTGAGAACATGAGTGATCCAGAACCCTGCAGAATGAAACACACTGAAGATCCTGAAGAACAAAGAGGTTGGTTTTTATTCTTCATTCATTCATTTAGGGCTGGGCGATATGGAGCAAAAAATATATCTCGATATACGATATATATCTCGATATCTTTACAGGAAAAATAACCCCCAAAAACTACTGCAAAAACAAATATGCCAAATACCACAAAGTATTTTTTTATTGAAGTGCAAATAGGTAGGCAGTTCATGGAACAAAGTGCTTCTGCGACATTAAAAAAACAAAAATAATAATTTAACTGTAAAATAAAGGAATAAATAATACATATTGCACTATTTTTAATAAACCTGCATATAAATATCATTACTAATTTTGGCAAATAAATTTGGGGAAGATTGATGGCCGGTCAGGCACATCAATCTTCCCCAAATTTATTTGCCAAAATTAAACTCGGGGGACTTGGTTGAATGAGACAACACGCGAAGGAGGCGGAGGTGGGCACAGCACAGAGAAGGCAAACAAACAAATTGGTGAAATCAGAATTTAATTACAAACAATATATCGATATATACGATATGTCAAAATCCATATCGTGTTTAAAAAATATCTCGATATATTTTAAATGTCAAGATATTGCCCACCCCTACATTCATTCATGTTAGAAACATTCAAGCACTTCATCACTTTTAGATAAACAGTTTAACTATGAAATGGTACAGAATGTTCTGGGTTTTTCTTCAACAAATGGTCAGTAAAGGGAGGTTTGAGAAAATTTTATATTGATTATCAACGTACTATTTTAACTGATAAATAATCAATTTATCAAATTATCATAATATTTAAAACAGTTGTCTACTTTCTACTATTACTTTAGGGCTCACTTTCATGCCCTTTCAATTTATATTTCTTTCAATGAATTATTTTTGATGTAGTGAATTTTATTTAATTCATTTTTCTTTGATTTCAGACCTGATGGAAGAGAGCGAGATGAGTGAAGAACTGAGTGAAGTGGAGGAGGAACATCATGTCAAACCTGGAGAAAAACCTCTGAGTCGCTCAAAGACTAAAAAGACATTTTTAAAGAAAAGAAGAGCTAAGAAATCTTTCACCTGCACTCAGTGTGGAAACAGTTTCGCACGCAAAGATGGTCTTGAGCGCCACTTGAGAATTCACACAGGAGAGAAACCGTTCTCGTGTGATCAGTGTGGAAAGAGATTCTCAAACACATATCATCTTAATGTTCACATGAGAATCCACACTGGAGAGAAGCCGTTTAAGTGTGATCAGTGTGGGAAAGATTTCATTCAATCTTCATCCCTTAATGTTCACATGAGGATCCACACCGGAGAGAAGCCGTTCTCATGTGATCAATGCGGCAAAACATTTCTTAGGGCATCAGAGCTGAAGAGACACCTGACAGTTCATACGAAGGAGAAGCCGCATTCATGTTCTGTGTGTGGAAAGAGTTTTTCACGGCGTCAATCTTTACATAAACATGATAAAATTCACACTGGTGTGAGAGAGTACATGTGCTTTGAGTGTGAGAAGACTTTTACTGAAGCGAACAGTTTAAAACTGCACCAGAGAATTCACACTGGAGAAAAACCTTACAAGTGTTCACACTGTGACAAGAGATTTAGTCGATCAACAGATCTGAAATCACATGAGATGATCCACACTGGAGAGAAACCGCATACGTGTGATCAGTGTGGACAGAGTTTTGCTCTTAAAAGTCCACTGAAGCTACACATGATGATCCACACTGGAGAGAAACCGTTTAATTGTGATAAATGTGGGAAAGATTTCAGACGATCATCATCCCTTAAAGAACACATGAGGACCCACACCGGAGAGAAGCCGTTCTCATGTGATCAATGCGGCAAAACATTTATCTGTGTATCAGAGCTGAAGAAACACCTGACAGTTCATACGAAGGAGAAGCCGCATTCATGTTCTGTGTGTGGAAAGAGTTTTTCACTGCGGCAATATTTACATAAACATGAGAAAACTCACACTGGTGTGAGAGAGTACATGTGCTTTGAGTGTGAGAAGACTTTTATTACAGCGAACAGTTTAAAAAAGCACCAGAGAATTCACACTGAAGAAAAACCTTACATGTGTTCACACTGTGACAAGAGATTCATTGAATCATCATCTCTGAAAACACATGAGAGGATCCACACTGGAGAAAAACCTTACAAGTGTTCACACTGTGACAAGAGATTCAGTGTGTCATCAAATCTGAAAACACATGAGAGGATCCACAGCAGAGAGAAGCCGCACACGTGTGATCAGTGTGGGAAGAGTTTCTCTTTTCAAACTCACCTGAAGCGACACATGAAGATCCATGCAGTGGAGAAACCACATCACTGCAGTCTGAGATCACGGTAAGTAGTTTATGTTCATGTGCTGAGCAACAAAGTCTCTTCTGTGTAAGTTAGACACACATCACCCTATAGCCAAATCTCTCCTCTCCACCTATAGCCTGTGTGTGTGTGGTGAGCACAGGACACTTTATTGATTGATTGATATCTATTGACTTTCGCTCTCTGACAGTAGGTGGCGCTCATGTAAATGGAAATTCATTATAATCCATTATAAAGCTTGGAAGAGCCAGGACATTTTTTTTAATATAACTGAAAGTATTTGTCTAAAAGAAGAATGTCACACACACCTAGATTGACTTGAGAGTGAGTAAATCATGGGCACTGACTTGGAAACCAGGAGAAACATTGTGCCATGAACGAACAAGTTCATGAAGTTTGAAGTAATATGGCTTTTAAGTCCACAAATCACCAATATTCCCTGTGGATTTAATGTAGTAATGCTCAGTGTAACCATGGTATTGTGGCAGAAATAGTCAAATGTTTTTACATTAATCATTTAAGGGTTCATACATTCTTTTGAGAGTAAAATTCAAGCACTAATCAAGGACTTTCAAGCCATTCACACTTTTTCCAGCTCTACATTTTTTTAAATATTATTCAGTTTTAATGTTATTTTTAATATGATGACCAAAACCATGATTTGTTCATCCTTAAAAGATTGTTAAACTAAACACTGATTGTTAAACCATTTGTAAAACTAAATGTTTCAAAGTGTAGGAAAACAGTAGACCGAAGGTTTAAAACTACAGGTATACTTAAAGGAGAACTCTGGTCAATTTTAACATTGAGCTCGTTTTTGTTGAAATTTGGAGTGCTGTCAATACAGAGAACAACGACAAAAATCGGTGTTGCCTACACCGTGTTATCCTCTTTTTAAAATTTGCACCCTGTTGACTTCAATGGGGCAAGTCTTAAACCTGCTTTTAGCCTCTTAACATCCTTGATGTGTCATTACAAGTGCACAGGTCATGTGAGTGATTCCTTCAGAGTGAACACGAGTGAATCTGACTGCAGTAGATGTGAAAGATATGAATAAAAGTGATGTTAATTCAGCCAGCGCACATACCTGTATTTACTTCCTGTTTTTGGTTGAAGTCCAAAGTAGTCGATTGTCGAGTTCATGCGCAAAGGTTTAGTTACCTATTATCACGCTCGTGAACTCGACAATCGACTACTGTGGACTTCGACCAAAAACAGGATGTAAATACAGGAATGAGCGCTGGCTGAATTAACATCACTTTTATTCATATCTTTCACATCTACTGCAGTCAGATTCACTCGTGTTCACTCTGAAGGAATCACTCACATTAGCTGTGCACTTGTAATGACACATCAAGGATGTTAAGAGGCTAAAAGCAGGTTTAAAACTTGCCCCATTGAAGTCAGCAGGGTGCAAATTATAAAAAGAGGATAACACGGTGTAGGCAACACCGATTTTTGTCGTTGTTTTCTGTACTGACAGCACTCCAAATTTACAAAGAAATGAGCTCAATGTTAAAATTGACCGGAGTTCTCCTTTAAGAGTAAAGAGAATGGAATATTCGCGGGAATATATATATATATATATATATGTATGTATATATATATATATATATATATATATATATAAAAAATATATATATATATATATATATATATATATATATATATATATATATTAGTGTTGCACGATTAATCGTATCGCAATCGCGATGTCAAGCCTACGTGATTATATGACGCAAAATGCTGCGATTTTATATTAAATAAACAAATTAGCACTGTTAACGCAATTAACGCAGCATCTGTTCATTTTTGGCATTCTTTGGCTAGTGTTACATGATCCTGCTCTCTTATTCATGCAAATGCTTTTAAACCATTCATGCGCGATAAGACAAAAAAGAACGCGCTGTCAGTGAATGTCCTCCTGATACACACTCACACACATGATCCACAGATAGACGCGCGCCAGAATGAAGTTCCCTTTCGCGGTAGAACGAACACACATGTAGGCTATGCCAAAATGAACGCGCTGCCTGTGAATGTCCTGATGTGATACACAGAAAGACTTGCGCTAATATTGTGTGTGCGCACAAAACAGCACGCCAGAATACAGTTCTCTTTCGAGCTTGAACGAACAATAACACACACAATTATGCCAATATGTCTTTTTGGCGAGTATCTTCATAACATAAGAGTAGTCTTATGATGAACGTGAAGAGTTGTGACTCGTGAGAGAATGAGGCGCGTATGAGATCCGCGTCTCTGTCAACAGCGGCTGCTCTTAAAGGGACAGTACACAGTATCAACTAATTATATCTGTCGCTAAAGTTAATCAAAGAACAAAGGGAACAGAGAAAAACACTTGCTCTTGACTAAAGAACTTTTTTCTTTAGGCAGATGATCTGTGTTTCGCATATCGCAATCGCAATATTGACCTCTATTATCGCAATATGACATTTTTCCCCAAATCGTGCAGCCCTAATATATATATATATATATATATATATATATATATATATATATATATATATATATTCCAGTGAATATTCCATTCTCTTTACTCTTAAGTATAACACATAAATATTTTTTATATACATTGTCAGAAAAGTAAACAAAACAATGAAAACATCTTCGCAATTGCCAAGTCCATCTCATCTGGCATGTTATTAGAATTATTGATAATGTTTTAGAACTCATATCTGTTTATATGACACATTAGCTACAGTTTCTGTTTTCATAGACATTAAATGTAGGTTTTAAATCCTTCATGTTAATCTTCTATGAACAATGTAGATTAATGTACAATAAACCAATGTATATTTTAGTCAGAATTATTGCTCTTCATCAACTTGAGGTCCTGGAGCTCGTTCTGTAATGTTGAACAGAGACTCGCTCGCTCTCGGGACAAGCATTGAAGGAAAATGGAAATACACACATGGCTTTCTAACATTTACTGATAAAGATATAACTATTAAATATAAGAAAGTCATTGAAAATTACAATCATTTATTTCAATCTCTGCATTTAATAAACTACCAGGGATTGTTTTTATCACAGCTTGTAAATGTTTTAAATGAATGTGTATGTGTGTGTTTTGTAATGTATGATTTTTTTCTGTCAAGCTGTTACCGTGTTACCGTGTTATAAAAAACAAGAGCTTGTTCTTCAGTGATTTGCCTGGTTAAACAGCACTAGGTGATTTATGTTAGTTTTGTTTGTTGTGTTGTTGTGGCTTCGACAAAAACTGATAATCTTAAGTTACATGATCACGGTCACTTAGTTCAGAGTCTGAAATATTGATTATTCCTCTCTCATCATGTCTGTAAGAAATGAAACTTGTTTGTTTTTAGCAGAACTGCCAGAAAGCATCTGGAAGGAGAGGGCAGAGAGAGCGCCAGTGATCCAGAACCTGCAGAATGAAACATCATGATACTGAAGAACAAAGAGGTTGGTGTTTATTCTTGATTCCTCATTCATTCTTCTTGATGAATAACATGCTGATGCTCACCAGATTTACATTGTTTCATGACCAAACTAGTGACTTATAACACAAATCATCTTCATGACATTAAAATAGATCATAATTGTGCACAGCCGTTGTCCACCAGATTTGATGAGATTAAAATGACTATTGAACTCATCAGTGATCTTGACTTTGAGCTTCACTTTTCATTTCACGTTTGTCTCTCATTTGAAATCTCACATGATTTAATGTTTCTTTTAGACCTGATGGACGCGAACAAGAAAGGAAAAATAAGTGTAAATGTAAATCAAGTCTGAAGATTCACATGAGGATCCACAGTAAAGAGAAACTTTACATGTGATCAATGCGGGAAGAGTTTAACTCGGGTTTCATTTTCATGTTCAGGAGCTGAAGAAGAGGCCGTAACACTTTTAACAGAGACATGAATCTGATATTAATTTGAACTCATTCATTGTTTTTCAGAGATCTGTCTTATTAGTTTTAATTTTTATTATTTTTTGTACTTCAAGTTATGATTGATTAAACTCATTATAATTTTATCAACAGCTTGTTGTTTTTGTCCAGTTTTATTGTCTGCTGATTCTTCTTGCTTCAGGAATAACTCCATCATTTTCAGTTCTGAAAGCCAAGTATTACGTTTGTTTCAGGGGCTTCACACCAAACACAGAACGTTCCCCTAACATTAGTTTTTGGTTCCTGTCTTTTTATTGTTTTGGGAACTAAATAGTATAATTCTAGGAATGCTCTTTTTATTTATTTTTTTGCAACAATAATATAAAGTTCCCAGAAGGTTGCAGGATAGTTATTTTTAACAACATTGACATTTTTAATATTAACATAGAAATAGTTACCAACTATAGAACGTTCCCCAATGGTTATTATTTATAAAAATATGTAAACTAACTTTCCAATTAAAACGCTGCAGATGTTTTTGTATAATGACCTGTACAGAGCTCTGAAACTAGTTTATGCAGCATTTAATAAAATTTAGCAATTAGTTAAATCCAAGCGCATTATATTGTGAATGTGAAAAGCAGAAATAATACATTCTTGGGTTTGTTTATATCTTCATTTACTGCACTGCAGTGTTTCCGGGATCTACGTCAGAACGCTGCCTCGTTATTGGCCAGCTACATGTTTGAATTCCGTCTCCGTCTCGTCTCTGACACGCTCCTCAGGGTGGTCCTGGTTCAGGGGTGGGCGCAGTCCGGCTTGGCCCATCCCGCCCTGTGACACATGCGTCAGGATCACTCGATCACACTAAAAAATATTATAGCAGAGAATGTCTAATATGGCGAGAAGTAGGGCTTGGCGATTTTTTCGATTTTTTCGATTAATTCGAATTTACGTTTTAAGACGATTTATTTTTTTATTAAATCGAGGTATCGCGATTTTTTAATAAAGAGGCTTGTCCGACTCCGACCACATGATGGCGCGTCTAATTAACCGCTCACTTGTGAGAGTACAGTGCTCTATGAAGTAACGTAATAGACTACAGAAATAATATCATAGAGATGGACGGCTCTTCACGTCAGGATGACCTTGTGCCAAAGAAAGGTAGTAACGTTTCCTCTGTGGTTTGGAAATGGTTCGGATTTGAGAGTTCAGACGTCGAGCAAACTTTTGTCAAATGCAAAATATGCAGAAAGTCAGTTTCAACCGGCAGTGGCAGCACCACTAATTTATTCCAACATTTGCGACAAAGGCACCAAGCTGAATGGGAAGAATGCTCAAAGTTAAGAGATGAAAACAAGCCAAGTCCAAGTGCAAAAGGTCCACCTAAAATTGCAAAACGCCAGATTTCATTAGCGGTATCATTTTCCAATTCCGTTCCATACGACAAAAAGGCGCCCCGATGGAAAGAAATTACAGATGCTGTGGCGTTTCATATCGCTAAGGACATGGTTCCCATATACACCATCGAAAAGCCAGGGTTCATAAAAATGCTACACACTGCTGATCCAAGATACAAGTTGCCGAGCCGCAAATATTTCAAAGACGTAGCTTTTCCCCGAATGTACACTGAAACACGTGAAAAAGTAGCGGAGCAGCTTGAAAAGGCATCTTTTTTTTCTACGACGACTGACCTGTGGAGTAGTCGTACTCTTCAGCCTTACATGAGCCTTACAGCCCATTATGTTGACGCAGAATGGAAACTGCGAAGTTTTTGCCTTCAGACATGTTATTTTCCTGACGATCATACCGGGGAAATAATTGGTCATGGGCTTAAAGATGCGCTGGCGTCTTGGAAGCTTGTGGAGGATCGACAGGTGTGCGTGACCACTGACAGTGGAACGAACATGATCAAAGCAATGAAGCTGAACGACTGGACTCATCTTCAGTGCTTTGGACATCGTCTTCACAATGCCATTGGTAAGTATGATTAATAATTCAAGCATTAAAATCGCAGTTATTCAGATGTTATTTCATTAATAGCTTTCATCATAAATGATGATGATGATTATTGTTTTGCTTTTGTAATAACAGTGCCAATCACTTAATATGAGTTTGTTGGTTATAGATTCATATTCTGCAGTTATGAAGGAGAAAGCTCTTTACAATATTTTGTGAGCTTAGAATTATAAGGTTCTATCTCCACTTTGGGTCGAAACTGAGTTTTTGACATAATCTGATCCATTAGGTGTTTATTAATGCCTGTGTGGTGTTATTTTTGTACAAAAAAAAAATTACAAAAAATTGTTAGTAGTTATTAATAAAATAAAAAGGTTCCATCTCACAAATGTAAATGGAATGTAAAACCTTTGATGCTCAATATCTCAGAATACCCTAAATTCTAAGCTCACGATTTCTGTCAAAGTACAATGAACTGCTATTTCAAATCTTCTTTTTTTTTTTTTTTTGCTTTGTTTTAACAGAACATGGTGTGAAAGACCACAGAGTTGACCGTGCAGTTGCAGTGTGCAAGAAGGTTGTAAGTGTGTTTTCCTTCAGCTGGAAAAAGAGAAGAGATCTTGCATCTGCACAGGCTGAGCTCGGCCTACCTTCTCATCAACTCATTACGGAGACCCCCAACAGGTGGGGTTCTAGACAAAAAATGATCGAGAGGGTTTTAGAACAGGAGAAAGCCATAGCTCGGGTTCTTGGCTCTGATAAAAAAACTCGGCAGCTTGTTCCAACGTGGCAAGACATCGATGTCATGGAATCCATAAATAAAGCTGTAAGCCCTCTACAAGAGTTCACTGATGCATTGTCAGGTGAAGCATATGTTAGTGTCTCGTACCTCAAACCAGTGCTCCATCTGTTTAACAGTAGCATTCTACGAGCACACGACGATGACACAGATTTAACAAAACGCATCAAAACCACAATACTGCAGTACCTCAACTGCAAATACAGCGACCCTGTCACAGATGAACTCCTCAACATAGCTTCTCTGATGGATCCCAGGTTCCGTACAACTTACATCGAACATGACAAGTTGGAGGGAATCAAGCAAAAAGTTGTTAAAGAGCTGACATCTTTGTTGCCAGACAAAAATCTTGAGACAACAGTTCAGATGACTCAGGACGTGGAGCAGGAAGAACAGAGAACAGAGGCTGGGGCTAAGAGGAAGAAAACCTTGGCAAGCTTTTTTAAGAAAACGGCACCACCAGCATCACAACCTGTCATTCAATCAGAAGAAGACAAAGTCAAAGCCGAGCTGACAGCCTATTTGATGTCTCCTGATGTAGATTCAGACACAGACCCACTTCACTGGTGGAAGGCTAATGAGACAATCTTTCCCAGGCTCAGCAAACTTGCAAAAAAATACCTCTGTATTCCTGCAACCAGTGCCCCTTCTGAGAGGGTGTTCAGTGCAGGTGGGAACATTATAACCTGTCACAGAGCATCTCTAAAGCCTGAAACAGTAGACAGACTGGTCTTCCTCTCAAGAAACCTGTAAAGAACATCTACAACATGCTTTATGTTTGCACGATGGTCTACAAAGTGTTGTTGTTTTTTTTTTGTTTTTTTTTTTGTTTACTGTTGAAAATTTGCATAACTTTTTGAGTTGACTATAATGTTTACATTGGTTAAATGGTTATTTTCTTACTATATATTCAGAAGTATTTAATGTTTAATTCAAATTGCACAAACAATATTTACTTTCATATTTCATTCAAATCTTCTGCAAAGATATTTAACTCGTGAATTTGTTTTACATTTATTTACACCTTGTTGACCAATTTATGTATGGCATGGCCATTAAAAATACAATGTTCCTTAACCAGATGGTTTTTCAAGTTACTTACAAAGACAATGTTACTTAAGTCATGTTGTTGTAATGTTTTAAGTTGACTAGTTACACAATAAAAAAAATCGAAATCGAAATCGTGAATCGGTCAAAGTTTATGAAAAAACCTAGATTTTTTTTTTTGCCATATCGCCCAGCCCTAGCGAGAAGTTTCACTCTCAGTACACTTTCGGCTTCTGAACTGGTTGCAGTTACTCTCTGATTCCATATGAGGGCGCTCACAGGTCTATGGCGCTATACCAATAAAAATCCACTTTTCTCAGGATATAATTTTTTGTCTAGTAATTTGAATGTTGTATTCGAAAGGAGATGCAAATAAATTACACATTTCTGGGTGTTAGATTTTTTTGAGTCACTTATTTGCTTTAAAAAGTCTTTTAAAGTGTCAATGACGTCATACACATGTACGACCAGAGATACAGCTTTACGGCAATCCTTCAGTCACTTTGGTGCGTTCGCGCTCTGCACTTTCTTTTCACTCGAAGCATCGACAACACAGCTGACACAGGTAAACACACGTGCTAGAAGAGTTTTTGTTTTGTTTGTTTCTGGTCCCGCTGCGGATGACACGATGCCATCAAGCATCAGTCCTTCACTGACCAATCAGCGTTCATTAGCAGAATGCTAGCGTGTTATGGGCAACAACAACTCAGCCTGTAAGAAATCGAAAGGACATAAGTACTCGTTCATTCAACTTTCGACCTAAAACCCACGTTGAACTTGCAAAATCTACAATCAGATCTGAGATTTCTCAACGGCAATCGGGTGAAAGAGACAAATATAGCCGTCTAGCCCTATAGACTCCCATTCATTCTGCACTCATGACGATCGCCCCCAGTGGAACTCTGGTGGATCTACAACCACAATTCGGTACAATAGAGCTTAATAGGGAGTGGGCAGGCTCTCCGTAGACGGGCTCTGATTATAGTTTCTTCATAAACCGCAGTCTGTAAGTTTCGCCTCTTTGTCGCCATCTCCGTTTGAAATCTGCTATTGCAGTTATATGTGGAATTATCTTTATATGCGTTGTGCATCAGCACGGCTCCTGAGCACAGATATATAATATCTTGAAGTGTATGTGTGAGCTGTCAGTCAATGCACCAGTGTGGACATTCACTGTACTTCAGAATTACAGATACGACCTTCAGGAATTATTTCCAAAATAAGAAGGAAAATGTCATCTGAACAAGTAACATGTCAGCCACTTTTGTTCTGATCAACTGATGATTAAATCTTACGAATTTAAAGTTAGCTCAGATCGCGTCAAACCGTGTAAATTATTATTGTTATACTTTGTTCTCAAATTGTTAATGTTATCAACACTATGTGACTATATATTTAAGGCTATAAATGATCTGCCACCTGCAGCATCCTCACACGCAGAATAGCCTACTAGCTGAGACTCCTTCTTTATGTGTACAGACTTGACGTAATGACGCAGAGACGAACCGCGGCAAGCTAGTATTTCCCGTGGAAACCTACCAGTACCACTCAAATTAGAACCCATTAAAAGCTTACCGCTGTGAATCAGGCTACGGTAAGGAGATGACAATGTTGAAGAGGTGGGTCTAAATGACAATTTTCACCTGAGATTCAGACCCAGTCAGCAACCTAGTGCTACCAGATATGGGCCGGATCACACACTCACTCACACACCTTTTCAGTGTTTTCAAGGATGCGGAGTGGGTGGGCCGTGTCATCCACGTCAGTAGGGTGATACTGCGAACACAGAGACAAACCTCGGTTGGTATGAGGGTTGCCTTGAGCCAGGCTGAGGAAGCTGTAAGTTTCATTGTGACACTAATGGCGCTTTTCCATTACCAGTACCAGCTCAACTCGACTCGACTCGGCTCGCTTTTTGCTCCGTTTTCCATTGCAGATAGTACCTCAACAATAGCCTGTGTGTCTGGCGGCGGCAGGTAGTGTGTTTTCTGCAGGTACAGAGAGCTGGGGCACTGGATGGAGAAAAGCTACAGTCTGAAGGTGAGTGAACATTCTTGAATCCTTGCTGTAAAAAATAGCCAAATTCTGACAGTAACATACCATTTTCCATTAAAACTGTGATACACCATAGAAAACAATGCAATCTGGGTAATATTTAATTTTCAAGAAAATAGCAGGAATATACTCATGTACGGCAAATATATGAAGCAAATATACAGCGTTCACACTCAGAGGCTGTGTTTCAAATCACACCCTATACCCTAATTCAATATTTCCTACATTAGTTCACTTATGTAGTCCACTTGAATGAAAAAAAGTAAGTGAATTTAGAGAATAGGGACCTATACTGCAGCCAGCCACCAGGGGGCGATCAAAACATCTTAGCCTTATTGTCCAGGACGTGTGTCGGACTAGAAATAGTCCTCAGATGCCATGTCCGTAATTTATAGCAAAACATCTAGCATTAATTCGATCTCAAACAGATTCATTAAAAGTAGTTATTACTCCACCACGTGCATGACATCATTAACCAACGTAGTTGAACGACCACTTTGCATAGATTACAGTAAAGAACTACACAATTAACAGTGAATTATATTGCCAGTATTTACCATTAATTTATTAATTGCAGCACATGGCTGTAATTTTTGCACTCATTCTGGAGAGAGAGTGGAAAAGGGTGATGGGTTTACCAGGGTCTACCCACTCTCAGTACCCATTCCTAGTCTGAGAACACACGAGGGCATGATCCATGATGCAGAACTGGCCTCTGTAAATAACCCAGTCAATGGTGTTAAAGGACCAAGGCTTTTGACCACTTTACAGTGTTTTAACATGGCAGAAAGTTTTGTTCCAGACTATTTACATAGTGTACTTCTTGGAGTAGTGCGCCAAATAACAGGCTTGTGGTTTGACAACAAAGTGCCAGAAGTAAACGTCAAAAATCCAAGTGTCTTGAAAGAGATAGACAAACGTTTGATACCAGTCCGGCCACCTAGCGAGATAACCGTCTGCCACGATCTGTAAAAGAACGGCAAAAATGGAAAGGAAGTGAGTGGAGAACATTTCTTCTAATCTCTCCGTTTGTACTGATGGGTTTAATCCCAACACAGTATTTCCACCACTGGATGCTACTAGCCTTTGCCGTTTATCTGCTAACTAGTTCACATATTTCACATGTGAACATCGACAAGGCTCACATGGCTCTTTGTGAGTTTATACACCGAGTCTCTGTATGGAAAGCAAGAAGTGTCTTACCCAGCAAACACAGAACGTTGGCGCAACGTAGCCAACCTTCTAACAACGTTTTAACAACATAACCAAAAGGTTCCTATAACTACGTTGTGTGGTGCAGGTTGTTACAGCGTTGTCACAACGTTGACATTGAACCACCGTTCAGGGCCATTGCTTACGGTACGTTCAGAACTACGGTACGTTCCCCCATCTATGTAAAGCGCTTTGAGGTCTCAGAAAAAGCGTTATATAAATGTAACAAATTATTCACACGGGGCGTCAGCGTCAACGCTTGACGGAAGGCGTGGCTGAAGTTTGGCACTGACGCCATGGTCATAGCAGCGTCAGCCAATGAAATTTAAAATGTATCCTCAGTTTGCTGCTCTTGAACAGGATGAACGTGATTGGCTGCCGCCTGGCTACTGTATTTGCATAGAGCGATCCTATTGGCTGACGATTCCGTCTGCGGCGCTTCACTGGCCAGCAACGCCAGTGAAGCACCGCCGACGGATCCACAATTCTTTTCGGCAACGTTTGACGTCACCCATTCAAAGTCAATGGGAAGCGTTGACGCTGACGCCCCGTGTGAACGTACCGTAAAGGTTGTGCCTAGGGTGTCTGGACAACCACTGGACTACATAATGTACTCGTCACTGCCCTGAAGCGCGAAAATCAGCCTTTTAAATTCCAACCACCTGTTGGGCTCATTAGTTCTCGTTCATCATCGAGCAAGGATACGTGAGTATTGTGTTTAGCCTACAACTTTAATTTCTAATGTGATTAATGTAGCATCGCTCGCACTGTTTAGTTTTTCGTTTGATCTTTCCGCTATTTAGTCTCATTCGTTTCTTTGCTCCTCTGGATTTGTGGATGTTTCCCGGTGACACCTGCTTTCGGCTACTGTCTGCCATACAGACCCGGTTTTGTTCATTAAATGTTCTGATCTGCCTTTGCTTTTTATGTTTCATTTATTATACTTAAAATAAATTTGTATATTCGTTTATTTCTTTTTTTTTTTCTTTTTTCACAAATGTATGACTTTTGGAAGTGCAATTTGATTATATGCAGTTTTACTAAAGTTGAATTAACGAAACCTTCTGTCATTTTTACTCTTCAAAGTGTAGGCTACACTTGCAGGTGTTGATAGCCCCATTAAATAATAATATAGATAAACAATATAAACGATAAAAAGTATATAATTATCTAACTAAATGCACCATATAAAAATATTGTAAGAACGTCGTCTCTCAGTTGCTGAATGTCGCGCAACAACGTTGCTACAGCCCTGTCACGTCTTACATTTCTACGTTGCTACAATGTTGCGAGCACGTAGACAGCGACGTTGCCATAGCAGAAATGCAACGTGCCAGAGACGTTGCCACAACGTAAATGTGTTTGTTGGGTTACAACATTCATCTCCTCACCCACTTAGCTGAGAGTGTCAGAAGACATGGACCTTTGTCATTAACATCAACATTCGTCTTTGAAGAACATAATGGTAGACTGCTTAAACTTTTCAATGGAACACAATGTTGTTAATAAATTAATTTTTTTTCTATTAAATTTAGTAAAACTGCATTGTGTATGCTTACCCATCTATTAATTAGAATAACTCAATATAAATGTACTATATTTCTTGTATTAACTGCATGTTTTAATCTGAGAATGTGACAAATGAAATGTATATGTGTATAAAACATCCAAAATGCAATACAATTAAACATGAATTGAAAATCATGTGTACTCGCTTAATTACAATAATTAATAACGAGATTAACAAATAATCATAATCAGATTTATTGTGACAATATCTCAATGTAAAATGTAAGGAAGAGAAAATTTATGCTTTGGGAAAATATTTTTTATCGTTGAATCCTTAGTACAAATATAATAAAAAATATTGTGTATGTTTACCCATGAATTTTGAGAACTCCATATAAACGTACACAAACCATTTGCATATTTTATGCGTTGGCTATATCCTAATTTGTGTGTTGTGGCTGATGTATTGATTTTATTTGAAAAATGTAATTGTCAGCAAGTGTCCACAAAGTCACCAAGTCTCATGCCATTTAGATTAAGACAACTTTTATTATAGTAGGCCTATTATTATTATTATTATTTAAGATAGAAGGGTTAATTTTGCATAGCAGTGGTCCATAGCTTTTCCTTGCTGTACAGTAGTAGCCTACTGTTACCACAGCTGCAGTAATGTAGTATGAGTGTTAGGTTTATACATGCATTTCAGTACTTCATTATGTTGGAAAACTACAGTTGTACTTCATTTGACTGCAGATGTACTAACATGTAGCCTACTGTAGTTTTACTGCTGTCGTACTTCAATGTACTGCAGTTGTACTGTCATTATTACTGTAAATCTATGGCTGTGCTTAACTATACTGCAGTTGTTTTTTGTAAGGGTTCACTCTCCAGTCCAGCGGGCGGCGGTAAGTCATGCGTTTGTTTTCAAGATGAGTTTACAGCTTGATCTCTGGTGTTATACATCGTGCTACTGGCTTCATACAAACTTGTAATGTACTTTTAGACCAGAAAGATTTTGAATCGGGTGAATACATGCCTGTCATATTCCCATCCGAGCAGGAATATGTGGAGTTGCTGTAACTGAACTGAGAAGATCGTGTTGTTAAAAGAGGAGACTGAGGAGGACTCGAGTGAACCAGAACCCTGGAGAATAAAACACAAGGAACAAGCAGGTTGGTGTAGGGGACAAAAACTGCACTCAACTAAAAGTACATGTACTTATAGAAATATTTACTCAAAGTAAAAGTAATAATCTTAATAGTTACTTGAGTTAAGCCTCTTGAGTGCCATCTGAAATTTTCTTCTAAAACAAGCATTTTTATCAGTAGTTTAGCATTAGCATTGTCTTTCAGTAGAGTTTTTTTACAGGCTTTTGTCATGTATCCTGACTCAAATAATGTGTTTCTAACAGCAAACACTCAGAATAAAGTGAGATGATCTGCTGATGATCCTGAATGGCTTGTTGAATGAGTGTTGATAGTCTGAGGCTCATCAATATTAACAGATCTGCTGAAAACACTCTTTATTTCATGACAATAGTTCCTGTTTTCACCTCATTTATTATGCTGATGTCTTCAGATCTCCTGTAAATTGACACTTAAAGCTCATTTCATTGGTGTCAACAGACTGAGGGTATATGATGGTTATTATATAACCTAAACCTATGTTTATTTCTGTTGTGGTAGAAATTGTATATGTTCTGTGTGTTTGCATTTTCTTATATACATAGAAACTTAGAAAACATGATGGTAATAAAATGCACAGGGATTGCATGTGAAGTCCCATGATTCTCTGCTACATGGATATAACAGTGAACTGTGTAACAATGTGTTATCTATAACTGAGACATAGCCTAGCCTATCTTCATTTAGCCTAGACAAATAACCTTGGGGGAGTCAGGACAGTAATGAAGGAAGGATGCCCTCCTCTCGTGGTCATTTGATACATGTTTGTCTCTCATTCAGTAATAGAAAATTGCTTGCCACCACACTGTTTATGCTTTCAACTGTTTTTCTTACCATTATTTACATTTGGGAGAATTGACATTATTATATTCTGTAATCAATGAACATAAAACAAACTCAGTAACTTATATATTTTTTTATTTTGGTAGATCAACTCCTCACACATCAGTCACATGGTCAGTGAAGCTCCTCCCACATCAATTCTCCAATAAATGCTGTAAATTCCCATCAGCTACAAGTGAAGACGAGCATCAGAGCATCAGGAAGAGCTGAAATCTGCAAAGACTGAGTTTATTAAAGAGGACAGTGAGAACATGAGTGATCCAGAACCCTGCAGAATGAAACGCACTGAAGATCCTGAAGAACAAAGAGGTTGGTGTTTATTCTTCATTCATTCATTCATGATGCTGAAGAACGTTCATCTTAGAAATAATCACTTTTAGATATGCAGTTAAACTGTGAAATGGCTGCAAAAGTTTCTGTTTTTTTTTTTTAACAAATGGTCAGTAACAGGATGTTTCATATTGATTGTCAACATCAGGTCAAACTAAATTTAAATATTTTAACAGTTGCATTTTATATATATTTTATATATGGTTTACAATTTGTAACAATGTTACTAGAATTTTGACCTGAATTTTGTGTGTATTTTTACATAACTTGTATACTGTGGTAGATGTTTTCCCTATTTCGCACCTGACCTAAGTCTACCTGGGTCTCGTCTACAATCAACGTCCCCAAGCGTCTTCAGTCAACGTTAGTTTCTATGGGTCGCGACTACAGTCGACGTCCCCTATCTCTATCTTGTTCCCCTAACTAACTTTCTGCGCAGTGTAAAAGTTTATAAGATTAATACCGTTCCAAATTATCCTACATCCTATCCAGGATATATGGATAATCCCGCGGTAACTAAAGAGCCTAACCTTTAGTCGTACTTTTAAGAGTTAGGTGATCAGTCTCTATGAATTCGTATTTTATTATAAAGATAATAAGGATTATAAATATAATAAATGTCCCCTTCGTAGTTTAAGTCTACCTTTTTAGGTACTCTTCAACCGTGTTCGCTATACAACAATAACCCTGTTGTAAGCTAGGCTATTAATCAATCAGACAGTGCATACTGATTATTCACATATCAGAAATCATGCTCACCCTCTGTAGGTTTTCCCCCGGTTGGGATCCTTCTGATCCAGGGAAGAAAAGTGAAAACGTACTCAAGAATTCCAAGTTCCAGTCAGATGATTATAATAAATGTTTAACAATATTTATTAAAAGAATCAAAATGAAAAGAATACTTGTTACAGAATATAATAGAGTACTTAGCTAACAGAGTAATATTAGCTAGGCTTTAACTTCTTGCATCCGGGAACTGCTGGCGTCCCGGACTGGAGATTGCAAGGATGAGCCATGAGTCTTGTCCAATTCTCTTCTTTTATATCCCGAATTGAGGTGCCTTCATCATATTTACTGTAAGGCACACATGATTTGAATCACATGTACAACTGCTGATCCCAGCTAGTGTAGTCTATTTCTGTACCCTGACTGTCCAGTCAGTGGCGGTTCCTCCGAAGATACAATAGTTCCTTTGTATGTGTGGACAACGACCCTTGTCACTGCTCTCTCATGTGACTTGAGAGAGGCAGAGATGGACAATGAACTCTTTATTTGCAACATTATTTTTAGACTGTCATATGCTTTAGCAACCCAGAGAGTGCATCTGCAGCTACAGGTTTCTTATTGTGACCCTTTCTGCGTTGACGTCGAGTTTGAGGTGTAGTTGAAGTGAATGAAATGTCGCTCTCAGGTGGAGCCTCGTCACCTGGCATTACAGCAGCAATAATAACCGACACTCTTCAGACAATGTCTTTTAAATGCTTTAATCACGGCCGGGAGAGTACTCGACCAGTTCTCAGAGAATCTCCCCCAAGAAGAAGCTTTAATCACGGCCGGAGGATCTCAGACAAATTTCAGAGAGAATCCCACCAGAAAACTTTAGAGTTTTTCTTTAATTTCAGATCTGATGGAAGAGAGCGAGGAGAGTGAAGAACTGAGTGAAGTGGAGGAGGAACATCATGTCAAACCTGGAGAAAAACCTCTGAGTCGCTCAAAGACTAAAAAGACATTTTTAAAGAAAAGAAGAGCCAAGAAATCTTTCACCTGCACTCAGTGTGGAAAGAGTCTCACACGCAAAGATGGTCTTGAGCGCCACATGAGAGTTCACACTGGAGAGAAACCGTACTCGTGTGATCAGTGTGGAAAGAGTTTCTCAAACTCATATCATCTTGATGTTCACATGAGAGTTCACACTGGAGAGAAGCCGTTTAAGTGTGATAAATGTGGGAAAGATTTCAGTCAATCATCATCCCTTAATGTTCACATGAGGGTCCACACCGGAGAGAAGCCGTTCACATGTGATCAATGCGGCAAAACATTTGTCTTTGCATCAAACCTGAAGAATCACCTGACAGTTCATACGAAGGAGAAGCCGCATTCATGTTCTGTGTGTGGAAAGAGTTTTTCACAGCTGAGTAATTTACATGCACATGAGAAAATTCACACTGGTGTGAGAGAGTACATGTGCTTTGAGTGTGAGAAGACTTTTACTGAAGCGAACAGTTTAAAACTGCACCAGAGAATTCACACTGGAGAAAAACCTTACAAGTGTTCACACTGTGACAAGAGATTCAGTCAGTCATCATCTCTGAAAGCACATGAGATGATCCACACAGGAGAGAAGCCGCACACGTGTGATCAGTGTGGACAGAGTTTTGCTCTTAAAAGTCCACTGAAGCTACACATGATGATCCACACTGGAGAGAAACCGTTTAATTGTGATAAATGTGGGACAGATTTCAGACGATCTTCACACCTTAAAGAACACATGAGGATCCACACTGGAGAGAAGCCGTTCTCATGTGATCAGTGTGGCAAAACATTTGTCTTTGCATCAGCCCTGAAGACACACCTGGCAGTTCATACGAAGGAGAAGCCGTATTCATGTTCTGTGTGTGGAAAGAGTTTTTCACTGCGGCAATATTTACATAAACATGAGAAAATTCACACTGGTGTAAAAGAGTACATGTGCTTTGAGTGTGAGAAGACTTTTACTACAGGGAGAGATTTAAAACAGCACCAGAGAATTCACACTGGAGAAAAACCTTACAAGTGTTCACACTGTGACAAGAGATTCAGTGGCTCCTCAAATCTGAAAAAACATGAGAGGATCCACACTGGAGAAAAACCGCATACGTGTGATGAAACTCACCTGAGGCGACACATGAAGATCCATGCAGTGAAGAAACCACATCACCTCAGTCTGAGATCACGGTAAGTAGTTTATTTTCATGTGCTGAGCAACAAAGTCTCTTCTGTGTAAGTTAGACACACATCACCCTATAGCCAAATCTCTCCTCTCCACCTATAGCTGGTGTGTGGTGAGCACAGGACACTTCGTTGATTTATTGATATCTATTGACTTTCGCTCTCTGACAGTAGGTGGCGCTAGGGGTGGGAATCTCTAGGCACCTCAAGATTCGATTCGATTACGATTCAAAGGGTAACAATTATCAATTATTAATGATTTTTTCATTTTTTTTACTTACTTGGTACTTTTAAAGCAAAGTATTTATGATGACCCATGACAAACTTACTTCCAAAATATTAATTTTATTAATAAAACAAATGGAAGTGATTTGGCAAGTCAACTGTAAGGTTACATTTGCCAGCATATGTCCCAACATTGCAAAGAACCAACAGGAAAAAAATGTGTGCCTGTACTAGCAGCGTACTTGTAGTAAATTAATACAAACTTCAGCATATTCTGAATCTCTAGCATTTAATAATAGACTTCTAACCAAGCAATATAATCCTTCAGACAAAAAAACTATTTGCTGTAGCAAAATCACAAACAGTTTACGTTCAAAAATATAGAATTATGTACCAGCAGCTCTCATACAAACATAATGCTTGTGGACATACGCATATAATAATATAGAGTTATGACTTAAAATGTTTGCTGTATACCACAATCAAAAACTGCTTATACAAAAACAGTGAATGAACATCTGCAGAGAGCACAGTCAAAATGTAACTTTTTGTGACTGGCATTGCACATTGCAGGGCAGTATAACGTACGTATAACAGATCCGTTTACAGTATATTGATGTGAAAACTAAACAATACAGAAAGCAGCTCTCGTACAAAAAATACTAAATAGGTAACAATGAAATTGATAATTTTCCATACGTTAGCTTTTAAAGAAGAGGGTGACGTTTGAATTTGGCGCTCAGCTATCAAGCGTCTGTTATAGAGCTGGTAAGTCCCGCCCCTTCCGGTAATCGCCCTGGACCTCTAGGTTGAAAAATCGTCAATACAAGTGAATGGGAGAAAATAATTATTTTCTGGTCCCGTTTGAATTTTGCCATGAATGTGAACATATGTTGTCTGTGAATTTTTTATATAACTTTTCGTGTAAAGAATGCTACAATTTAGCGGGTAGAAGTTTGATACGGTTAGACTTTGTGTGAAAGCACTTTGTGGACTACAACTCTTCGCTGCTTTCGACGCGTTTGAAACGTCAACACCACTAGCACATGGACACTAGCTCACGGATCCCGCTAAACATGGCTGTGTCTTTGGTGCACTTCACCGCCTTCTTTCAGGGAGAGGACAAAATCGTTGAGGTTGGCGAAAACCACGGGTAAGTCAACTTTATGGGGTGACGTCACATAGGCGACATGTAGTCTTTCTCGTTATGTCTTTTCCACAACTGCTAGCCAAAGAATCATACCATATACTGTCAAACTCGTAACATGAAAAGTTATATAAAAAATTCACAGACAACATATGTTCACATTCATGGCACAATTCAAACGGGACCAGAAAATAATTATTTTCTCCCACTCACTTGCATTGACGATTTTTCAACCTAGAGGTCCACTTGGGGTTTTACGGATGGGCGGGACTTACCAGCTCTATGTGCGCGCAGAGCCCGTGCGCGCGAGTCGCGACTCTGTTATGTGCGCGTCTCTGTTGTGCACGCCAAAGACTGTCCGCGCACTGCACGTCCGCTTTAGAGTTCCGCCTTTTGCGTTCCGTCAATATTACGGTATTAGGATTTTTTTTTTTTTTTTTAGAAAATCGATTTTTGACATTTGGTGGATCGATTCAGAATCGTCCACGTCCGCATCGCGATGCATCTAAGAATCGATTTTTTCCCCCACCCCTGAGTGGCGCTCATTTAAAAGCAGAAATAAAGCACTATACAGGGCTCTAGACTGCAAGTAATTGGAAATTCATTATAATTCATTATAAAGCTTGGAAGAGCCAGGACATTTTTTTTATTATTATAACTCCGATAGTATTTGTCTAAAAGAAGAATGTCATACACACTTAGGATGAGTTGAGAGTGAGTAAATCATGGGCACTGACTTGGAAACCAGGAGAAACATTGTGCCATGAACGAACAAGTTCATGAAGTTTGAAGTAATATGGCTTTTAAGTCCACAAATCACCAATATTCCCTATGGATTTAATGTAGTAATGCTCAGTGTAACCATGGTATTGTGGCAGAAATAGTCAAATATTTTTACATTATTCATTTCAGGGTTCGTGCATCCTTTTGAGAGTAAAATTCAAGCACTAATCAAGGACTTTCAAGCCATTCACACTTTTTCCAGCTCTTCATTTTTTTTAAATATTATCCAGTTTTAATGTTATTTTTAATGTGATGACCAAAACCGTGATTTGTTCATCCTTAAAAGACTGTTAAACTAAACATTGATTGTTAAACAATTTGTAAAACTAAATGTTTCAAAGTGTAGGAAAACAGTAGACCGAAGATTTAAAACTACAGTTATACTTAAGAGTAAAGAGAATGAAATATTCGTTGGAATATATATATATATATATATATAGTGCTGCACGATTAATCGTATCGCAATCGCGATGTCAAGCCTACGTGATTATATGACGCAAAATGCTGCGATTTTATATTAAATAAACAAATTAGCGCTGTTAACGCAATTAACGCAGCATCTGTTCATTTTTGGCATTCTTTGGCTAGTGTTACATGATCCTGCTCTCTTATTCATGCAAATGCTTTTAAACCATTCATGCGCGATAAGACAAAAAAGAATGCGCTGTCAGTGAATGTCCTCCTGACACACACACACACACGACCCACAGATAGACGCGCGCCAGTATGAATTTCTGTAATAGTTCTATAATATAGTTCTAGTAATATGGCAAGCCAAGAGGCTCAGAAATACGCCATAGATTAATCGCGTTTAAAGCCAAACGCGCACAAACAAAATCCAATTCTTATGCTCATATATGAGGAGTTATTAAACAAGGAAAAGAATCCAGGTCGTATTGGCATGACTCGGCACATTTCCATCTAAGTGCTGAATAACACAAAATATTGATATAACCCATAGAATGCCTATGACTTTGTATGTTTTAAATGGGCCTATTTGAAAAAAATGAGACAAATGTATTTTTTGCTATTTCTAAAAAATGTGGCAGGTTTGTTGGCAGGTCTATAAGCTTCTCCTTCCAGAATTAAATACTAGTGTTCCAATTTTTGTAGGCTAATTCAATTAGTCTTTTATTCATATTACATTGATTATATATTCATTAAATAACACTATTACATTTCGTTATATCCAATATATTTTTGTAAAATGAAGATTCAAATATTTTGCCCTTTCGGTGCTAGATCATTGACAGGGGGAGCTGCGCAAAACTTGGCCACTAAATATTTAATATTCAATTATTTTAATGATCAAAATGAAAGTTTTATTAAATTGAACAAGCGCAACATTCAGCATTCAGCGCAATAAAATATTCTAAAAGATGTAGGCTATTATTAATAAGAATGTTATATCAACATAATATCTCGTTATTTCGACATATGTGTGCATGCAACAAGCAAGATGTGCATTTGTAAATCCGGTGACGCGTGCATTGATTTTTATAAATAAACTAGTGTTTTCTGACAGTGTCAGCTGCAAAGATGAAGTTGACGATCGCCATCTCCGTAGTGAACGCGCCTATAGAGAGAAATGCACATAATGGATTACATAATCAGAGAGTAGCCTTTTTCTTTCTTTTTTAATTTTTTTTAATTATTTCGTTTAAAGACATTTCTAGTTTTTTGTATTTGATGTATTTCTCATGTCATTGAGGCATACACTGAGTTTCGTTAAGTAGCATGAGATGCGCTCCAGTTAACGTGCAATGTGTGACCGCGCGGGCGCCTCCATGATTATATTGTCCGTTATATTTGCTTCTTATTCATTAAACCCAGGCAATTGGTTGATGAAAAAAGTATTAAAATTAAGATACAATTTATACAAAACGAAATTCACTTTAAAGCCACACCGTGTAACTTTTCAACCTTCATAATATATTTCCAAGACCCTTGTGATGGTACATCGACTTACAATAGGTTGAATGACAGGTCTGCCACAGCCTGACGGGGTCTGTATCGCTTTTACTGGCACTATGTAACTTCGGGGTTCGGGTAGTAACCAGCGCACAAAAAGAACTACAAAATTCGTCTGCTTTACGGCATACGTCACTTCCCCCACCACTTCCTCAAATTCGGACGTGAGCGTTTATATACTGTCTATGGACGTGAGATGCCAACCAAGGTTATAATCGTTAACGAAAACTAACGAAAAAACGAAAACTAGGTGGGAAAAAACATTGTCGTTAACTGAAATAAAAATAAAAACGAGGCATTACAAAAAAACGATAACTAACTAAAACTGTAATGTGTGTTTGGCAAAACTAACTAAAATAAAATAAAAATATAGAGTAAATGTCCTTCGTTCAGCTGCATTTCCTTTCCCTGCTCTCCCTCTGTCTCTGTCACTCATGCGTCTCTCACATGGCGCGCGCGCACACACACACACACACACACACACAGCCCCTCCCCTCCGTGCACACCGCTTCTCCATGAGAACGAGTGTTCGTTCGACATTGAAAGCAAGTTCGCTAAAGGTTAGTAGGCTATCTCTATCTCGTGAACACCTTACAATCACACATTAAAAAGTGGTATCAAAATATTTTAAAATCTGAATATAATTTTGTCAGTGTGCTAATGTCGACCCGAGAAGCGATTGCGCCTTTTTTAGAAAGTTAACTAGTCGCAAGTTTGAGGTAAAGTGCACTTTTTGGTTGCGGTTGTCGATGTCAAAACACTATATAAGCTTTGATTCAAATATTAAATAATGTTATGTCATTTTTTTACTTTTACACGTAATGTTTGCTGCTTCAATCCAGATGAGTAGGCTATTGACTGTAGGGAAAGTGGGGTGAGTTGTGCCAGTTTTTACTCAAAGTGACTTTAAAGTGAGGCCATGGCAGTAATTCCTTCAACTTAACGATGTACATATATTTCAGGATGTGGTGCATCCCTGAGAACAATAACTTTGGATCTGAAATAAATTGTTTCAGAAATATAGCTTTTGGGGAAAAAGTGGTCTCATGGCACAACTTGCCCCTGATGCGGGGGAAGTTGTGCCTTTAGGGGAATACATTGGGGTAAATTGTGCCAGTGATTTCTGAAGTAAAACAGAACATTTTAATGTTATGAACTGTAATGCTATTTGAAAGCAAGACAAATTCAATACAAAATTACTCATTTAAGGTTTATTTAGATATTGTCACCCTGGAATACCATAGCATGCGTTTTTCCTACTATGGTCAATTGCATAGGGATTTTGTATTGAACATAACTCTGGATCACAGTGTCATAGAGACAAGGGGGCGGGCTCATTTTACTCAGATGACCAATCAGTCTCTCAGGATCATTGTGAAGCTATCAAGCTATGCCCTAGCAACCATTTAGAGCACCATAGCAACACAATATATGATATTTGTGACTCATTTCAGGCAAAAAGGCTTTGGCAATAGATGCCTGTTGACATAGCGCTTTCTGTCAATTATGTAACATATAAGAATAAAGTGACTAGGCTAATTTCTAAACATACTATTGTGACATAGGCCACTTAAAAACGGAATAAAACTTCACTTTAATAACATAGTGCAAACTCAAAACTGAAAACAGTGTTAGCTAAATTAAACAAATAGCAGGCAGGCCTAAGTCAAACAATGATGAGGCATGCCCATCTCCTCACTTCTCAAGATTATCCCCTGTGAGTATGTAGGTCTAGGTGGTCTGGATCTGGCACAACTTAACCCAGGCCCTTTGGCACAAATCACCCCAGACCCACAAGTTTGATAAACTAGCATGATCCAGCAGTTAAGAGCTAACATCATGCTAACTGTATAGACTCATTGTGTAGCCTACTAAAGCACTAAAACGTGTGAAATGTTTTCAAACTTGTCTATAATTGTTCAGACACTACAATCAAAAAACCTTAATCATAGAAATTTTACTTTGAAAGGGAAAAAACAGTTTTTTGCACTAAAATGTGCTTAACTCTCATGCCATGTGTCTCTCTTCTTTGGAGGATGAGTAAAAGTGATTGCTTTTCAAAATTATGTGGTCACATGACCAATTTCTTCTATGGTATTCCAGAAACAAGGGGTGGAACTACTTCCCCCCCTGGCATAAATCACTCCACTCTCCCCATAGGGTAAATTTAGTATAGGGTGTGAAAATTGTACAGCTGTGGTATTTGTATAGGGTGTGAATTCTGTATAGAAGATGTATAGATTTTTGGTACAGCGTGTGGATTTTGTAAGAGGTAAAGGAATTTCAATGGGGTGTGAATTTTTTTCTAAAATTGTATTATGTTTTTATTATTACACAATACTTTTTCTGACTTTTTTGAATCTTGCCCCTGACAAATAACCCAAATTACAAAAAAAGACTAAAACTAACACTAAAACTAATAAAAACTAATAAAAACTAAGCATTTTCAAAAAATAAAAACTAAACTAAACTAGCAAACCCACTTTAAAAACTAATTAAAACTAATTGTAAAACTAAATAATAAAACTGAATTTGAAAACAAAAAGTCAAAACGAAATAAAAATTTAAACTAATGAAAAATGCAAAACTATAATAACACTGATGCCAACCAGCATTTGTTTTCGGCTTTCGTGCGTATGTTTTTGTCATGGGGGCTGTTGTGTTTAGACCTGGCCACTTCATGCGTTTTCTCAGATCGGATAGCTATCCGATCTTGAAAAATCCAGGTCAAAAAACGCATTCAAGAGGGATTTCAATCCGATCGCTCAAACCACTTCATGAGGAGATCTGAGACGCATTCCAGACGAAACTGAACAAGTGTAAATGCATCTGGTTGCTGAAACCACATATGTAAATTGTACTCCTCCCAAAAATGCTAAAAAATAAATAATACAAAAACCGTGTGAGAGCGTGTTATAGGCTATATGTTATAGCCAGATATGACGACGCGCTGGAACACGCATCACCGCAGATGAGAAGCTGAGCATCAATTCATCAAGCCAACGTGCAAACCATCGCAAATCAAAGTGAAAGTAAGTCGCAGATGCTTAAAGGAGCATTTCACCCGTGGGAACATTGATCTTTATTGAAAGTGGGTCATATATGTAGTCGAAATGTATTCAAATTTTCTAATTTGTTGCCTTTTTGACCGAGTTATGACAGAAAGTAACTTTAGGGCGCATTTGTATGGAAAACCACAACTCCCACAATGCAACACATTTGCACAGCTCCACAAGCCACTACCATTAATCCAGAACACCGCCTATGAGAAATCCGCCTATCAGAGAAAGCACTAGGCTAGCTACCGCTTGAGTTTGAAATTCATTTCACATAAAAAAATTACTTGTTTGGCGAACTCATTATTGAATTATTCCTTGTTACTATTTATTTTGAAATGGTGAACTATATGGTGATTTGCGACAGTGCAAGTATTCCACAGTGACTCTAGGGGTCGCTGTTTGACAAAAACACAAATTCTCCACAGTGTGGCTTTAAAGAAAGGCTTTCTACAAAAAACTTAAAGGTATAGCGGAGGATTTTCTTTTTCCGGGTGGGTAGTGTAAACTATTGGTCCACCTAAGTGTCAATCATTCTGGTGATATGTTTACGTAAGGCCGTCGTACGTGCTCGTCCCTTAGTTTTCGCTTTCTGCGCATGCGCACTTTCAGGTGTTTATGTGTGGTGAGGGTGGTGAGCTAGAGCTAAGCCATTCATTGAAGCTCGCCGTTTCACCGGGTCCTTTGAAAATGTCTGAGGGTCGCAAGAGAAAAAGTTTGTACGAACTGTATGAGAAGAAGAGAAAGGCCTCAGAAGAGAGAAACAAGATCAGAGTGTTTTTGAGAGATTGTTTCACACGATGGCGTGCGCTGAAAACACAGGTTGGGCTTCCCACTGATGCCTCAGTCGCGAAGTTTTTACTCGACAGGTAAAGTTTGGCATGCTATTTGGAGAAAAAGTGCAAATCTTCTTTTGGAAAGTAATCTTGTATGAGCGATGCCGACAGCAACTTGTAAACAGAGCGTGCACGAGGTCAGGAGAACCTCGCATACGTTTAATAGGCGTTCCCTCTCGGGAGCAGGTAGAGTGTTGTGCATGTGCATTTTTTCAAAAAGTGGAGAGGGCGGTTATTATCTAAAATTCGGAAAGATCCTCCGCTATACCTTTAATGAAGTGGTCAAAATCATGTCTGAACCACTCCATGTCTCATATTGCGCATCCTATCTTACTCGTGCTGTTCACTTTTCATAAATCAACATAAATGGAAATAAATAACATTATAATATTTTAACAAATATGAAACTAAATGCGCTTATTTAATGGCTACAGTATAGTATGCCTACAGACTCTCTATTTGTACAAATTGCTGCACATTCATTTAATTCTGAATTTTGCACACACAAGTTGAAAGGCATTTGTTCAAATCAAGTTCACGGATAATTGTGCGTGCATTTATTAATCATTATGATACTAATAAAGTGGGCTATGCTATGTACAAAAAAAATCAGATGAGCCCAGAACGCAATTACACGTTAAGTATTTCCCCCCCATAGAAAACCATTATAAGAACGCTTAATGTGCACATTAATTTAAGCCATGGCTTAATGCAGATTAGAATGTCCCCTTATTATGTCGAAATAACGAGATATTATGTCGATATTACTGCTGTGTCCACCATGGTCTCCACATTCTTGATCAGTGGAAATGATTTTTGCTTGTTTGGGATCTGACTGGCCAGCGTAACTTTGCTGTCTTTTTGACATTTTTCCCCTGAGTGAAACGATTGAGGCTAACAGCAATCTCAAGCAGGGGAGCGCGGGGCACAACGTAACACAGGGCTAGTTGTAACACACTTGTTTTAAATACTTCCACACATGCTAGGATGACGAAACTTAGTGTATTTACTAGTTGCCATATCAACACTATATAGAGAAAAAATTGCGCCAAAATTATAATTTTTTTTGGAAGATATCCATAGACATTTATTAAACCATAGCAAAAGGACATTTCTTAAGTTAATTCTTCATCTCAATTTTTTGTGTTTATTTAAAATTAGACAAATCTGATATTATTTGAATCTCCAATATGTTATTTAACAGTTGAGATAGTTCTTGAATGCTTCGCTAACTAGCTGAAGTCAAGTCGTGTTCCGGTTCAAATTAACCCTCTGCGGTCTGAGGTGTTTTCTGGGCCCTGGAGGTGTTCTGACATGCTCTGACATTTGTGCTTATTTCTGTTACTTGTGACATTTTCATGGCTAAAGTCTAATTACACTGTATTCAGCACAAACTCTGCTACAATAATATATCAGCAGAATGTGTGTAAAAGTTTGTTGTTTTGAGATAATGACATTTATGCGTGCGTGGTTTGTGAAAATACCAAAAAAAAAATTCTCACTGAAATAAGGTCATGAAACCCATACTGATTATTTCTTCACAAGACTTTTGAAAATTGTATGACGTAGCCTAGAATATTTGCTCTAAAACTATGTGAAAATCACCCCGACTGCTCATTCAGATAAGACAATATATTGATTAAAAAATTGTACGAGTTTTGTGTGAGAAAGCTTTATGCGGGAGCTCATTAATATGTAAGCTTTTCACACCTGAGAAAGACAAAGACCCTCCCCTAACGGCCCTATTAGGAGCTATCAGGCCCTGTCATTCTGAGCAACCTTGCACAAAGAATGAGGAGATTTAAAAAAGAATGGCTTTTAGATTTTTGGGATTTATTTACAACACAACATAATCCAAAGATACAAAACAAATGACAAAAAAGCACTCATAGAAAACAATTATCCAAAGACAGAGACCTTTGTGCCATTCCTAAAAACATTGTACATACCTTTCGTTTCCAAGGTGTTTGATTTTCACTTTACCATGTTCATGTTCAGAGAATCTGGGCCCTGAAAAAAAAAAAAAGTGAACATACTGATATCAAGAGAAACTATAGGCCTGCACGATTATGGGAATAAATTTTAGATTTTTCTGGTTAAAATTGCTTTTTAAAATTCACAAAATACACACATACACACACACACACACACATAAATGTTTCCAACAATATATAATATAATGAACACCAGGTTTGTTGTGCCTTGTAGGCATTGGCTATGCGCAGTGCAATAATAACAATAACCTATAGCAGCCTATAAATCTTCCAGAATATTTCAGTAACAACTAAGCTAGAGAAAAATATATTGATTATCATGTTACTTCAAATGTTTCCATTCGTTATGATGATATGAAATGAGATAATAGTAAAAACATGAAGCCGTTTGGTGCTTTTCAAACGCGATCGCGATCCAAAATATGATACATTCAAACGCGATCACGCTCAAATACAAAACATTATGGTTAACATATACGTATCTACATTTGAGCAGATATCCACAAACACAGTCACAGTAAACACGGGTCTAAATATTATAATATTCACCATATATCTAGCAACAGTTCAACTGCAATGTGAAATTTATGCAACAATAACAAACTAATATGTAAGAATTTCTTACCTTAAATCTTTCTTGTCTTCAAATCGCGTTCTTCTTCTTCTGAGGTAATTCGAATGTAAGCTCACAGTGCGCCTTTCAAACTCGACGAAAAGCAGAGATTTGTGAAGTGTTTTGTTGTTGAGGTAATGAGCGCGTTCGCGTTCCATGTGGAGATTTGCATGTCAATCTCTTTTGCGCGAGTGGGCGTGTTCAAATTAAAAAATTATTAGGAAGCGTTTGAGAAGCTGGACATCTTGTTGGTTTTATCCAAATTACTTAAACAGAGAATATTTGTTTTCAGTTTGAATCCGATCATTTAAAAGTACACACTTAAATGTTTATAAAGGTATATGGCTCATAAATGTGTGACAAGTATTCGCTGAGTTTTGTTTCAGTTTATAGACGTGCTCAAGAAAAAAAAGTTCACCGCGACGGAGAGACAGAACGCAGACCCTGTTTATTTTCTTTATTTTACAAAAGCACAATGTTTTGATTTGATTGTAAGTGGACACATACAAAAGTAAAAATATCACAGATTATTTTTTTATATTTCTTTTTTCTGTATGACCATAAATGACGGAGTAATTTAAGTTTATAGTGCTACAATGTGGAAAAAATCCGGCAAAACGCGCCGGTGCGTTTGCCGACCTCAGAGGGTTAAGCCCTGTGTGACACCCTTTTAAAATGTGAAAATCCTATTAATTTAGCTTTATTGATTTGAATGTTATTTAATATTTACTTTAATTTCAGTTTATTATTTAGCTTGGATTATTTTAATACATCAAATTAATAATTCCTTGGGAGCATACGAATTGGATTACCACAAATGATCTGTGCTGAATTCATCTGGTCTGACTCAGCTCATCATTGATTGGGAGAGAACAGTTCAAACTTACTGGCTGTGGAAATCAGTGGGCGTGTCTCATTATACTATAAGCAAAACGCCGTAAAATAGCGTGCGCTCTGTGCAACCAAAACAGCTTTTTTTACGGCGTCATATGACGGCGTTTGGATTTAAACGCGATTAATCTATGGCGTATTTCTGAGCCTCTTGGCTTGCCATACATACACATGACCCACAGATAGACGCGCGCCAGTATGAAGTTCTCTTTCGCGGTAGAACGAACACACATGTATGCCAAAATGAATGCGCTGCCTGTGAGTGTCCTGATGTGACACACAGAAAGACTCGTGCTAATATCGTGCGTGCGCACAAAACAGCATTCCAGAATACAGTTCTATTTCGAGCTTGAACTAACAATAACACACACAATTATGCCAAAATGTCTTTTTGGCGAGTATCTTCATAACATAAGAGTAGTCTTATGATGAACGTGAAGAGTTGTGACTCGTGAGAGAATGAGGCGCGTGTGAGATCCGTGTCTCTGACAGCAGCGGCTGCTCTTAAAGGGACAGTACACAGTATCAACTAATTATATCTGTCGCTAAAGTTAATCAAAGAGCAACATATTCCATCAAATATTCCATTCTCTTTACTCTTAAGTATAACACATAAATATTTTTTATATACATTGTCAGAAAAGTAAACAAAACAATGAAAACCTCATCGCAATTACCAAGTCCATCTCATCTGGCATGTTATTAGAATTATTGATAATGTTTTCGAACTCATCTCTGTTTATAATGACACATTAGTTACAGTTTTAGTTTTCATAGACGATAAATGTAGGTTTTAAATCCTTCATGTTAATCTTCTATGAACAATGTAGATTAATGTAGAATAAACCAATGTATATTTTAGTCAGAATTATTGCTCTTCATCAACTTGAGGTCCTGGAGCTCGTTCTGTAAAGTTGAACAGAGACTCACTCGCTCTCGGGACAAGCATTGAAGGAAAATGGAAATACACACATGGCTTTCTTACATTTACTGATAAAGATATAACTATTAAATATAAGAAAGTCATTGAAATTACAATCATTTATTTCAATCTCTGCATTTAATAAACTACCAGGGATTGTTTTTATCACAGCTTGTAAATGTTTTAAATGAATGTGTATGTGTGTGTTTTGTAATGTATGATTTTTTTCTGTCAAGCTGTTACCGTGTTACCGTGTTATAAAAAACAAGAGCTTGTTCTTCAGTGATTTGCCTGGTTAAATAAAGGTTAATAAGTTACACAAAGGGAATACCACATCAGAGTAAACATCACATGCACCTGAACGACGTGTTAAACTGTATGCTTAAGAGTTTATTTGAAGCGCTGAATATGAAGCATTTTCATGTTTAGGAAACCTTGGCTTGTGTCGTTTCAGCACTAGGTGATTTATGTTAGTTTTGTTTGTTGTGTTGTTGTGGCTTCGACAAAACCTGATAATCTTAAGTTACATGATCACGGTCACTATATTTTTCAACATGTGATTAGCCTTAGTACTTAGTTCAGTGTCTGAAATATTGATTATTCCTCTCTCATCATGTCTGTAAGAAATTAAACTTGTTTGTTTTTAGCAGAACTGCCAGAAAGCATCTGGAAGGAGAGGACGGAGAGAACGCCAGTGATCCAGAACCTGCAGAATGAAACATCAAGATACTGAAGAACAAAGAGGTTGGTGTTTATTCTTGATTCCTCATTCATTCTTCATGATGATGCTCACCAGACTTACATTGTTTCATGACCAAACTAGTGATTTATAACACAAATCATCTTCATGACATTAAAATAGATCATAATCGTGCACAGCAGTTGTTGACCAGATTTGATGAGATTAAAATGACTGTCAAACTCATCAGTGATCTTGACTTTGAGCTTCACTTTTCATTTCACGTTTGTCTCTCATTTGAAATCTCACTTGATTTAATGTTTCTTTTAGACCTGATGGACGCGAACGAGAAAGGAAAAATGTGTGTAAATGTAAATCAAGTCTGAAGAAGGATCCGCAGCGGAGAGAAACTTTACATGTGATCAATGCGGGAAGAGTTTCACTCGGGCCTTCGTTCTGAAATCACTTCTGCCTTCTCATTCAGAAGAAGAGCACCAGAAAAATTACACTGGAAACACACGTTCATGTTCAGGAGCTGAAGAAGAGGCCGTAACACTTTAAACAGAGACATGAATCTGATATTAATTTGAACTCATTCATTGTTTTTCAGAGATCTGTCTTATTAGTTTTAATTTTTATTATTTTTTGTACTTCAAGTTATGATTGATTAAACTCATTATAATTTTATCAACAGCTTGTTGTTTTTGTCCAGTTTTATTGTCTGCTGATTCTTCTTGCTTCAGGAATAACTCCATAATTTTCAGTTCTGAAAGCCAAGTATTACGTTTGCTTCAGGGGCTTCCCAGCAAACACAGAACGTTCCCCTAACGTTAGTTTTTGGTTCCTGTCTTTTTATTGTTTTGGGAACTAAATAATATAATTCTAGGAATGCTCTTTTTATTTATTTTTTTGCAACAATAATATAATGTTCCCAGAGATGTATAGTAACGAAGTAGAACTACTTCACTACTGTACTTAAGTACTAAAAGGCTGTATCTGTACTTTTCTAGAGTATTATTTTTTTCTCCTACTTCCACTTTTACTTCAGTACATATTTTCGGCGAGTGTAATACTTTTACTCCGATACTTTTTTTATGTGCTGCATCGTTACTCGTTACAATTATAAAAATGTTACGAATCATTCCAAACCCACATTATCACTGCCAGAGCGGTAGATGGCTCTGTCACCAGGTTTGATGAAGCTAGTCCAGCGAATCAAATGATCAAGAAGACCGCGCGTGCTCCCGTTCTGCCTTTCGCTCTGCTGCCTGCCTCCAGTGAGAACACTTGAGCTTTGTTAATTTGTTTCGAGATGGAAGAACCAGAACGTCGAGTGATCGTGGCGGTGGCGGTGAGGGTGAGGAAGGAGACCACTCCTAAAGTTAGGCTACTATTATATGTAATGTCATTACCTTGACAAACTATACATCATTAAAATGATATAAGACTCAAGTTTCAGTATTTGAGCACTATTTTATTCTGAGAAACTTATAGGGACAGTTATGTCTTAATTTGTGTCAGTTAAAAATCAGGAAAAAATAGTCGATACCTTTAATATGAATTATGAGCGTCAGCCGCACCCATTCAGAAAAAAAAAAACTCATGTGCGGTCGTCGTGAAAGTGCTTGACCAAACAACGTCCCTCGGGGCTTTTAGCTCAAAAATGTGCAGATTTTGATAGATTGATAGATTTCATAGTTTTACGTTAGATTTCTATAGAGAGGAATAATATTTATTTAAATTATTATAACCAAAATGGGCCGATGTAATCATTAAAGCGCTGGATCTCTGATGTACTGTGTTTTCAGTCCATACCGGCAGCCTGAGGGCGCCCTATGCACATTAGACCATATATGGAACACACAAAGAAGAGCCATTCCAGGAACTCCCTGACATAAACAAAGCTTCCAGAGATCGCTGTTACATGCTGATAAATACCCAATAAGCTGTAGAGAAAAAAGGCACAAGCAGGGAAGAGAAGAGAGGGATGCTTTAGAGGGGGAAGGGACATATTTGATCTGTTTTTCTTTACAAAGAGTTAAGCTCAGTGTGTTAAGGTGTTCTTGAACATTCAGTCCTTGTACTGCTGCTTCAGCCAAATTAATTGTGAGTGTCCTAAACATTTGAAATTATATAAACAATATGATGTTCAAACTTTTGACTGTTTTCTTTAATAACTTCATAACACAATACTTGTACTTTTACTTTCAGTACTTGAGTAGTAAATTTTTAAATAAACTACTTGCAATACTTAAGTACAAAAAATGTTGAATACTTTAGTACTTCTACTTAAGTATTCTGCTTAAAGAGCACTTCAACTTCTACTCAAGTCACTTTTTTGATAGAGCACTTGTACTTCTACTCAAGTCTGGGTCTCTAGTACTTTATACATCTCTGAATGTTCCCAGAAGGTTGCAGGATAGTTATTTTTAACAACATAGGCATTTTTTATATTAACATAGAAATAGTTACCAAATATAAAACGTTCCCCAATGGTTATTGTTTATATAAATATGTAAACTAACTTTCCAATTAAAACGCTGCAGATATTTATGTATAATGACCTGTACAGAGCTCTGAAACTAGTTTATGCAGTATTTAATACAATTTAGCAATTAGTTAAATCCAAGCGCATTACATTGTGAATGTGAAAAGCACAAAAATCATAAATTCTTGGGTTTGTTTATATCTTCATTTACTGCGCCGCTGCTTTGCACACACTTCTCCAACACGTGTTGTTGTACACAGTGCAGTGTTTCCAGGATCTACGTCAGAACGCTGCCTCGTTATTGGCCAGTTCTGTGTCATGATCACACGATCACACTAAAAAATATTATAGTCGCTTCATAAACCGCAGTCTGTAAGTTTCGCCTCTTTGTCACCATCTCAGTTTGAAATCTGCTATTGCAGTTATATGTGGAATTATCTTTACATGTGTTGTGCATCAGCATGGCTCCTGAGCACGGATGAATAATGTCTTGAGGTGTATGTGTGGGCTGTCAGTCAATGCACCAGTGTGGATATTCACTGTACTTCAGAAATACAGATACGACCTCCAGGAATTATTTCCAAAATAAGAAGGAAAATGTCATCTGAACAAGTAACATGTCAGCCACTTTTGTTCTGATCAACTGGTGATTAAATCTTATGATCACAAAGTTAGCTCAGATCATGTCAAACCATGTAAATTATTGTTATACTTTGTTCTCAAATCGTTAATGTTATCAAAACTACGTGACTATGTATTTAAGGCTATAAATGATCTGCCACCTGCAGCATCCTCACACGCAGAATAGCCTACTAGCTGAGACTCCTTCTTTATGTATACAGACGTGACGTAATGACGCAGAGACGAACCGCGGCAAACTTGTATTTCTCGTGGAAACCTACCAGTACCACTCAAATTAGAATCCGTTAAAAGCTTACCGCTGTGAATCAGGCTACGGTAAGGAGATGAAAATGTTGTAGAGGTGGGTCTAAAAGACAATTTTCACCTGTATATATACACTCAGTTACATCTTGTCAATCACAGTCATTTCACGATTAACATTTCCTTTTAAATTTTATTTCAACAGGTATAGACTGGGCATGTCAACCAGCCAGGGTGTGCGTAGGGCGGTTGGGGTGAACGCCAAACTTTTATCAGCACACCAACTGGACTTAATAAAATTTGTACTTGGCCCGTATCGCTGGTGCGGTCCTTGATGAGGACTTGGTGGAGGCAGCCGAGCTCTTATCCTCTATAGCTGGGTATGTCTCTTCATTTATCAAGGACATAACACAAACTATTTGTACATTACATTACTATAAACGTTGTATTCCTCACTTATACAGGACTTGTTCGGACAAGGGGACAGCAGCAGTTGCTGAAACCAGCACCCGGCGGTCTTTCTGACAGTTTTTGGAGGTGTTTCCTGTCTCACTGCAGGGCCAGCCTCCATCTAAGAGGCAGCGCAGTGAATCTGGCTTTTCTGGAGACAGAGCGTTCTATGATAAGTGGCAGCTTTCACAGTATGCTCCAAGGAAAGACTATCTTCTCTGTAATTCTCCAATTCTATCAATACAGTATTGGTACCCATTAATTCTACATTGATTCACTGTGACAAATAACTTGCAAGAGAAAAGTCTTGTCATTCTGTCTTTCAGGCTACTTCAGTCTGCGGAGGCCTTCAGCTGCAGAAGTGGCAAGGGTGATTGGTCAGGAGGGGTGGACGACCAATTGCCCCAAAGCAGAGGAGGTAGTCAAGATGTGGAAGCCGTCCACCAAGCAGAAGGTCGAAACCTTCTGGGCGCCGCAGCAGTCATTCTATTCTACATCACTTACCGATCAAATAAGGCTTTGGCGGCACTACATTTCGATTTGGCGACCGCCAAAAATTTTCAATGCAGGACAAAACCCTGTAATGGACGTTAATATTAGACTGTTAGGTTACGTTACGTACTTTACGTTTATACGGGAATGGTGAGTATAATTACTTGCATTTTAGGGAATTTACTGAAGGGTTGTCTTGGCCTGTAGTAGAAATCCTACATTATTTAGAAAAGTAAAATGCTTCAATTTAAATGTTCTTGTTTAGATATCACAGGACTTTGGAGTTTTATTCCCTGACAATGCAAACCGCCTTTATGAGTTTTGGGCTCCTGTCTTCATTGACCGGATTTTACTTTTTGCACTTGAGACTTGATTTGATCCATTGGTTTTTGAAAACTGTAAGCATTCTTTCTGTAAACTCGTCGTTCAAGATGTTTGTGAATGTTACTGGTTGACATTAAACCAGTAAGTTTAAGCAACACTGCAACATCAGCTGTTAACTGGCTTTATATATTATTTGAGGTTTATTTATATTGTTGATATAAATTTTTTTTTTACTTAAAAGTTAATGCTTTGGATAAAAGCGTCTGCTAATTTATGTACTGCGTGTGCACGCATGTTTTAAATGTAATATGTATATTTTAATATTTGCACATCATAATTGTTTGTTCTATTTATACACGTGTATATTTACATACTAGGCTCACTCATATTTATTGCATTCATAATGTAATACTTAACACATGTTAAAACATATTTATTGTGTTTATACAATGTCTATTTTATTTATTAAAATAAGGTCATAAATAAAAATGAAAAAAAAAAAAAAAATACTCAACTGTTGGGTTATTTTAACCCAACGGGTATTTAACCCAGTGCATTGGGTTAAAATAACCCACAGTTGGGAAGGTGCTATACCACCCCATAGTTGGGTTATTTTTAACCCAACATTTTTAAGTGAGTACATATTAGTACCTGTGTACAAAGTAGGGATGCACCGAATCCAGATTTTTGGGGTTCGGCCGAATACCGAATCCACTGTTTAAGATTCGGCCGAATCCGAAACCGAATACCGAATCCTACTCGCATCCTTATTCCATTAACACAGTAAAACACATTAATGAAGTAAACAACGTCCACAGCAGTGTATTTTTATTTCATTTTATTTTATAAACTGAAAAAAAAAAAAAAAAAAGAATAAAAAAAGAATAAGCAGCAACATTATGCCAGGATGACAAGTGGGAAAAACTATTTTGACAATTACCTATGCTTACCCAAGTTCAAACCAAAACCTGTCAATAAAAGTGCAACAATGCAAAGAAAAGTGTTTTTCTTTTTTTAAATCAGAATATGTTTGGTGACTTAACTGAAATTAATGTTATTGAACATTTACTCAATAGGCTAAACATGGATAGTAGGGCTGTTTAGTTTTCGTTTATAACAGTAGGCTACGATTAGAACAGTAGCCAAATAAAACGAATAATATTACGGAAGATCACACACATCTTCTGCATCATTATTAAATTAACGGAAAAGCTCTAACCTTTCACATGAAATGAGAGTTTCCTTTCAAAAAGACAAGGCGCTCGGCATTAACAGGTGACAGCCGGTTGCGAGTGTGGGAACGAATGTCCCCAGCAGTACTGAAAAGTCTTTCACTGGGCACAGAGGTCGGTGGCGCACAGAGGTAGATCTTTGCCGTTTTTGCCAGCAGTGGAAAACGCTGCTGGTTTGTCTTCCACCACAGAAGAGGATCCTCTCTAAGAGGAATCAAAGGCTCACCGAAAAAAACGCTTATCTCCACGTCAGCACCCGATGTGACTGCCTCTGTATTGCTACGGTACAGATCGTCCCAGCCACTCCAGATTCCTGAACAGTGTCGTTTAGTGCGAACTGTCGGGCCGTGTTCCTCCTCAGGCTGTTCAGTTGAAGTAGTAGGCCTAGCAGATGCGTCGTGATCGGATTCAGATAAACGGGAAACGGCCTCCTGCACAAGCAACTTTGATCGACACTGTTCTGTCTCACTCCCCCAAAATTTCGTTTTATATCTGGGATCCAGACTTGTTGCCACAACTAAGTGGCTATTCTGCTCGCTTCCCTCAAATCTATCCTGCAGAGATTTCAGCAAGCGGGTTTTCATCTGCTTTATTCCATGATCGTCTGTTTCGTTGTGGACATAGCGCTTCAACATCATCACAGCTGGCAGGACAGTGGATATGCATGCATTTTCTCCGCTTATTTCTCTAGTTAACTCCTCGAAGGGTTTGAGCACCTTGAGAACATCCTCCATCAGAGTCCACCTCTGTGCATGAATATGTTGCATACCATCTGTTTCGGACACGTAGATGTTTACGGCACGTTTTTGTTCTGTTAAACGATCGAACATCAGATATGTCGAATTCCATCGTGTTGACACGTCCTGGATTAAATGGTGATTTGGCAGCCCCAACTCCTGCTGTAGAGCAGAAAGCCTTGATTGAGCACTTGAAGAGTGCTTAAAGTGACCAACAGTTTTCCTGGACAGTGCGATCAGGTCAGAGACACTTTGTTGTGATAAAAGACTGTCGTGGATGCACAACTGGAGCGTGTGCGCAAAACAGCCAACACTTGGAACTCCTGCCTCGGACATGGCTTTCCGCATGTTTGCAGCATTGTCCCTCAAGACCAGGTGACACTTGTTAACAGGTATGTCCCACGCTTGGATAATTTCTTGCAGTGCATCAGCAATGTTTAATGCGGTGTGTCTTCCATCAAATGCTTTACATTGAAGAATAGCATGTGTGCGCTTAAAATCATCATCAATCCAATGTGAGGTAACACTGATGTAGGACTGTGTAGTGTACTCACAAGTCCATATGTCGCATGTAAATGCTAAAGCATGTGCTTCGGCAACGTGCACTTTTATGCGGGAACTGATGGACTTGTGCATTTCAGGGATGATTTTGTCGGCAAAAAAGCGCCTGGAGGGGAGTTTGTAACGTGGCTCGAGCAGATGGAGTAGCTCGTTGAATCCAGTGTCTTCCACTATGCTATAGGGCTGCAAGTCAATGGCTATCATTTTTCCAATTGCTGCATGAATGGCTTTAGCTCGTGTGTGATCTGAGGGCCACTGTTTGTTCGGTGTAGGGCTAGCAAAGCTAGTAATGGTCGTCTGGTTATCACACGTTTTTAGCTGTGACTGTCCAGCTGCCGTACCTGAAGTTGCTGCATTTTGGCTGCTGTCTGTAGATTCCTTCATGCACAACTCGTATTCTTTTGGATGTTTTAGACGCAAATGTTTTAACATCGGCGATGTTGTGTACTGCTTAGGGTCCTTGCCGCCACGAGACAAATCGGCATTGCAAATTGAACATAAAGCTCGACTTGAATCGCCTTCTTTTAGTTGAAAGTACTGCCAAACAAAACTTTTTTTGCTTACGAGTTCCATTTTCAGATTCTTACAGCCTACTACATTCGAACGGGTTCTATGTAAACACCTTCACGTAATCAACGGCCGTGTGACGTCGACCAGTGTAGTGCAAGTCTAGGGTTCGGTTTCGGTGGAAAATAAATCTAAGGTTCGGCCGAAACCGAACCCCGTCAAAAAGCCCAGGATTCGGCCGAATCCGAATCCGAATCCTGGATTCGGTGCATCCCTAGTACAAAGGTGCCTTTTGAAAAGGTTCTGGCCCAGTGACAGCTTTTGAACCGTTTTTACTAAGAGTGATTTCTATCAGGATGACTCTGAACCAGACTGTCGATGTGGAAACAGACGATTCAGAACAGGACTATGTCTTGGTCAATATTACAGAAAACAGAAGTACGTTTGGCAGTAACTGCTATTTTAAGAAAAAAAATCTATATATATATTACTGATTTTCAAAAAAAAAATAGAGGGGACCTAGGATGATAACAGCACTGAACAAGACAAGAGAGTCCATTACCACACTCTGAGCTACAAGGAAACGCTGAACATTCGACATAGCTGTGTTCCAATGTGAAGTCGAGAAGCACCTGGCTGCAGCCTGTAGATTTGGGCGGGGGTGCACCTCCACCACCTCTGTGCAGCTCCGCCCACAATGCTTCTCATTGGTTAGTGGCAAGTGATGACGTCGATCAAGGCGGGGCTGCACGTCTCTTCACTCCAACATCTCTTTTCATTGGTTAGTGGCGTGAAGTCATGACGTTCTAGCATGTTTTCATTTCCTAAGGTCATCGCTGCATGGTGAGTACACTAGAGGCAAGCTACTCTTTTTTTTGTTCTAATTTTATTTACATTTTATTTGACCATTTTTAATTCTGAAGTGGCGTTTAGTGTGATGTTAAAATGAAGTGGTGTAAAAATGAGATCATGTAACTTTACTCATCATATCACACAAATAACTATAGGGCAGCGTAGGTCTAAGTGTGGTGTGTGTGTAGTGTGTTTGTGTGTAGAGTGTAGTGTGTGTGCAGTGCGGGTGTGGGTGCGTAGTGTGTATGTTGTTTGTGTGTAGTGTGTATGTTGTGTGTGAGTGGGTGGGTGTGTGGGTGGGTGTGTGTAGTGTGTAGTGTGTGTGTGTGTGTGTGTGTGTAGTGCGGGTGTGTAGAGTGTATGTTGTGTGTGTCTGTGTGGTTTTGGTGGGATTAGGATATAGTGTTAAAACCATAGGTTAAAACAAGGCCCTTAAAAAGAAATACAGTTTCCGGTTTACCGTGGCGTCGACATCATTACTGTGCCACTAACCATTGAGAAGCTAGGTGCGGCCCCGCCTCGATCGACGTCATCACTTTGCCCCTAACCAATGAGAAGTGTTATGGGCAGCCCCACCCCAATCTGCAGGCTGCAGCCAGGTGTACTTGGGGAAGTCTGCATCCTCCGAAGGCTGTGTTTGAAGGCCGATTGGCCGCGTTTAAAGGCTGATTGCGTCACAGCAACGCGATGACGGCTGTCCCAATTCAAACACTGCATGCTTGGAAGGCCGATTGCGTCACCGCAGCGCGACGAAGGCTGCCCCAGTTTGGAATGTCATTCAGATGCGACGCCAAATGCGCACTTCGTTTCTCGGACAAAACGAAGGATACAAAAATGCACACTTTCGCGGCCTACTCTTCCCCAGAATTCATAGAGCATCATAGAGCATCATCATTCATGACCAATTAAGTGAGTTCCCTTTCGTTCGGGAACTCCTACGTCTCGTCGGAGGAGTTACCAACGAATTGGGATCACGCTAGGGAGACCAACTGTCTTCGAGTGAAATAAAACGAGCCAATAAACATTGGCATGCAGGATTTGCATTCCGCGGCCCGCCTACCAGCGCGGGTATAAAGCGGAAGCAAGCGCATACACAAACGCTTTTTGCTTCGGAGCCAACCGGTTGTGTCCTCTCTGAGTGAATGAGCTTAAGATTGTATCTTTCTTACGCTCTACGAGTCTGCTGTTCAGGAGGGGATCTCTCTGTGTTAGTGAGACGGCGCTTCAGCGACCACGCGATTCCAGTCTGCCGGCTGCGTCTACACTGTTAATTCAAAAGCTGTTTTCACAGCTGGTAAACGGTTGAGTGCGCACAGCGGGCTTGCAGTTTCCCCGCTGTGTTGCCGCGTTGGATCCCTGTGTGCTTCAGCACAATAAAGAGAGTACTTTCTTCCTGAAAGAGCAACAAGAGTGAAGATCGCGTCCTTTTCAGGATGACGTTTCACTCGTGTGTTTCTGGATGCGATCGTTTCCTGTCCTCATTGACGGCCGCGATCGCTGTTTCACATGCCTAATCAGTGTGTTGAAGCTGCGTTCGTGGGTGGTTCATGTTCTCTCATGAGTGCATGACCACGTCGGCACGTTGTTCGTCTCCCCTTTTTAAAGGATCGAGCCGTTCAGCGTGCCGTGTGCCGTCGAGCGCCGGCTGACAGCGCGGGTTGTCACGGCAACTCAGCGTGCGTCATTCGGCGCTCTAGATGCGCGGCCGAGACTCGTGTGCCTCTACGAGGTTGAGTCCCATTTGCTTGTTCCCCAATTTAGTTTATTTTCTAAAAAGAGGACTACTTTGGTTAATGAGCATTTGGTGGTCTGAGGGTTACAGTGCGGAATGTCTCACCAGGTGCAGATCCTCACGAGCTTCCTACTCCTCTAGCGCATCACAAACATGCTGAGACTGTTCGTGGGTGGTTTATGCTTTCTTATGAGAGCATGACCACGTCGGCACGTTGTTCGCCTTGCCTGCAGGCTTGAGCGCTCAGCGTGCCGTGTGTCATCGAGGCGATGGCCACGTTCACGGTCTTGCATGCCTGGTTGACGGCCACGATCACTGTTTCACATGCCTAATCAGTGTGTTGAGACTGTGTTCGTGGGTGGTTCATGTTCTCTCATGAGTGCATGTCCACGTCGGCACGTTGTTCGTCTCGTCTTTCTCGTAAAGACTTCAGCCGCTCAGCGTGCCGTGTGCCGTCGAGGCTTTCGAATGGGGTTCTGGTCCTTCTCATGAGGGACTGAGCATTTCATTCGGGGCTCCAGGGAGGACAGATGTCGATTGCAACATCGGAGAGAGGGCTGTTATACTCTGAAAATGATGCTGAGTTCCTACTATAATGGTGTGTTCTCATGCTGAACGTTCAGACTTGACAGCCACACTTTCCTGGGCTATTCTAAAGTGCCTGGATGTGTGTGAAAAATTTTGGCAGTACGGAAGCTTTTTGGTGCCAATATGGCAAGCCAAACATGCCTAAATCTGCAAAAGTTTTTCCTCTCTCACTACCCCTGCACTTTCACTGCACGTGGGTAGTTCTGACTCGGGGTGGAGCTGCGCTTAGTGACTGACCGTGATTAGTCACAACGCTGGCCCTCGGTCAGACGATGTCCACATTAGTGGTCCAGGAGCGCCTCAAAACCAGCCCGCTCAGAGTTGTTTCCCCCTAGCAAAAGGTAGGGAAATAACCCTGAGAGAAGCGACCAGAGTATGTGACATTCTGCTCTTCCGGAGTGCGTGTCATCACCACTCCTTTTAGAGAATTTTGTTTCTGTTCCGCCGCTGGTCATTCAGTTCAGCGGTACCCAGTTTGAGCAGTCCACTTCCTCTAAGTCGTTCACGGGCCCCAGCGCTCAGATGGCAGTGAGGGCTTCGGCCTTGTCACTCTCGTCTCTCGCTGGGTAAGGCGGAAACCAGGACTCGATGCCCCCGGGCCTCGCTCCTCGTTTCCCCTCACGGTCGAGACTGGCAGTAAAATAAGACCAGTCTCCTCCGTCCGAGAGGGTCAGAATGGCAGTGTGCGCCGCCCCCGAGCTGCGCCGCTCTCGTTCCCCTCTCCCCAGCTCTCAGATAGCGGTGGCGCCACCCCGGTCACGTCACTCCTGTCTGCCGCTGAGCGCGAAGGTAAGGAGACCAGCAGCCGCCCTTGGGCCTCGCTCCTCGTCTCCTCCCCTTCTCTCGCCAGGCGGCAGCCCGCAGCAGAACACTCTAGGGTCTTCTCTGCCGTCTGCCCCCCGGTGGAAGCAGGTAGGTGTTGTCCAAGCACACACCCAGGCCCCGCTCTCGGCCGCTACAATGCCTCCGGAGCCGTGTCCCTGCCTTCCGCCTCGCTGCCCCTCCGCGGGTACGCCGGCGGTGCGGGTGGGCTCGTTGCGGCAGTTTTTCGGAGCCTGGCTAGCGCTCCCGAGGCCGTCGCACTGGCTCATCCACACCATCCGGCTCGGCTATGCAATTTAGTTTGCACACCGGCCTCCCAAGTTCAAAGGCATCCACTTCACCCGTGTGCGTCCAGTGGATGCTCCTATCTTGCAGAAAGAGATCGACGCCCTGCTGGCGAAGGACGCGATCGAGCCGGTCCCTCCAGCCGATGTGAGGTCAGGGTTTTACAGCCCTTACTTCATTGTACCCAAGAAAGGCGGTGGGTTATGGCCAATCCTGGACCTGCGAGTATTGAATCGGGCCCTGCACAAGCTCCCGTTCAAAATGCTCATGCAGAAATGCATTTTCGAATGCATTCGTCCCCGGGATTGGTTTGCAGCGATCGACCTGAAGGACACGTACTTTCATGTCTCGGTTCTTCCCCGACACAGACCATTTCTTCGGTTTGCTTTCGAGGGTCGAGCATATCAGTACAAGGTCCTACCCTTCGGGCTGGCCCTGTCGCCCCGTGTCTTCACGGAAGTCGCGGAGGCGGCCATTGTTCCCATGAGAGAACAAGGCGTTCGCATTCTCAACTATCTCGACGACTGGCTCATTCTGGCGCACTCGTGAGATGTGTTGTGCGATCACAGGGACATGGTGCTCCGGCACCTCAGTCAAGTGGGGCTTCAGGTCAACTGGGAGAAGAGCAAACTCTGCTCCATGCAGAGGATCTCTTATCTCAGTATGGAACTGGACTCGGTCGCCCAGACTGCGTGCCTCACGGAGGAGCGCGTCCAGTCAGTGTTCCTGTCTCAGGTCTTTTCGAGGCAGGACAGCGGTCCCACTGAAACAATTTCAGAGGCTCCTGGGGCATATGGCAGCCGCAGTAACGCCGCTCGGCCTGTTGCATATGAGACCGCTCCAGCACTGGCTTCACGATCGAGTCCTGAGGTGGGCGTGGCAGAGCGGCACGTTCCGGGTCAAAGTCACCCCGCACTGTCGCCAAACCTTCACCCCTTGGTCGGATCCTGTGTTTCTACGGGCCGGAGTGCCCCTAGTCCAGGTTTCCAGGCATGCTGTGGTATTCACAGATGCTTCTGCCAAGGGCTCAGGGGCCACGTACAAAGGGCATGCAGTCTTGGGTCTGAAAAAAAAAAAAAAAAGGGGGACCCCAACTGCATTGGCACATCAACTGCCTAGAGTTGCAAGCAGTACGCTTAGCCTTGTGTCGCCTCAAGGGCTTCTCAAACACAAGCACGTACTGGTCCGTATGGACAGCACTGCGACCGTTGCGTACATCAACCGACAAGGTGGTCTACGCTCCCGTCGTATGTCGCGACTCGCCTCCCACCTCCTCTTATGGAGTCAGAAGCTTCTGAGGTCGCTTCGTGCCGTTCATGTCCCCGGGGAGTTCAATCATGTGGCCGACGAGCTTTCACGTCAGCCTCCCCTTCCGGGAGAATGGCGACTCCATCCCCAGGTGGTCCAGCTGATATGGGGAATCTTCGGAGCCGCTCAGGTAGATCTGTTTGCCTCTCCGGACACGACCCATTGCCGGTTGTTTTATTCCCTGACCGGAGGACACTCGGCACGGATGCACTGGCGCACAGCTGGCCCCAGAGTTTTCGCAAGTATGCGTTTCCCCCAGTGAGCCTTCTCGCACAGACCCTGTGCAAAGTCAGGGAGGACGAGGAACAGGTCCTGCTAGTTGCGCCGTATTGGCCCAACCGGACTTGGGTTGCAGAACTCATGCTCCTCGCGACAGCCCCTCCTTGGCCCTTTCCTCTGAGGAAAGACCTTCTCTCTCAGAGACGGGGCACTATATGGCACCCGCGTCCAGACCTCTGGAAACTTCATGTCTGGTCCCTGGACGGGACGCGGAGGTTCTAGGTGGTCTACCACAGGCTGTGGTAGACACCATCACTTCCGCTAGAGCCCCCTCTACGAGGCGCCTCTATGCGTTGAAGTGGAACCTATTCGTCGGTTGGTGCTCTTCCCGCCGGGAAGACCCCCGAACTTGCCCGATCAGTGTTGTGCTTTCCTTCCTGCAAGATGGGTTGGAGCGAAGGCTGTCTCCCTCCACCCTCAAAGTGTATGTTGCCGCAATAGCCGCACATCACGATGCAGTAGAAGGTAAGTCCTTGGGAAAGCATGACCTGGTCCTCAGGTTCCTCAGGGTTGCTAGGAGAATGAATCTTCCTCGTAATCAGCACCCCGTATCCTCTTGGGATCTGATTTTAGTGCTTAGAGCACTCCAGAATCCACCTTTTGAGCCCTTGCATGCAGTCGATTTAAATATTCTGTCAATGAAGACAGCTCTCCTGCTCGCTTTGGCATCCATCAAGAGGGTAGGGGACCTGCAAGCATTTTCGGTCGACGAATCGTGCCTAGAGTTCGCGCCGGGTTTTTCTCACGTTGTTCTGAGACCCCGGCCCGGACATGTGCCCAAGGTTCCTACCACTCCGTTTAGAGATCAGGTAGTGAACCTGCAAGCGCTGCCCCCGGAGGAGGCAGACCCAGCCCTGGCTTTGCTCTGTCCTGTTCGCGCTCTGCGCTGTTATATTGACAGGACTCAAAGCTTTAGGACCTCAGACCAGCTCTTTGTCTGTTAAGGAGGCCAGCAGAAGGGGAAGGCTGTCTCCAAGCAGAGGTTAGCCCACTGGCTAGTGGATGCTATCGTCCGGGCTTATGAGTCCCAGGACGTGCCTTGTCCACCTAGGTTGAGGGCACACTCTACTAGGAGTGTTGCTTCCTCCTGGGCTTTGGCTCAAGGCGCCTCGCTAACAGATATTTGTAGAGCTGCGGGCTGGGCGACACCCAACACGTTCGCTAGGTTTTATAGCCTTCGTGTAGTACCGATTTCCTCCCGTGTACTCGCTTCGGCCAGTAGCGCGAGGAATTAGGTTAGTGTCGGCTTGCTTCGCCATTCTCGCCCCATGGGCCAGATACGTGCGTTATTTTGCTCCGTTGGTTACCCAACAAACGGCTAACCTCGTGAGTTCCTCTGTTCCCCCCTCCGGTGACAGGCGAGGCGGTTCGCCGGTCGCCAGGCCTTTCTCTATGTGAGCTGTGTTCAGGCTGGGGTCCTATGCAGTGGTTCCTACGGTGACCCCATAGGTGTTCTTCCACGTCAGGCTACCCTGCGGGTTAGCCAGTGTCTTCCCCTTGACAGACTCTGTCTGTCGTCTCTGCTGAGTACGCTCCCACCCTACGGGCTGGGACTACCTCAGGGACTGCCATGTGTTTCACTACCCTACGGGCTAGTGCACATGTGTATTCCTAGTGCCTCCCTTCGGGCAGGTTATGGGCTCCGCAGCGTTCCATTCTTCATCTTGGGCACGCTTTCCCAGTGTTATCCAATGTCCACTGAGCGGGTCTTGCGGAACAGCAGTGTGACTCTCCCAGCTAAGCTTCTGCACATAAGAGATAAGTTTCAAGAAACTGCTGCTTAAGCTTAGGCAGGGCGCTGGAAGGGGCCAGCACCATGGCGTTTTATTAGGGATCCCAATTCGTTGGTAACTCCTCCGACGAGACGTAGGAGTTCCCGAACGAAAGGGAACGTCTCGGTTACGTATGGTAACCCTCGTTCCCTGAGTAGGGAACGGAGACGTCTCGTCCCGTCGCCATGCTGCTGTACCTTCGCGGAGGACTGGACACCGTTCGGCTCCTCAGCGAAAAGCGTTTGTGTATGCGCTTGCTTCCGCTTTATACCCGCGCTGGTAGGCGGGCCGCGGAATGCAAATCCTGCATGCCAATGTTTATTGGCTCGTTTTATTTCACTCGAAGACAGTTGGTCTCCCTAGCGTGATCCCAATAAGTTGGTAACTCCTCCGACGAGACGTCTCCGTTCCCTACTCAGGGAACGAGGGTTACCATACGTAACCGAGACGTTTTTGCTTAAAAGAAGTCAAGTCAAGTCATCCTCATTTATATAGCGCTTTTAACAATGTAGATTGTTTCAAAGCAGCTTTACAGAGATAGACATATAATTTATGGTAACAGAGATTGTTTTGTATAATAAATAAGCAAAATAATTATTTTAATAAGCAAAATAATCTGCCAAATGGGGCAAGTAAAATAATCTTGTTTTCAGTTTGATTTAGGATTATTTTGCTTAACCCATTAGCAGATTATTTTAGTGTTTTAAGTAAAAAAACTCACCTAATTTTAAGTTATTTTTCCCCCAAACAAGAAATGTTTTACTTGTCTAGTAGGCTACATGCTTCTTGATTTAAGAATTGTTAGATGTTTGAACTAGAAACAAGACAAAATATTAAGTAAGAAAAGCTTTTTTTGCAGTGAATATCAAGTAGGAGGGTATATTCAAGTAAATAAAACAGCAGAAAAAAATCCAGCTGAAATGTGGTAGATAAAAATACCTGAAAAACATAGCGGTCTCTGCAATACATTATTTGATATACCTGAAATAGCTAGTGAAACAAGTGTTAAAACCAAGGGGTGTTTCTTAAAAAAACTGAACTTAAACTAAAAAACTGTGCAGCTTCATTTATCAGGTGGTCTGAGGCAAAACCTGTTGTAATGTTTTGTTTTGTTTCAGGGACCGAGGAGCAGACGACTGAATTTATAAAATTAAGGGCCGAAAATGATCATTTATTTACAGGGACCAAAAACTCGGCCACTGTGGCTTGAAGGTAAAGTCATTAACCATTTGTAATATTTCCACTAGCTGCCTGCAAAAATTAGCCCTCACCCTATACAAAGCCCACAGCAATGAGAGAACAACTAGATAAGGCAATAGTCTTTCACTCAGTTGTTTTTTGTAGGTTTTTTTGTGTGTGTGTGTGTGTGTGTGTGTGTGTGTGTGTGTGTGTGTGTGTGTGTGTGTGTACAAACGTTTTAAGCAAACTTGAGGATCCAGGAATATGATTTCTGGAGTATTTTGTATGCATGTACTGCTGTGTGATTTTCTAATGTTAAGATTGCACCCCTGTCTTAATTTGTTTCGTAAGTCTCTCCGTTTACTCCTTTTTTAGGAGAATTCTGGAGAAAATGGACCCACTGGGGAAAGTCACTCCCTTGCAGGCCATGGGACAACTTAAAAAAAAAAAAAAAGAAAGCAAGTTAATTGACACATCTTTGCTGAAATGCATTGTGGTGTTCTTGTTGTTTACAACTGGTATGGTGTATTTGCTCTGCTTTAGGATTGCAAGTGTCCTGGGACAGGTGAGGGGGTGAGCGGGAAATCCTCTGCTGCAACTTGGCCGTGGTTTGTCCTCATGGATGAGGTCTTGGGACAGAGGCCTTCCAACAACCCCCCTGTCCTAATTGCCTCCATCCCTGAGGACAAACCAGGGCCAAGTTCAGCAGTGGCTGACCGAGATGAGGAGCCAGCCCCACCAGCCCCAAAACACAAGTAATTGGTCTGGACATTGTTGACTTTTTAAATGGAAGTCATTTGTAAACGATACATTCTTCTATACATGTTTTTTTTTACCATGTAAAATGAAAATGATTTCAAGTACTTTTTACAAATATTTACAACAACAGGAAAACTCATTCAAATTAACGGTACATAAAACAGATTGGAAAAACAAGTGTATGCTTTCAGCTGAGCACGGAGACCCTGGTGGAGCTGCTGGACCGGGATGGGCTCCACAATAGAGACCCTGGTAAGGCCTCCTGCTGGTGGGACATCATCTGGGACGCTCTCCAGAGTGTTTGACTGCATATTTCCACTGTCCACTAAGTTGTCTACCAACAGGTTTGCAGGGCTGACTCAATCAACAGCTGCCATGTACCTGAGATATTTTCAGAAAGAGGGAAGAGTAAAAGAAATACTCACATCCTCAAATCAAACCTTACAATTCTCTTACTTGCCTGTTACAAATAGTCGTGGTCAATGGGAACCTCCTCCAGGGCCTCTTCTGCAGACAGCTGGTCTCGCCACAGAGCACCACTGACTGTCTCCAAAACATGCTCCCCCTCATCCTCTGCATCCTCCTCCTCGTGCTCATCCTCTGCATCATTACATTTTTTTAAAAATAAAGAAAAATAAAAAATAGGGGGGACCTAGGATAATAACAACACTAAACACTAGACAAGAGAGTCCATTACCACACTCTGAGCTACAAGGAAACGCTGAACATTTGGACACCATGTTTCACTTCCTCAAATCTGCTTCACAGCTTTATCAGCGCTTTAACCTGTTCTGAGAACAGAGCTATTCTCTGAACGTGTTCAAATCATCCTGCAAAATCACCATCATCTGGAAATCACACTGAATGCTGCACTTGAAGTCCATTTCAGAGTCTTGCATATCTGAGCTTTCTCTATTCTCCTGAGTAACTCTCTCAGTTAAATGATCTAAAAGAGATCATCTGAGGTTTTGCATATGTGATAGTCCTATTTCTCTTTATTTTGCAGATTTTAAACACACATAAACACTAACATTTTACATGAAGCATTGGCTTTATCACATTTGCTGTCGATGAATAAATGATGTTACTGCCATGATGGTGTTGTTCCAGCATCTACCAGCAGAGGGTTGATGAGATTATTCAGTCAATTCCTGACCCAATCCCAGAGGAAAACAGTGAGGATCAGGCACTCTTTTAAAAAGACTAATTTCCGGCTATACTTTTGGACTCTGCCCATATATATATTATAAAAAGGTGCTTGTATCCAGACTGTTTAATGTACAAGGGCAGCATGAATGTTCTTCCACAGCTCAGGAACACTATCAACAAAATATTATCAATTAAAATAATTGTTTTATTCACACGCTCAAACACAATACAACAATGTGTGCGGTAAAGTGCCTTGTTTAATTTTGCACATCTTCTGAAACAGATCTTCACACAAACCAGGAAGTGACATCATGGTTTAAATGTACTGAATTATGTAATATTCTGTTTCATAGATGATTTCAGTTTATTGACAATAAGAAAAAATAAAAATCATTATCAATAAATAAGTTTTGTCATGTTTGATGATTGATTAATCTCTCACTGAACTCTACACATGGTCTGTTCTGCTGGTTTCCCTGTAGCTCTGATTACAAGATCTGCCTTCATACGACTGATTTTCTCACTCTCAGCCTCCTTTATTGCTCTCTCTCCCTCCTTTATTGCTCTCTTTCTCCTTTATTTCTCTCTCTTTCTCCTTTATTGCTCTCTCTTTCTCCTTTATTGCTCTCTTTCTCCTTCATTGCTCTCTCTTTCTCCTCTATTGCTCTCTCTTTCTCCTTTATTGCTCTCTTTCTCCTTTATTGCTCTCTCTTTCTCCTCTATTGCTCTCTTTCTCCTTTATTGCTCTCTCTCTTTCTCCTTTATTGCTCTCTCTTTCTCCTTTATTGCTCTCTCTTTCTCCTCTATTGCTCTCTCTTTCTCCTCTATTGCTCTCTCTTTCTCCTTTATTGCTCTCTCTTTCTCCTTTATTGCTCTTTCTCTTTCTCCTTTATTGCTCTCTCTTTCTCCTCTATTGCTCTCTCTTTCTCCTTTATTGCTCTCTCTTTCTCCTTTATTGCTCTTTCTCTTTCTCCTTTATTGCTCTCTCTTTCTCCTCTATTGCTCTCTAGTTTTTACAAAGAAAGATTACATTGGAAATATTGTTACAATTTTTATTGTTGTTGTAATTGTATAACCTTTTTTAATAAAATACCAACAAAACAAAAAAATTATATATATATATATATATATATATCTTTAAATAATTTTTTTTAAGCTTTATTAGTGACACATTTGGGTAGAAAATATATTGGGTAGAGAATATATAATTCCTAATCTGAAAATACAGTGTGAGAACAATTAACTGCACAATTACTAGAAATGTTTACTTTGGATATTATACAATTTGCAAGCAAAATTTGAGGAAAAAACAACAACAAAAACTGTGAACCAATTATATATATTGTCCTTGCATTATTTTTTGTGGCTCAGTCACATGTCTGAATGAAAGGCTCATTACGTATGCAGCCTCATTATGCGGGGGCCCATTGTCTCCTCAAGTGTGAATCACGCCCATCCAAACAAAAAGTGTCGTACAAAATTGAAATCAATGTATTGTTTTATGTGAATGATTAGGAAGGATGATTTTCACATCATTTTGAAGAAAAAACTCTAGGCGACAAAATGCATTATTCAGACGTCTTGTGGACACATATATAGTATGTGTTTTGTGGCCTTATTTCAGAAATTTTCATTTTTAGTTTTTTTCAATAACCATGCATAAACATTATTTTCTCAAAAATACAAACATGTACATACATGTTGCTCACATATTATGGTAGCCCTGTTTGTGCTAAATAGAGTGAATTTACACCTTTGCCATTAACATGTTTATAAGCAACTGAAAAAAGCACAAATGTCAGGGCATGTCAGAACATCTCAAGGACCCCAAAAACACCTTAGACCCCAGAGGGTTAAACTCCAGTATATTTTCTGCCATTCGGATTGAGTGACCAGTTTGTGCTCCTGTTTAAACTGCTTCACTTTCTCATGCAGTTTCTGCTTCTGAATCTCCTGAATGTGTTTCTTTGACTCATCAAACATGTCATTTGTAAAGTGTCCACCATCTTCTCTATTTTCCTCATCAGATCTTTGACTTGTAGGTATCCAGATGACTTATTGTCCAGACAGAAGAACCGGTTTCCACAACTCTCTACAAGTTCTTTAAGATCTGAATCTCTTTCCTGTAGAAACTGCTCAATGGTTTTCTTTAAATGTTTTTTTGTGAGTAAAGAGGATTAAAGTGTATTTTTCCATCTGTTCTCCAAACACTTCTTTGAGCTGCTGTATTGTGTTTTTCTCCTCCTCAGTGAATCGACCCACTTTAATCACGATAATAAAAGCATGTGGTCCAGGAGAGGAGTATGTTATGCATTTCACTACTTCAGTTTTAACCTCCTCATTATTAAGTTCAGTATCATAAAGTCCAGAAGTGTCGATCACTGAGATCTCTTTACCAAACCTCACTGTAGTTTCTGACTGACACCATTTCGTCACAGAGTTTGAACTGGTTAAAGATTTAAACAGGTTTACTATTAATAAAAATCATCATCTCCACAGAAGATCACCACTCGACCTATAACTCAACCTAATAAGTTAGAAGCACATACCTTATGAGTGCGATATCCGGAAACCAAATCAGATTTTAAACCAAACCAAGGCAGACAACACACATGCTTGGAAGCTGAGGGCTCGTTCAGTCTATCGGGAGGAGAAATGCTGAAACCCGTACTAGCCGCGCTTTATTCAGTTTCACCCAAACCTCTGACTGTACACAAACAATCCTGCCTTTACAATACAAGTGGATGCTTAGATAAAAAACACAATCATGGCTTTCACCTTCCAGAAGAGGAACAACCTCAACCCAATGCCAGCCGCAGGACTTCATACACCACCCTCAAAATAGGCTAACGTTAGCTACGACAACCCAGCCAACATCACCAAACATACCTGGATGGCGACTAAATGACGACACGGGAAGAAAGGGGCGGTGACTCGTGATGCCAATCACTCTAGCCAGCCAGTTTATATACACTCTACTGCATAGCACTGATAGGACGAAACTCAGTGAGGAGACTGACCAACCACATGCAGGCAGGAAGAATTTCATTGGACCTGCCACATAAGCCTGTGTCTGAAGTCAGTTGTAGTTCTTGTGTTTCTCTTTTCTTCAGAAACCCACTTTAAGAAAGAAGAGGAACTGTTTTCTGAATGTGTGAGAATTCACACCGGTCCGCCTAGACTGGATTCAGAGATGATCACAGCTGTGTGTGGGTTAAACCAGTCCGGTCTAACTAACTGAGTTCTGAGAACTAACCAGCGATGACATGCGTCTGAAAACACTAGAGCTCAAAGCCACAACACAAAGAGACTGTCACGCAGGTGTAGAAACACACACGAAGATGAAGATGTTTAGGTAGGTTTAGGGTATAGTGCAGGTGTACGTTATTTCAAAGCGTGATGGTTAATCTTTTAGCGCTACTCACCGGACATTTCAACACAGATCTGCGATGATACGGACAAACTTCGACGTAATAAAACGTTGTTTTCATGTTTCATGATATTCATGTTCATCTGTTCTGGAAAAAAGACTAAACACACTTTTAGCGCCACTCACTGGACATATAACTTTGAAACTGTTGTGAAACGTGCACAACGCAACGTATTTTACCGTCTTGCAAAAATGTTGCCACAGGAACGTTTTTCACATGAGCCAGGGTTGCAATATTGACTTTTACAGCTAATGAAATTCAAAATAGCCTTTAAAGCATCTCTGAATCGCTTTAAACAGCTCTGTCTGTGTCACAGCACACAAAACCAGCTGACCGAGAATTATCCCCGTCAGAGCGGCTCGTGCCAGATCCACCGGCCAAAGGGAAAATGACTGGCATTTGGTGTTTGTAGTGTTAATAAAGGAGTCTGGATCTGATCTATTTCTCAGGGCTGGAGAGAGTAAAGCAGAACATTATAATCCATGTGTAGAAACTCTTCCTGAAGACATTTAATATCTGCTTTACAGAACCTCATGAAGTGTGTGCAAATACTTTCTGTTTAACCACTGGAGCTGATGTTAATCATTTCAAAATACTTTAAATATTAATTTTCTACAAGTTAGTCATGGATATTGGAAACCAGTGTTTAAGTCGTTTTCGCGGATCCATGTGAATGGGGATCGTTTGACATTATTAGTAATAACATTAGTTTGCTGCTAAAAAGGAATAATTGTACCTATTTCTAGATTTTAACGTCATGTGGAAAACTGCTAAAATAAAGAAATGAGATTCACTCATTTCATGAGAACAGAGGAAGTGAATAACCAGAGGAGGAGCTGATAATGTTTAAAGGAAGAGCTGTAACTATATATAATGAAGAGAAAGACTGACAGAAACACAAAATGGCTGATAAGTGTGATCTGTGTCTGCTGGGACTGATCATTCTCTCTTCACTTCTCACAGGTAAAGAAATCTGTATTTTCTCTTAAGACATTTAGTGGAATTAGTCTGGAAAGAGTTCATTTGAACATGCTCAGTTTATTCTTGCACACATTCACGTTGTGATCTCAGAGTTGTGTATTGATACACACAGATCATACTGTATTATTCCTGATACTGGACATAGTGTCACTCAAACATCTGATGATGAAGAATTATCTTCATATTAAGAGTGTGTCAGTGATTTGAACAGCTCTCTGATAAAGACTAATAGTTTATTCTGGAGAGAGTGTTGTTTGCTTTAAGTGAGGAAAAATACTATGATTTAAAACTTCAGCTTTTTATGCTGGTATGTTTTATGTTTCATTTATTAATATATATCATAATGATCACTGAGATATACTGTGTTTCAGGAACCAGTGGAGTGGATGATGATCATGTGTTCATCAGTTCTGGTGAAAATGTGCGTCTGTCCTGTAATAGTGCTCTTTCTGACTGCAAATCTAAAACTACGTGGAACTACTCTAACAGTCATTCAGCAACAGTTGAATTGATTACTGAAGGGATAAAGAAGAAAGACACAGAGAAACATGAGAGACTGAGTCTGGAGTCTGACTGCTCTCTGAACATCAAGAACGTCACAGAAGAAGATTATGGATTATACAGCTGCAGACAATATGTGAATGGACAGAAACAAGGACATGATGCTGATGTTTATCTGCATGTTCTTCATGGTAAGTTTATGATTATGTGGTAAATTTAAAAACTCAGATGATGATTGAAGAGTCTGTGATTTTTGTCTTGTGTTCAGTTTCAGTGTCTTCATCATCATCATCATCATCATCATCATCATCATCATCCTCACAGACTGAGATCAGTCCAGGCCGCTCTGTGACTCTCTCCTGTCAGTTGTATTCATATACTGGATTTTATTATGATGAATTCTCCTGTGATGATTGGATTCTTTATACGGGATTTGAGCTGTTGTGGGTGAATCAGACTGGTGTTGATCTGAAGACAGACTCCAGATATCAGATATTATCATCATCAGATCACTGTATCAGGGCTCTGACTACAACACTCCTGAATGAAGATGACAACAGAGAGTGGAGATGTCAGCTTACTCATGGAAATCAAGTCAAGACCTCAGTCAGATACACTGTCAAGTATTCAGGTGAGAAAACAGTGTTAGAAGAGCCTCATAATGTCAGTAACACTAAGGTCTATCAGTATCACTGAACCAGAACAAACTGAGGGAACAAAAGCTTCTTTGACTCTCACAGAAGAGTAACTCAAAGCATTGCTTCAAACTAATGAACTGCAGGGAAGTAACAGTCCAAAACGCGATGCTGGAAATAATACAGGATTTGAAACTAGACAGCAAAAATATTAACTTTTTATGTAATATGATGATCAAAGTTAAAATATGATGGTCATATTGTACAGTATTAATGATCTGAACTAACATTCATCTTCACAGCTCAAGCTGATTCAACAACAGCAGTGAATCCAGTCCACATCACACACTCTCAGGATCCCTCAACTAGAAACACACACGTTTCTGAAGGTACATCATCACTGTCTTTCTCACATCAGTGCTTTTCAGAGCATAATGCTAGAGTTATCTTCAGTGTTAACTCATCAAAATATGACTGTCATATTCTACAGTATGATTGTCACACTGAGTTGTTGTTTTTGTTTCATTTCGTGGACTTATATGGTGTGTCCCAATTAGCGTACTTATGCATATTCTAGGACATGTTTAGTATAAACAGTGAGAGTAGTGTGTTCATATAACACTCCGGTTCTTTCACTCGATTCTCCCAGAAAGTGTCACATGAAGACGATATGTTGAGCTCATCCATGCAGCGCATTCACTGTAGATACAAGAAAAACACCAAACAGACATAAAATACTGCTCATCCACTCACAAAATGATAAAAAAACATACATGTAAAAGCAAACAAATATACAAAAAAAAAAGAGAGAAACACAAAATAAGCTGTACACTCGTAATGCTCAGCAACAAGTTTAACATATAAAATGTACTCGGTTACTAACGTAATCTCGGTTCTCTCTAGAAGAGGGAACAAGTATTGCGTAAATTGCTTACGCTACGGGTAAAGTCATCTTTTCTTGAGATATTGAAGCCAAAAATTATTCTAATTTTGTATTTATTGTCAACGCGTTGCAGCAGCTAGCAGACCTAGAGCGGGCTAACTAGCGCTGCTCATTGGCTGCTCTGCGGCAACCGCAGTAGTCTATCACTGAGCCCTGCGTGACGTCATGCCCAAAGCGCCCCCACACGTCATAACCCGCCAGAATGGGCGTGACTTTGCGTATAAAAGGACGGGCTCGGGAGATGCTTACCTGGTTTTCATCGACTGAAGCGAGACCAGCTTGAGGCGCGAGCACTGCAGGTTACGCAATACTCGTTCCCTCTTCTAGAGAGAACCGAGGTTAAGTTAGCAATCGAGTACGTTCTCTTACGAGAGGTTCTCTCGTATTGCGTAAGTTGCTTACCCCTTGTCAACGCCGAGCGCGCCAAGCATCAACCACATATAGTCCCAGGGGGACACCCGGGGGACACAGATTAGTGGGAATAAGACGGCCAACTTGAGTGGGCCAGTACATGTACATAAGCACACAGTATCATGTGGCAGGGAATACAGAGTGGCACAGCCAGTCCATACTGAGAAGGGAATATCTACCCTTATAGTCCAGCTCAACCAGGGGAGCTAGGATTAATGTGAGAATAGCCTGCGCGCGAACGAATCTGAGCAGAACATACTCGTAACTTAGACTGACAAAAGTCTAGCCTGCAGGGCAGGAACTTCTAGGTTATAAAACATAACAAATGTAGAGGGGGAGGCCCAGCCTGCTGCCATACAAATGTTGTGAATAGAAATCCCGCTGGACCAAGCCCACGAAGCGGCCATGCCTCTAGTGGAATGAGCCCTGACGCCCAAGGGGAACTGCAGGTCTTTAGACGCATATGGTGCCACGATAGCGTCCACTATCCACCTGCACAGACTCTGTTTTGAGGTGGCAAGGCCCTTGGCGCGCCCACCGAATGAAACGAAGAGCTGCTCTGAGCGCCTGAAGGTGGTGGAGCACGTGACGTAAAGCCTTAACGCCCTAACAGAGCAAAGGAGGTTAACATCGACTTCGCTACCAGATCCTGATAGGGCCGATAACGTAATCACCTGCGCTTTGAAGGGAGTGCCAAGCACTTTGGGGACATAACCATGTCTCGGCTTGAGGATGACTTTAGAGTCATTAGGTCCAAACAGGAGACACGCAGCGTCCATTTATTATCCATGCATGCAGAGACCAGCGGTCTGGATGAGGATGCCAAATCGAGCCGCCGGCTTGAGAGAGGAGATCCCTTCTCACCGGAATTGGCCATGGGGCTAGGTCCGTCAGCCGCATTAGCTCCGGGAACCAAATTTGGTTCTCCCATCACGGGTCTATGAGGAGCACCAAGTGGCCAGCTCCCCTAATTCTCCTGATTACATGTGGTAACAGCGAGATCGGGGGAAAAGCGTACAGTGGGCAGCTGGGCCATGCTTGTGCCAGCGCGTCCGTGTTCTTCGAAAAGAACATTGGGCAATGAGCGTTGTCTTTTGACGCCAATAGGTTTGCCGAAAAGGCGCCACAGCAGCTGGACTGTTTGAGAATGCAGGGACCATTCTCCCGGAGGAACGTTGTCCCTGGACAGTCTGTCTGGACCGCTGTTCAGGCGACCAGGCACATGCGCGGCTCTCAGCGGGAGCAGGGAGTGCTGAGCCCAAACAAGGAGGCGTTTCGCCAGAGCATTGAGATTTCGGGATCTGATACCGCCCTGGCAGTTCACGTAGGCCACCACTGACATATTGTCCATGCGAACCAGGCACATGGTGGCCCCGCAGGCATGGGCGGAAGTGCCTCAGCGCATTCTCAACCACTATCATCTCCAGACAGTTTAAGTAAAGGGCCCTTTTTCAGGGGAACAAGGCTGCCCGTCCGGAATGAAGCGGCCAAGTTTCGAACACGGCGCGCACGCTGTGTCGACAGGCGGGCCGTCATAGACACAGAGTCCAGTTCTATCCCCAGAAAAGAGGCTGTCTGACTGGGCAGTAATGAGCTCTTGGTCCAATTGACCGTGAGACCCAAGGTTTCCAGGTGGCTGAGAAGCAACGTTCTGTGAGAATTTAATTCTATCTCCGACTGTGCTTGTATCAACCAATCGTCCAAATAGTTCAATATTCGCTTGCCCTGACTTCTGAGGGGAGCGAGAGCCGCGTCCATGCACTTCGTAAATGTAAGGGGTGCTAGGGACAGGCCAAACGAGAGGACGGTGTATTGATATGCCTGACCGTCAAAGGCGAATCTCAAGATTGGCCTGTGATGGGGTATTATCTGAATCTGAAAGTATGTCTGGTCGTGAGTATTTTGAAAGGTCGCCTCATGAGAACTTTGTTCAAATATCTCAGATCTAAGATAGGTCTGAGAGCCCCATCCTCCTTTGGTACAAGGAAATACCGGCTGTAGAAGCCTGACTCGCTCTGGGAAGGTGGTATAGCCGGTGGCTTTGCTATTTCTGCGCGAAGTAGGTGTGCTACCTCTTGATTCACTTTTCCGTGCTAGAAAGCGCGGAGGATGGCGAGCGAATTGCAGCGTATAGTCCCGCTTTAGCCCCGCTGTATTCAGCACCCATTCTGACACTCCCGGAATAGCTTCCCATGCTTTTGCGTGCATAGCTAGGGGTAGAATGGCCTCTCGGTTCCGGTCGCCACACTGCGTGGGCTCGTGAACCTGTATCTGAGGTATCGGCGCGGTGAGCGCGCTCTCGATGCTTGAACACAGCGGCACGCTGAAAGCAGCTGGGCCAAAGAGGCCGGACGGAGAGAGTGGGGCGTTCAGAAACACGACTCGCTCAGCCTCCCTCATGTCTGCAAGCGTCAACCAAGGATGCCTCTCCGTAACGGCCTGGGCCGCGGATTTAGTAGCGCGAAGGGAAAGGTCCATCGCGCTCCTTAAATCCGTGATGATGGACTGGTCCGCACCTTTCTCGTCCCACTCACGGAGGAGATCGGCTTGTAGAATTTGAAGCACTGCCATCGAGTGCAGGGAGGAAGCGGAAGAGAGAGTGTGTGTTCGCGCAGCGGCGAACACACACTGGCAGAAAAATGATACTGATGCTGGATAGTGTAGCAGGCACGGATGGCTGAAGGCTTCCTCAGCCTCTGTCCTAAGCTTGCTCTGTCGCTTGCTTCAACGGCGGCGGCTTCTTCTCAAAGATCCAGCAATGCGGAGAGCTTCGCTGAAGAAATGAAAATCAGGTAAGCAGCTCCCGAGCCTGTCCATTTATACGCTAAGCCACGCCCATTCTGGCGGGCTATGACGCGTGGGGGCGCTTTTTGGGCGTGATGTCACGCAGGGCTCAGTGGTAGACTGCTGCAGTTGCCGCAGAGCAGCCAATGAGCGTGCTAGTTAGCCCGCTCTAGGTCTGCTAGCTGCTGCAACAATTGATAATAAATACAAAATTAAGGATGATTTTTGGCTTCAATATCTTGAGAAAAGATGACTTTACCCGTAGCGTAAGCAACTTACGCAATATGAGAAAACCTCTCGTAAGAGAACTTCAGTTATTCATCAAGTCTGGGTGTCTTATGACCTCAATATGAAATAAACTGATTTAAATATCTTTTGAAAATATATATATATTTTTGACCTTAAAGAAAAATACTTATCTCTGCCAACATTTTGTTTCTGTCTGACCGGAGAAAGTTTGTCCTGCCATTCACCTCAACAGCTCAGATGAAACTGAAGAGAAAATGGCCGACCTCAATTTCTTACTCTAAGGCTGCGTTTACATCCACTTTTTTACTCATCCCTCGCTGATGTTGCATAAGTACCCACTACTGGAGAGCTCTTGAAATGTGTTTGAATGAAATGCTCTAAGCCCTTGATCACATGTAATCTGATATGGAGCTGATTATAAATTATAAATGAGTTTTACACGCCATTATATAGGCCTGTATGTATGCTTGGGCTGTTAGAGCATTGTTGTCACCATTGTTTGGATTCATATGTTGATTCTTGGTGTCTCTGTGTGTCTAAAAATCCCATTATGTATTTAAAAACCTAAATCCAGAATGTCTGTTTTGTTGCAAGAAAGTGTTGTTGGTGAATATAGACTATTAATATAATAATAATAATAATAATTCATTACATTTATATAGCGCTTTTCTCAGCACTCAAAGTGCTTTACATAGAAGGAGGAATCTCCTCAACCACCACCAATTATTAATAACAAACAACCACTTTTACCGTCACCATAATGGTGGCCAAACATTTTCAATAAAACATCAACATCTAAACCATAGATGTTGGCATTATGCAGAGTTCACACAGTAGTCGGGTCACTGTTCTTTTCACACTGCACGACTATCCAGGGTAACAATCAGTTGCTGGTGTGTGTGTTCACACTGCATGACTTTACAAAAGAAAGAATCGCAGACAACTTCTGTCTGGTCCGCAAACTACATTTCACAACCAAACACACGCGAGAAGTGATGAGGAAATAACGCAAGATCACGCGTGCGTGAGACCTAAATTGTTATTAATAATAATAGCCTGCAAGAAGATTGCAAATTATTTGTGCGCTGATTTGCAGCAAAAACGAGAAAAAAATTTTTTTGCTGCTGGTCAAGCAAATGTTTTGTGCTTTATTTCTGTTTTAAATGATTGTAAATATATCTCTTAAAATGCTGAAATTCTAGTCTATAACTCCTCCCCGAACATCCCGCTGTCCTGTATCTTGCTCTCTCATTGGCTGTCGGTCATCGCTGATGTAGTTTTCAGTCAAAACACATTCACACAGCAGGATCAGGCTTAATCAGGCTTAATATCGTTCAGTGTGAACTCGGCATAAGGCTGTGTATGAAGTCAGTTGTAGTTCTTGTGTTTCTCTTTTCTTCAGTGATTCTGCTTGTTAACAGCAGGTGTTCATCACTAATGCTCAATCATCACTTTAATCACTTTATCATCTCATTAACTTTAACTCTGATTCAGAGTTACTTTAACACTCTTTAGAGTGGGATCATGTGTAGGATTCTGGGGATTTTGCTGTGTGTGTTCTCATGTTGGATTTCTCTCTTTAGTTTGGGAAAATAAAGTTTAAGCTGCTAGGTTTGCTACACCTCACCTCTTCTTCTCCTCATTCTGGATATTATTATGATGCATCTCAACTAACATTCATCCTTGTTTCCTCAAGCTGATACACCAAAACCAGTCACAGACTCTCAGGATAATTCGAAGAAAAACACAAAAGGTACATGATCACAGTGTTTTGTCTTTGTCTATAATTGTCCCCAATCTGCCCTGTCCGTCTCTGACTCTGTGCTCGATCTCTTCTTCAGTCATAGTGATTTCTGTCGCTGCAGTCGCTGTTCTCCTTCTTGCTCTTCTCTGGCTGATCTGCAGAAAAAGAGCTGGTGAGTTTTCAGATTTACTCCTTTACAACAATTAACCTCTTAACCAGCGCCCCTATTTTTGAGAATTTTCAGAAAATGACATACCCAAATACAAATGTCTGTAGCTCTTAAACCGTATGGTCCACATTCATAACTCTGATTTTTTTTAAACTAGACACTTGAAACTTAGTTACACGAGAGTCATTATAACTCAAAGTAGCATAGGAACAGAATAAAACAAGGTCAAATTTACATGAAAGTGACTCGCAATTTCTTTGAATTAAATTCACTTAGGGAAAAAAATCATCAGACTTATGTTAAGGGCCTGAAAACACCATAAAGATAAAACTGAATGTCTGACCATGTTTAGATTCAAATTTGAGGATGATACTCCCAAAAATGTAGTTTCTGTAAGCTTTTATTCAAGAAAAGTATAGGCGTCCTTTCCAAAATGCAATTTGGAGACTCCAAATGGACACCTGGCACCCAACACCTTGACATAAGGAGTAAACACTACATAGGCCTACTACATACATGTATATCAATTCAGAACTGTTCTGCCCTTCAAACTACACAAGAAAAAAAACAATTTCAGCACAACATTTGAACATTTGAACAAAATTACCTTTATTTTGAACAATTCTAAGAGCAAAAACAGTGATTTCTCACTACATGTATAAACATTCCAGAAGTGATCGTTTTCAAACTAATGTATAAAATATATAAAAAGAAAACAATAAATGTTTTAGAACATTTGTAATTGCAAATTGTGGTTTTTACTCAAATAAATTGCAATAAACTGATAATTATAATGAATATCCTATTACTTTCTGCTGTTCTTCATCGCAGCTCCTCTTCATCTTCATCAAAAACACCTCCAAATCTCTTCTGTAGTCGACGATCCATGATAGAGATGCTCAGATATATGTTTTGGAGTAAATCCGTGCATTTATGCAAGCTCCATGTGTCAAAACATTGCGTGTATATGTGTGTTTACAGTCTATGGTCGGCGAACTATGTGTGTGCGAACTTATTTACACCGTCTCACAGCGCTGTGAGGAATAATAATAATGGAAAATGTCCCTCAGTAGTGCGTATATCGAGGAGCGAGCTGAGGAATGGTGTAGTAAGTTTTTTCATTTATGGTGTAGTAATCGGGTTTCTGTTTATGAATGAATGAACGGCAGAGATGCGCGCTGTTTACCACAGCTCACAAAAAGACAGTTTAAATTTAAATCGCGTGTGTGAATGAATGAATGATGATGTTTTAGCAAACTGTATTGCTATACTGAGATGAGTAAAATCGACTGAAATATGTTGAAATAAAGTGTCTAGGTTTTGACATAAATGCAAATATAAATGTAATTTTACAAAATATTAACGATTTTCAAATACTGCTGTATTGAATGAACAGCTTTTAGCAAACTCTACTGCTATACTGAGATGAAGAAAATATCAAAAATTATCAAAAAAGAAGGATTACACTTGAATTGTTGTAATTGTAACCTTTTTAATAAAAAATACAGGGTAGGCCATTTATATGGATACACCGTAATAACATGGGAATGTTTGGTGATGTTAAAGTCCTGTTTGTGGCACATTAGTATATGTGAGGGGGCAAACCCATCTTGAGGAGTTTGCCCCCTCTCATATACTAATGTGCCACAAACATGACTTTAATATCATCCATATATTATATATATCCATATAAATGGCCCACCCTGTATATATTTATAAGGTAGTGTCACGGTTTTGGTCTGGTTTTGTTCTTGTCATGTTTGCTTCCTTGTCTGTCATGTGATCCCTTGTAGTCATGTGATCCTGCCATGTGTCTTGTCATGAGTTTATTGTCTGATTGTTTGATCATTGTTCACAGGTGTCCCTTGTCTAGTCATTAGTCTTGTGTGTATTTAGCCCTCATGTTTGCCGTGTGTCGGTGTCTTGTATTGCTGATGTAACCACGTAGTAAGTTCTTGTTCCTGAGTTTGTTTTTGCCATGCCTCGCCATGTTTTTGTTTCTATGTCTGTTTCTGATTTTCATTAAACTGCATTTGGGTTCTACTTAAACTTGCTTCCAGTGGACCTCTTATTACATAATACAAGACCCAAACTATGAACCCAGCAGTTGACCTCCTTCGTCTTCGTCAGGACAACCGGACCGTAGAGGATTATGTCAAGGACTTTTGCGAACTCTGTCACAAGGTAGATTTTAATGATGTAGCACTCAAGGACATTTTTAGACATGGTTTAGACGAACCTTTGCGCTGTGGACTGCCTGGGGGGAAAATTCATTTCTCACTTGAACAATACATAGATTATGCTCTATTATTGAGCGGTTCCTCATTTACTGTGGGTTTTGAGGAGAAGCCCCACAAATCTACAGTATCCGCCTTGCCTGAGTCTCTCCACGCCTTGCCTGAGTCTCTCCACGCCTTGCCTGAGTCTCTCCACGCCTTGCCTGAGTCTCTCCACGCCTTGCCTGAGTCTCTCCACGCCTTGCCTGAGTCTCTCCACGCCTTGCCTGAGTCTCTTCACGTCATGTCTGCCAAGCCTGAATCTCGTCACGTCATGTCTGCCAAGCCTGAGTCTCTTCACGTCATGTCTGCCATGTCTGGGTCTCTTCACGTCATGCCTGCCAAGCCTAAATCTCCTCTTGTCATGCCTGCCATGTCTGGGTCTCTTCACGCCACGTCGGCCGCCGCCGAGCCTGTGTCTCCTGACAAGATGGCCGCCGCCGAGCCTGAACCTGAGCCCTCAGTTATGGCTACACTAACAATTATGGCCACAGCCATATGGTGTGTGTGGTCGGTACACACATTTGAAGTTCACGTCACGTCTGCCGAGCCAGAGCCTGTTCACGTCACGTCTGCCGAGCCAGAGCCTGTTCACGTCACGTCTGCCGAGCCAGAGCCTGTTCACGTCACGTCTGCCAAGCCAGAGCCTGTTCACGTCACGTCTGCCGAGCCAGAGCCTGTTCACGTCACGTCTGCCGAGCCAGAGCCTGTTCACGTCACGTCTGCCCAGCCAGCGCCTGATCTCGCCACGTCTGCCCAGCCAGAGCCTGATCTCGCCACGTCTGCCCAGCCAGCGCCTGATCTCGCCACGTCTGCCCAGCCAGCGCCTGATCTCGCCACGTCTGCCCAGCCAGCGCCTGATCTCGCCACGTCTGCCCAGCCAGCGCCTGATCTCGCCACGTCTTCCCAGCCAATGCCTGATCTCGCCACGTCTGCCCAGCCAGCGCCTGATCTCGCCACGTCTGCCCAGCCAGCGCCTGATCTCGCCACGTCTGCCCAGTCTGAGCCTGATCTCGCCACGTCTGCCCAGTCTGAGCCAGTCCTATACCCCCTGGCTCTCCCCAAGAAAATTTTGGGAGGGGGTAATAGGATCATGGATAGGACCATGGAGGCGGCGACGCCATGGTGTCCCACACATCCAGGTCCACCCTGGCCACCGGAGCTGTCTGGTCCACCCTGGCCACCGGAGCTGTCTGGTCCACCCTGGCCACCGGAGATGTCTGGTCCACCCTGGCCACCTGAACTGTCAGGTCCGCCCTGGCCGCCGGAGCTGTCTGGTCCGCCCAAGCTTCGTCACGGCCCTGGTCCGCCCAAGCTTTGTCACGGCCCTGGTCCGCCCAAGCTTTGTCACGGCCCTTGTCCGCCCAAGCTTTGTCACGGCCCTTGTCCGCCCAAGCTTTGTCACGGCCCTGGTCCGCCCAAGCTTCGTCACGGCCCTGGTCCGCCCAAGCTTCGTCACGGCCCTGGTCCGCCCAAGCTTCGTCACGGCCCTGGTCCGCCCAAGCTTCGTCACGGCCCTGGTCCGCCCAAGCTTCGTCACGGCCCAGGCCCGCCCACGTCTCGTCACGACCCAGGTCCGTCCACGTCATGCCACGTCCCTAGCCCTGTCCCCCTGCACGGGCCTGGCCCACCATCCCTCCCCCAAGACCGCCTCCGCTCCACCACCCACCTGGACTTTTGTGTTGCTGGGCGTCGGGAGACGCCCTTAGAGGGGGGGATTCTGTCACGGTTTTGGTCTGGTTTTGTTCTTGTCATGTTTGCTTCCTTGTCTGTCATGTGATCCCTTGTAGTCATGTGATCCTGCCATGTGTCTTGTCATGAGTTTATTGTCTGATTGTTTGATCATTGTTCACAGGTGTCCCTTGTCTAGTCATTAGTCTTGTGTGTATTTAGCCCTCATGTTTGCCGTGTGTCGGTGTCTTGTATTGCTGATGTAACCACGTAGTAAGTTCTTGTTCCTGAGTTTGTTTTTGCCATGCCTCGCCATGTTTTTGTTTCTATGTCTGTTTCTGATTTTCATTAAACTGCATTTGGGTTCTACTTAAACTTGCTTCCAGTGGACCTCTTATTACAGGTAGATGTAAACAAGTAAATATAATTTTTTTCTTTAAATAATTTGTATTGTGTTTTATTAGTGACAAATTTGGGGAGAGGATAAATATTCCAAAACTGAAAATACAGTATGAGAATTAACTGCACAATTACTAGACATGTTTACCTTGGATATTATAGAATTTGCAAGCACAATTTGTGAAAAAAAAAAAAATAATAATAAATGCGATGCCTTCAACTGTGAACCAATTTGGTAGTGTGTGTATATATATATATACTGTATATATGAAGAGTTCAGATGCAAAAGCCTCTAAATGCCATCTGAAATTTTCTTCTAGAATGATCATTTTTATCAAGCTCGTATATTTAAGTTAGCTATAGGTGACGCACCTCAATGAATGGCTCATTAAGTATGCAGGGACATTGTCTCATCAGCTGTGAACTACTAAATATGCATGATGCTGTTGGATCGTTTACGCCCCATCCGCATATTGGCTTTCCAAACTAAAAGTGTTTCGCAAAACTTAAATCAATGTATCGTTTTATGTGAATGATTAGGCAGGATGATTTTCACATCATTTTGAAGAAAAAACTCTAGGCGAGGACATCCATTAGTCAAAAGTCTTATTGACACATATTTAGTATGTGTTTTATGGCCTTATTTCAGAAACTTTCATTTTAGGGTTTTTCAATAACCATGCATAAACATTATTCTCTCAAAAATGAAAACATGTACATACATGTGGCTCACATATTATGGTAGTCCTGTTTGTGCTAAATAGAGTGTATTTTTTTCTGCCATTAATATGTTTATAAGCAACTGAAAAAAGCACAAATGTCAGGGCATGTCAGAACATCTCAACGACCCAAAAACACCCCAGACTCTAGAGGGTTAAACCAGAACATTTATGATTCAAGGCTACGCATTAGACAGTCACACCTCTATTATAAAGCAAAACTAATCACACACATGAATATAGGAATATGCATACAATAAAATAATATTTCTATCCTACATTACATGAAAAGAAAGCGTTTGTGGGTGAGTGTGTGTCTTTGTGTGTGTGTGAGTGAGTGAGTGTGGACAGATCACCTGGGCCTTCGTTTGCAGGGAAAGGGGGAAGATTGATAGCAATCTTTGTGATCTGAAAATATATATATATATATATATGAAGAACTCTCAGTGTAACACTTTCTGTTTGTTTTTAGGCATGCGCAACGGACGGTATCGAATTTCTGAATGAGCATTATCGGCTCTGTGCTTCGTCATAAGGCTTTGTCCGTGCTGGGCCTCATCAGCTGCTGTTCTGTTTTGGTTCTGTTTTGTTCAGTTTTTGGTGTGTGTTGTTCTGTCACGAGCGAGTCGTCTCGAGTGAAACATCTGATTGAATCGTCTTGAGTGAACCGTTCTAAGTGAGCTGTTCGAGTGAACCATTTCAAGTGAACTGTTTCCGGTGAACGGTGAAACTCTGTTTTCGTGATATGTTTTGAGTTTTTGTTATTTCCCTTTTCTCGTTTATTTCTTTACTTTACTTATTCTATTATCTTCAAAGATTGAGTACTTTTGAATCTGTGTTTTGTTTCGAATCCAATTATTGTATTAGTAAATTTATATATTTTTTTAATTTATTGTTTGTAATTGAATTATACTGCTGTATTTCTGTGATTTTTCTTTGTTATTTTTGGGTTTGTTAGGTGACGATCAGGTCGGGACCAAGGAGTTGGTTCCGCCCTGAAATTGTATGATAATTTTCATTATTTTGTTGTTATTTTGTTTTGCATAACACTGCTCTTTAATGTTTTTTTCCTTTTGTTTGTTGGCAGGGCCTGGGCACCCGGGGGCAGACGCGTGACCAATTAGGTGGTAGGGTCTCACTGCAGTCGTGGTCTTCTCTGGCATGAGTCGTGGAGTGTGTGCTGTGCTGGTGTGTTTGTGCATTGAATGGAGTGCTCTTCATAGAGGTGATATCTTGAGACTGCCCCTTGGGTATGCCCAGGTTCCTCTGCAGCCAAACTCTAGAACTTAATAAATTGAAGGGAGTGATTGCTGGTCAACACCTTTTATAAAAAAAGAACTGTCTTTTAACAATTAATAAAATGAGTGTTTTCAATCACCTATGTCTCTGACTCCAACTGTGGTTAGGATCTGTGTGTGCCTTAGCTTAGAGGTTATATTAAATTCTTGGGGCGAAATTCCCCAAGTGGCGTTGTCGGAAATAATAAACTGTATTGAGCATGGGTATAAATTGTTGTTCCGCCCAATGTTATATCAATTTGAGTCAACGCCGCGCCCGCTCTGCTACATACATACATATACATATATACATATATATATATATATATATATAGGGGAGCGCGGGGCACAACATAACACGGGGCTAGTTGTAACACGCTTGTTTTAAATACTTCCGCACATGCTTGGATGACGAAACTTGGTGTATTTACTAGTTGCCATATCAACACTATATAGAAAAAAAATTCCGCCAAAATTATTATTTTTTTGGAAGATATCCATAAACATTTATTAAACCATAGCAAAAGTAAATTTCTTAAGTTAATTTTTCATCTCTATTTTTTGTGTTTATTTAAAATAAGACAAATCTGATATTATTTTAATCTCCAAGATGTTATTTAACAGTTTATTTAATGCTTAGCTAACTAGCAGAAGACACTAGCAGGGTTTAAATCTCAGTTGTGCAGGCGGGGCACGTTGTAACACTGCGTTACAATGTGCCCCTATTAGAAATATGCTATTATATTCTATACTTTTATTAATTGTATTGAGAAAACGTGAGAAAAAGGTGAATAAAGACTGAGAGTCAATGTTCAGAAATTACTAATTATTTATTTGTTTTGAACTATGTTGTATAGCTGTGTTTTCATGTGTTCGTAGTCAAAACTCAAAAATGAGTTTATATTTAATTATTAAAAATTGCCATTATTTTATATGAAAAAGTTTTTTAATTGTATTTTATTTAGAAAATATTTTAGTTTGTTTTGTATATTTTTTTTATTAGATCAGATAACATTTTAAGCTGTCATATGTTATGTTACAATGTGCCCCACACATGTTACAATGTACCCCACCTATGGGGCATGTTGTCACATTTCACTTCCATTCTTTCGGGGTATATCAAGAAAAAAGTATATACTGTATTAATAAAACAAAAACACATAATTGTACTAGACATGTGGGAAATTAATGTGGGAAAAAATAAATACTCTGAACTGTAAGTAGATTTACACAAACTGAGAAAGTCAAAAAGCGTTACTTTGTGCCCCGCTCTCCCCTATATATATACTAGCCTACTTTTACCATGCTGTGTTTTATTATAGAATATAAAAACATCCTCCTGTTGAACATGTATACAAGCACTGAAAGGTTGCCTACAATTCTAGCTCACATTTCATGTTTCTGTCTATATATACATGTACATATATGACATTAGGCTTAGTTCATGTTTACTCCAAACTCATTTCATAACATACATTTTAATCTGGCATGACCAGTTTAACATGTCTTACCTTAAAAATCTTCTCATCTTCAAATCGCGTTCTTCTGAGGTAAAACTGAGGTAAATTCAAGGTAAACAGCACAGCACAGCTTACAGTCTTCCAATCTCGATGAAAAGCAGAGAGGAGTAAGTTACGAAGTCTCTGCTTATTTGTTTCGAGGTGATGAGGGCGTTTACAGGTCTGCGTTTCTCCGCATGGATCATTTGCATGTCAATCGTTTGTGCGCGCGTGGGCGTGTTCAAATTAAATTTAATGAGGGCGCGTTTGAGAAAAAGTACATGCCACTGCTTTCGTATGGATTACTTAAAAATAGAATATTTGTTTTTTATATAATTTACATACTTTAAAAATAGAGATTCCAAGCGTTGTATAGACATGCGTTTCAAGTCTGTGTGACACACATTCACTGAGTTAGACACTGTCTTTATTTGAGATGTGGCATTTTCTTCACTTCTCATTGTAAATCAAGCATTATCTGTGATCTCCTTACTCTCCAGCTCTAGCAGAGAGGAAAGAGGCCACAGTTTAGACATCATTATTATTATAAGAATATGAAATATTTTACACAGATTTCAATCAAGCCATCTTTGGAATTAAGAAAATACAATCGTACTGATGTCACGCTCGGAGGGAAGAGAGAGAGAGAGATGTAAATGAACTTAAAGATGTTTTAATAATAAACTCAAAACAGAAAGGCTTCATTCAGAACATAAATCACATCATAAGAAATAATGCAAAAGCAAACATAAAACAGGAACCAACTTAACTTGTAGACAAACAGAACGGCGGGAAGACTGGTAGATAATACTGTGGTTGAAGAGAGTAGTTTGAGTCCAGTGTCTAACGAGTAGATCTGACAGTGTTCTGGTGAAAGTGCTGTGTATATATGGAGGTGCGTTGACGAGGAGCGGCAGGTGCAGGTGATCAGAAGGCGGGTGATTGGGAACGAGTGGGCGTGGTGATGGAACCTGACGGTCCGGATGTGTTGCTGACAACTGATAGGAAACAAGACACACTTTCATTCAAACATCTAATAGTTATAACAATTACATGAATTATATGGGATCTAAGCATAATAGACACACATATAGGTTGTGGACACAATATAGAATTATGTAGTTGAACAATGTTTGATAATAAGTCCATCAAGAATTGTTTTGGGAAGATTTTATGTATTTTTATAGGTAAAGTCTTAGTCTCTGTGGTTTTTCAATGGGGTCATTGAGAGTTACTTAAGAATAAGGAGGTCTGTTTTGTATATCTGTCGTGGGATCAAGCCTCTGCCGTTATCTTGATCGGGCTCTGAGCTTTGCCATATCTGAACCAATCAGTCTTTTCCAAACCATCTAACATTGACAACGTTCTTCCTTTAGTTGCTTTAGTTGGCCATAAAGTTTGTTTCAGAACAGCTGAAATTAGTTAGTTCAATCAACTCTGAGTTGACTGACTCTGAGTTAAGTGCATGCACCACAACTATAAAAAGCCATTATCAATGGAGCACAGATATTATGAGTTACCCATGGCAACAGCGCCAGACAAAAAGAGGTCTGCACCACTTTTGAATAAGAAACTATCAAGACTATAAAACTCGTCAAAAAACGCGCACACACTCCAACCACCTGACTGCACATTACATTTTTTACTTTATTGATTCTGCTTTTATTCGTAATGCAATGGACCGGTCAATGTGACATAAATGATGGGACTTTATGGGACATTTGCACAAAAATAATAAATAACTTACCGTATAGCCTATTTTATAAGTCGCTCCGGAGACGCATATTAGTCAAAAAATGCGCCACGAGGAAGAAAAAAAAATATATAGCCTAAGTCGCACTGGACTAAGTTGCATTTTTTTAGAAATTTATTTCATAAAAAAAAAAAAAGTTACAGACAGTTCTCCGCCACGGACGTGAGCGCTAAAGCGGCACTGAAATAATGTTTTAAAACTTTCACAGAGACCTCAAACTGAAAGCACAAAGCCTGTCTTTAAATTTAATTTCGTTTTGTATTAATTGTATCTTAATTTCAATCGATGTTTCAACAACAAATTGTCTGGATTTAATAAGAAGTAGGCTAAATATAGGCTATTAGAAAATAGATAATCAGGACACGGAGGCGCTGGCGAACCTAGCTCGTCTCATATATGAACTGAAACTCAGCGTAGGCCTAATAAGCTCACAGACCTGAGAAATAGATAGCTTGAAATGTCTACTTTTAAGCAGAACAATTCAAAACGAAAGAAAACAGACTGCGCTGCTTATGCAATTCGTATAGCCTAAAATGTGCATTTCTCTCTGGCGCTGCGAAGATCGCGAGTCGTCAACTTCATCTGTCTAGCCGACACTGACATAAAAAAATATATAAACTGTTTTATTAGTAAACAATTAAAATGTCTCCTGCTATATTTAACATATTTGCCTGTTCCTTACAAAACACTGACAGTGGGGTTTTTGACTGTTGTTTTTTTTTTTTTTTTTTTTTTTTTTGAGCAGCTGCAGACAAATTTTTTCGACACACACAAACACACAATATTACATAACACGCTGCGCTTATGTTTTAAAAAGATAATTTAACATATAAATAACCATTTTTAAATTGCCCACTTAAAGTGTTTATTACAAATAAATGACTAAATGCTAAAAAATAAAACATTTTAATGAACAAACATATGCGTTGCATTTACAATTCTGTGAAAACAGGGGGTGCTGCAGCACCCCCACTTCCCGCGGCCCTGCCCAACTGTTATACTATCAGAGGTGAAACTGGAAGAACAGTATGTAATTCAACCAAATTTTAATTTTCATGTAGGTGCAATCCTGGTATTAAAAGAACATGGCAGCAGCTGAAAATTAAATATAAAAACACAATTCAATCAGGTAAGGCATATCATGGGTGTAGGCTACCTGACTTTACAAACATTTGACATAACTAAATAGCATCCAGTGTCCAGCAGTGCAGCAGCATTGGCTGAGGGAATTCCAGGAGGGACTTCATCAGAGCCAGTCACTCCCGGAGATCCAAGGGCCTTCATAAAATGTAAGAGGTTTACATACGTGTTATTTTTCATATAGGCTATTTTTGATATGTCCATTTATTTTACTTTGGGTTAGGTTTTTTGTTGGTCCCAACAGATTCTGATGGTAATATCTGTATTTTGGAGCCTCCTGTCCCAACAGAACCCCAGGCAGTTGTAAGTCGCCTACTCAATACACCAGCAATTATGACAAATAGTGTTATAAAGTGTACTCGACCAAATGCTCATCTTCACAGGACGATGGAGATAAAGAGTTTCTGCTGCCACAGAGAGGCCTACAGAGGTAATGCTAATATTATGTGTCTACACATCAAACAATCTACACATTCTGATTATTTCACATTTTTATGTGGAGTAGCCTATAGAATCTAAGTTTAAATCCAGGCGCGCAGATGGCACTGGGGACGGGGGGGACATGACCTTTTATTTTTTTGCATTTTTGGGAGGAGTAAAATTTACATATATGGTTGATGCATTTACACTTGTTTGTTCAGTTTCGTCTGGAATGCGGCCCAGACCACCTCCTGAAGTGGCTTGAGCGCTCGGATTCAAATCTGTCTCGAATGCGTTTTGGAGGGCATTTACACCTGGTCTTTTCACGATCGGATAGCTATCCGATCACAGAAAACTCATGAAGTGGCCAAGTGTAAACGGCCCTTATTTCTAAACTGAGCCGGTGATTTTCTGAACTGAAAAAAATTGACTGTATAAATGTCATATAAAGGTGACAAAGAGACAAAAAAAAAAATCACCTCGTTTTTTCAAAAACCAAACAATTAGTATTATTATTATTATTTGCACATAGGTACTTTGTTTTTTTGTTCATAATGATAGACTTTGTATGCTGAGATAAGCAAATGTTTAAAAAAACATACTTTGCTAAAGACATGAAGTTTTGGTGGGTGATTGGCATACTAGTCAAATCTGATCATGCATTGCTAGTGGTGATCAGGCAGGCTTTTGTTTACCTTTGGTCATTGTTGTTTATTCATGATTTCAAATAACAATCCCCCAATGGCTTTTTAATGCAAATCATTAACCCAAATTACGCAAATAACGAATTGAGTTTAAATCATTTGCTGACAGCTTGGTCCCCCCCAGTTAAAAAATCCTATCTGCGCCCCTGATTAAATCTAAGTATAAACAGGTATTCTTATCTCTCCCCGCGCCCCCAGAGTGTGGAAGAACAGCAGGAGGACGGTCCATCAACTTCTGGTGCACAGATCAACACAGTTCAGTGATTCTCAGTAAATGCCACAGTTTAATTCTGTAGAATTTGTTTGGAACTACATTATGTAACTCTAATCTACTATTATATTTTCAGTTGGCAGTTAAGGAGTTATATAGACTTCATCTTATTAAAAAATAGAAAAAAAAAACAGCAGTAAAAACAGCAATCAATAAATGTACTGAAAGAATGAATGAAGGTGTTTAAACACCACTTCCTCTTTAAAAAAGGGGAGGAGACCGAAAGAAACTCTGGGTTTACCGAAGATAACCTGCTCCCGACCAGGTTAGGTTCACAGAGTAAGTTACCATGGTAACTGACTCTGAGTATAAGTTACCTCTCTTTCAGAAACGGGCTTGACTTACTCTGCTTTCCTCAAACCTTACACAGAGTTTGAACTGGTTAAAGATTTAAACAGGTTTACTATTAATAAAAATCATCTTATCTCTACAGAAGATCGCAACTCAACCTATAATAAGTTAGAAGCACATACCTTATGAGTGCGATCTCCAGGAACCAAATCAGATTTTAAACCAAACCAAGACAGACAACACACATGCTTGGAAGCTGAGGGCTCGTTCAGTCTATCGGGAGGAAATGTGCGTGCCGGTGATAGCTAAGCGCCTCTGTACTGAAATGCAGAAACCCGTACTGGCCGTGCTTTAATCAGTTTCACTCAAACCTCTCACTGTACACAAACAATCCTGCCTTTACAATACGAGTGGATACTTAGATAAAAAACACAATCATGGCTTTCACCTACCAGAAGAAGAACAACCTCAACCCAATGCCAGCCGCAGGACTTCATACACCACCCTGAAAATAGGCTAACGTTAGCTACGACAACCCAGCCAACATCACCAAACATACCTGGATGGCGACTAAATGACGACACGGGAAGAAAGGGGCGGTGACTCGTGATGCCAATCACTCTAGCCAGCCAGTTTATATACACTCTACTGCTTAGCACTGATAGGACGAAACTCAATGAGTAGACTAACCAAACACATGCAGGCAGGAAGAATTTCATTGGACCTGCCACATAAGCCTGTGTCTGAAGTCAGTTGTAGTTCTTGTGTTTCTCTTTTCTTCAGAAACCCACTTTAAGAAAGAAGAGGAACTGTTTTCTGAATGTGTGAGAATTCACACCAGTCCACCTAAACTGGGTTCAGAGATGATCACAGTTGTGTGTGGGTTAGACCAGTGTGGTCAAACTAACTGAGTTCTCACAGCCAGCGATGACATGTTTCTGAAAACACTAGAGCTCAAAGCCACAACACAAAGAGACTGTCACGCAGGTGTAGAAACACACACAAAGATGAAGAAAGCCAATAGGTCTTATTTAATAAATCCAACAGGTAATCCAAACAGGAACAGACTATCATGCAACACACCCACTAAAGACGACACCAGACACTGACTGAACCAGAACTGAACACAAATACAGGTGATGATGATGATGGTGATTGATGAGTGTAAAGCTGAAAATCATTAGTGTCCATGACAACAAAAGAGTGATTAAGGCAGACGATGATGAAACACAACGAGTCCAAACAAACCTGACTGTGACCGACACAAAAGACAACCATTACTGTGGACAGCAAGTTCGGTCCGACTACGGCATGATTGGTGTCATTGTTCTCAGTGTGACTCAAGAAATCTGTCAAGACCCGTTTCATTACAAAAGGAAAAAATAAAAGATATCTTATATTTTTACATGGAAGAAATATCATGAGTATCTTCAGAGCATGGTGCCGATGACACATACTGACTCTCTTAATGACACACCAAGGTATTCATAAAATATAGCCAACACTGGCTTCATTGGAAAGACGTTGCAAAACGCAAAATATGTACCAGTATGTACATATTACTGCCGTTTCTAAAATAAATGAAGCCTAGAGGCAGTGAAACAGCAAGCACCTTCGATTGTGAATCGTTTTTACACACATTTATGATAACTTATAAAGCTTGCTCAGTAGCTCAGCTGGAAGACCTTGGGTTCGAATCCTGTGAAAGACAAGTCATGGTATAAGAGCTCAAAGTTCATAAATAATCTTAAATACCATGGCTACGATTACATTTTAATGTCGCATTTGCTTTTGTTAACACTATCGGGTAGGTTTAGGGTATAGTGTAGGTGTACGTTATTTTAAAGCATGATGGTTAATCTTTTAGCGCCAGACATTTCAACTCAGAACTGCGATGATACGGACAAACTTCGACGTAATAAAGCGTTGCCATATTCATGTTCATCTGTTCCGGGAAAAAAGACTAAACTCGCTTTTAGCGCCACTCACTGGACATATAACTTTGAAACTGTTGTGAAACGTGCACAACGCAACGTATTTTACCGTCTTGCAAAAATGTTGCCACAGGAACGTTTTTCACATGAGCCAGGGTTGCAACATTGACTTTTACAGCAAATGAAACTCAAAATAGCCTTTAGAGCATCTCTGAATCGCTTTAAACAGCTCGTCTGTGTCACAGCACACAAAACCAGCTGACCGAGAATTATCCCCATCAGAGCGGCCCGTGCCACTGCCAAATCCACCGGCCAAAGGGAAAATGACTGGCATTTGGTGTTTGTAGTGTTAATAAAGGAGTCTGGATCTGATCTATTTCTCAGGGCTGGAGAGAGTAAAGCAGAACATTATAATCCATGTGTAGAAACTCTTCCTGAAGACATTTAATCTCTGCTTTACAGACGCTCATGAAGTGTGTGCAAATACTTTCTGTTTCACCAAACTGGAGCTGATGTTAATCATTTCAAAATACCTTAAAAATTGTGGGAAACAGTAGTAGCTTAGGCTACTATCGAAGAAGAAGAAGACAGTTGCAGTGGCGGGCGGGAGGAAGAGGGAAAAAGTAGCGGGAAGTGAACTTCAAGGAGAGTAGAGTAGATGAGTGTGATGTGCGATGATGGATCAGGACGCCGACGGCCAAAATCACAGAATGTCTTTACTGTCTCTATCCATTTGTTCAACTGCCTCTTACACACATTCTTTCTGTCTCTCTGTCTCTTTCTCTCTCTCTCTGTTTCTTTCTCACTCTGTCTCCCAACATTAAAAACACGTTGTAGCAAATGAAAATGTGTAAGTAATATTTACTTTGTTCATAAATAAAGCACTTTAAACATATCCATTGGTCTGTCATTCTTTAATATATATTGTGTAGTTATAAACTCTTTAGACTGTTAATGATTAGTGCTTTTTTAAAAGTTTGTGGGTAAGAATCGTGTAAAAAAAAATTCCCTTATTTTGGTGATGGATTCCGGGAAATCTCCCTTATTTTCAATGTTAAATGTTGACAGCTATGGTGAGACTGTGTGGTTGACAGTATATGCACTTCTCACATGTTTCACACGCACTTAAAGCAACACTTCACTGTGACATCGTGTCACTAAACAGCAACTCTAGCAGAATTTCAACACTCATTTGATCAGATCAGAGGAAGTTACACAAACCACAAACCAGAGGAGGAGCTGATGATGTTTAAAGGAAGAGCTGTAACTATAATGAAGAGAAAGACTGACAGAAACACAAAATGGCTGATAAGTGTGATCTGTGTCTGCTGGGACTGATCATTCTCTCTTCACTTCTCACAGGTAAAGAAATCTGTATTTTCTCTAAAGACATTTAGTGGAATTAGTCTGGAAAGAGTTCATTTGAACACGCTCAGTTTATTCTTGCACACATTCACGTTGTGATCTCAGAGTTGTGTATTGATACACACAGATCATACTGTATTATTCCTGATACTGGACATAGTGTCACTCAAACATCTGATGATGAAGAATTATCTTCATATTAAGAGTGTGTCAGTGATTTGAACAGCTCTCTGATAAAGACTAATAGTTTATTCTGGAGAGTGTGTTGATTGCTTTAAGTGAGGAAAAATACTATGATTTAAAACTTCAGCTTTTTATGCTGGTATGTTTTATGTTCTCATTTATTAATATAACATAATGATCACTGAGATATACTGTGTTTCAGGTACCAGTGGAGTGGATGATCATGTGTTCATCAGTTCTGGTGAAAATGTCTCTCTGTCCTGTAATAAAGCTCTTTCTGACTGCAAATCAACTATATGGAACTATAACAGCTTCATACATTCAGTACCAGTTGAACTGATTACTAAAAGGATAAAGAAGAAAGACACAGAGAGACATGAGAGACTGAGTCTGGAGTCTGACTGCTCTCTGAACATCAAGAACGTCACAGAAGAAGATCATGGATTATACACCTGCAGACAAACTGACAGACAACCAGGATCTGATGCACGTGTTTCACTGCATGTTCTTCATGGTAAGTTTATGATTATGTGCTCAATTTAAAATTCTCCCTTTAAACTCAAATGATGATTGAAGAGTCTGTGATTTGTGTCTTGTGTTCAGTTTCAGTGTCTCCATCATCTTCATCATTATCATCATCATCATCATCATCTTCATCCTCATCTTCATCCTCACAGACTGAGATCAGTCCAGGCCGCTCTGTGACTCTCTCCTGTCAGTTGTATTCATATGCTGGATTATACTGTGATCATTTGGTTCGTTCTGAGGGAATTGAGCTGTTGTGGGTGAATCAGGCTGGTGTTGATCTGAAGACAGACTCCAGATATCAGATATTATTATCATCAGATCTATATCACTGTATCATTATAAATCTAACTACAACACTCCTGAATGAAGATGACAACAGAGAGTGGAGATGTCAGCTTACTCTCAGAAATCAACTCAAGACCTCAGTCAGATACACTGTCAAGTATTCAGGTGAGCAAACAGTGTTAGAAGAGCCTCATAATGTCAGTAACACTAAGGTCTATCAGTATCACTGAACCAGAACAAACTGAGGGAACAAAAGCTTCTTTGACTCTCACAGAAGAGTAACTCAAAGCATTGCTTCAAACTAATGAACTCCAGTGAAGTAACAGTCCAAAACGTGATGCTGGAAATAATAAAGGAATTGAAACTTGACAGCAAAAATATAAACTTTTATGTAATGTGATGATCAGAGTTAAAATATGATGGTCATATTGTACAGTATTAATGATCTGAACTAACATTCATCTTCACAGCTCAAGCTGATTCAACGACAGCAGTGAATCCAGTCCACATCACACACTCTCAGGATCCCTCAACTAGAAACACACACGTTTCTAAAGGTACATCATCACTGTCTTTCTCACATCAGTGCTTTTCAGTGCATAATGCTAGAGTTATCTTCAGTGTTAACTCATCAAAATATGACAGTCATATTCTACAGTATGATTGTCACATTGAGTTGTTGTTTTAGTTTAATTTCATGGACTTTTATGGTGTGTCCCAATTAGCGTACTTATGCATATTCTATGACATGTTTAGTATAAACAGTGAGAGTAGTGTGTTCATATAACACTCCGGTTCTTTCACTCGATTCTCCCAGAAAGCGTCACATGAAGACGATATGTTGAGCTCATCCATGCAGCGCATTCACTATAGATCCATGAAAAAACACCAAACAGACATAAAATACTGCTCATCCACTCACAAAATTTTTTTTTCAAAAAACATGCATGTAAAAGTAAACAAAACAATTATACAAAAAAAGAGAGAAACACAAAATAAGCCGTACACTCGTAATGCTCGGCAAAAAGTTTAATATATAAAACTTCAGTTATTCATCAAGTCTGGGTGTCTTATGAACCCAATATAAAAATATAGCGATCGCGGGCCCAAGCCGGTGGCACCACCACCCTTGTGCCTTTAGTTACACTATGCTAAACTATTCTTTATCATAGGATGCTAAACTATGCATGCTAAATGCAAAACCGTTTGACATATTTAATATCCGTTCACACTTTAGCATCTTTAATGTATTTTCATCATGTTGAAAAAGTTTGGTGTGAATAAAATAAACCACTTAAGAGGAGTGGGTAAAAATTTAGAGGCTGATTTTGCAAAGAAATCCACATTCAAACCAAAATATCTGACTTCCTGTTGGTTGGAGCTAATGACTGTAAATTAGAAAGTTGTCCGGCTCGATGAGACCAATATATGTATTGATTTTTGTAACTGTGGGTAAAAGTAACCCCCCCCATTTTGTCAAAAGCATTTTGAAAGTGACACACTTCCTGCTGCCAGTTGGTGGCGCTATAACTTTGACTCACAGTAGTTACATCCATCTGATCGGCCTCTTACCACGAACACACTGCTGAAGTTTCATCAAGATCAGTTAATGTGTGCAGAAGTTATAACACTTCGTGTTTCTCTTTTCTCGCCATAAATTCGTGTCCTCGCCACGGCCAAAGCGTTCGAGATATCAAAAATCCGTCCGCAATTTAGCATCCTCAATGTCTTGACTTCATGCACACAGAGTTTGGTGGCGATTGGATTAATTCTCTAGGAGAAGTACATCAAATTCCACAGCATGCGTTTTTCAAACAACCCATAATAGCCGACTTCCTGTTGGGCTGGCGTAAAACTTGACCGAGGGAATGTCGTTCGGCCCGATGACATCTATATGTGTACCGAGTTTCATATTAATTCATGCAAGCGTGTTTAATATATGGACCAAGTTTTCAGACCCCGTTCAAGGGGGCGCTGTTGAGCCCCCCTGCCACGCCCGTTTCTGAAACTTTTCACATGTCTACTGGCTAATAAGTGTGATGTGTCTGTCGAGTTTCATCCAATTTGAAGCATGCTAAGAGTCTCAAAAGCATCCGAAAAGAATATTAAAGTTTGATGCGTTGCCACGGCAACAGTATCTAAGATATCAATAATCCTTCCACAGGTCTATATCTGCCGTGTTAAAGTTTGAAGCAAATCGGGTAAAAATAAGAGAGTGATTTCAAAGCATTTTGAAAGTGACAAACTTCCTGCTGCCAGTTGGTGGCGCTATAACTTTTACTCACAATAGTCACATCCATGTGATCGGCCTCTTACAACGAACACACTGCGGAAGTTTCAGCAAGATCAGTTAATGTACGCAGAAGTTATAACACACTTCCTGTGTCCCATTATTCGCCATAAATTCGTTTCCTCGCCACGGCCAAACCGTTCGAGATATCAAAAATCCGTTCGCAAGAATTCATCCTCAGTGTCTTGACTTCATTCACACCGAGTTTGGTGGCGATCGGATGAATTCCCTAGGAGGAGTATTTCACATTCCATTGTATGAGTTTTCCAAACAACGTATAATAACCGACTTCCTGTTGGGCCTTTGTAAAACTTAGAGCACGGAAGTTGTTCAGCCCAATGAGATATATATGTGTACTGAGTTCCATATTAGTACATGCAAGTGTGTTTGACCGAAGTTTTCGGACCCCATTCCAGGGACGCTGTCGAGCCCCCCTGCCACGCCCGGGTACCAGCTTCAGTCCGGCCCTGATGGCCGCAGGTTCTGACGAGTGTGCAAAATTTCAAGAGTTTTTGAGCATATTAAGGGCCCCAAAAGTGGCAAAAAGGCAAAAAAAATAAAAAAAATAAAATAATTCCTTACGAAAACAATAGGGCCTTCGCCCTTTCAGGGCTTGGGCCCTTATAAACAGATTTAAATATCTTATATCTTATCTTATATATATTTTACCTTAAAGAACGTCTCGGTTACGTATGTAACCCTCGTTCCCGAGTAGGGAACGGAGATGTTACGTCAGTGACGGCGAAATGGGAGTTTCGCTTAGAATCACCTTCGAGTATTACAAAATGAGCCAATGGCAGTGGAAATGCCATGGGTCTGCGGAATTTGCATGCGTAACTCCACCCTACCTTGTGGGTATATAAGGAAGTACGCCGCAACATGCAGATATGTTTCCTGCTGAGGAGCCGAGACTGAACTCCGGCATTTCCAGAGGTACAGCGGAAGTGGCAGGAAGACGTAACTTCTCCGTTCCCTACTCAGGGAACGAGGGTTACATACGTAACCAAGACGTTCCCTTTCATGGTCACTACGATTTACGTCAGAAATGGGGGTTCCAGTCTAATCACGCCACCTTCTCAGCTGTCTTCCAGTGCCCTGCGTAAGTCTGAGCTCCCTGTCGTGAGTCTGGCACGGACGAAGGAGTCCTACTTATCACAGGAATACCAAGGTACACTGGGAAGCATATCTCAGTGGAAATATGCAACACAATGCCCGCCCGAAGGGAGGTCTTAGAATACACATATGACCCGGAGGGACTGCATATGGAAAATCAAGTCTTTCAACCCGAGGGGTGGCAAGGTGGCTTGCCAAGGGAAAGACACATGCTCAAGGAGGCTTACAGTGGAAATACACATGTGGGGGTCACCCAACGGGGGAACCATGCACATGGAGGCACCTAGCCAACCGCGAAAGCTGCCGGAGGTAAAACTCTGGCGATGGCGTCAGCAGTGCTGAAGGAACTCAGGGTTTCTCAGGGGAAACTCACCTGAGGAGAATATCGCACTGATCCAGTCCGTGGAGTGGAATGGCGAGCAAGCGAAGACACCTGAGCAGAATCTAGTACCGGCTAGTTGAAGCGAGTACATGAGAAGAAACTGGCTCCACTCGGAGATTATATAATCTCGCGAATGTGTTAGGGTGTCGCCCAGCCTGCAGCTCTACAGATGTCTGTTAGCGAGGCACCATGCGCTAGAGCCCAAGAGGAGGCCACACTCCGGATGGAGTGGGCTCTCACACCAAGGGGGCATGGTCGACCTTGCTGCTGGTATGCTAGAGCAATGGCGTCCACTATCCAGTGAGACAACCTTTTCTTGGAGAGAGCCTTCCCCTTCAGCTTCCCACCATAACAGACAAAGAGCTGGTCAGAGGTCCTGAAACACTGCGTTCTGTCTACGTAAGCACGGAGGGCGCGTACTGGACAGAGCAGTGCCAAGGCTGGGTCTGCCTCCTCCAAAGGCAGTGCTTGCAGGTTCACCACCTGGTCTCGAAGGGGAGTGGTGGGAACCTTGGGCATATATCCAGGCCGGGGTCTCAGGATCACGTGAGAGTTAGCTGGCCCGAATTCCAGGCACGCTTCGTCAATGGAAAATGCCTGCAGGTCCCCTACCCTCTTAATGGAGGCCAATGCAACCAGGAGCGCTGTCTTCATTGACATGAACTTAAGCTCCACTGATTGCAGAGGCTCAAAGAGAGCACTCCGCAGGGCAGTTAAAACCACTGAGAGGTCCCAAGAGGGTACGAGAGAAGGGCGAGGAGGATTCAGTCTCCTCGCTCCCCTCAGGAACCTGATGATCAGGTCGTGCTTTCCCAGAGACTTACCCTCAACTGCAACATAATGTGCGGCAATGGCGGCAACATACACTTTCAGGGTGGAGGGAGACAGCCTTCTCTCCAACCCTTCTTGCAGGAAGGAAAGCACGACACTGATCGGGCATTTACTGGGGTCTTCTCGGCGAGAAGAGCACCAGGTGACGAAGAGGTTCCACTTCAACGCATAGGCATGTCTCGTGGACGATGCTCTAGCGGAAGTGATGGTAGCCAACCATCACTGGTGGTAGGGTACTCAAACCTGCCTCGTCCCGTCCAGGAGCCACACGTGGAGATTCAAAAGATCAGGATGAGGGTGCCATAGCGTGCCCCGTCTCTGAGAAAAGAGATCCTTCCTCAGAGGAATTGGCCAGGGAGGCGCTGTCACGTGGAGCATGAGTTCGGAGAACCAAGTCCGGGTGGGCCAATGAGGCGCAACCAGAAGGACCTGCTCCTCGTCCTCCCTGATCTTGCACAGGGTCTGTGCGAGAAGGCTCACTGGGGGAAATGCATCCTCGCGAAGGCCAGCTGTGCGCCACTGCATCCGAGCATGCCCTCGGTCAGGGAGTAAAACAGGCTGCAATGGGAAGAGTCGTGGGAGGCAAACAGATCTACCTGTGCGTCGCCGAACTGTTCCCAAATCAGCTGAACCGACTGGGGATGGAGTCGCCATTCTCCAGGGAGGGGCTGAAGTCGAGAGAGCTCGTCGGCTGCAGAGTTCAGGTCTCTGGGAATATACATGGACGGAAGCGACCTCAATAAAAATGCAAATGAATTACTTAAAAATCATACAATGTGATTTCCTGGATTTTTGTTTTAGATTTCGTCACTCACAGTTGAAAAGTACCTATGATAAAATTTACAGACCTCTACATGCTTTGTAAGTGGGAAAACCTGCAAAATCGGCAGTGTATCAAATACTTGTTCTGTATATATTTTGCTGTAGTGTGTCAGTAGGAAATATCAGTTTGCATTTCCAAACGTTCTTTTTGCCATTAATTGTAATAATCTAGTGAGATTTGTGTATGCACAAGGAGTCTGACAACAGCCGGTATGATCTGATCTCACCATCATCGAGTCCGTCTGTGATTACATGAAGAAACAGAAAAAACTGAGACAGACTAAATCCAGAAGAACTGCAGGAACGTCTCCAAAATGCTTGAAGAAACCTTCCTGCAAAGCTACCTGAAAAACTATGTGCAAGTGTACCTGGAGAAAAGCCGTTTTAAACGCAAACGGTCGTTACACCAAATATTGATTTGAATTTGTTGATAGAAGTTAAATCATAAATAAATTCAATTTATGATTTTATTTTTGAAAGCATTCTCACTTTACAGCATTTTAACACAAGTGCCAGTACTTTTCACAGTACTGTAGCTTTGCAGGAAGGTTTCTTCAAGCATCTTGGAGACATTCCCGCAGTTCTTCTGGATTTAATTTATTAACATGCCTAAGACTTTTGCACAGTACTGTATGCTCATCCCTCACTAATGTTGCACGAGTGTCCACTACTGGTGAACTCTTGAAATGAGTTTGAATGAAAAGCTCTTGATCACTTGGAATCCAATATGGAACTGATTATAAATTATACATTTGTTTTACATACCATTATATAGGCCTGTGTGTGTGCTTTGGCTGTTGGAGAAAATATATTTTAACAAAAGAATCTGAATAAAAGTCTAATATCATACTATATAGAGTTGTGTGGTGTGACATGCTTCATGCCACAATGCATGCTGGGAGCCATGAGGTTTATACTATGGGTGGCTCCCAGTATGCATTGCGGCATGAAGCATGTCACCATTGTCAATGGATTTTGTCTTTGTATATAATTGTCCCCAGTCATCCTTTTCACCAGACACAGACGCTCAGGGTCATTCGACTACAAACACACCAGGTACATATTCACAGTGTTTTGTCTTTGTCTATAATTGTCCCCAATCTGCCCTGTCCGTCTCTGACTCTGTGCTCGATCTCTTCTTCAGTCATAGTGATTTCTGTCGCTGCAGTCGCTGTTCTCCTTCTTGCTCTTCTCTGGCTGATCTGCAGAAAAAGAGCTGGTGAGTTTTCAGATTTACTCCTTTACAACAATTAAAAACAGATCAGATGAGCAAACAAACACATCATGTTCAGACTGTAAGTATCATAGAAACATGTGGATTATATGAAATTCTCAAACAGAAGTTTATTCCTACTGAGAAATCCTGTAATGTCAATATCAACGAGTTATCAAGTCAACGGTCATTTTTATTATTCATTTTAATGCTTCAACAACATTTTTTTTGTTGAAAATCTTAATACTTAACATTGTGTTTTTCATGTGTGTTTGATCATAAATACTCATATTTCATGAGGCACTTGTTTTCAGATAATAAAAGAGGGACTGGCGACTCTGCGGTGAGTTCTGTAATGCAGTGATTTAGATTTGATTACTGTCTTTAAAGCTCAATAAAGTGTCATTCATGCAGTTTAACTGTTTGTTCTGAAGGTCAAAGATGAGAATGATCATAAAGGGACGAATGAGACGATCAACATGTCCATTCCTCCCGCTGCAAGAGCCAATGTGAGTCCACTAAACCATAATGTGATTTAAAAGCTGTTGTGTTATTCTACATATTATAGTGAGAGTTATGTCTGTTCTGTGTGTTAAACTTGACTCTCTGCACGTTTGCATTGATGTTTAGGAGCAGACAGATGATGTGACTTATTCTGAGGTCACTTCTTCCAATACAAAGCCAGTAAAATCACTCAATGTGAGTAGATATCAGCACATGAGTTTGACTCTCAGATAAATGAAGCTCATGCTCTATTAATAATAATAATAATCGCTGGGGTTCAAACATTGATGGACAGAATCTGTGCTGTTCTTTCAGGATCATGATGATACAGTGACTTATGCTGCCATCAGAGGAAGAGAAGATCAACGGTAGGATGAACTTTAAGCCTCTGTGAACAAGAATAAGACCTTCACACATAAACATTAATGATACAGATCATGAGCTCATCATATCAGGAGCAGACGGGAAGATTTCATCTCTCTGGGGTTTGGAGGAATTATATATTTGTGTGTGAACGAGCAGATATTTGTTGAATGTCCTGTGAATATGAATGAGATTTATTGTGAATCATCATCTGGTCAGAGCACAGAATCTCATCTATATCATCACAGCTACAGTAAAGTTAGAGACTGAAGCCCTGATGTGTTTTCATACAGGCCAGACTCAATCTAGTGTCTCTCAATCCTCTTCCATGACTGGAGTCTGTTTATCCGCTGGATTTCTGTCTGAAAACCTTCATCTTCATGCAGAAGCTCATGCTGAAATGATCCTCTTGCTTCAGCTTGTATATCAGCTGTTTCTTCTACAGAGAGACGTCCGTCTGAGAATTACATCAGTGTCTGCTCGCATTATATTGTAATAAAATATTCTACAATTTGACTTTGCAGTGTGTATATGTGTATATGTCACAATTAAATGTCAGTTCTTTCTTTCTTTTTTTACATGTAACAATAAAGAGCATGAAAAATCATGAGTTAAAAGAAAAGTTTTTGTCTCTTCCATTCCTGTAAAAACAGACGTAACTAAACTTGCTCTTGCTGGAAAGTTTCAAAGTTAGAATTCACGTTTTAAATGAATACTTGTATGAAGGTAAAAGAGTGGCAAAATTCAAGAGCTTGTAGATTTGAGTTTGAGAACAAAATATTCATATTTGTAAGCTGAAATGTACCCTCATAGTTCTGATGTGAAAGTCTGAATGTTTCGATTCACACCGACAATAAACTAGTCAGACGTTACCAACTAAGTCCAAACGTCGAGTGAAGGGTTCATTATGATGACCATTACACTGACCTCGTACCTTATGCACACCAATGATGTTGAAACCATCTGGTCATCTACAGCTTTAAGATGGTATGAGCTTCTGGAGTCGGGATTTCATCCCAGTTATAGGAATTTCCATCTCTGTTCTGGTGACTGAGAAGAAGGCCTTAGGTTTCCATGATTTGGTTGGATGTTGCTTCTCAACTCTGAAAGGTACAGTGCTGGAAGTAGAGAGGGAAAAAGCTGGGATCGTTCCTCATCTCTGACCCCATGCCTAAGTCGGATATAAGCTACAGCAATCAGCTTCACTAAACCACTGAAAGTGCTCTTTAACACGGACATTTAAAAGGACAGAAGGATGGATTTTCTGCTTCAAGTGATAGGACTAGCTGAGTGAACTTATATTGTCTTGATGTCGGTGTCGTTTCTATAAATATTCAGATATAAGTGACCAAAAAAGCCATTTTAAAGTAGTTAAAACATCCGACTGGTAAAATTTTGTGTGCTTTCCTCTATTTTAAAACCCGTATGTTTAGCTGTAACTACAAAGCTATTTGAGGAAAAAAATATTACTTATTTTCAAAAAATAAAATAAAATAAATAAAGACAAAAAAAGACTGACCCAGCTTCTTAATGATAACAGCACTAAACACTAGACAAGAGAGTCCATTACCACACTCTGAGCTACAAGGAAACGCTGAACATTTGGACACCATGTTTCACAGTCTCTAGACACTTCCTCAATGTGGGATTGACTCTCTTTTGCAGCCTGTCTCTAGTGGCCAGTCGATGAACTGCAGTTTAAGTTACTCCTGTATCGGCTTCACAAGAGAGACCGGAAGGTTGCCGCCTTAAAGGTACATATATTTTTTTCGGAGAGTGATTTCTATCAGGATGACTCTGAACCAGACAATGTGGAAACAGACGATTCAGAACAGGACTATGTCTTGGTCAATATTACAGAAAACAGGAGTATGTTTGGCAGTAACTGCTATTTTAAGAAGAGAAAAAAAGAATATTACTGATTTTCAATTTTTAAAAAAGAAAGAAAAATAAAAAATAGGGGGGACCTAGGATAATAACAACACTAAACACTAGACAAGAGAGTCCATTACCACACTCTGAGCTACAAGGAAACGCTGAACATTTGGACACCATGTTTCACTTCCTCAAATCTGCTTCACAGCTTTATCAGCGCTTTAACCTGTTCTGAGAACAGAGCTATTCTCTGAACGTGTTCAAATCATCCTGCAAAATCACCATCATCTGGAAATCACACTGAATGCTGCACTTGAAGTCCATTTCAGAGTCTTGCATATCTGAGCTTTCTCTATTCTCCTGAGTAACTCTCTCAGTTAAATGATCTAAAAGAGATCATCTGAGGTTTTGCATATGTGATAGTCCTATTTCTCTTTATTTTGCAGATTTTAAACACACATAAACACTAACATTTTACATGAAGCATTGACTTTATCACATTTGCTGTCGATAAATAAATGATGTTACTGCCATGATGGTGTTGTTCCAGCATCTACCAGCAGAGGGTTGATGAGATTATCCAGTCAATTCCTGACCCAATCCCAGATGAAAACAATAGCTGCGTTTCCACTGTCGGGCCAGGGCCGGGCCGTGCTAGTGCGTGCCAGGGCCAGTCGCATTTCCACTGTCACTTCCGGGGCTTGATCGGGGCTTACTCGGGGCCAACGGCCAGGATTTCTGGCCCGTCGAATACCTTGGGCCAGCTCGGGCTAGAGGCGTGGTCAAGGTAAAAGGCGGAGTTTATCGGTGTTAGGGAAAGTTATGGTCTGTGGCAAGATGGACATTTCACTTTTTTATATCGCGAAAAATCAACGCTGCTCGAAATGGAGAATCGCCTGTACTGGTCTGTCGAAGATACCAAAGCTCTTCTGAGCATTTGGGCAGAAGAAAGGGTACAACGTCAATTTGACGGCGTGTGCAGAAACGAGGACGTTGTAAAATACATTGTTGCTGAACTTGCTAAGCTAAGCATTCAGCGAACAACGCTTCAAGTTCGGGAAAAATTAAAAAAGTTGCGGGCACAGTACAAAGCGATTAAAACGCACAATGGACAAAGCGGTGCCCACAGAAGGAACTTTCCATGGTTCGACTTGATGGACGGCGTGCTGGGTCACCGTCCCTCTGTTAGTGGAGAGACAAGTCGGGACACTATGGCAGCCGCGGACGGTGAGTTAATACATGCTATCTTCCTAAAATCTAAGTTTTCTAACTTCCTAAGAAAACAAATAAAATATTGCATAAGTGGCTCATATGCGTGTTTGTGTTTTGTGTGCTAGAATCGTCATCCCAGAGTGCTTTATTTGACTCAGAAGTGGAGCAGGGACCGTCTACTACACTTCCACTGCTAATGTCGACACCCGGTATGCAAAAAATATACAAAATACACCACAGAAGTATTAAACATTTTGTTAGTTTCTTGTCAGTATGTAATTATTCCAAATGTATGTTTATTACAGAGAGACATGACAGCCCTGAAGATCTAACCATAATAAGAGGAGGATCACATCACGTTCCACAAAGGACTAGACCAGGTATGTTTGTGTTTAATGTACCTGCTAAATAAATATATGTAACAAACTTTACAGTTTGGAATACTGTATGTGCTATACCACAATCTATAATCTATCAGAAGACATCCCAAATATCCTGCTAATTTTTGTGTCTGCTTTTACAGAGAGTCGCAAACGCAAAGCTGCAAATTTGGCATCAAGGGAGTTTTTGCAGTGTATGCGGAACATGACACAGCAACAGATGGAAGAAGAGCGGGAACTGAGAGGAGAAGAAATTAAGAAAGAAATGATGATGAGACGAGAGGAATTGGACTGTCACAAAGACAGAAAGAATCTGAGTCTTTTGCATCAGTCTTCATTAATTTGACCACAGCCCTTCTCCAGCGGAAGTAGATGGACAAAACATCTATCTTTCTGTTTGCCTTAATGCCTTAAAAGTTTATTGTGTAAATAGTAGGTCGCTACTTAAAATCCCCTGCCGTTTCGTTTGTGTGCACATTTGTAATAGTACTTCTCAAAAGCACCTGTTTTGTTTCATTTGTATGTGTATGTATGCACATTTGTATGCAGATTTTATAAGCACCTTTGTATTTTTGCACTCTGATGTGAACTTAATATATAAATAAAGTAATAGCTGTGCTATTATAACTGAGGCAAATGGAAATCATGCTTATTAAGGGGCACATTATCAAAAGCAAAATACACAATCTTATAGTAAAATATTATACACATATTATAAGGCATATATGTAAAATGAATGTTACTTGAATACATTCTTTATTAGTAATTCATTGTTGGTTCATGTTAGTTCACACTGCATATATGTTAGCAAAAAAAAAAAAAGGTTTTCTTATGAAAACCTATTGTAAAAGTTACCTACATGATAATAAACTAAAATATAAAGACTTTGTGACTCAGATAAGCCATCAAGGTAGGTATTGGTGTAGACAACTATGCATACTGATGGACACATTATTTAAACGGCTGTCTGACGGGCACCTTTTGTATTCTGTAATGCAAATACGATCCTAGTCAGTAGAATGATAATTAAGCTATAACACATCTATTGGTATACACTACTATGCTTATTGATGGGCACATTATTTAAACGGCTGTCTGATGGGCACCTTTTGTATTCTGTAATACTGTAAACAGTGTAAGCAGTTTCACATTTAAAAGTACCACTAACAGAAGTGACCATATCTAAAAGCATTTGAACAGACATATAGTTACAACTGCAATATATAAATAAAAACATACCTGTTAAACTGAGTATTTTTGATTTTATTTAAAAATAGTGAGAAGATTGTTTAATTGTATGTTATTTAAAAAAAAATATTGCAGTATTCACTCTGTATGCTTAAATGGCCTATTGCTTATTGATCAAATAATGTCTGGTGTAACCATGTACCGTTTAGGATAAAGAATTGTATTCAAGTCACAAAACAGGGTTACGCCAAATCTTCATTTCAAATATTTTATTTGTAACAAACACAATATAACAACAACTTAACTATTGCTGCTGCATGAACAACTGTTGCAGAGCACTTCTTGCATCTGAACGCTCATCACCAACATTGCAAGATGAACGTTCAGCATCTCTATCACGATCACACCACTCTGGTATAAATCTGTCCATGTACAATTCACACAAGTTGTGCAGTGTACAGCATGTCTCCACCATATCAACAACAACATTTACATTGCAGTCATTTCGCTTACTGAGACACTTCCACCTTCCTTTCAACCTCCCAAATGCATGTTCAACCACACATCGGGCTCGACTTGTTCGCATGTTGTAAAGTTCTTGGCCCTCTGTAAGCCTGCCAGTATCAGGATATGGTTTTAGCAGCCATTTCTGCAATGGGTAAGCAGAATCACCAAGAATGAAGTAGCCAACATCAGTTCCACATATCGTTAGCCTCATAGCATAATTGCCAAAGTCATTTTTGGTTTCTTCTGGTTTTCCAAAGACATTGAAATATGACTTAGGCAATTATGCTATGAGGCTAACGATATGTTTTTTACTCTGCCAGAAAAAGCATTACTGTTTGTGGCCCAAGCCCATAGGCGTGACTTTCTGAGGACACTAGCGTCGTGTTCTCTCCCTGGCTGTCCAACATTCAGGTCCCAGAACATCCCTTTGCCATCCACAGTTGCTTGTAAAATTATGGAGTGCCAACCTTTTCTGTTGTGGAAATCTGATTGATATTGTGGAGGTTTTAATATAGGGATGTGAGAACCATCAATAGCACCGACGCACTGTGGAATTCCAAACCTCTCTTCGAAGTAATCTGCCATCTCAGATAGTTTGTCCTGGTCTGGTGTTTTGATGAACTTGGGCCGAAGTATTGCAATCACAGCCTTACAAAAGTCATGCACACAGCGGCAAACAGAAGTCCGACTGACAGCAAACAGGTTGGCTACCGTCCTGTACTCTGTTGTTGATGCTAGTTTATACAATGCAATGGCTACCCGTTTCTCCAGAGGAATGCATAATCGATATGTTGTATCTTGTCGCTGTAGTGCAGGCTTCAGAGTTGTACAAATGTATGTGAATGTTTCTCGGGAAACTCTGAAGTCGCCCAGCCACTGCTCATCTGTAAATCTTTGAGCAGTGTTCTCCCACCAGTCACTTGTTCGCAGATAGGCCCACACCTCAGCGGTCCGCATTATATTGGTGTAGTAGTGATGCATCATCTGGAAAATAATAGAATGAAGTGTAAACATTAATTCCATAATTATGTGACAGATCTGTACATGAACATAAATGAAAGGCACTTCTACAGCATTTATAAATATTTTTTTAACCCATTTACTAATACATTATTACACTCCAATGTTTTATTTGTTAAAATCCGTTAACGCACTGTGAACTAACATGAACAAAGTGGTACTATAAACATTAGGCTACTTCCCTAATTATGTGAAATACATATGCATATACATAATCATGGGTATAAATAGATGTATTATCAGACAAATAATACAATGAAACTATAACATTACCTCCTAATTATATTAATATAGCAAGCAAGATATAATAAGCTAGCAAAATATTTGTCTTTTCAACAGACAGTAACGTAAAGACTATGTATCTGTAATCATATGCATATACATAATCATGGGTATAAATAGATGTATTATCAGACAAATAATGCAATGAAAGTTTAACATTACCTCCTAATTATATTAATAGAGCAAGCAAGATATGATAAGCTAGCAAAACAGTTGTGTCTTTTCAGCAGACACTAACGTAAAGACAGTTAATAAAAGCTCATAACAACTCCGTGTTCAAACAACTCACATAGGCTACAAGATACGAATTAACTAAGTTATACTATAAACAGAAATATTTACCGTTTCCATCCATTGCTGGCGACTCTGCATTCGCTGTAACCGAATCGCACGTCGTTGGATCGCTCTCTTTCGTCTTGCAGCCAACATAAGCTTTTGGCGTTGTCGCCGCTGAACCTCCATCTTCTTATCTTGGCTTTGCTGCCTCATCTTCCACCAAGCAATCACCAAAAAGAGCAAACAAACAGACGCTTCGGTGCTCTCCATCTTGATCGTTCAGTAATTTTAGCAAGCTAGTGTCCAGCCTGAATGAACTTCATAATTCCCGCTGAAATAGGTGGGGTTGTATGACGTTTGATCCAAGAAGGCGTGTTATGGGCGGGGTTTAGGGCAGCGCTGCAGGGCTAATGGCCCGGCAATGGAAACGAAAGCACGGTGCTTGATGCTTGAGGCCCGAGGCCACTGGCCTGGCTCGGCTCGCTGTTAGCCCTGGCCCTGCCCTGGCCCGACAGTGGAAACGCGGCTAATGTTCTTCCACAGTTCAGGAACACTATCAACAAAATTATCGCCGCAAAAAATATTATCAATTAAAAATTCATAAACATTATTTGTTGTAATCACTCAATACAACAATGTGTGCGGTAAAGTGCCTTGTTTAATTTTGCACATCTTCTGAAACAGATCTTCACACAAACCAGGAAGTGACATCATGGTCTAAATGTGCTGAATTATGTAAGATTCTGTTTCATAGATGATTTCAGTTTATTGACAATAAGAAAAGTATACGTTTAGTCATGTTTGATGATTGATTAATCTCTCATTGAACTCTACACATGGTCTGTTCTGCTAGTTTCCCTGTAGCTCTGATTACAAGATCTGCCTTCATACGACTGATTCGGGGTTTAAAGGGGTGGTTTGGGATTTTTGACATCGGACCTCATTTTTAAGTCAGCCTGGTTGTTATTCATCAGTGGAGACATTTTTTTTTTTTTAATTATCCAGTCCTTATATTTGGATAGTTAGCCGATGCTAGGCTAGCGCGAGTCAATGGTATATGTTAGCCAGCCATTAAAAACCGTTTTACCCACTCCACAGTGCACCAAACGCAAATCAATTATAACACTAGACTATCGATGCAAATGTCCGTTGAGAGAATAATGTTAGAAATCAAACTTACCTTTCATCACATTGCATTAGTTATAATTTGTTCCCTGTAATCATAAGCCTTGTCTACAGCAGCAGCGGAGTGATATTGATTACCTAGGCAACCGAGTGAGCCGGTACACACATGACGCAAGTGTATTTACCTGCGCTTCTGTTCTGTGTTTACTTTTTGCCGCATTACTAATTATTTTAACAGCCACAGCACTCGAAACCACTGGTCCGATCAGATTGTAATACCTATCACCACTAGACTAGTGACGTCAAAACCATCCACAGGATTGTGTGAGACTATTAGGGGTGGACCTCAGTTCTTCTAGATCCGGGGGCAAGAACAGTTTGAGAGTTCAGAAATATAAGAGCTCAATCCCATGTTCAGCAGCAGCCTATGAATACATATCATTAGTAAGCATTGTAAAAAAAATTTAAAAAAATAAAACACTTGCATCACAATAAGTGTATTGTGATTCTTAAAACATTTGCTGACCAAACAGAATTTCATTGATCGTTGTCAGTGGCCTCTTTGCTTCGGTATTTTTCATTGCGTGAAAAAACTGAGGGGGGTTGGGGGGGCTTTGGAGATAACTGGCCCCAGGGCCTTTACAAGTCATAATCCGTCCCTGCTTCAGGACCAGATCAGATTTTCTGTCCAATCAAATGCTCTCTAGAATCTGAAGCTCCGCCCCCTACATTGTAAATAGACGCTGAGGCTGAAATCGATCACTTGTTCACACATTTACTATTTTCTACATGGTGAATGGCACATAGTGCACTATATAGGGGACAGGGAAACATTCAGACAGTGTAAATGCTTTGGGGCGAATGAAGTCTGGTCACCCAGGGAACTGATAAGAATGTAAATGTTGTTTTTGTGTGTTTCCCACAATTATTGGGTAATTGTCATCGTGTGGCAAATAAAAATAGCACTCTTGAACCTGACCAACGGCTTCCTCTGTCACTTTAGGCCTCCATCCGCTACTGCTATCTTAACAGAAACCTTTTCAGTAGCAAACTCATTTTATTACTAAGAATGTAATTATTTTATTTCTGGATTTTAACATCATGCTGGAAACTGCTAAAATAAAGAAGTGAGACTAACAGTAATTCTCTCGTGTGCAAAAGTAGCCAATAAACTGTTCAGAGCAGATGTGTGTTGAGACAGTGTGTTCACAGTATATGTACTTCTCAAACGTTTCACACACACTTAAAGCAACACTTCACTGTGGCATCGTGTCACTAAACAGCAACTCTAGCAGAATTTAAACACTCATTTGATGAGAATAGAGGAAGTGAATAACCAGAGGAGGAGCTGATGATGTTTAAAGGAAGAGCTGTAACTATATATAATGAAGAGAAAGACTGACAGAAACACAAAATGGCTGATAAGTGTGATCTGTGTCTGCTGGGACTGATCATTCTCTCTTCACTTCTCACAGGTAAAGAAATCTGTATTTTCTCTAAAGACGTTTGCTTTACTGTTTTCCACCCCCTCTTTCTACCTCAATGACCATCTGTAGCTCCTAAAGGCACAGAGGGGCTGATAGTGATCACTGTAGGCCAAGATGTGTGTACTTCAGGGGTCGATGAATTGTCACACATTTAGTACCGTGGGGGAAGTTGTAATTATCTGATTGGTCAGTTTAAACGTCTCACTTTTGGGTTTTAGTCACATGGTCAGGAAAGGATAAAAGAAGATTAAAACTGTTGCTCTGTCTCTTTTATTCTTTGGGTCTTTTATTCTCTCTCTCTCTCTCTCTCTCTCTCTCTCTCTCTCTCTCTGGTAACATAAGTTATCATCTCATTTCATTTATTTTGTAACTATTTTAAGTATAACTATAACAATGTTGTCAATAAACCCTTTCAATTACAAATAATGTGCTAACTAGTTTTGATTTGGTATTGACTTGATATATAGTGTAATAGTGCTATCTATTGCAATACAGTATCGTCACTCTCTATAGCAACGCTCTCACACATATTAATCTATTGTAACTGCGCTTATTTCCGTCGTTGGTATAAGTGGCAGTGGGTGGAATAGACAAGAAATGTGCAGTTTTCTACAGTCTTGCTGACAATGTTTCTTTAGTCATTCGTCAGTCTTGCAGGAAATCCACCCTCACAACATTTAGTGGAATTAGTCTGGAAAGAGTTCATTTGAACATGCTCAGTTTATTCTTGCACACATTCACGTTGTGATCTCAGAGTTGTGTATTGATACACACAGATCATACTGTATTATTCCTGATACTGGACATAGTGTCACTCAAACATCTGATGATGAAGAATTATCTTCATATTAAGAGTGTGTCAGTGATTTGAACAGCGCTCTGATAAAGACTAATAGTTTATTCTGGAGAGTGTGTTGTTTGCTTTAAGTGAGGGTAATGCTGTTTGTGGAGTTGTGTAATCCTCCTATGCTCAGATCTTCAGAGACTTAAAGGTGCTGTATGTAGGTTTCAGCGACCTCTAGCGGTGATGTTTCAGATTGCAACCAATAAGTTTACAAGCGCGTGCTCTTGCGCATTTATGAGCGTGCACTGTGGGTACCGGCCAGACTGAGACGCAACACACAGGAGAAAGCATCACACAACATGCTGGAAACTAAGGTAAACTCCTGCAACGTTACAATAATAGGCTACTTTTATCAGCTTGACGTTGAACTAATGCTCCATGCTCGTACCATGATAAGTATGGCACACTATCAACCGTGCCGAATTATGCCACTGCAAGCACCACTTCACATTTTCTTCAGGAAATGTACATTCTAGGTTTGTAGATAAGGTTTCTCCATGATTCAAATGCCCTGCCGATGTTGAGCCGTGTTTTCACCCGAAGTTCGTCCGATTCACGTCTGGCCTTACGAGCTTCAGCGCAAAAACTTTTGTTTTTGTTTTTTATCAATATGTGGAGTTTGTGTTGGAGTCGGTGTTGTGCTGGGAGCAGGTCGTTTCTTATGCCTCGTTTCCACTGAGCGGTATGGTACGGTACGGTACGGAACGGTACGCATTTATTTGCGTTTCCACTATCAAAAGTTGTGAATGGTACCAAAATGCCGAACCGTACCGTACCACTTTTTAGGTACCCTTCCATTGGGGTACCTATCACAGTGGAACGGTACTAAAAGGTGGAGCTAGACTCACTGCAGGACGTTGATTGGTTGACAGAGAATCATCACTTGCGCGTGCTACAAGGGGAATGACAACATAAGAAGCGCCATTTTTTAATATAAAGTTTAATATAATACTACTGTTACTGTATCACGAAATGTAATTTTAAGAGTTTTTCAGGCGAGAATGTAGTTGTTTAAAGCTCAAATATGTGGTTTATTTATAAAAATGATTATTTTTTTCCCCGGTTGTGAGATCCATGCGGTCAGCGGGCGCTCATGTTTCCCGGCTGGATGAGCCTTTCCTCGGCTAGTCCTCGGCGTTCGTCGCTGACTCCGACGGTAGTGGTTAAACAAGATATAATTCGTTTTGTGTAGACCTAACGGGCGATCTTTGGTCCCGTGAATATATAATGAGTTCCCTGTCAATCGTTTTGGCTGAGGGCTAAGTTTAGTTAACGTTATTTGTGTTTAACTTTACTTGTAATGTAGACTATAGAGCGCTGCATTTGGATATTTGACTGAATTGTTTGCTTTATTTCTTATTGTATAGCTTCTTGTACTTAACTTAAACTTTTATATAGGCTATTATTGATAAAACTGAAATTTTACAAAAATAAATATGGTTTCTTGTCATTTTTATTACAAGATTATCACTGACATTTATTGCAACATTTGTACAAATGCATATATTGCCTGGAATATGTGTAATTTTTTTTTTATTTAAACGAAAAGAGGTAACGTTAGGGTTGTGTTTTAAATTTCGTTTTGTTATAAATAGAATAACGTATATCGTGCAGTGAATAATCAATATGCGTTGCGCATGAACCACATTTGTGTCCCTATAATGTTTAATTTATTTAAATGAAAACGAAAAGAGGCAGAGTGGTGTTTTATAACATATTTCGTTTTATTGTTGCTTAAAATGTACATACAAAGTAAGTTAACAGAGATAACCGGAGTAGCAGAGCGAGCTGAGTGACGCTTTTAAGAACGCGCTGTACCATGTAGGAGTCGCACATGGCAAGTACAAACTTTGCGTACTTGATATTGAGAAAAGCCTAATGTCGGCGCTTGTCTTCTTGTGACAAACATGTCGAGGAGCAAGAACAAGATCTGCTGTATGTCATCCATTGTAGTTTACTATGTTCTTCTTCGCGCGAAAATGACGTCGATCGAAACACCACGCCTATCAAGTAAGGGTACTGTTGGCAGTGGAAACGCTAGCCAGATCATGGTTAACAGACCCGAACCGTACCGTACTGTCCCGTACCGTACCGTACTGCTCAGTGGAAACGAGGCATTAGTCATAGTCATAGTCAAGTCAAGTTTCATAAGTCCATGTCATGAGTTGCAGTGTCGTCGCTGTTGAGTGCAAAGTCAGTAGGCTAGACGAGGCGAGAGGCTCGGGAACGCGCGTGCAGGTCACGTCACTGGATTTCGCGGTAAATCCGACCCGGCACCTTCACATAAAAATAAGAATACTTGCTCTCCCAAGTAATAGCAAAACCCGCAAAGTGGATCATTTTAATGTTAGGTTACAACCCCTTCACACACAGGCAATAAAAAAAGGATTCAGCACCTTTAATGTCTTTTATCTTCAGGTGATTTAATCTAATGCTGAGTTCACACTGCACGATTTTAGCCCCGATTTTGTTACTGTCAAAATTTGGCATTTTCTTTACAGCAAATTTTTACAGTGTGCACTGTAACAAATTGCCTCATTTTGACTGTAACATGCTGTTTTCCATTAAAACAGCAATATAACATAGAAACAAATGCATTCTGGGAGATATTTGTCTTTTTCTAGAAAGTAGCCTACAGTAATATACTGTAAATTAAAAACGCTCAAAGTCGACACTCAGAGGCAGTGTTCAAACACACACCCTATACCCTCACTCATTATTCCCTACATTAGTTCACTAATATAGTCCACTTGACAGAGTGGATAAAAACAAGTTAATTCAGTAATTCAGACACTGATGAACATATACTACTTGCTGATAGGCTAACGCTGCTGTCAATCACCTAATCCTGTTACATAGGCATAGATTATCTCTCAGCATGAGGAAACGTTTATTTTTTTGTTTATTCCGTTATTTTCTCTCTGCACTAAACTAAATATTTACATAGCCTAAATAAAAACACAAGGGCACATATTTTGAACAGTTAGGTCTTTAATCTATTTTATTAATGTTATTAATTTAGTTGCTAAAATGCTGCCTAACAAGAGATACTTTTTTTATTGTTGTTTATTTAAATTGATTTGAACATCTCCGTTTATTGTGCACGCATTAAATATTTGTCTCATTTCAGTCGGCTCCACTGTGGTGATATTTACCGCGGCTCTCTTTAGTTGGGGCTCAGCAGAGTTTTCTGTTGCAGAGAGAATGCTGTCGCTCCAGTGCTTTCTTTGTTTTAAGTTTGGCCTCCAGTAGCTCTGTAGTGAACTTTCACACTTATGTCCACTCACAGACATAATTTCCCTCGACTCGAGACCAGCGTCGGACAGTCTCTGCACCATGGTGCTGTGAAGGCAGTGATTTGTGTAAACCTTAGAGGTGCTGCTGCTTTACAAATAGTACAATTAATTTTAACAAGTAGACTATTTTTTTCTAGCGGAAGGAATGCTTTTATTGATTTAAATTCATGAAAGTTGCACTAATACTTTTTTTTTTTTACTGTAATATTGTGTGGTAACCGTTTCATAAAAGCAATAAGGTACTCGAGGCAAGTGCTGTACCGTGAAAGTAGAAAGCTTCGCGTCGTGCCTAACAACGCCCTTCAGCCATTACTTATTCACGATACAGCACAGCCTCTCCTGCCTTATTGCTTACTTCTATGTTTATGTTGATACCTGTGGTTGCTAAGGGTGTTGCTAAGGGCGCAGTGATAAATAGAACCGTTAAGTGAAGCACAGCTATTGACCAATCAGAATCAAGGATTGGAACTAACCGTTTTATAAGTTTTAATTTATTAATATATATATCATAATGATCACTGAGATATACTGTGTTTCAGGTACCAGTGGAGTGGAGGATCATGTGTTCATCAGTTCTGGTGAAAATGCTCGTCTGTCCTGTAATAATGCTCTTTCTGACTGCAAATCTAAAACTACATGGATCTACACTAACAGATTCAGACCTTCAGAGATAGTTGAACTGATTACTTTAGGGATAAAGAAGAAAGACACAGAGAGACATGAGAGACTGAGTCTGGAGTCTGACTGCTCTCTGAACATCAAGAACGTCACAGAAGAAGATTATGGATTATACACCTGCCGACAATATGTGAACAGACAGAGACAAGGAACTGATGCTGATGTTTATCTGTATGTTCTTCATGGTAAGTTTATGATTATGTGGTCAATTTAAAATTCTCCCTTTAAACTCAGATGATGATTGAAGAGTCTGTGATTTGTGTCTTGTGTTCAGTTTCAGTGTCTCCATCATCATCATCATCATCATCATCATCATCATCATCTTCTTCATCCTCACAGACTGAGATCAGTCCAGGCCGCTCGGTGACTCTCTCCTGTCAGTTGTATTCATATGCTAAACTCTCCTGTGATAATCTGGTCAATTCAGAGGGATTTGAGCTGTTGTGGGTGAATCAGGCTGGTGTTGATCTGAAGACAGACTCCAGATATCAGATATTATCATCATCAGATCAATATCGCTGTTTCATCATCACTCTGACTACAACACTCCTGAATGAAGATAACAACAGAGAGTGGAGATGTCAGCTTACTCACAGAAATCAAGTCAAGACCTCAGTCAGATACACTGTCAAGTATTCAGGTGAGAAAACAGTGTTAGAAGAGCCTCATAATGTCAGTAACACTAAGGTCTATCAGTATCACTGAACCAGAACAAACTGAGGGAACAAAAGCTTCTTTGACTCTCACAGAAGAGTAACTCAAAGCATTGCTTCAAACTAATGAACTGCAGTGAAGTAACAGTCCAAAACGTGATGCTGGAAATAATAAAGGAATTGAAATTTGACAGCAAAAATATTAACTTTTTATGTAATGTGATGATCAAAGTTATAATATGATGGTCATATTGTACAGTATTAATGATCTGAACTAACATTCATCTTCACAGCTCAAGCTGATTCAATGACAGCAGTGAATCCAGTCCACATCACACACTCTCAGGATCCCTCAACTATAAACACACACGTTTCTAAAGGTACATCATCACTGTCTTTCTCACATCAGTGCTTTCCAGTGCATAATGCTAGAGTTATCTTCAGTGTTAACTCATCAAAATATGACTGTCATATTCTACAGTATGATTGTCACATTGAGTTGTTGTTTTAGTTTCATTTCATGGACTTTTGTGGTGTGTCCCAATTAGAGTACTTATGCATATTCTAGGACATGTTTAGTATAAACAGTGAGAGTAGTGTGTTCATATAACACTCCGGTTCTTTCACTCGATTCTCCCAGAAAGCGTCACATGAAGACGATATGTTGAGCTCATCCATGCAGCGCATTCACTGTAGATCCATGAAAAACACCAAACAGACATAAAATACTGCTCATCCACTCACAAAATTATCAAAAAACATACATGTAAAAGTAAACAAAACAAATATACAAAAGAGAGAGAAACACAAAATAAGCCGTACACTCGTAATGCTCGGCAACAAGTTTAACATATAAAACTTCAGTTATTCATCAAGTCTGGGTGTCTTATGACCCCAATATGAAATAAACTGATTCAAATATATTTAAAAAATATATATTTTTGACCTTAAAGAAAAATAGTTATCTCTGCCAACATTTTGTTTCTGTCTGACCGGAGAAAGTTTGTCCTGTCATTCACCTCAACAGCTCAGATGAAACTGAAGAGAAAATGGCCGACTTCACTTATTTTTTTACTCTAATGCTCAATTCACCTTCTTATACTACGCCCTAAAAGTATGTGCTCTTTTTGGGAAGAAAATCAGAAAAGAAAAAAAAAAGCAACATTGTTTCGGCCCACATCTGGCACATGTAGAAAGATGATCTGGCCCTCATGCAGCGTGGAATCTTCACAGATTTAATGTCTTCTTTTCTCTTCAGTTGATTTCATCTAAGGCTGTGGCTGAAGTCAGTTGCAGTTCTTGTGTTTCTCTTTCCTTCAGTGATTCTGCTTGTTAACAGGCTTATTAAGGCTGAGATGACTCCATATTTAATATACACAGGTTTTGTGGCTCAGATAAGGTCCAGTTCTGGTTTATTTCTTTGCTCTTGGCTGACATGTGGCATTGCTATGGCCTGCTTGTGGCCCAGTTCTGGCAAACAGGAGCGGTCCGCCCAAGTGCCGTCATTCCTCACTGCATGAGGGCCAGATCATCTTCCACATGTGCCAGGTGTGGGCCGGATCATCTTCCACATGTGCCAGACGTGGGCCGGATCAGGGACGTCACAATGTTGCTATGTGGGAATAGCTAGCCTAATGGCTAAGATGCTAACGGACTTTTTCGAAGACACTAAACCATTTCTGTAAACGAAATATTCAACAGAAGCGTATCAATTACATGTAAGAAAGTGTCAGGAACAGTTGTGTGTATTATTTGTGTAACTTTAGGGCATAGACTTGCCTGAAAGCCGTGAAAACAACAGTGAGACAGAGTTTTTTGCAGCTTGCCTGTTGAGTTGCGCCATTTTAAATCATACAGTCATTGGGAGCTGAGCCCCACTAAAATGAAAATCCTGTGTGAAGCTTGAGTATTATGTGTTGATGATGTTGTGTATGTGGCATTATGTGTTGAACTGAACTAACAGACGTGATCCACAGATCCAGGAGAAACTTTAGTCTGTGTGACTGCTGGATCATTATACAGAGGTACGACACGTTCATTTATACTGACAGCTTTATAACATTAAACTATCAGTCAGTCTGTAAAAGCTTCATCAATAACTGTTGATAGTTGAATACCCTTGACTTCAGTCATGTACAGTTTCTCTTCTTCCTCTCATGTTTCCTGCAGTGATTGTGACTATTGTTGAGATCGCAGTGTTTGCTGCTCCTACTGTGATTCTTCTTCAGATCATCTGTGCAAGAAGAGCTGGTGAGTTTTGAGCCGCACACAATCTGATGATTCACACTCATCTGATCTGGAACAATCTGCAATCATGATAAAAACACATACGAGAGGTCAGTCAATGCTTTTATTTTGCAGGGAGGAAGGACTCGAAGCACCCAGAGGAAATAGAGATGCCGACAATATTACAATAAAATACTGATGAGTTTAGAGCCAATCTGCAGCAATATTTACAATAGCAAAAACTTACAGAGGATTGTTCATCGTTTTATTTTCTTCTCAGAAACAGAGAAAAAACTCTGATAGTGACATAATCAAGTTTAGATTAAAATGTTTTTTACAAATAACAGCCAAGATTTATTTTCATTTATATGGATTTTATGGATATATTAGCCTACAGTGCTGAAAGTCATTCTTTTGTGCTTCATATATAAACTGCATTAAATATAATATTAATACAGTAATGGACAGACTCAGACTGTATAATCTCTCTCTGTTCTGTGTGATGGAGCTGATTTGGTGATTCTTGGATCTTGTCTGTTCCTGTTTTTAGCATCTTTTTTTTTTATGATTAATGCTAATTTTCTTAATAAAACCTCTGCAGTTGTGTTTAATATGTCTCCTTTCCTGAGATGTTTGTTACAAATATGGTGATTCCCCCTCATGAACTTGTAATGTATTGTAATATAGAATAGTAAGTGTGAGTATTAATGGGTCAAGTGTTGATGTAAAAGAAGCGTTTCAGTCGTTTCTTGAAAGTGGCTTCAGTCTCTGCAGTTCTGAGAAAATGGGTTTGTTACTGAAATGCTACTCCTGAAATGCATATATCCACAATTTCGGTGTTCGAGCGCTATCTGAACCCGCCTTTCTCTCTCTCTCTCTCTCTCTCTCTCTCTCTCTCTCTCTCTCTCTCTCTCTCTCTCTCTCTCTCTCTCTCTCTCTCTCTCTCTCTCTCTCTCAACTCTCTCTCTCTGCATGCGCGTGCTTCAGGTGCGAGTCCCGATCTTCACCTCTTCTTCTGCGTTTAAAATTGTTTGAATATGTAAATTGGCAAGACAAAACATGTCCAAATTGTAAACTTTCACTCTATGATGGTTAAATTCAGCAGTTAATTGATCGATCGGATAGCTCTTTCTAGCGTGATGCAGTCGGTACCTTCCGCTGTAAATTTCTCACCTTTAAAGGTGATTGCACATACAAAATTTGCGACGTGTCGTCCATTTTCATAACGAGTTTCAAAATCGTAGAAAATATAATTCTCGTTAAGTTCCTTGGTGGGTAGGGGAGGTATAAAACACTTGTTATTCACGTTACTAACCCTAACTTCACCGCAATACGTGCTGGAGGGCATTTGTGGTGGTCTCCTTTGCCATACCTTATGATGTCGTATCGTCTGTTACATAATTTGCAATATTTTACAACGTGGTGGTATTTCATGTCCGGCAGGGATTTTTTTACAGAAACGTAAACAATCGGGGCAATCCACAGTTATTTTAGGTACTCATTCCGCATTGTGGCATACATTACATACGTGTGCGCATAGATGATGCCTGCGATTGTCATAACCCACATAACAGAATTCGCATACAAAGGCGGTTCCTATGAATGCTGTAAGATTGGTTATCATGTAGTAATGTGCATCGTGCAAATAGAGACATATCGTTTTTGGATGCGGATCATTGTGATTTGTGTACGTTTCTAGCACGCCACCGCTAGCTCTGTAAAACACAGCGATTTTAATACCAAGTAGTTGTTCAAAGCTTCTAAGTCGCCGAGTCCTATCTCGTGGTCGATTGCGAAGCCGGCGTTGTTGCTGATGATGGCGGTCCGTCTTTCTAGCATGTTCTCAGGTAATTGAGGGTCAAGAAAGTAAGTTTACGACGACGACTGCCTCCACTCCTGTTCATAGCCACATTGGCTTCGATCTCGATAGATTCATCCGACAATATCTGATCATCGCTCTGTAAAATGTTCTCAATTTGTTCGAGAAGCGTATTAACATCGTAATTATTTCCGTCCGTTAAAACAACGTTAACAGGGATTTCAGACTGGGGGCAGTCATGTCCAAATTGATAACACTAGAATCACCTCTAAGATCTCTAGAAAACGTTACAATTTCGCTAAGCATCATATAGGAAGATGTTATACACCATCAAATATGTAGAGTTAAAGGGTTAGTTCACCCAAAAATGAAAATTCTGTCAGTAATTACTCACCCTCATGTTGTTCCAACCCCGTAAGACCTTCGTTCATCTTCTGAACACAAATTAAGATATTTTTAATGAAATCTGAGAGCTGATCACTCCTCCATAGGCTTCTAAGGGATTGAAACTTGCTGGCCCAGAAAAGTTATTAAAGACATCGTTAATATAGTCCAAGTGACTACAGTGGCTCAACCTTAAGTTTATAAAGCGACGAAAATACTTTTTGTGTGCAAAAACAAACAAAAATAACGACTTTATTCCACTATTCATTTCCTTCTATCTGGGCCTCGAGTTGGTTCACGTAGTGTTTTTGCACAGCGCGTCTGTGTTGCACGTCAGACGCATCATACACATGACCAGCGTCGAGCCTACGTGGTGACGTGCAACACAGACGCGCTGTGCAAAAACACTACGTGAACCAACTCGAGGCCCAGATAGATTTCATCAAAAATATCTTAATTTGTGTTCCGAAGATGAACGAAGGTCTTACGCGGTTGGAACAACATGAGGGTGAGTAATTACTGACAGAATTTACATTTTTGGGTGAACTAACCCTTTAATTTCCCTCAGATTCATACTTCTTCGCAATTCGATACTATTGAAACGGGGTCGAGGTAAAATATGATACCCATTTACATAGGGGTCGGAGTGTTACTAGTCGACGACCTATCAGTACCAGCGTTGTCTATCGGGGTTGACGTGTTATAATACGATGATCTATCAGTACCAACATTACCTCATCGGACGGGGCGTTGCTACCCGTCGGGGGTGCAGTGATGGCATCACCTGTAGGGGTAACAGCATTGATAGACAATGGGGAATCAATATCGACATTACCTGTGGGAAAAAAGCATCGCTAGATGCTGATTCATGTTCAATTTTTAATGCATAGTCATCTTGTACAATTTGTATATTGCATTTGTGTAATATTTCCTGTAGCCGTTCACACAGATTAAATTTGGGGAGTTGTTCAATAGCTATTTCTAAATGTTCTAAATTACAAGTCTGTGACGATGGTTCTACATTAAAAGAGGTTGCCGGATACATATTTATCATTTGTTGTAACCCATCACACAAACTATGGGTACTACCCATGTGCATTTCAAACATTTGTTGTAGCTGGTATGAGAGATTTTGGTCTGGATGACAGCATTGTGCATCGGCTGTGGAATTTTTTTCACCAACGTCCATTTTATTTTTTATTTAGAACAAAATTCTTTTGACCTGAAATTATGAAATATCACAAACCCTGAGAATTCACAGTTATGACGGTGTATCGTAAGATAGGACTGTCATAAGATAGGGCTATCTTATCGGTGGTCGATACATCTATAACGTTCGGCCGTGTTGCTGTTACTGTACAAAAAAAGGTAAAATTTGTAAACTTAATTTTGTACATTTATGCAGATATTTATAAATATATAAGATTAGAAAATATATACTTACAGAGGTCGATGGGTTGAAAAGTGAGCAGCTCAATGTTCGATTCTAGAAAATAAAAGACCTATTAAAATAAACATTTGTTGATCAAATTTTATAATCTATGAATATCATATATTCAGACAGATAAGCAATATGCAATAACCATATGAACGAGCTACCATACTCAATCCTTTCCCATCGCCAAACTTGTGACTATTGAGTGATGCCCATATATAAATCAAAAGTGAAACGATGGCTCTCCCCTGCTGGACAATACGTGTAGATGCAACCTTCTAATAAACATTACATATCGAGCAGCTGTGTAGTCGTTTTATAAAATATTACTTTAAAAATGGTCCACCTAAAAAAATAGCAAGTAAAATTGTATATATATAAGCTTTTAAATCTACAACGCAAGAAGTGTTTTTACAGAGATTAAGCACATCCCAAAAGATAATGGATTTATGAAAAGTTATAGATGATAAATGCTTAAGGAAAAATCTAAATATATCAAATCTATAAGATGCATTCAAAAATACTAATAAGCATATCTATACAATAATGAATAAATAAATAAATAAAAATTTAAACGCGCTTTAAAAATAATTAACAACATTACCCTCAGCCATTAGACATTGCAAATACAGCGATGATCCCCCTGCTGGACAAAAAGTATATAGACGCATCAAACTGGGGTGAAATGCAGGGTTTGAACCTCAGGCATCGTTACAGAAACACCATAGCTATCACGGATGCATGCTATGGGGCGTTATGCTACGCAATCTTATGCATGCATCAAATAGCCATGTGCGAAAATACAGCAAATATGTTAAAAATGTAATATCGGTGAAACACACCATAGCAAATGACATAAAAACACATGCGGCCTCGAGCGATCAAAGCAACACGTCTGAAAAGACTGGCGAAGCACCCAGAAATGCATGCTACTAATCAGGCCCGGGGTGGGTAATCGGGAGAATCGGGAGAATTCCCGGTGGGCCGCTTCACTTTTGGGCCGGTCGAGGAAATATATATATATTTTTTCTTTCACTTTTGTCACGTTAGTTACATTAGGCTACACACGTTCCGCATTCTGACACCGCAGCGCGCAGCCTCTGCATGGGTTGTACCAAGTGAGGGAGTTCTCCCCTCCCCTCCCCTCCCCTCCCCTCCCCTCCCCTCCCATAGAGTTGGTTGGGTCCATAGCCAGTATTTTCCAAAACGTTTTCTCAGCGTCCGCGGCACCGCCGGCGCCTACCGATAGCTGGGCCGGCCCTACCGTAACGGTACGCGTCAGGGAGGATGGATGGGAGGAAGATGCCAGGAGGGGCTGAAAAAGCCAGGTTGAAAAAAAGAAAGGCATTGGAGGAGGATGCTGCCAAATGTGCCAAGCTTACAGATTTATTTTCAAGAGGACAAACACAAGTGACAACAGGTAAAGAGAGATAGGCCTAGGAATGATTAGCATTAGCAACGCTGCAACGTAATTATTATGCTAATACCGTTGTAGCATTGTCAACCTATTCACAAGCAAAATAGAAAATTTAATTAAAATATTTGCCTTTTTGTATCACCCAATACATGGCGAATCATAGACTTTGTAAATATTATGCAATTTAATATTGATAACAAAATAACACCATCACCTTTTGTGTTCCCGGTCAAAAATTAATAAATAAATTGTGGAATATTTTTGTTAATTTCTCAGCTTATGTGAATTATTATTTAACATTTACATTATTTGTTGAACCTTGGTATTAATAAAAAACAAGGCTACACAATAGGAAGAGCTGAACTGTTGCTTCATTTATCCAATTTGGAAAAAGTGCTATTTTGGAATTCCACCATGGAAAAAGTGGGCCAGTTTTGGGCCTGAAACTCCTGGGCTGAAAAGTGGCCCCACTCCGGCACTGCTACTAATAAATATAATGTGTATTCATACATTGTAAACATAAATTAAGCTTATTCTAGACAATATTCATTATTGATATTAATAATTAAAAACTTATTTCAGCAACAGATATCATGGTTTAAATCATATCACTTTTCAAATAAAATAATTACACCCAATCACAGCTTAAACCTATAAAGAAAGTTTAGCTCTTACCGTGAATTGCATCCATGTCCAGAGGCCGTGAAAAACAATAAGGGTCTTGCGTGACCTAAGCCAAACTACTATTGAAACGAATCAGATGCGCTGGAGTTTTTAAGGGGTTTTACGCACCCCAGGTGGTCGCGGGGCGGTCCTAGTAGCTTTTATCATCCCAAACCATACTAACTGTAACATCACAGGATAAATTCATTAATAATAAATAAAATTAATAAAATGTTTTGTTTTATTAATTTTCCCCTGTAATTTTTTATTATTATTATTTAAAACCCCCGTGTGTTGACTGTAGCATAACGCGTTGAAGCTGTTTCATATTATTATTCATATTATTAGTAAGATACTGTGTATAAATGTATTCAGTTTAAACATTTTAATGGTATAGGTCAATATAAAGGCTCATTGGTTTTAATGCATTCTGATAATATGTTATTTAACAACAGAACCTTTATCAACGACCCTTGGTTTTATAACTAAAAATTAATTGTTTAAATCATTTTGACTCGTAGTAAATAGACCCAAATTATAACCCGTCAAAATGTAACGAATTAATGTTTATCTCTGGGTTGTTGAATAATTTGGTCTGATGTGAAAAGTATATTCACAAGTACATGTGTAACGTTATAGGTTACTATATTTAATTGTAGATTATCTTAAAATAAATGAAAAAAGCAGAGTCGTTTACCAATTAAAAAATAAACCTAATAAATGATAGGAGGGCAATATTGTATTAATACATTTCTTTATATCCACTGAAACTTTATTTATTTATTTATTTATTTCAGGCGTTCAGACACCAGTCATCGCTGTATGGGGTCGGGCGAGAGGATGTTTATCCGGACAGTTTGTGTCAGAAATATCGCTTGGGTCTAGACCGGGTGACGCCAGAACCCCCGCGTTCGGGTACAAATGGTTTGGGGGCTATTGATCGTTCAATAATAAAACGAGGTGTTATTTCCCACCATAAAACCAAAAACACAACAGCTCAGACAGGATGGCAACAGATATGAGATTTTATGATAGGAGACAGTTGTGATCATAATTTCATCGTTCTATGGACATTATCCTGCTATAATAAAAACACCCCTGAAAAACATTCACATTATTGTCACACCAAGCAGATTGCAATCATAACACACATCCATAAACCTCACAGAACCACACAGGGTCAAAGGTCACATACTAACTGGTCGTCATAAAACCCCCATATATGGACATATCCTGTCATAAAACAATAAATCATAGGGGTCATAAATCAAAAGTGACACAAGCTACAGCTTATCAACTACTCGGTTTCTTCCAGTCGGATCTCCGTATCCAGACTTGTGTTGTTTTAGTGAAGGGACATTCGAAGCCTTGTTTGATTGCAGTGCCTCGAGAAGGGTTTGGACTCGGCCTGAAGACACTGGAAGAAATATTGTTTTTAAACTTCCTCTTCCACTTTTCTCTGTCCAGTCCATATTAATCACTTTCACCCTCTTTTATCCAGTCTAGATAACTCCATCATTCCCCTCTGTTCAACAAAAGCACTGCCCACTTACAAAATTATGACACAACAAAACTTCAAAGAACTAATTTATTTATTTATTTATACATGTGTTTATGCTTGTATATGTTAATATATCATGAGCCATGTAACACATCTTGGTGCTGTCAAGACTCCTGAGGATTTTTGTTCTGCACAATATTAGCATTGACCAGCAGGTGTCGCTGTGTGCATTCGAAACCTCGAGAAATCAACCACTTTCACACACATCAGGCTGAAGATTAATCTCACCATCACTACCTTCAGGTTCACGTAGATCAACAGTTATACCGTATATTCACAAACATATACATATATATATATATATATATATATATATATATATATATATATATATATTTACTGTAGTAAATCACTTGCAACATTTTTTGAACAATGTCCAAAAATGTAAACAAAATATGTCACATTCATGTAACATTCAAAATAATGTCACATTCGGCTTGCTCAGTTAATTAATATTCTGAAAATACTATCAATCAAACTGTACTTGACCTTTTTATATGAGAACACAGAATAATTTAATTGAATTGAGCTGAATAATGACACTATTGTCTTCAATAGAGGTGAAGTGTACAGAACATCTTCAGTTTGCTGTATACAGTGACACTTCACATGAGAGCATCCGCTAAAGAATGAGTCTTTTTCAGACTGTAAAGTTCGACGTCACATCAGAACGCACCGATGAATTGGGATCTGGCCTGAGAGATTCTGCTGTTTATTCAGCTTGAAAGAGTGAGTGCTGCTGCCATTCCCCCTGTGCGCTTCAGCACTATAAAGAGAGATACAGTTCCCTGAAAGAGCGTTATACACGCGTGACACTGCGTCTTTTTTTCCAAGATGTCGTTCCACCCGTGTGTTTCCTGGCGCCGGCTGATGGTCACGATCGTTGCCTCATATGTTTGGGCATTAAGCACACTGAGGTAGAGGTCGTGGTTCAGTGATGTTCTCACTGCGGGAAGATGATCATCTCTGTGTTACGGTCGAGACTCCAATACCTCAGGAGTGTTCTGGAAAGGAAATAATTGTTTAAGCTCTGGTGTTACCCGGACACATTTAAATGGAGAACAGACATGAAGTAAAGCTTGTTATGATGTGTTACTCCCTGTGTCCGTCTCATGCTTTCCGCTCACATAACATGGTGTCAGAAGTTTAGGAAAAACCAGTTAACTGTTAGTTGCGATGCCACCATAAATACTCAGGAGAGAGTGTGTGCGCGGACAGAAACGAAGATTAAAGTGGAGATCGGAGAAGCCGCGAGTGAGTGAGACGGAGAAAAGAGGACAGATGAGCTGGTGAGATACAGCAGGAAAAATAAAAGGTGACTGTTGTAGCCAGTGTCAATGTATATGTATTTCGGGCTGTCATGGGGCAGTATGTGCACAGAGTGTTTTTAAACCGGTGTTTTACACGTAGAGGGACAAGGCTTGGTGGGGGAACGCACACAGTTTTTACCACACACAAAGTTGGATGTTCACCGTCTCTCAAGTATGTTTAATGTTTGCATTTGGTAAATAAAGAAACAGAAAAGTAGAAATGGACTACAAGACTGTTGATGGCGTAAAAAGTGCATTGTATAACCAAGCCGTCGGCAGGAGCTGCTGTAACAGTGACAATGGATGATGAAGCAGCAAGTATGCGGCATCTGATGCCGTCGCTGATGCCCCCAGGCAAGTTTGATTTCAGCCATTGATTATTGTTTACATATTGATTAAACAGCAGTGGAAACAGCGTTCACACGGCATTGTGTAAGCAAACGTAATGATTTTTGAACGTGCGCGTCTTAACAGACGTAATCAAGAGGCAGGAGAGCGTATCGAAGCTTTCATCACTGCTGTACATGCTCTGGCAGAACATTGTGAGTCTGGAGCTTTAAGAGACGAACTGATGAGGGACAGAATTGTCGTTGGTATACAACATGCAAGACTGTCTGAAAGTTTGCAACTTGATCCTGAGCTCACACTGGAAAAAGCTGTGATTAAAGTGAGGCCGTGAAGAGACAGCAGCCTATCCTGGGTGGAAGTTCACGTGAGGTGCAAATAGCAGGGGACGTGTTCAAAACCAACACAGTCAAAAAAGAAAGTGAACTGGCCAAAACAAAAGAGGCCTAGTAAAGTGGATGAAGACAGTAGATCGGCTGGGTGTGGGAAATGCAGAAATATAAAGAGACACAATTGGAGAGAGTGTCCTGCATGTGAAGGGGAATGCCCTAAATGCCACGAAAAGGGACATTTTGCACAGCAGTGTTGGTCAGCTGGAACGGTTCATGGCATCACTCAGGATCGAGAAGAGCAGAGCATGAAAGACTTTGCTTTCCTGGGAGAGGTGAGTTCAATAGAGACAAGTGAGTGGATTGAACTAGTCAGATTGAATGGTCAAAATACTGAGTTCAAGATGGACACTGGCGCAGCAGTCACTGCAATCCCAGAAAGCTTTTCAGCAGCCGTTCATGGCAAACTCCAGCCAGCCTGCAAAGCCCTGTATGGGCCCGGTAACCAGGCCCTCTGTGTTCAGGGACTATTCACACACAACGTAATGACGAACGCGGTCGCCCAGCCCTGTTTGTTTGAACCGCGAGAGGCATCAATTGGCGTCATTACGTTATGCGTCAAGTTCAAGTGTTACTCTTTTGGCGTAAATCGATGCTTACGACCGTTCGCCAGAAACTAGTTATTTTAGTCAATAAAGATTTAAATATTTATATTTTGCTAACACAAACGCATCGCTGCACTTCAGAAGGCCTTTATTAACCCCCGGAGACGCGTGGAGCACTTTAATGATGGATGGATGAACTTTGATGGACTTCCAAAAACAAACGGCCATTCACTGCCATTATGAAGCTTGGAAGAGCCAGGACATTTTTTGATATAACTCTGATTGTATTCGTCTGAAAGAAGAATGTCATATACACCTAGGATGGCTTCAGGGTGAGTAATTTTCAGTTTTGTCTCAAAAGGGATATTTCCCTTATTTCCCCAAGGGATTAAAGGGATAGTTCACCCAAAAATGAAAATTCTGTCATCATTTTCTCTCCCTCAAGTTGTTCCAAACCGGTATGATTTCCTTTCTTCTGCTGAACACAAAAGAAGATATTTTAAAGAAGGTTGGTAATTAAACAGTTGCTGGTCCCCATTGACTTCCATAGTATTTTTTTTTTCCTACTATGGAAGTCAATGGGGTCCATCAGTCATTTGGTTACCGACTTTCTTCAAAATATCTTCTTTTGTGTTCAGCAGAAGAAAGGAAATCATACCAGTTTGGAACAACTTGAGGGAGAGTAAATGATGACAGCATTTTCATTTTTGGGTGAACTATCCCTTTAATTCAAACTATTGGTGGTGGTGTTTTACATGAAAGTGTTTATGCTTCTAAAAATCAATCACTTTAATTCCCAATCCTACCGCATTCTGTACCTAAGAAACTCTTCTAACTCCATGAGTTAAGGGTCATCACATACGGTATTAATGCACATCAGACTTACGTGACTCTCTCCAAACCTCAAAACTTAACCACATTACACATTACTAACATCCTCTTTTGCTAACACTAAAGATAACTTTACTAACAAGCGTCGGGAAAGCTACAGCATATCATAAACCTTGCATATTAAATCTCCTGAGGTAAGCATACTATCTATACAAACTTCTGTTTGTGGTGGCAGTTTCCCTTATTTATTTATTTCCCAGCCAACCCAGCTTTTTCCATTCGGCCTATCAAGGCTAACTTACTAATAACTAACTAACTCACTAATAACTTACTAATAACTCACTAACTCAAGCTGTCTTCTCCTCATCACGGCCTAATGTGATAATATCTTAGGATCTTCATACAGGGAATCCTCCAACTGGTGGGCTTCATCTTCAGGCGGAAACTGAGAGTGTCTTCTTGTTGATTTCATCTGTGTCTGAAGTCAGTTGTAGTTCTTGTGTTTCTCTTTTCTTCAGAAACCCACTTTAAGAAAGAAGAGGAACTGTTTTCTGAATGTGTGAGAATTCACACCGGCCCGCCTAAACAGCCAGCGATGACATGCTTCTGAAAACACTAGAGCTCAAAGCCACAACACAAAGAGACTGTCACACAGATGTAAAACGCAGGTGTAGAAACACACACGAAGATGAAGATCAATATGAATATTTAATAAATCCAACAGGTAATCCAAACAGGAACAGAGTAACATGCAACACACCCACTAAAGACGACACCGGACACTGACTGAACCAGAACTGAACACAAATAGAGGTGATGATGATGGTGATTGATGAGAGTAAAGCTGAAAATCATTAGTGTCCATGACAACAAAAGAGTGATTAAGGCAGACGATGATGAAACACAACGAGTCCAAACAAACCTGACTGTGACCGACACAAAAGACAACCATTACTGTGGACAGCAAGTTCAGTCCGACTACGGCATGATTGGTGTCATTGTTCTCGGTGTGACTCAAGAAATCTGTCAAGACCCGTTTCATTACAAAAGGAAAAAACAAAAGATATCTTTTTTTTAATTATATTTTTACAAGGAAGAAATATCTTGAGTATCTTCAGATCATGGTGCCGATGACACATACTGACTCTCATAATGACACACCAAGGTATTCATAAAATATAGCCAACACTGGCTCATTGGAAATACATTTCTGTGGCAACGTTAGAGGCATTGAGACTAGAGGCAGTAAAACAGCAAGCACTTTTAATGGTTTTTACACACATTAATGATAACTTATAAAGCTTGCTCAGTAGCTCAGCTGGAAGACCTTGGATTCGAATCCTGTGAAAGACGAGTCATGATATAAGAGCTCAAAGTTCATAAATAATCTTAAACACCATGGCTACGATTACGTTTTCATGTCGCATTAGCTTTTGTTAACACTATCGGGTAGGTTTAGGGTATAGTGTAGGTGTAAGTTATTTTAAAGCGTGATTGTTAATCTTTTACCGCCACTCACCGGACATTTCAACTCAGAACTGCGAGGATACGGACAAACTTCGATGTAACAAAGCGTTGCCATATTCATGTTCATCTGTTCCAGAAAAAAGACTAAACACACTTTTAGCGCCACTCACTGGACATTTCACTTTGATACTGTTGTGAAACGTGCACAAAGCAACGTATTTTTATCGTCTTGCAAAAATGTTGCCACAGGAATGTTTTTCACATGAGCCAGGGTTGCAACATCGCATTTTACAGCAAATTAATTCAAAATAGCCTTTAAAGCATCTCTGAATCGCTTCAAACAGCTCGTCTGTGTCACAGCACACAAAACCAGCTGACCGAGAATTATCCCCGTCAGAGCGGCTCGTGCCACTGCCAAATCCACCGGCCAAAGGGAAAATGACTGGCGTTTGGTGTTTGTAGTGTTAATAAAGGAGTCTGGATCTGATCTATTTCTCAGGGCTGGAGAGAGTAAAGCAGAACATTATAATCCATGTGTAGAAACTCTTCCTGAAGACATTTAATCTCTGCTTTACAGACGCTCATGAAGTGTGTGCAAATACTTTCTGTTTCACCAAACTGGAGCTGACGTTAATCATTTCAGTTAGTCATGGATATTGGAAACCTTTTCAGTAGCAGACTAATTTTATTACTAAAAATGCAATTATTTTATTTCTAGATTTTAACGGCATGCTGGAAACTGCTAAAATAAAGAAGTGAGACTAACAGTAATTCTCTCATGTGCAAAAGTAGCCAATAAACTGTTCAGAGCAGATGTGTGTTGAGAAAGTGTGTTCACAGTATATGCACTTCTCACATGTTTCACACACACTTAAAGCAACTTTAGTGTGACATCGTGTCACTAAACAGCAACTCTAGCAGAATTTAAACACTCATTTGATGAGATCATAGGAAGTGAATAACCAGAGGAGGAGCTGATGATGTTTAAAGGAAGAGCTGTAACTATATATAATGAAGAGGAAGACTGACAGAAACACAAAATGGCTGATAAGTGTGATCTGTGTCTGCTGGGACTGATCATTCTCTCTTCACTTCTCACAGGTAAGGAAATCTGTATTTTCTCTAAAGACGTTTGCTTTACTGTTTTCCACCCCCTCTTTCTACCTCAATGACCATTTGTAGTTCCTAAAGGCACAGAGGGGCTGATAGTGATCACTGTAGGCCAAGATGTGTGTACATCAGGGGTCGATGAACTGTCACACATTTAGTACCGTGGGGGAAGTTGTCATTAATTTCAATTACAAATAATGTGCTAACTAGTTTTGATTTGGTATTGACTTGATATATAATAGTGCATCTATTGCAATACAATATCGTCACTCTCTATAGCAACGCTCTCCCACATATTAATCTATTGTAACTGCGCTTATTTACACCGTTGGTATAAGTAGCAGTGGGTGGAATAGACAAGAAATGTACAGTTTTCTACAATCTTGCTGACAATGTTTCTTTAGTCTTTCGTCAGTCTTGCAGGAAATCCACCCTTACAACATTTAGTGGAATTAGTCTGGAAAGAGTTCGCTTGAACATGCTCAGTTTATTCTTGCACACATTCACGTTGTGATCTCAGAGTTGTGTATTGATACATACAGATCATACTGTATTATTCCTGATACTGGACATAGTGTCACTCAAACATCTGATGATGAAGAATTATCCTCATATTAAGAGTGTGTCAGTGATTTGAACAGCTCTCTGATAAAGACTAATAGTTTATTCTGGAGAGTGTGTTGTTTGCTTTAAGTGAGGGTAAAGCTGTTTGTGGAGTTGTGTAATCCTCCTCTGCTGATGTAGCAGATCCAGTTCTGTACATAAGATAATCCACACAGCAGACAGCAGGATGGCTTCAAAACAACAGTTTTTATTGACCCTGGAAACACATGGGACAATTTGATCAGAATACTATCCGTTGCGTAGACCTCTTTCCACATTATACGCTGCGCACAAATCACTATTTAGCTCCACGTGCGTCACAGAAAAGTCACAGAAAAGTCACAATACACAAGATACATATGTATAATCAATTCAGTAACACATTGTGCTTATTATTCAATGAACTTTAACCAAATGAGCACTTTTAGACATACCAATATTAACTGGAAAGAGTGAAGGAAAGAGTGAAGGAAAGTGCGTCTTGCCTCGCCAGCGTCCATTTGCGATCTGAGGCTGACATAACTCACGCACTCTCTAAAGCAGGGGTCGGCAATAGGTGGCCCGCGGGCCAAAACTGGCCCGCCAGCAATATTTTCTGGACCGCCGGATTATATTTTTTAAATCAGCCTATTTTATTTTACAATAACGGTTTACAAATAGGCCCCGTGTATCATTCGTTCAATCGGGTTTTTTTTATTTTTTTTATTAAAACCAAAAATAAAAAAAATGAAAAACGACTTGTTTTTCCATTATTTATTTACTGAACTAAAATGAAAAAACGAATAACGACTCGTTTTCCAATTTTAATGTTGAATTTTAATTTAACACCTTAGCAGACATATACCAATGAAATCATTTTAAACAGATCAAGTACTATTGTGGTAACAGATTACAGCCATTTTAATAAGGGTGTGAATAGCAATCATGCTCTCCTGTAAGTCTCATTCGCTTACAGTCTGACTTTTGAACTTTTTTTTTTATTATTATTTATTTGGGTATAACACACTGATAAATAATATGTATTAGCCTACCTGATAAAAAATATTTGCACTAAATGCTGCACAAAACTCTTCCACTACTTGAGAAAAGCCGTGGCCGCGCGCCTACATCTGAGCATTTTGGGTTCAAACACGCCCTGGGCCTGCACACAGTGTTAGATTTGAAAAATAAAAATTTGAACATTTGCTTTGTTACCACAGTTCCTGCGTGCTTCCTCAGCGATGAAGTTCCACATTTGCGGAAATTGCGGCTGTCCAACACAAACATACATGCAGCAAAGCCGTTCACAATATTTTCTTCAGATAACTCCAAATTTCTCCCACACACTGGACTTGATTTTTGATGACTATTGTCGACAACTTTACAATCTCCACTAGCTATTCTTTTCTTCAACTCCTCAGCATCCATCTCGACAACTGCAGATCGCACGCGCGGTTATGAGGAATTTTTTAAAAGTGAAAGTAGCCTAGGTAACATTATAGATCCTGGGAGGGTGTGGTGCGTGGGCACAAATAAACTGATGTGGATTTTAAATTATTTTATCAACTTGAAATACAGGCATATTTTTGTAGATGTGTTCCTAAAAATATGCATATATTTTTACGTTTGCATGTGATTTCTTTTAAACCCGTGTTTCCCCCGTGTCGACGAACTGCACCCGTATCCGACACAGTTGGATACAACGTTTGAGCAAAATTTGCGGGTGACCCGTCGAGTACCCGAACCCGTGCAGGACTCTATTTTGAAGTATAAAGACGGTAGCGGTCAGAACTCTAGTGTACTTTGGACGGAGCGGGCGGTCTGACTGACAATAGCCCACTCCCGACATCTTTTGACAGCGTATCCGCACTTCATTCTGACCACCTGTACACCTAGCTCTGAGGAGCTGTTTGGTACTGAAACCTGTCAGTCAACAACATTCTTTTTTTTGCAAGGATGTTTGAAATAGTTCGGCAGAAAATAGCCTTCTTCAGTAGGGCAATATGGTTTTCGTTATGTTGCTTGAGTGATAGGCTTTGTCCTATTTAATTTATGTTATTTATATTTCATACATTTTTTCTGTGACATTTTTTTTCTCTGCTGACAGTATGTTAAAATAATATTTATATTGACACAAACACAATTTTTGTATAGCATTTATAATTGTTATAGGCTACTTAATCTCTCTCTTTCTGTTAGAGACATTTGAATGTGAGATTCTGGAAACGAGATCTAAATTTTGCGGACCGTCAGGTCGGGATCATAGAGGTCGGGATATAAAGCGGGTGAACACAATGTATTTTAAGCGGTTTAATTTGTATCCATAGGCCTACTCCGTGTAGCTGGCCCGCCATCTATTAAAATAGCCCCACATCATCACATAGCCTTCACCATACCTAGAGATTGGCATGGAGTACTTTCTATAAGATCATCTCTCAGTGCAAATCAAACTAGCTATTAGGCTAACTGAAATAAAACCATGCCAATCTCTAGGTATGGTGAAGGCTATGTGATGATGTGGGGCTATTTTAATTCCAAAGGCCAAGGGAACTTTATCAGGATGCATAGTATCCTAAAAAAAAAAAAAAAAAAAAAAAAATACTTACAAATAAAAATCTCCCTGCCTCTATGGGAATTTAACATAGGGGTGTCCAAACTTATGCACCCTGTATTTTAAGGAAGAACATTTATTTATTTACGATACCTTAATCATTCACAAAGAAAATTGGTGTCCTTAAAGGTTGGATTTTTCCTAATTTTTTTAATTAAGGCATTAAGTTCAGTTTCCAAAAGATGATTTTTTATTCCTCTTTTTAGTCAACTTTAGTATGGGTGCCTAAACATATGCATAGCACTGTATATATATATATATATATATATATATATATATATATATATATATATATATATATTAGGGGTGGAACGGTACATGTACTCGTACCGAACCGAATCGGTACGGGGGTCACGGTTCGGTCCATGCATTTAAACGGAGAATACACGGTACGAAAAAAAAAAAAAACGTGCGTGCAAAATAAATAGCCCGTCTACATTCTCTGGCACTCTGCCGTTTTTGTTAGATCGACGGTCCAGTGAGTGAGTGAGTCAGAGATAGCAGCGACAGCGAGTATGGCAAGTGGCGGTGTTCCACAAGAGGGGGTCTCCAACTAACACGTCGCTCGCGAGCTACCAGTAGCTCGTGGACTGATCTGAGGTTGCTCGCCAAGGAGCCGTTCACATATCGCGTCTTTTGCGCGCTCAAGTTCATTCAAATGTAGGCGCGCGTGAAGCGCGCTCATTTTTTCCAAGCGCAACTTTTCAGAATGCCACAAACCATATGACAAGAACCAACCAATTATTACCGGTGTTTTTCTCTTATCTGTTAATAAATCTTGTAGCAAACAGCAAGCATTTTTCGGTGGTGGAAATCTTTGTCGTTGTGGAGAGTGCAGTGCATGATTGCATAACGACAGACGCCACAGGCAAATCGGACCGAATCTTACTATTAATGATAAAAGATAAGCTAATCATGTGCATTGTAAATGTCAGTAATTTATCTTTGACTCATTCTTTAAAAAAAAATGATTTAAAGGCTGAAATATGTGAGGTTTATCTTTATAAAACCTTATTTGTCACAAATTGATTTGAACTTGATGTATGTTATAGTAGATAACGTTGCAAGACACTCTTTTAAAACCTGGCTATCATTTTTAATGTTATTATTTTAATGTTTATGTAAGCAAAAAGTGCATATTGATGCTAATTTTATTTGTTGTTTGCTGGTTTTCGACATAAAACTTGGTGAATTGATTTCATTGTGTATATTTATACTTTTTGAACAGGATTCTGTGATAACAATGATCATTTGTGTCACTACAACCATGAAATGTAATGTTCATGCCATTTCATCTCTAGTTATGATCAACTAAAAAATTATCTCTGATTCTGTTCTTTTTTTCTGACATTTAAGGGTAACATATTTAGGCCTAAAAACTCTTTTAGGTCTAAAACAGTTTTGATAGTAATGAGAGTTATGAGGCATTATTTAAGAGATTTAAGTATTGTATTACATAAGTAGCTCTCGGCCACCTTACACACTTTAGGCTGTTGCATCTATAGCTCGGGGGAAAGACTGTATGAACACTAGGTGGTACAGCTGAGACATGTAGCCTACAATAAAAAAAAAGTTGCCTTCTGAATATTTGTTTTGCTTTTCCCTCCATTGTACCGAAATCGTACCGAACCGTGACCTCTGAACCGAGGTACGAACCGAACCGTGACTTATGCGTACCGTTCCACCCCTAATATATATATATATATATATATATATATATATATATATATATATATATATATATATATATATATATATATATACACATATATAAATATATAAAAGACAGAAAATATTACTTGACTTACCTTACCCAAAATATTCCACAACAAATCCTTTAAATTTAATGTAAAAATAAAAATGAAAGCAAGCAGTGTTGGGCTCACGTAACCCTCTCATTAGAATCAAAATGTTTCAACATTTGCAATGTATTTGGATGCTAAACTATTCTTTATTATAGGCTTTGTTCTTCACTCGTGTTCCAATATCGACGGAAAAAATCATCCTCTTCACACGCGCAGAAATGTGCTTGGAAACATCACAGTGGAGCGGTGTTTTGTACTACTTACGAATTGTACTACTGACTATTTAGAGCAGTGTAATTTTTATATGTTAGGTTGACTATTTTATTATTATATTTTATTAAGGCTATAATGAACAGGCTGCGATGTCAAGATTGTAATGCTGGAGTGTGTGTGTGTGTGTGTGTGTGTGTGTGTGTGTGTGTGTGTGTGTGTGTGTGTGTGTGTGTGTGTGTGTGTGTTTATGTTTTTCTATCCCGGTGGGGACTTTAGCCTGAATGCACACAGACTCATGGGGACTCGTGTCACAGTGGGGACCTAAATAGAGGTCCCCATGGGTAAACAAGATTATAAATCATACAGAATGAGTTTTTTTTTAATGTAAAAATGCAGAAAGTTTTCTGGGATAGGTAGGTTTAGGGGTAGGGTTAGTGTGAGGAGATAGAATATACAGTTTGTACAGTATAAACACCATTAAGTCTATGGAGAGTCCCCAGATAGTAAACCGTGTGTGTGTGTGGCGTGGACACAATTGAACAGTGGACACAAAAAAACATACTCCGTCATTATACAGGACGACATTCAAACTGCAAAGTGTAAACTTATATTTGTGTACAGTCGCAATAAAACACAACATTGTGCTTTTGTAAAATAATTTCAAGCAATCCACCCCCCGAAAGGCACTAATTTTAAAATTAAACTAAAATGCTCATGGCTGCCATGGTCATTCATAACGGTGCGCGTCCACGGCGAGGAACGAGCAGAACAGAGTGAATGTTTTTCAGTTAATTACTACTTCCATAGGAATTCATTTGAAACGCTCGCTCAACCACTATCAATGTCAGTGCGGACGGACATATTTTACTTTCGTTTTTAAGTTGGCGATTCAAAAGCCCCCAGCGGTGTCACACGTCAATTAACCGGTGGTAAAATATTCTCACCGTCACACAGGGCCGGAGTGGGGCCACTTTTCAGCCCGGGAGTTTCAGGCCCAAGACCGGCCCACTTTTTCCATGGTGGAATTCCAAATTAGCACTTTTTTAAAATTGGATAAATGAAGCAACAGTTCAGCTCGTACTATTGTGTTAGTATTAATACCATGGGTTAACAAATAATGTAAAGGTTAAATAATAATTCACTTAGACTTTATAAGTAGCATAAGAAGCAATTGCAACTTTTTCACACAATTCTGACGTTATATTTCGCAATTCTGACTTTATATTTCGCAATTCTGACTTTATATTTCGCAATTCTGACTTTATAACACGCAATTGCTACTTTATATCACACAATTCTGACTTTATATCTTGCAGTTCTGACTTTATAAGCAATTGCGACTTTATTTCACACAATTCTGACTTTATAATTTGCAATTCTGACTTTATAACACGTTTTATGATTTTATATCACACAATTCTGACTCTATATCTGGCAGTTCTGACTTTATAAGCAATTGCGACTTTATTTCACACAATTCTGACTTTATAATTTGCAATTCTGACTTTATAACACGTTTTATGATTTTATATCACACAATTCTGACTCTATATCTGGCAGTTCTGACTTTATAAGCAATTGCGACTTTATATCACACAATTCTGACTTTATATTTCGCAATTGTGACTTTATAACACGTTTTATGACTTTATATCACACAATTCTGACTCTATATCTGGCAGTTCTGACTTTATAAGCAATTGCGACTTTATTTCAGGCAGTTCTGATTTTATATCTTGCAATTCTGACTTTATAAGAAGCAATTGCGACTTTATATCACGCAATTCTGACTCTATATCTCACAATTCTTTATAACACGCAATTGCAACTTTATTTCAGGCAATTCTGACTTTATATCTCACAATTCTGACTTTTTAACACGCAATTGCGACTTTATTTCAGGCAATTCTGACTTTATATCTCGCAATTCTGAGAAAAAAAGTCAGAATTGCGAGATGTAAACTCGAGATAAAAAGTCGCAATTATCTTTTAAAATGTTTTATTCTGTGGCGGAAACAAAGCTTCCATAGCCTACCTCCTGGACTTCCTCCCATCCATCCTCCCTGACGCGTACCGTTACGGCCGGCCCAGCTATCAGTAGGCGCCGGCGGAGCCGCGGTAGCCTCCCTGAGAAAACGTTTTGAAAAGACGGGCTATGGACCCAACCATTTCTATAGGAGGGGAGGGGAGAACTCCCTCACATGGTACAACCCATGCTGAGTTGCGCGCTGTGGTGGCAGAATGCGGAACGTGTGTATCCTAATGTAACTAATGTGACATTGAAATGTGAAAAAAAAAAAAAAAAAAAAAAAATCCTCGACCGGCCCAAAAGTGAAGCGGCCCACCGGGAATACTCCCGATTCTCCCGATTACCCACTCCGGGCCTGCCGTCACATACCTAGTATATTTTTATGTAGATACAATAGGCCTACCTGATTTTGAACACAAGAGGGCAGTATTATCCCTATGTATGACTTGACTTTTATGGGACTAAATAGTACAATTACTATTTTTAAACTTATAATTATTAAATTGAAAAAAAAAAACAGAATAAAATGGGTTTAGTTGTGATATTTGTATACTTTTATATAGAAATAAATGGTATATAATTACATTTTTAGAAAATTTGAGGCTTTTAGTTTTTCCTTTTTGGACATTACTTTAATCCCTCGCCATAGCAAAGCCGTTTGAGATATTTATTATCCGTTCTCAATTTAGCATATTTAATGTATTTTCATCATGTTGAAAAAGTTTGGTGGGAATAAAATAAATAGTTTAAGAGGAGTGGCTAAAAATTCAGAGGCTGATTTTGCAAAAAAATCCACATTCAGACCAAAATATCTGACTTCCTTTTGCTCTGAGCTAATGAATGTAAATTAGAAAGTTGTCTGGCTTGATGAGAACAATATAAAAACTTTTTTTTTTTACTGTATTTAAAACTAACCCCCCCACTTTTGTCAAAAGCATGTTGAAAGTGACACACTTCCTGCTGCCAGTTGGTGGCGCTATAACTTTGACTCACAATAGTTACCTCCATCTGATCGGCCTCTTACCACGAACACACTGCTGAAGTTTCATCAAGATCAGTTAATGTATGCAGAAGTTATTTCACTTCCGTGTTTCTCTTTTCTCGCCATAAATTCGATTCCTCGCCACAGCCAAACCGTTCGAGATATCAAAAATCCGTCCGCAATTTAGCATCCTCAATGTCTTTACTTCATGCTGACTGAGTTTGGAGGTGATTGAATGAATTCTCTAGGAGGAGTACATCACATTCCACAGCAAGCGTTTTCCAAACAACCCATAATAGCCGACTTCCTGTTGGGCTGGCGTGAAACTTGACAGAGGGAAAGTTGTTCGGCCCCATGAAATCTATATGTGTACCGAGTTTCATATTAATTCATGCAAGCGTGTTTGATATATGGACCAAGTTTTCAGACCCTGTTCAAGAGGGCGCTGTTGAGCCCCCCTGCCACGCCCGTTTCTGAAACTTTTCACATGTCTACTGGCTAATAAGTGTGTCTGTCGAGACCGTTCAAGATATCAAAAATCCGTCCGCAATTTAGCATCCTCAATGTCTTGACTTCATGCACACCGAGTTTGGTTGTGATTGGACGAATATTCTAGGAGGAGTATTTCAAATTCCAGAGGATGCGTTTTTCAAACAACCCATAATAGTTGACTTCCTGTTGGGCTGGTGTAAAACTTAGAGCACGAAAGTTGTTCGGCCCGATGAGATCTATATGTGTTCTGAGTTTCATATTATTATATGCAAGCGTGTTTGATTTATAGACCAAGTTTTCGGACACCATTCCAGGGGGCGCTGTCGAGCCCCCGTGCCACGCCTGGGTACCAGCTTCAGTCCGGCCCTGATGGCCGCAGGTTCTGATGTGTGTGCAAGATTTCAAGAGTTTTTGAGCATGTTAAGGACCCCAAAAGTGCCCAAAAGGTTGACAAAATAATAATAATAATAATAATAATAAATAATCCTACCGGAAACAATAGGGCTCTTCGCCCTTTCAGGGCTTGGGCCCTAATAATCCTACCGAAAACAATAGGGCTCTTCGCCCTTTCAGGGCTTGGGCCCTAACAAATACAAAACGAAAGTAAAAGACAGCAGCCCCTCACGGACGACTGCTGTCACAATAAAATAAAACAAAACACAACATAAGTCCAAGCCTGTTCCTCTCTCAATCACTACTGTCGTCGCTCCTCTTTTTATGCTTCCGCTCCTCCTGAGAGATGCGAGACCGGTTCGTTGCGCATGTGTCGCTCATTATCAATCACGCCACCGACCTCGCGCCATCCTCCCACGGCCCTCGACCTCGTCGTGCTTGCCACACAATACTAATAGAATAAAATGAAATTAATACTAAATATCATAAACAGATGTAGCCAATCTTCGGCGTACATCGCAGCTCATAACTCTGAGAAGATTGACAATTAATCGCATAATTAAAAGTTGATCATTTAACATGAAAAGCACTCGTTCGTTGTTCTCATCTCCCACTGCTTGCAATCTGTGGATAGAATTATCGAGTCTCTGATGCTGTTCATATAAAATAGCCTGTAATTCACAAATCTTAATGTGCTGAGCATCCATCCGATCATTAATCACATTGAACCCCTCGTCTATTCGACGGCATGATGTGTAGTATACCTCTAACTGGGTACGGTACTCTGCGTGTAGCCGACCGTTCTATGCCGAATCTCATCACCCTGAGCAATAAGTCTTTTAATGAGCGCTTGTATCAGAGCACTATCGCAACAAGGCTGATCTTTCCGCACAGTCATGGGGTGAACCACTTCTTCTTCTTCTTCTACTTCTTCAGCAGCCGGCAGATCGTGAAAAGGATGGTGTTTGTCTAGCTCTCACAGCATCCTCGTCGAAATCATCATTCGCCCAAGAGATCTGATCCCATCGATCCTGCTGTGTTTCAGTCCACGCTGTCAAATCATCCACACTGTCAACTTGTACATCTGTGCAGAATGAGAAATGGCATAACTCAAATTAAAAACTAATGCAGAAAGTTTAACACAGCTATGTATAAGCGATATTATGATTAGAATAACAAAAACAGAACTCATAATCAAAATTAATAAAACATAATAATAAAATGTATGATTTACCGTTATTTTTCTCGGGCTTGGGTGAAGTCGCTAGTATAGACTCTGATACATTTCAACGCTTTCGGGGTGATTCACGAAAACTCGGGCCTGATTGTCCATCGTAAGGTCAATCACATCAACACATCTTATCATCGGACTGTCAGAACTTATTGATGCCGTAGAAATAGGAATAACGATTCTAGCTGGATGACTGGTAGCTGGGGGGTTTTCTTCAGGGTCTTTTTGTGTCAAATCAATAAATTCTGACTGTAAAGTCAGCTGTAACAAATCTGTGAAAAGATGAAAAAGTGGTGGAACATTTTGTTAAGTGTTGAAACAATTACAATCCTGGGGGGGGGGTATCGTAAGATAGGACTGTAATAAGAAAGGGCTATATCTTACCAGTGGTCGAGACATCTATAATGTTCGGCTGTGTTGCTGTTACTGTACAAAAAAACTTTTTTTTAACAAAATTTGTAAAATTAATTTTGTACATTTATGCAGATATTTATAAATATATAAGATTAGAAAATATATACTTACAGAGGTCAATGGATTGAAAAGTGAGCAGCTCAATGTTCGATTCTAGAAAATAAAAGACCTATTAAAATAAACATTTGTTGATCAAATTTTATAATCTATGAATATCATATATTCAGACAGATATGCAATATGCAATAACCATATGAACGAGCTACCATACTCAATCCTTTCCCATCGCCAAACTTGTGACTATTGAGTGATGCCCATGCACATATAAATCAAAAGTGAAACGATGGCTCTCCCCTGCTGGACAATACGTGTAGATGCAACCTTCTAATAAACATTACATATCGATCAGCTGTGTAGTCATTTTATAAAATATTACTTTAAAAATGGTCCACCTAAAAAAAAATCAAGTAAAATTGTATATTGTATATTGCAACGCAAGCAGTGTTTTTACAGAGATTAAACACATCCCAAAAGATAATGGATTTATGAAACGTAGATAATAGATAATATAGATAATAAATGCTTAAGGAAAAATCTAAATATATCAAACCTATAAGATGCATTTAAAAATACTAATAAGCATATCTATACAATAATGAATAAATAAATAAATAAAAAAATTAACGCGCTTTAAAAACAATTAACAACATTACCCTCAGCCATTATGGTGCCTTCACGTGCTATGGTAATTATGGTAAATACCAAAAGCCAACATGGAAAATGCACATGAACACCCCCTCATGTGGTATTTTCCACTGGGCAACTCGTAGAATATTTTGATGCACGAGTTGCCGAGATGAGATAACCTTTGACCTTTTCAAAATGGCGGCGAGCAACGCAAGAGTCGTGAATACTTTTAGCAGATAGTTTTTGTTAATGTTGTGTCATTAACGATTGTAATATAATGCGTTAACACTCCATTTTCAACTTCGCCGCAATTTCCTTGGTTCATATTTAATCATTTTATGTCATGTTTTATTTTTTTTAATTATTAATTATGTTTTAATCATCAGAAAGCACTACATTTACGTTTTTTTTTTTGTTTTTGTTTTTTTTGGAAAGATGAAAAAGATACTCTACTGACACAAAACTTGCGGGTACTACATTACGACAACAAAAGCACTTGAACACAACACACTGGTAAATACCAGTTCACAAGTGGAAAATATCATCTTTTCCATAGCACGTGAAGGCAGCATTAGACATTGCAAATACAGCGATGATCCCCCTGCTGGACAAAAAAGTATATAGACGCATCAAACTGGGGTGAAATCCTGTGATTCCTAGAACCTTGCATAGCATAAAGACATTGCAAATATTGTAAATATTGACTGTAATAAAATATATCCTCAAATCGGAAAGAACAAGTTTTACTTTGAAATATAATGTCAAAACATTAATCGCGTCTCTCCTTCAGAGAAATGCAGGGTTTGAACCTCAGGCATCGTTACAGAAACACCATAGCTATCACGGACAGGGGCGTGTCTAGAGCATTTTCAGTGGGGGGGCCATGCTGGGGCACTGCCTCCAAACGGGGTGGCCGCCAGTGACAAAAAAAAAGAAGCTAAATTCTACAGTAGCCTATATTACGTAAATCCTACTGATTTTATTTTAATTTGAATAAAGTTACTTGTAAACAAATGTAGTAATAAAGCACATTTTTGATTAATTTAGTTTTTTGTCATCCCTGCATCCATTAAGTTAAATTTGAGAGCCAGTGTTTATTATTTTTTGTGTTTTCATAAAACTAACAAGTTTATAAAATAAAAGCAATTTTAATAATGAGCCATTTTAAAAACCCAGAAGCTTCTACGATGTCAACTATTTTCTTTTAATTAGTTTGGCCATTACAATATACAGTAGTTTTATTCACAATCTCTTTCAAATAATAATAATAAAAAAATAAAAACAAATTCCCCCCACTGTAATAATTCAAATGGTTTGGCCAAAACATCAGTGTTTCATTCAGCATTTCTTTCAGACTCATCTACAAAAAAGCTGAGTAACTCAGAGTTAAAGGGATGGTTCACTTTGAAATTAAATTTTGGTATGTTTTAGCTTACGTATGTTTAAGGGCATTCAAGATGTAGGTGTCTTTTTTTTCCGCAGTAGTTTCAATTTTGATATTTTTAGGTCAAACCGTTCTTGTCTGTCAGTCATAATGCAGGTCTATGATCACTATCTCAAAGAGCATGCACAATGAAGTCCAAATTAAACAATTCCCCATCGTAAGTACACATTGATGGCCTAAGACACGAAACGAGCGGTTTGTGTGAGAAAAAGAGCAGTATTTATATAGTTTTTACCTCTACACAACCACGTCCAAGTGATCTGAGGGCGCACGCGCTTCCTGGTGTGTGACGTGTGCGCGCGTTCTGGCTTAGCTCCGGAAAGAGCCGGACGTGATCTCGGATGTGTACAAGAGGTAAAAAACGATATAAATACTGTTCGTTTTCTCACACAAACCGCTCGTTTCGTGTCTTCGGCCATCATTGTGTACTTAAGATGGGTTACTTACTCACAACTTGCGACCGTTGTTTCTCTGGCGCTGCACTTCTTTGAATCGCGAACTTCAGTAGAGTCTATAAACTGATTGGCTGTAAAATGAACCAATCACAAGACATCTTATAGGGGGGGCACCTGGGGTGGCCAATGGGGTGACCCGCCCCTGTCACGGATGCATGCTATGGGGCGTTATGCTACGCAATCTTATGCATGCATCAAATAGCCATGTGCGAAAATACAGCAAATACGTTAAAAAATTAATATCGGTGAAACACACCATAGCAAATGACATAAAAATACACGTGGCCTCGAGTGATCAAAGCAACGCATCTGAAAAGACTGGCGAAGCAGCCAGAAATGCATGAATTACGAATTGCCAGCCAAATAGAAAATGGTGGTATCATTCACTGACTAGGTCAACATTATTTACTCAACATATCGTAAACATAAATTAAGCTTATTCTAGACAATATTCATTAATATTGATAATAATAATTAAAAACTTATTTCAGCAACAGATATCATGGTTTAAATCATACCACTTTTCAAATAAAATAATTAACCCAATCACAGCTTAAAACTATAAAGAAAATTGAGCTCTTACCATGAAAAACGTGAAAAAACAATAAGGGTCTTGCGTGACCTAAGCCAAACTACTATTGAAACCCCCGTGTGTTGACTGAAGCATAACGCGCTCAAGCCGTTTCATACATATTATTAGTAAGATATTGTGTATAAATTTATTCAGTTTAAACATTTTTTGGTATAGGTCAATATAAAGGCTCATTAGTTTTAATGCATTCTGATAATGTTATTTAAGGGTCATCACATACGGTATTAATGCACATCAGACTTATGTGACTCTCTCCAAACCTCAAAACTTAACCACATTACACATTACTAACATCCTCTTTTGCTACCACTAAAGATAACTTTAGTAACAAGTGTCAGGAAATCTACATCATATCATAAACCTTGCATATTAAATCTCCTGAGGTAAGCACACTATCTATACAAACTTCTGTTTGTGGTGGCAGTTTCCCTTACTTATTTATTTCCTAGCCAACCCCATCTTTTTCCATTCGGCCTTTTGAGGCTAACTCACTAATAACTCACTAACTCAAGCTGTCTCCTCCTCATCACGGCCTAATGTGATCATATCTTAGGATCTTCATACAGGGAATCCTCCAACTGGTGGGCTTCATCTTAAGGCGGGAACTGAGAGTGTCTTCTTGTTGATTTCATTTATGGCTGTGTCTGAGGTCAGTTGTAGTTCTTGTGTTTCTCTTTTCTTCAGAAACCCACTTTAAGAAAGAAGAGGAACTGTTTTCTGAATGTGTGAGAATTTCACTAGAAAATGAAAACACTAGAGCTCAAAGCCACAACACAAAGAGACTGTCACACAGATGTAAAACGCAGGTGTAGAAACACACACGAAGATGAAGATGAAGATGAATATTTAATAAATCCAACAGGTAATCCAAACAGGAACAGAGTAACATGCAACACACCCACTAAAGACGACACCAGACACTGACTGAACCAGAACTGAACACAAATACAGGTGATGATGATGATGATGATGGTGATTGATGAGTGTAAAGCTGAAAATCATTAGTATCCATGACAACAAAAGATTGATTAAGGCAGACGATGATGAAACACAACGAGTCCAAACAAACCTGACTGTGACCGACACAAAAGACAACCATTACTGTGGACAGCAAGTTCGGTCCGACTACGGCATGATTGGTGTCATTGTTCTCAGTGTGACTCAAGAAATCTGTCAAGACCCGTTTCATTACAAAAGGAAAAAACAAAACATATATATTTTTTTTCATTATATTTTTACAAGGAAGAAATATCTTGAGTATCTTCAGAGCATGGTGCCGATGACACATACTGACTCTCATAATGACACACCAATTGGCTTCATTGGAAAAACGTTGCAAAACGCAAAATATGTACCAGTATGTACATATTACTGCAGTTTCTAAAATAAATGAAGCCTAGAGGCAGTAAAACAGCAAGCACTTTTAATCGATTTCACACACTTTTATGATAACTTATTAAGCTTGCTCAGTAGCTCAGCTGGAAGACCTTGGGTTCGAATCCTGTGAAAGACGAGTCATGATATAAGAACTCAAAGTTCATAAATAATCTTAAACACCATGGCTACGATTACATTTTAATGTCGCATTTGCTTTTGTTAACACTATCGGGTATAGGTTTAGGGTATAGTGCAGGTGTAAGTTATTTTAAAGCGTGATTGTTAATCTTTTAGCGCCACTCACCGGACATTTAAACTCAGATCTGTGATGATACGGACAAACTTCGACGTAATAAAACGTTGCCATATTCACGTTCATCTGTTCTGGAAAAAAGACTAAACACACTGTTAGCGCCACTCACTGGACATTTCACTTTGATACTGTTTGCGAAACGTGCACAACGCAACGTATTTTATCGTCTTGCAAAAATGTTGCCACAAGAACGTTTTTCACATGAGCCAGGGTTGCAACATCGCATTTTACAGCAAATTAAATTCAAAATAGCCTTTAAAGCATCTCTGAATCGCTTTAAACAGCTCGTCTGTGTCACAGCACACAAAACCAGCTGACCGAGAATTATCCCCGTCAGAGCGGCCCGTCCCAGATAGCAATTACATGTGGGCCACATGTGGGTATTATCTGGCACATATGGCCTAGATGTGGCATGGCTGAACAGATATGGGCCAAATCGTAGCCATATTTGTTTTGCCATAACTTTAAAATCTGCGGGAAATGCTCTCTTGGTTCACAACTGATTTTGAGGTATATGGCCCAGATAACAACGAACACATGAGGACCATATGTGGTTGAGCTATGGCACACAGTGAGAAACACCGACTTGTGGTAAACATTTGGCTTATACGTGGAAAAACACAGGAATCCTGAAATCAAGTGCGGCAAACATCCGCCGTTCCACACCTCAGGTTGCTCTGCATCTTTCCTCCTATTGGTGGAGTGAGACTACGGCGCGAGTTTAACTGCGACGCTGGCCAGCTGACGCCTTTTACTCTGCTTTCCTCACGACTGTGTACATTCAGGTAAGTGATGTTTGGGCATTTTAAAGTCATAAATGAAATATGCAGCATTATGTGTCAATATTGCATGTTATTATGCGTTTAGTTATTCGTTCCATCGAGGAAGGGGTTGAACTAGCTAATATTTTCCTCAGTTTACTGCTATAACTTACAATAAAGTTTAATGTAACTTAACCGTTAACTTAGGCTATAGCAGTTCGCTGGTTTGCCGTTTTAAATTAAGATGTTTTTGTTTATAAATCAACAGCTCACTGTCGTACACAATAAAATAGTATAGTTTGTCATTGTGTAGTAGCCTATTTGTGAATTAAGGCGACGCGGTCCAATGTCGGTGTTACTGTTTGTCAGAAAACCTAAATCCTAATTTGTGTTCACAATCATTCAACTAATCATAATAATATAAAAATGCCAAGAATAAACACATTAATACGTGTGCATTATTGTATGTATCTTTATTTAACTCTGAAATGATATTCAACCAAGAATTTTTCTCATGACCTTTCCCTCTTTAAAATTAAAGTTGTAATGTTAACGTTAGGCTATTAGTGTCAAGTCACAATCCCAAAAATATGACTTTCGATACAATACCTGAACATTAACATGAACTAATAATGAACTGCACTTCTACTGCATATATTAATATGTGTTAATGTTAATTTCAACATTTACTAACACATTCAATATAAAAAAATTGTACTTGTTAACTTTAGTATGCACTGTGAACTAACATGAACAAACAATGAATTGCTGTATTTCTGTTAACTATCAATTAATTGAGCAGCCATTCATTGCCATTATAAAGCTTGGAAGAGGCAGGACATTTTTATAATTACTCTAATTTCTCACAATATAGTTTATATACCATGCTATGGTATACTGTCATACCACTCAGCCCTAATGTGTGGTATGGGTGGGGCAATGACAATAATTTCCATATTAAAAACCTAGAAAATATGGTTTCAGATGGAGTAAATAATAGTTTATAGTTCATTTTTGAATATAAAAGCACTTTCATTTTAGGGTGGTCTATTTAAAGGCATATTTCAACCACTTACACAAAGTTTTTTTTTCCTATCAGATTACCTATCTGGGTCTGGTTGGTGGCTTTGACCTGGATAACACCGTGTGGAGAGTGCTGAAAGGCACTTTTACAACTGCTGTGGCACGTTATGAATTGGAGAGAAGTCAATGGGAAGATTGGTGTCCAACGCCTGGTCGTAAAGGAAGCTGTCATTGGTGAGACCTTTTTTAGAAGTCACTTTTATTTGTATTGCACTTTGCACAATTCACAACTTTTCAAAACCGCTTTACAGAACATTGTATTTTTATTTCTGTTATCTCAGTATCGAACCAAACAACTTTTTTTGTCATTACCTGATCACATCCGTGGCTCACTTAAAGGGATAGTTCACTTTGAAATTAATTTTTGATATGTTTTAGCTTACCTCAAGGGCATCCAAGATGTAGGTGTCTTTGTTTCCGCAGTAGTTTCAATTTTGATATTTTTAGGTCAAACCGTTCTTGTCTGTCAGTCATATAATGCAGGTCTATGGTCACTGTCTCAAAACACAAGCACAGAGTCCAAATTAAAACAATTCCCCATCGTCCAAATGAAACAATTCCCCATCATAAGTACACATTGATGGCCTAAGACACGAAACGAGCGGTTTGTGTGAGAAAACGAACAGTATTTATATAGTTTTTAGCTCTTGAAAACAGCACACGTCCAAATGGTCTGACGGCGCGGGCGAGTATAGATGTATACATAGATGTCGCCTTGGCTACTGCAGTTCATTGGAACGAAACCGTAGCAAAGCGACATCTAGTGTATATATCTATGCGGGTATAGATGTATACACTAGATGTCGCCTTCGCTACTGCAGTTCATTGGAACGAAACCGTAGCCAAGGCGACATCTATGTATACATCTATACTCGCCCGCGCCGTCAGACCATTTGGACGTGTGCTGTTTTCAAGAGCTAAAAACTTAAATACTGTTCGTTTTCTCACACAAACCGCTCGTTTCGTGTCTTAGGCCATCAATGTGTACTTATGATGGGGAATTGTTTCATTTGGACGATGGGGAATTGTTTTAATTTGGACTCTGTGCTTGTGTTTTGAGACAGTGACCATAGACCTGCATTATATGACTGACAGACAAGAACGGTTTGACCTAAAAATATCAAAATTGAAACTACTGCGGAAACAAAGACACCTACATCTTGGATGCCCTTGAGGTAAGCTAAAACATATCAAAAATTAATTTCAAAGTGAACTATCCCTTTAAGTGACTGCATTTTTTTATTTAGAAGTTTTATGTTTTGTTTTTTATATATTGCGAATCATATTGTTTCAATCATACATTTTAAAGCTGTAATCACAATAAGATTATCATTCTGTCAAAGTCTCATACCAGCGCATGCCTACAACTATCTGTATGTAGTTCATTATCACTGTGTATTTAAAAGGATAGTTTACCCAAAAATGAAAATTCTGTCAGTAATTACTCACCCATGTTGTTCCAACCCCCGTAAGACCTTCGTTCATCTTCGGAACACAAATTAAGATATTTATGATGAAATCTGAGAGCTGTCTCACTCCTCTATAGGCTTCTCTGTTATTGAAACTTGCCAGCCCAGAAAGTTAGTAAAGACATTGTTAAAATAGTCCAAGAATACAGTGGCTGAACCTTAAGTTTATCAAGTGTCGAAAATACTTTTTGTGCGCAAAACAAGCTAAAATAAAGACTTTATATGCTGCTAACATTATTTAATTTCTTCTTTATTGCAGGTGCAGTCAGGCAGAATCCCCTTGCTGGAAAAGATCAACACATTGCCAACCCTCATTGGGGACTTCTCTGCACATCAACACACTTCTCAACTCTTTACCTTTCAAGTTTGCTTTAACTTTCTCAATTTCTCTTTAAAGTTCTCTTTACCAACTGTGATTTATTTGTATTACTCTCATTAGACTAATAGAACATAACATTAATACACGCTTTGATCGAGTGTTTTGAACTTTGGTGTAAAAAATTAGCTTTGAATGCTATTTATATTATTAATTTGTATTCTTGAATGTTTTCAACTGAATTCTACTTAAAATAAGTACAACTGAGTAGCTGTAATTATGTTTTCTTAAATGTTTTCAACTGAATACTACTGTAATTATTAAATTCAACTCTGTTGCTGTAATTATATTTATTTTGATAAATGTTTTCAACTGAATACTACTGTTATTATTCAACTCTTGCTGTAATTATATTTATTTTTATGAAATGTTTTCAACTGAATACTGCTGTAATTAAGTACAACACTTTAGCTGTAATTATTTAAATGCTTGTCAAAATAAATAGTTTTGAGTACATTTGTTGTTGAGTGTTTAATTTACCTGTGAGTTAAGACTTTAAATACTGTCAGCTGCATGTGGGCCACATAAAGGCCGTTAGATTTTAACAGAACTTAACCATACTAAAGTTGCATACCAGGCCCACATATGGGCCACATGAATTTGTAGTATTTGGCTCATGCTTGGTGGAGTTATGGCAGTCCTTTGGTTCAGTTCTGGCAAAGGAGATGTGGGCCATATCTGGGCCGGCAAACACAAACTAATCTGGGCCACAGCTCAGCTGTTTATCTGGCCCACATCTGTGTCAAAGGTAATTTGCTGACTGGGGTGCCACTGCCAAATCCACCGGCCAAAGGGAAAATGACTGGCGTTTGGTGTTTGTAGTGTTAATAAAGGAGTCTGGATCTGATCTATTTCTCAGGGCTGGAGAGAGTAATGCAGAACATTATAATCCATGTGTAGAAACTCTTCCTGAAGACATTTAATATCTGCTTTACAGACACTCATGAAGTGTGTGCAAATACTTTCTGTTTCACCAAACTGGAGCTGACGTCAATCATTTCAAAATACCTTAAAAACTTAATTTTCTACAAGTTAGTCATGGATATTGGAAACCTTTTCAGTAGCAGACTAATTTTATTACTAAATGCAATTATTTTATTTCTAGATTTTAACGGCATGCTGGAAACTGCTAAAATAAAGAAGTGAGACTAACAGTAATTCTCTTGTTTGCAAAAGTAGCCAATAAACTGTTCAGAGCAGATGTGTGTTGAGAAAGTGTGTTCACAGTATATGCACTTCTCACACGTTTCACACACACTTAAAGCAACTTTAGTGTGACATCGTGTCACTAAACAGCAACTCTAGCAGAATTTAAACACTCATTTGATGAGAACAGAGGAAGTGAATAACCAGAGGAGGAGCTGATGATGTTTAAAGGAAGAGCTGTAACTATATATAATGAAGAGAAAGACTGACAGAAACACAAAATGGCTGATAAGTGTGATCTGTGTGTGCTGGAACTGATCATTCTCTCTTCACTTCTCACAGGTAAAGAAATCTGTATTTTCTCTAAAGACATTGTAGTATTGAAAAAAATATTTGAAATGAACAAAGACGTTTGCTTTACTGTTTTCCACCCCCTCTTTCCTCCACAATGACCATTTGTAGTTCCTAAAGGCACAGAGGGGCTGATAGTGATCACTGTAGGCCAAGATGTGTGTACTTCAGGGGTCGATGAATTGTCACACATTAGTACCGTGGGGGAAGTTGTCATTATCTGATTGGTCAGTTTGAACGTCTCACATTTGGGTTTTAGTCACATGGTCAGGGAAAGGATAAAAGAAGATTGTAACTGTTGCTCTGTCTCTTTTAATCTCTGGGTCCCTTTCTTGGGTCTCTCTCTCTCTCTCTCTCTCTCTCTCTCTCTCTCTCTCTCTCTCTCTCTCTCTCTCTCTCTCTCTCTGGTAATATTTTACTGGGTACAATTAATGGTATAAGTTATTATCATCTCATCTATTTTGTAATTATTTTAAGTATAACTATAACCATGTTGTCATTAATTTCAATTACAAATAATGTGCTAACTAGTTTTGATTTGGTATTGACTTGACTTGCTATATAGTATAATAGTGCTTTGCAATACAATATCGTCACTCTCTACAGCAACGCTCTCCCACATATTAATCTATTGTAACTGCGCTTATTTCCGTCGTTGGTATAAGTGGCAGTGGGTGGAATAGACAAGAAATGTACAGTTTTCTACCATCTTGCTGACAATGTTTCTTTAGTCATTCGTCAGTCTTGCAGGAAATCCACCCTTACAACATTTAGTGGAATTAGTCTGGAAAGAGTTCATTTGAACATGCTCAGTTTATTCTTGCACACATTCACGTTGTGATCTCAGAGTTGTGTATTGATACACACAGATCATACTGTATTATTCCTGATACTGGACATAGTGTCACTCAAACATCTGATGATGAAGAATTATCTTTATATTAAGAGTGTGTCAGTGATTTGAACAGCTCTCTGATAAAGACTAATAGTTTATTCTGGAGAGTGTGTGTTTGCTTTAAGTGAGGGTAATGCTGTTTATGGAGTTGTGTAATTCTCCTCTGCTGATGTAGCAGATCCAGTTCTGTACATAAGATAATCCACACAGCAGACAGCAGGATGGCTTCAAAACAACTGTGTTTATTGACCCTGGAAACACATGGGACAATTTGATCAGAATACTATCCGTTGCGCAGACCTCTTTCCACGTTATACACTCGTCCATTTGCGATCTCAGGCTGACGTAACTCACGTTGTATACATGTTTAACATTATTTATACCATGGTCTGGGTGAATACTCGATTCTGATTGGCTGCAGGGTGTCCGTTAAAAAGTGATAATGTACACCTAGGAAAGGCGTCCCGTCAATTTGCCTGATGACAGTTCTAAATGATTGCGCTGGCTCAAACTCACTGATCAACTGCTGCGGTCGGGTCGCTGTGGCCACGTTACTTGGCAACGCCTGTATACGGGAGATATTAAATAGTGCATTTGACTTAATAAATAAAAACCCTCACGATTTTTACTCTAAAACACATTAAAGTATTATTAATTGATTAAATATTTCTTTCTTTCGTAAGTAACCATGGTATAAGCGGGTTAATGCCCTTCGAGGTGTCCATTATCAGGTTTTAATGGACTTCCGCTGCGCGTCGCACGGTTCACGCCTCGCCGTCGTCCATTAAAACCTGATAATGGACACCTCGTCGGGCATTAACCCTTACGTATTAGCCTACACATTAAAGTAATAACAATCCATTACTGTTGTTAAAGGAAGAATAAAGAAAGTAATAAAATGGCTGGATGTGTATTCTTCAAACATATCAGTATTAACATAAGAATAATGTTTGTACAAATCAAACAAATTATTCCCTCAAAACATCACACAGTCACATTATACTCTATAGAACCGCAAAACCAGCGTAATAGTTGGAAGTAAAATTATAGAATGCATAATATGAGAAATAAAGATAGGATACATGTTCAAAAGCACAATCCAGATATACATTATAGACCCAAATAACATAAATTAGATCACTTTATACTGGTTAAGTTGAAGAGTTGAACAATCCTGGAAACACATGGGACAATTTGATCAGAAAACTATCCGTTGCGCAGGCGTTATTATTGAAAGGTGAAGACATTAAATCTGTGAAGATCTCAGCAGAGGAGGATTAAACAACTCCACAAACAGCATTACCAGCTTCACTTATTACTAACCAGACTGACTTTATTTCTGTCAGACGTCTACAGGCGTTATTATTAAAAGGTGGCAGAGGTTTAGATCATTTGATGTCACCATGATGGTGATCAGTGTTTGCTTTAGTTGGGCTCTGGACCCTTGACTTTTGAACATTAGTTTGTCTTTGGCTGCGATAGCTTTGTCTTTAAATACATTTGCTATTGCAAAAAAGCTGAAAGAAAACAGGATCAGATGACAATGGCTGTTTGTTAATGGTCACATTCATCATCTAGTGGCACGGGTCTCATTTATTGTCTAATGTATTTTATCAGCGCAATATTTTACAGTGTGTATTTTAGTTTTCTGCTTTTTATGCTGGTATGTTTTATGTTTCATTTATTACCATATGTCATGATGATCACTGAGATATACTGTGTTTCAGGAACCAGTGGAGTGAATGATCATGTGTTCATCAGTTCTGGAGAAAATGCTCGTCTGTCCTGTAATAATGCTCTTTCTGACTGCAAATCAACTACATGGATCTACACTAACAGATTCAGACATACAGTAGTAGTTGAACTGATTAAATTAGGGATAAAGAATAAAGACATAGAGAGACATGAGAGACTGAGTCTGGAGTCTGACTGCTCTCTGAACATCAAGAACGTCAGAGAAGAAGAAGATCATGGATTATACACCTGCAGACAATATGTGAATGATAGACAACAAGGAACTGATGCAGGTTTTTTTCTGCATGTTCTTCATGGTAAGTTTATGATTATGTGATCAATTTAAAAGGGCAGATTCTCCCTTTAAACTCAGATGATGATTGAAGAGTCTGTGATTTGTGTCTTATGTTCAGTTTCAGTGTCTCCATCATCATCATCATCATCATCATCATCATCATCATCATCTTCATCATCATCATCATCATCATCATCATCATCTTCATCCTCACAGACTGAGATCAGTCCAGGCCGATCTGTGACTCTCTCCTGTCAGTTGTATTCATATGCTAAACTCTCCTGTGATGATCTGGTCCGTTCTGAGGGAGTTGAGCTGTTGTGGGTGAATCAGGCAGGTATTGATCTGAAGACAGACTCCAGATATCAGATATTATCATCATCAGATCAATATCGCTGTTTCATCATCACTCTGAATACAACACTCCTGAATGAAGATGACAACAGAGAGTGGAGATGTCAGCTTACTCGCAGAAATCAACTCCAGACCTCAGTCAGATACACTGTCAAGTATTCAGGTGAGAAAACAGTGTTAGAAGAGCCTCATAATGTCAGTAACACTAAGGTCTATCAGTATCACTGAACCAGAACAAACTGAGGGAACAAAAGCTTCTTTGACTCTCACAGAAGAGTAACTCAAAGCATTGCTTCAAACTAATGAACTGCAGAGAAGTAACAGTCCAAATAATAAAATAATTTAAACTTGACAGCAAAAATATTAACTTTTTATGTAATGTGATGATCAAGGTTAAAATATGATGGTCATATTGTACAGTATTAATGATCTGAACTAACATTCATCTTCACAGCTCAAGCTGATTCAACGACAGCAGTGAATCCAGTCCACATCACACACTCTCAGGATCCCTCAACTATAAACACACACGTTTCTAAAGGTACATCATCACTGTCTTTCTCACATCAGTGCTTTTCAGTGCATAATGCTAGAGTTATCTTCAGTGTTAACTCATCAAAATATGACTGTCATATTCTACAGTATGATTGTCACATTGAGTTGTTGTTTTAGTTTCATTTCATGGACTTTTATGGTGTGTCCCAATTAGCGTACTTATGCATATTCTAGGACATGTTTAGTATCAGGCTTGTGCAAAATTCAGAATTTCCGAATTGGCCTCCATTCAATTCATGAATTGGAATTTGAATTGAATTTACTCTGCCCCACAAGACATTGAATTGAATTTGAATTGGAATGACAGGAAGTGGAATTAAATTCATGGCAATTCAAAGAAATTCCACACAGTCACACAACAGAAAGAATGTGTTTAGTCTCGCATGCATTCAGTGTTAGGAAGATTACTTTGTAAATGTTATTGCTTACTGTTATTAGTTACCCATTATAAATGTGGTTTGGATTACTTAATTTGGATAACTTTATCAATGCAAAGCATTTTCGTTTTAAGTTTATTAGTAACTTGTTGAATTAAACATTTTACCTCAGTAATACAACTAAATACAATTACTTTAATTTTGTAATTTAATAACAGAAATTTCATTTCACGTAACTATTTACTCCTCAACCCTGCATACATTTTGTTCTAAAATAGATATTGATCAAATTCTTGAAATAAATTACCCCCTCAGTGTTGTTTAATTAGTTTTGTTCCAATGTAATTTTTATTTCAAAGTAATCACACAAACACAAAGTTGTTTAATGCAGTTATCATTTATTCCAGTGCAAAAAATTACCGAGCAACACTGTTGCATCTAATTCTCAATAGCTCCTCAAATATTTTTTCATTGAGTCTGCACCGTTCTGGGGTGCGTTTCCCGAAAGCATCGTTGGCCAACTATGGTCGCAAGTTCCGTCGTTACCAATAGAGTTCAATGGACATTGCGATGAACTTGCGACCATAGTTGGCCAACGATGCTTTCGGGAAACGCACCCCTGGTCTGAATATCTTTCCTGCAACACTAAAGATTCTCTCAACTGGTGCAGAGTGAAGTTGTAAGGGACTTCTGAAACTTAAAATGTCCAGTGTTGCCCATTAAATTGTGCTTTCAAACAAATGTCCACCTCAAATTGTTTAGCAACCATTTTAAATACTTGGTGAAAGTAAAGCATTCTAGGAAATGGAGTCATGTTCCATCATGTTCCACAAAATTACAATTACAATAAATCAAATTTAAATAAACTTAATGTTCTGTGACTAAATGGTAAATAGACTGCATTTATATAGTGCTTTCACAGACCTATGGCCACCAAAGTGCTTTACATAGCCTCACATTTACCCATTCACCAACGGTGGTGTCAGCCATGCAAGGCGCCAATCAGCTTGTCAGGAGCAGCTGGGGTTACGTGTCTTGCTCATGGAAAACCTCGACACTTGGTCAAGTGGAATCGGGGATTGAACCACCAACCTTTCGGTTTTTAGACAACCTACATGAACCACTGAGCCACTGCCGCCCCGCATATTATAATGCAATCATATTTCATTGTTAAACACTTCACTTAAAATATGTATATGAATTTCTTTGAATTTGTATTGAATTGCAATTCTGCTTCCTTTAATTCAAATTCGAATTGTAATTCTAGATCCTGTTTTTGACATCAATTCAAATTCAATTCAAATTCAAGAATTTAATTGGAATTAAGGAGTCATTCTCAATTCAATTCTGAATTGTGCACAAGCCTGTCTCAGACTAGGAATGGGTACTGAGAGTGGGTAGACCCTGGTAAACCCATCACCCTTTTCCGCTCTCTCCAGAATGAGTGCAAAAATTAACTATAATCAACTAGAAACACACACGTTTCTAAAGGTACATCATCACTGTCTTTCTCACATCAGTGCTTTTCAGAGCATAATGCTAGAGTTATCTTCAGCGTTAACTCATCAAAATATGACTGTCATATTCTACAGTATGATTGTCACATTGAGTTGTTGTTTTAGTTTCATTTCATGGACTTTTATGGTGTGTCCCAATTAGCGTACTTATGCATATTCTATGACATGTTTAGTATAAACAGTGAGAGTAGTGTGTTCATTTAACACTCCGGTTCTTCACTCGATTCTCCCAGAAAGTGTCACATGAAGACGATATGTTGAGCTCATCCATAAATGTAAATGTTTTTTTTTTTTTTACATCGCTTATAAAAAGCTGGTGCAGGATTGTGCACTTCACTTTCACTTTTAAATTAGCGTCAATTCATTATTCGCAGGGAGTTTGATTGACATGCGATCTGAGACTGAGACCATTTAAAATCCACCATTTTTGTCCGACAAAGTAGTCAGGAGAGTTAGTAGATTAACGTCGGTGGATTTGAACTTGGCTTTAACTGAGGCAATCTGTCACGACACATTAAAGAGCCACAAAACGGTACGCCTATTTACTGTTTAATTTTCTTTGACCAAATTTGAAAGTTGAGACTTTGTTTCATATTATATATGACCTGCTCGGTCCTGTCTGTCAGCGCATTGTCAGTGTCCTCTATTTTTCACTGCTTGAGAACATGGGTTGAATCCGAAATCGCCCCCTAAACCCTCATTCACTAAGTTAGGCCTATTCCCCCTACGTTAATCCACTAATACTGTTCACCTGAAGGAGTGAATGAAAACGAGTGAGCGAATTCGGACAGCTGTTGAGTGTACATAAGCTGTGCACTCGTTAATGCAGCATGTCTGTCTCCTCAAATAATGCCCTATTTGCATGCGCTTAGAGCTTGTGTGAATTGCACGTATAAAATGAAGTTAACAAACAACCTCGATCCATCAGGAAACGCCACATAGGTCGCTGAATATCACTGCGCTTCATGAAGAGTTTTTCTTTTGCGTGAAGAAGCCAGACGAACGGCATAGAAAAATCACACGTGTTCGTGTGGACAGGGCCTTAATGTCTTCTTGTATCGTCAGTTGATTTCATCTAAAGCTGTCTGAAGTCAGTTGTAGTTCTTGTTTCTCTTTCCTTCAGTGATTCTGCTTGTTAACAGCAGGTGTTCATCACTAATGCTCAATCATCACTTAATTAATCCCATTATTATCTCATTAACTTCTCATAACCCTCATTAAGCTGGATGCACACTGTGTGATTTGATTTATAATAGTCCTTTATGATTGTTGCCTGTCAGACTGTACGAACATGATCCTCGCTGTAAGCCATGTGACACTGTAAGATCTCAGCTGTCAATAATGTCAGTCTGTACGACAGTGAAGATGCATTAAAAACGGACACACAAGAAAACTCGTCTGGAGTTTTACATCATGAATGACTTTGTTCCGTGACCGTGAGCTGCATTACATGCATGATTGAAATGGTGGCTTCAAAGAAATCTCTAACGTTAATTTTGGTCATGGCTCGTCTTGAAAAACAAAGACATTTTGATGGTTGTCGTAGCAAAAGTCAGTGCAGGATTAAGTCAAATCTTCTGACACTGACAGAATTTCGTCTGAGGTAAAATTTGATTGCAGCAGTCATTAATCGGCTGTCGGTGAACATGTCAAACTAACGTTCGAAGACTTCAGTTTTTAGTCTAGGATTAGAGGAATCTTTTAGGATTTGCAAAATTTGTCCCAGACGGCCAAATCGTGGCCAAAATTGCACAGTGTGAATCCGGCTTAACTTTAACACTCTTCAGAGTGGGACCATATGTACTCTCAGCAGAGTTAAAATGAAATCTGGGGATTTTCATGTGTGTGTTCTCATGCTGGATTTCTCTCTTTAGTTTGGTAAAATAAAGTTTAAGCTGCTAGGTTTGCTACGCCTCACCTCTTCTTCTCCTCATTCTGGATATTATTATGATGCATCTCAACTAACATTCATCCTTTTCAGCTCAAGCTGATACACCAACACCAGGCACAGACTCTCAAGGTCATTGGAATAAAAACACAGGTACATAATCACAGTGTTTTGTCTTTGTCTATAATTGTCCCCAATCTGCCCTGTCCGTCTCTGACCTCGAGAGCTCGATCTCTCTTCTTCAGTCATAGTGATTTCTGTCGCTGCAGTCGCTGTTCTCCTTCTTGCTCTTCTCTGGCTGATCTGCAGAAAAAGAGCTGGTGAGTTTTCAGATTTACTCCTTTACAACAATTAAAAACAGTTCAGATGAGCAAACAAACACATCATGTTCAGACTGTAAGTATCATAGAAACATGAGGATTATATGAAATTCTCAAACAGAAGTTTATTCCTGCTGAGAAATTGTGTTTTTCATGTGTGTTTGATCATAAATACTCATATTTCATGAGGCACTTGTTTTCAGATAATAAAAGAGGGACTGGCGACTCTGCGGTGAGTTCAGTAATGCAGTGATTTAGATTTGATTACTGTCTTTAAAGCTCAATAAAGTGTCATTCATGCAGTTTAACTGTTTGTTCTGAAGGTCAAAGATGAGAATGATCATAAAGGGACGTATGAGACGATCAACATGTCCATTCCTCCCGCTGCAAGAGCCAATGTGAGTCCACTAAATCATCAAACATTACGCTCACTGCCTGTTCAATAATGTGATTTAAAAGCTTTTGTGTTATTCTACATATTATAGTGAGAGTAGGGATGGGACGGTATGAAAATTTTATATCACAATTATAGTGACCAAAATTATCGCCATTATCAATATTATCAAGGTTTTGTTAAAACGAGATGAAAGTGTTAAAAAAGAGTTGATGATCATACTGAAGACATTTCAACAAGTTTTATATTTGAAAATCAACAAACAAACAACAAATAAAACAAGCAGCTCTATGCACTTTTTAAAGCATTTCCTTCCTTATAATGACGGTCGTCAATAGCAATGCATTATAAGACCGCGCACATGCATTGTAACGGCCACCTAGTGTTAAGTAGTGTTCATGACATGAATGTGGATGTGCCTTTAAGATAACTTCTTCTATGGCGTACGTTATTGTATGCATGCTGTTTTTATGTGAGCGCGCACGCACAGTGAGAGTGAGATTGATCACGCAAAGAGGAAGATGACCGCACTACTGCTGACCGTTGTTTTATTATAATGTGTTTACTTCCACTTTGATTTGTAGCGTGTTTTAGAGTGTTTTCTTTTCCCTTTTAACATTCGCTCTTCGACACATAGGCGTAATTTGTGGGTGGGGCGGGTGGGACATGTCCCTATTATGTTATATGAACATAACCGATGAACATAATCGGTTTTGATGAAAAAAATAAACTATAGGAGTGCGGATTAGAACCATAGACTTTCATAGACATAGAAAGTGTCTGTGACGTCACCCATAGACTTTCTGAAAAACGGGTTTGAAGCCGTTTATGGGGGGAATGGGCGGTGCCATCTTGGAAAATCTCGGGAAATCCTAACCCCGCCCACTATCTGGCCAATCCATATATGGGTAAAAGGGCGGGCTTTGTGTGAGACTGGAACGATGTCATTTTCACGTGAAGAAAGCAACATAAACAACAATGGATGACATACAGCAGATCTTGTTCTTGCTTCTCGGCGTGTTTGTCACAAGAAGCCAAGCGCCGACATTAGCCGTTTCTCGATAGCAAGTACGCAAAGTTCGGACTTAATTGCCAAGTCCGACTCAGGAGAATGACTCCCGAGGATGCAAGTCCGGTTATCTCTGTAAATGGAACAGCGCGCGTCACTCAGCTCGCTCTGCTACTCCGGTTATCTCTGTATGTATATTTTAGGCAACAATAAAACGAAATATGTTATAAAACACCACACTGCCTCTTTTCGTTTTAATTTAAAGAAATCTTAAACATTATAGCCACACAAATGTGGTTCAGGCAACGCGTATTGATTATATTCACTGCATATAACGTTAGCCTATTTATAACAAAACGAAATATAAAACACAACCCTGCCTCTTTTCGTTTAAATATAATATAAAAATATGAAACATTTTAATATGGTTCAGGAAATATGTGCATTTGTACTAAACAACAGATGTTGCAGTAAACAACATTACAGATCATCTTCTTTGTATTAACATTTAAAATGACAAAACTCAACCCAGTCTCTTTTTGTTAAATTTCACTTTTATCAATATTAGCCATTATAAAAGTATAATAAGTAAAAGGTACAAGAAGCTATACAAATAAAGCAAACAATTCAGTCAAACATACAAAGTCAGCGCTCTAGTCTAACCATACAACGGTAAAGTTAAATAGCTTATAAAGTTATGAAACTTCCCCTCAGCCAAAACGATTGGCCAGGGAACAAATTAAAGATTCACGAGACCAAAAATCGCCCGTTAGATATACACAAGACGAATTATATCTCATGTTTAACCACTACAGAGACGCCAGAGTCAGCGGCAAACGTCAGAATGACTAGCCGAGGAAAGGCTGTTCCCGGCGGGGTACATGAGCGCCGAGCGCCCGGTGATCGTCTGGATCTCACAACTGGATAAAAGTTTCATAAATCTTTATAAATAAACCACAGATTTGAACTTTAAACAACTACATTCTCGCCTGAAAAACTCTTAAAACTACATTTCATGATACAGAAACAGTAGTATTATATTTCAACTGTAAATTAAAAAATGGCGCTTCTTATGTTGTCATTCTCTTTGGCACAGCCTATGCTCGTTATCAGCTGTCAATCAAGCTGTCAATCAAAGTTATCCACGCCCTTATTTGTCATACATTTTATATCTAAATACAATCTAAACTAACAAGTTAGAAAAAAATTCACCCCCCTCACAGTTGTCAGGCACTCGGAACCTATCGAAAAATACAATAAAAGTCCATAGGACCAACCTGTAAAAACATGAATTTATGCTGTGAAAACGGACATTTTAACATGGGGTCTATGGAGATTTGCTCCCTTTTGGGACCTTCCCCTAGCGGATTTTCGATGTATTGCAGTTTTTCGCACTTCCGGGTAGGCTTCATTTTTCAGATTAGAATGTTGCCGCTTGATTAGAACCCAAAACCTCTGATACGGTAGGCGAAAGTTCTACCACTTGACCATTAAGATGCCTGTTGATTACATAGGCGGATCTATAACATATATTAGGCATTAAACGACAAATTAAACCCCATGTAGCCTACTATTTAAATCGATTGCTGGACATCGTAATGTTATTGTACATATATTTGATTTAGCATTGTATTAGCAACCCCCACCCCACCTCACCTCTCCCACCCACTTTTTAAAACAAAGTTTCGCCACTGCTTCGACATGTATGTGAAGAGTGTGCTTAACTGAGAGAAACCATCTATAAAGGTCTCGTGGAACTACCAGTTCATTTGCATTGTCTTGTATTCTTCATCTGGGCAGACTTCAAACTCTCTGACAGACGTTATACCATGTATCACAATGGACGCGCGCTCTCTCGTTTCATTAATCTCAATTCAATGTCCCCGTAATTATGTGGTAAAAAAATCTGGTGTAATAAGGGTATAATGAATAAAAATTATTATCCCTTAAAGGGGTCATATAATGGTACATGCACTTTTACAAGTTGATTGCACTGAAATGTCTGTTGGCAGTGCCTGTACACAACCATCCTATCATGATAAAAATCCATCCAGTGGTTTTTTTTTTATCTCCTTATATGTTTGACCCTCTCTGAAATCAAGCCGTTCGATATTGTGACGTCATAATATCCAACGCCCCTACCGCTATTGTGATTGACAGCCGTGTTTCAACACAAGACCCGCCCTCAGCGAGATGTGACAGCCGTCGTCATAGTAGTCCGCCATTGTTGATATGCTGGAGCAGAATGGCGTCTAAGCGATTGTGGTGTTCTGTTCTTAGATGTAATAAGGAACACAGCAGTCATTTGGATGTTCCTAAATCCGAGCCGTTGAAGACGCAGTGGCTGAGTTTCGTTTTTGAAGCGATATGCCCAAAGGATTGACGCGGGGATTCCCTCACAGGGATTCCCCACGATCGTCCATGCTTTCATGTTTGCGCGAATCATTTCACACCAGACAGCTTTACAAACGAGAAAAAACGGATCGGTACCAACGTGTTCCTGCTGAACCTCCAGAAGATGTGAGTGTAATGTTTTATTAACCTTTATATTAGTATTTATATTAATCTTTGCGAAATTTGCAAGCCTTGCTGCAGGCTTCACGATGAATGCGTCTAAGGTTTACACTCAGGGTACATTACGGCATGTTTTCTATGTACGACATTCTCAATTTATTTCATAATCCCACGTTTATAATGAACAACGCGTGGTTATTGTGTAATTGTGTGTAGAAACGGTGTACGCACAGAACAGAGGGGCGGAGTGAGCAAAGCTCATTATCATTTAAAGACACATGCACTGAAACGGTGTGCTGAAAACAGAGCTGTTTTTGACCAGGTAAAATTAGTGTTTTCTTACAATACTAATGAGAATTTTTAAAGTATATTACAAACTTTTAATTTAGACCCTAAAGAATCATATTAGCTTGTACAAAAATGGCATTATATGACCCCTTTAAATGTCACTCTAAATTGTCTTGTTTGAACTTGTTTGTTCGTCTTTGGCTCAAAGCCACTTGTTGCAAACTTTTCTATGTGGAAGCTTCACGTTTATTTCAAGTGATTGATAAAAAATTGTTCAACTTAAAACAACATTTTATGCCCAATTATTTCCCAGACGTAGTTTTGGTATTGAGGTCAAAGTTAACTTGCCTTGCGTTCGCTATACAACAGTCGGTGATGGTCACACAAGACGACTCGGCAGATCTGAAGTTTCCCCCTATTATTGCAGCGACTTTTTCTTGTGCATGTTCTGCTGACAGGGTGACCATCCTTGATTAAGTTTCCCTCAGGACTTTTGTTAAAGCCAAAATATGACCACACCTCAGAATTGGTTCTTTTAAAAGGCTGAAAAATCTCCCGAGCATGGTCACTGCCTTCCGCCATTCCTTCTTGAATAAAAAAATAACATTGCGCGCTACGCCTGAGTCAGACTGTTGTTGGCTGAACAGGATCTAAAATCGCGATAATCAAACACGGTTTTAATGATAATTAAATTTTAAACGATATTACTAACCGTCAGTACATTTTATCGTGGTTTATAGTGAAACCGGTAATAGTCCCATCCCTAAGTGAGAGATATGTCTGTTCTGTGTGTTAAACTTGACTCTCTGCACGTTTGCATTGATGTTTAGGAGCAGACAGATGATGTGACTTATTCTGAGGTCACTTCTTCCAATACAAAGCCAGTAAAATCACTCAATGTGAGTAGATACCAGCACATCAGTTTGACTCTCAGATAAATGAAGCTCATGCTCTAATAATAATAATAATAATCGCTGGGGTTCAAACATTGATGGACAGAATCTGTTCTTTCAGGATCATGATGATACAGTGACTTATGCTGCCATCAGAGGAAGAGAAGATCAACCGCAGGATCAACTTTACGCCTCTGTGAACAAGAAAAAGACCTTCACAAATAAACATTAATGATACAGATCATGAGCTCATCATATCAGGAGCAGACGGGAAGATTTCATCTCTCTGGGGTTTAGAGGAATTATATATTTGTGTGTGAACGAGCAGATATTTGTTGAATGTCCTGTGAATATGAATGAGATTTATTGTGAATCATCATCTGGTCAGAGCACAGAATCTCATCTATATCATCACAGCTACAGTAAAGTTAGAGACTGAAGCCCTGATGTGTTTTCATACAGGCCAGACTCAATCTAGTGTCTCTCAAGCCTCTTCCATGACTGGAGTCTGTTTATCCGCTGGATTTCTGTCTGAAATTCTGTCTTCATGCAGAAGCTCATGCTGAAATGATCCTCTTGCTTCAGCTTGTATATCAGCTGTTTCTTCTACAGAGAGACGTCCGTCTGAGAATTACATCAGTGTCTGCTCACATTATATTCTCATAACATATTCTAAAATTTGACTTTGCAGTGTGTATATGTCACGCTATTAAATGTCCGTTATTTCTTTCTTTTTTCACATGTAACAATAAAATTCATGGGTTAAAAGAAAAGTTTTTGTCTCTTCCATTCCTGTAAAAACAGACGTAACTAAACTTGCTCTTGTTGGACAGTTTCAAAGTTAAAATTCACGTTTTAAATTAATACTTGTTTGAAGGTAAAAGAGTGGTAAAAATATTTGTAAGCTGAAATGTACCCTCATAAAAATGAAATGAAACAATCTGGTCATCTACAGCTTTAAGATGGTATGAGCTTCTGGAGTCGGGATTTCATCCCAGTTATAGGAATTTCGATCTCTGTTCTGGTGACTGAGAAGAAGGCCTTAGGTTTCCATGATTTGGTTGGATGCTGCTTCTCAACTCTGAAAGGTACAGTGCTGGAAGTTGAGAGGGAAAAAGCTGGGATCGTTCCTCATCTCTGACCCCATGCCTAAGTCGGATATAAGCTGGCGCGGATTAATGCACAGGCTTGCGTAAGCTGCATTTAATTATCTGTGAGTATAGATTTTAATAGCTTGATGCTCTTTAAATATTTTGTTGCATTGTAAAAAAGTTTCGGTGCATAGGACAGACCTATGTCCTGATCCGCGATCGCTCTCCATGGTTCTGACCAAAGAAGAGCGCTTTGGAATCTCCATTATGCATAATACCTGGGCTGCGTTTCCTGATAACATTGTCTCTTAGCGCGCTACGAAGACCCTTAAGGTATAACTTAACTAAAGGTGTACTACCACTAAAGGTATACCATTGCTAGGCGTCTTCAGGGCTATCATCCACTCGCAAGGCAGAGGCGCTGAGAGGCAGAGGCGCTGGCACCCTCCTTGCAACGGTGCTGGTCGCGCGCTAGCACCCTGGGGTGGCAGAGACGAAGATGTGCTAGGTGATGTGGATCTCAGCTCTCTTCATCTTCCTGGTTGCAGCGATGACTCCGAGACTGTACGTGCACGTTTAAGGTAGCCTACCTAAACAACGACTGTTGCAACAGGGGTGAGGGCTGGGTTGGAATATTTGTGACATCATTATGTTTTTTAATTTAATCAATGTTGATTATGAAAGTGAGTATGCAGCATGAGAAAGATATGATACATCATGAGATGCGCAATATGTCTGGAGACATGTGTAAAACATTTTGACCACTTCATTAAGTTTTGTTTTGTAGTCTCTTTTTTAAAAGATTTTCGTTTTGTATAAATGTATTTTAATTTTGATCAATGTTTTATCAACCAATTGCCTGTATTTAATAAATAAGAAGCAAATATATAGCAGACAATGTAATAAGGCGCTGACACGATCACTTGCATTGCACGTGAACTGGAGGGCGCCGAAACTCAGCTTGTGCCGCACAGATTTGAGAGATATAGGCTATCTATTATAGAAAGCTTGAAATGTCTACTTTTAAACGAAACTATTCAAAACCAAAATAATTAGGCTACTCTCTGATTATGTAATCCATATGAAATGTGCATTTCTCTCTCTGGCATTCATAGCGAGGCCGCATCATCAACTTCATCTTTGCAGCGACACAGAAAACACCAGTTTATTAATAAATAATTAAATGTCTCCTTGCTAATTTAGACACATTCATAATCATTACTTTTACGGTTCTTTGTGGCAAGCTTTATACATGCGGTCGTGCACTTGAGTGCGGTTATATTACGTAAACGCTCATTATCCTGTATATAGACTAAGTAATTAAATTAATATAAAGGGGCGATTTGTCCACGAACGGCTTAAATGAACAACTACTAGTCAACTAGAAAAAAAAAAAACTTTAGTCAGAGGCAGCCCTTATTCCACATATTTTCGAACCAGCAGGCCATTCTGGGTTGATCCTTAATCCACCCCTGGATATAAGCTACAGCAATCAGCTTCACTAAACGACTGAAAGTGCTCTTTTAACACGGACATTTAAAAGGACAGAAGGATGGATTTTCTGCTTCAAGTGATAGGACTAGCTGAGTGAACTTATATTTATATTGTCTTGATGTCTGTGTCGTTTCTATAAATATTCAGATATAAGTGACCAAAAAAGCCATTTTAAAGTAGTTAAAACATCTGACTGGTAAAATTTTGTGTGCTTTCCTCTATTTTAAAACCTGTATGTTTAGCAGTAACTACAAAACTATTTGAAGAAAAAAAAATATTACTTTTTTTCAATAAAAAAAAAAAAAAAAAAAAAAAACTGACCCAGGAGCTTCTGAATGATAACATCACTAAATGATGTTTTATTAACAAAGTTCGGGAGGAGCAGGTTCAGATAATTAACCAAATTATGCACAGCTGGAGATTAATCAGTAATCAACTCAATGACAGAGTATAAATTCACAGCAGACCTATCTCTGTTCATTGAAAGTTTGTAAGCATTTGGCTGCGCCCTATCTTCCCGAACCAAACTCTCCCATCCGATGAAGGAATTTTCCGTCCTTTTGGAATATTTGCCAGAATCCTCGGGTGTTATATTGCGGGCGTCAAGCCAAATAAACGGGTCCTTGCCACCAGGCGAGATACCAGCGATCTTCTTCCGCATTTTTTCTAAACCAGATCAATTAAGTAACGTTTTTTCCTGCCATGGAGAATGGTCATAAGGCCTGCAAAGCACCACGCTCGCGTTTCGGGCAATGCCGCCCTCTTCACGCGAAAGAACGGGCTTCTCCAGCAGCTCTAGGCCGAAGCCGCAGGCCCTCAAAGAGCAGCGCCGCAGATTCAGTACCGGTCGGCCAGCCTACGCTCTCAACCCCGTTGGCTGAACTCCGCGAGCGCTCCAAATAAAGTCAGTATGTGAGTCTAAATAGATGTGTTTTAGTCTGAATTAGGTAAGATGTGTGCTTCCATTTCAGTTTCCACAAATCCCTTCACTCGATTGGGATGTTCTCTTTTGTTCTGGGCGGCAAGTGCAGTAACTGTAACATCGGGCATATTTTGTAATATTAAACACATATTTATACCGACTTCATCAGGCTCCGAAAATTCTTCACAAAGAACACAAAGAATGGCCTTCTCAGCTGCCATAGTTGCAACTCTTGTGTAGCGGACCCCGCCCGAATGATGGCCAAAACTTTACTGATGTTAATGAAGTTTATTGAGTCCGTTTTCACTCCATAAATCACCATAAGACTCCAAAAATCACCGTAAGAGCTAAACAAACAAAGTACAAGAAGCGCGAATTACCGACTAGTTCAAAACTCTATCATTAACATACAGCGAATTACACAAAACAGTCATTACAACCAGGGTGCGATTTGTGAAAAAAACAGAGGGGGGGATGTTTTGAAACATTTTTATTCATAAAAATAAACCATGAGAACATGAACTTCATTCACTGCATTTGCTGCTCTGGACCCTTTTCATTGTTCCCAGCTAGCTAGCTAGAGTTTTCGCGCTGAAAAATTAGGCTACATAAATATTTAGGCTACTTGGTGACATTCTGAAAAGCCGTACATGGATCAAAGCTAATGGACAGGATCAGATAAATCAGAGCTTAGATTCTCTGCCCGAGCTGAACTTGACCCGACCCGGGCCGGGCCCTTGATCAAGCACTTGTGTTACAAAATGCAACACGTCACGTGTCATGTTCAGCGTCTCCTCCACTCGCACGCATCACACCGGGCCCGGGATAATAAACTTTAAAAATATTTATTTTGTTTAAAAAATATTCTATATTCTAAAACCTTGTTGAATTAGAGTTGTAGCCTACTAGGCCTACTCCTCCTAGGCCATCCAAAGTTCATCCAAAGTTCATTCATGTTTATTTTCTGTGTTCATCATTGTCCACGTTTTTTTTTTTTTTTTTTTTTTACATTTCTTCATTCGGATCCATTTGCGATCCATTTCATTCTGAATAAACAAACAAGACAGTTACCATGATTTGTCCTTGTTGCATTATTAATTAAGATAATAATTAATAAATGCACGCACAATTATCCGTGAACTTGATAAATGTTGCAGATATGTTTTACTATGCACAAACAAATGCCTTTCAACTTGTGTGTAAAATTCAGAAGCAGTAAATGAATGTGCAGAAATTTGTAGAGATTCTGTAGGCCTACTATGTGTTGTAGCCTAGCCATTAAATAATAAATTTAATAAATAAATAACTAAATAAATTTAGTTGCATATTTGTTAAAATATTATAATGTTTTTTTTTTTTTTCATCTATGTTGATTATGAAAAGTGAACAGCACGAAGATAGGATGTGCAGAATATCGGGAGACTTGGAGTGGGTCAGACATGATTTTGACCACTTCATTAAGTTTTGTTTTGTAGAAAGCCTTTCTTTAAAGTGAATTTCGTTTTGTATAAATTGTATCTTAATTTTAATACATTTTTCATCAACGAATTGCATGTATTTAAGAAGCAAATATAGCAGACATAGGCTATAGGCTAATCATGGAGGCGCCCGCGCGCCCTGGTCACTTGCACTGCGCATCTCATCATAAATTAATCGAAACTCAGTGTATGCCTCACACAGAGAATATTAAGAAATATATCTAAAGAAAGCTTGAAATGTCTTTAAACGAAACAATTTAAAACGAAAAGAAATAGGCAACACTCTGATGTAATTCATGCATTTCTCCATAAATGTGCATTCACTACGAAGATGGCGATCGTCAACTTCATCTTTGCTTCATCTCAACTTCCCTGGCGCCACCTGGTTATAACGGCCCACGTATTAAAAAAAATGTGTGTAAAACTTCTCTCTCTGGACGGGTATAAATCGGGCTCGGGCTCATGATTACAGTTAACGTGTCGGGCAGGGCCGACAAAGTCAATTCGCCTCATTCGGGCTTCGCGTCTACCGCGCCGCAGGACCTCTAGACGCGCGTAAACGCGTCTTTACATTGAAATCACTCGCGCCAGAAACTCAAGAGTGAGTGAGTAATCAAAAAACCTTTGCGTTTAGTCTCAATTGATTAAAACACCGTATGTGTAACTTCGGCCATTCTCAGTGGTGTGACTGGGACACTAACCCTGCTTGTCATCATAGAAACAGATAATCAGATTGTGATTTTTATTCCCGCTTCAGTAATATGCTGAATATACGGCGTAAAAAAAGACCTGCAGCCGTCTCGCAAGTGTTGATAGGCTATTACTCGTGAGGTGTAACCAATCATATAGCGCCGTGGGCGGGAAATTGAGCAAGTCTTCAGAGTGGTGATAGAGGCTGCGCGGAGCCAGTCAAAGTAGCGCATTTTAAAATAAAATGGACTTTAATCAAACCACGGATCCGTGATAAGTTTTGTGATCCGCCTCGCCACTAGTGTAGTAGCACTGATCACTTTGAGGGGGGGATAAATTTATCCCCACTGGGGATAAAAATAATTAAGCAGAGGCAGGGATACATTGACCAGAAAGGGGGAAATCCCACGCATCCCCCCCGGCAAATCGCACCCCCTGCTGTAAAAACCAGCATAGACCAGCATCATTTCCATGCTGGTCTATGCTGGTTTATGCTGGTCTATGCTGGTTTGGTGCTGGTTTAGCTGGTGGACCAGCAAGACAATGCTGGTCTAGCAGCATGGTTTTGCTGGTCTACCAGCATGGTCTTGCTGGTGATGCTGGTCTACCAGCAAGGTCTCATTAATGATGCTGGTCTACCAGCAAGGTCTCATTCATGATGCTGGTCTACCAGCATGGTCTTGTGTGATTTACTTTAGCTCATTATTTTGTACACATTTATGCAGCCAGTACTTACACGGCCCATTTAATAAGTTACTTGTTTAAATTACTGATAAAGAAGACAGTTAAATAGAAATTAGGCAAGCAATGTCAAGAAGTTCTTTAAGGGCAGTACATAAGTGCATAAATACTTGGCCAACACATAACACAATTTTTCTCATACAAATTCATTACAATAAATAAACTAAAGATTCTTGAACATTAACATCTGTTCGAAATAAGTTTATTATTGCAACAGAATATACATGTTACATTCACATTCACATTTATAGGAATTACTTGATACCATTTATACCATTACTACCAAGACATTATATACAGTGCATTCAGTATTCACATTAATAAATTATAATGCTTAATGGAGAACTCTGGGAATTTTTAGTTTAAAAGTTTTTTTTTTTAAGTTTAAAAAACAGTCAGTTAACAAGCAATACACCAATATAAGAGATTACATTAACAATGTTCCTACAAGCATCCAGTGTCAATGTATCGTGGAGGATGTTTAATCAAAAATTACATTGCAGTAACTTTATAAGCCAGTTTGTAGGAGAAATAATGACCCTTGAAAGACCTCCTGGGGGGTGTTTTGATAGTGTTTTGACAAGCTTTGTCTGTTTTTTCTTTTCTGTTTTTTTTTTCTGTTTTTTTTTTTTCAGGGCTTGGTCAAGGTCACTTTATTTATATAGCACGTTTACAACAGCCACTCGGCTGACCAAAGTGCTTTACAGTGCTTTGGTTGAACAACCAGATAAAAGATGAAAAAAAAAAACATGGCCCCACATATAAAATAGTCGAACAGAAATGTAGAAGCAGTATCAGACTCAAAGATAAAATAGTCGCACAGAAATGTCGAAGCAGTATCAGACTCAGATATAAGATAATCAAACAGAAATGTCAATGAAGTATCAGACTCAAATACAATTAAAAAGGGACATAATAATTAACAGACATATTCATGAATAGGATGTTGAATTTACAAAGTAATTACGTTAATAAATTCTATGCCTCATACAACCCTTAAATAAAATAAGGGTATTAATAAATCACATTGATCAGGTAACATTGTTGTTTTCTAATCCTTTGACTGTCTGTATTAATTGAACTATTTAGTTTACCAGCAATTTGCTAACTAGATGGATTATTGCACTAAAAAGTGTGACACACTTTGCCAGATTATTTTGTACAACTGATGCAGCATCAATTCAACAATTCTATAATAAATCCTCCTCCATGAAGATTATAAGACTGCTTTATACTGCTTGTTGAAACTGCTTGTTGATTCAACATTATAATCATTGTGGAACTGTGTTGTGTTATACAGACGTGTTTAATAAACCCTTTAGCTTTATCATTTATGGGAGCTAAGCATGGAGCTAAGACACACTATACAGTATATGACTGTAGTCTGTAACCAAGGCAACAGTGCATCCCAGCAAACACAGAACGTTCCCCTAACGTTCCCATTTGGTTCCCATTTGGTTATTTTTTGGGAACCAAATAAGAACGTTCTAGAAACGTTCTCTGTAGGTTATTTTTAGGTTTAATTTTTATAACCTAAATAGAACGTTCTGGGAACGTTCCCTGCAGGTTGTTATTTAATAACCTAAAGAGAACCTTCCCAGAACGTTTCCTGCATGTTATTTTTAGGTTTAATTTTTATAACCTAAAGATAACCTTCCCAGAACGTTTCCTGCAGGTTATTTTTAGGTTTAATTTTTATAACCTAAAAGATTACCTTCCCAGAACGTTCCCTGCAGGTTATTTTTATTTTTATAACCTTAAGAGAACGTTCTGGGAAGGTTCCCTGCAGGTTGTTATTTAATAACCTAAAGATAACCTTCCCAGAAACGTTTCCTGCAGGTTATTTTTAGGTTTAATTTTTATCCTAAAGAGAACCTTCCCAGAACGTTTCCTTGCAGGTTATTTTTAGGTTTTATTTTTATAAACCTAAATTTTTATAACCTAAAGAGAACGTTCTGAGAACGTTCTCTGCAGGTTATTATTTTAATATCACTACTATTAACAGGCAGATTACCAACTGACAACGTCGTCAGTACGGTCCCCTAAGGTTATAAGAAAACCAACAACGTTCAGATCTATTCGCAATTTTTATAAATGATATTTTAAATTATGTTATATATTTTAATTCTATATGTTTATTTAAATGTTGCGTGACTTTGAAGTGTTTTAATGCGCATGCGCGTGATCAAACAACGGAGCACTCCAAGACGTGCGCTGCCGCTGCGCCGTCTGCAGAATGTGCAGATGGAAACGTCATCGACAACTGACAAACAAAACTCCCGTCTCGCTGTTGGTTTCACTGCTTTCAGGTAAGTTTAGTCAACAAAATCTCACAAATAATACACACAAACGTCCCTGACACATTTCTTACGTATAATTGACACGCTTCTGGTGAATATTTACTTTAAAGAAATGGTTTTGTGTCTTTGAAAATGTCCGTTAGCATCTACGCTAGCAGCTAACGTTAACCGTTTTCAGAAGAGAACGTTAGGCCTAACGTTAAGTTACGTTAAGTTAAGGTCTCATTTATGAAAGTTTGGGTTTTTAAACACGTATTTAGTGTAGATAACAGTTTTTGATAGTTTTGCTGGTAATTTGTCTATGGAAAGTAAACTAATTTATTTAAACCTAAAAGAATGTACTGTATTAATCAGAGACGTCACCAATATTGCTAAAATGTTATTTCAGAATAACGAGAGAAAAAATAAAACTCTACAACAAGGGGTGAGTTATTGTTTAATCATGATGATAATTCCATATGCATTTATTTCACAATATATTATCTTAAGATTTGTATACATTTATCTTTTCTGCATTTCACCTCTGTTCTAGCTTGGTTCCTTGTAATAAACCAATCCCATGTAATATTGTTGGCTCTGTGACAAATAGCATTATGTTCCTTCCTAGATCATCATGCTGTGATGGCCTGCTGCACCCCGTCCAAGAAAATCTCCACGGCTATGAACCATATGACTAGTAAGCAAAACCACCTCAAACATACTGTGCACTACTGTTCAAAGTTTTGGGGTCTGTAAGATTTATGCTTTTAATATAATTTTTTTCTGTGAGATTGTCCTTGAGAAGCCTGTAGGCTAAATAATCAGCTAAATAATAGGCGACTAAAACAATATTATAATGGTCATAGTTATAATAATAATTAATTTAACTATTATGATAACATTTTATTTTATTTCTTTAGGTCTGTTTTGAATTATGTTGGCCAATGAGACTGACACCATGCTGTCCAACACAAAGGTATTTATGTATTTGTATGTTTTTTTTTTATTGATCAATATTGAAATTCTTTGTACTTTTAAATGCTGAATGTGGTTCAGGGGGTCGACAACTTTAGGCAGTTATTTTTCACAGATATCTTGGGCAGCAGTGGCTCATGCTCTTAGCCTTTAAAAATGTTTGAATTGATATCCCCAATGCAATATCAGGGGGTAAATATATCATTAGAGTGATATACCTCTTTTGTTAACAGATGCGTTATAATCCCTATTGTTTGGCCCTGTATTCTTCAGGACAAGACCTTGGTGCCATCCACAGTCAGTAGATGAAGAAGGTGAGTTTAGCCGAATTCAGTTCTCTTTCCCTTTTTTTAAGCTTAAACGGACACGTGCACGCAAAATGAAGTCAAAATGCCCATCTTGACGAGTTTCCTCATAAACAGTCTTGTGTTTTAAACAGAAAGAAAACGAATACGTGTCATTTATATTAGGTCTGCGCATTCGTCTTAAAGGGACAGCAGCCTAATGTACCCGCAGCTGTTTGTGTCGCCAATGGTGATCAAACATCAAAAGAGAAAATGACTTGTAGCTTTAGCAAAGATACTAGCCTGACGTCGTCATACTCAGATTCTGGTCAGAATGTGAGTCTGATACTGCTCCATTGAGCTTTCATTATGGGGTGTGTTTCAACCGAACCAGGAAAAAAAATGCCTCTGCACTCAATTGGATAGACCTACAACCAATCAGAGCAACGGAGTAAGTGACGTATGTTTTTCATTCATGTTTCCCATCGCGGTTCTCTGTTCCTCCTTTAAAATTAATGCGCTGTCGACATCTTCTATAACAGACGCGATGGCGGAATCTACACAATGTTTTATAAACAAAGTTCAGGAGGAGCACGTTCAAATAATCAATCCAATCAACCGTCTACGGTCTACACTATCAGCATGAGAGTAAACGTATATTTATTCACTGTCAACTCTCACCTAACATTCCTTGACAGTTTTCAGCATCCCTCCACTCACTCTCAGCTTGTTCTTCCACAGCCAGGAATATGGGGGAGTACTTTGGGTTCGGGCCGAATACCGAGCCCGAAGCCTCTCCTCGGACAGCACGCCAAATATGCATTTATTCTGACTTATTTGTAAGCGTGAACTCGTGAAATCTCAATTCTTCAGCGGCAGTCATTTGAATTCAACCCAAGTGCTCGTTGATGACGTCGATGATTACGTTACCGTTGCTCATCTGTCCATCATCGTATAAAGCCCGCCCTGACAATTTGATTGGCCCGAACAATTTTTGTTCGGGCATAATAGCTCCTCAACGGAATGAGTCCAGACCGAACTTCCCGAACAAAACATTTTGTGGGCGGGGCTAAGTTCGGCTGGCATCCAGGCTACAAAGATGCATTAATTTGATAGTTATTTTATTTTTACACTGAAGACTTATTTTACATTTTGATAAATCAATTTCTGTACCTGATAAGTTAGATTTAAAGGTAGGGTAGGTTAGCCTGGCAAGCCAGACCTACATCAAGATGTTTGGTCTGGAAACTCACCATAGACGCGGTTTAATCCCGAGGGGCGGGATAAACGGCTGTCTTTCAAATTCCCTCTGCACGCAATAGGACAGCGCTTAAACCAACCAGAGCGTTTTCCCAACAGCGGAGCTTAGTTGATAGATTCAACTTTTGCCATATCTGGCCGGCAAACCGACGAACACATCTTCCTTTTTTTAAGAATGACTTAAGTGCCGTTCTTTGCTCTTTTCTCAAAGAAAAACTTAACTCCAAGTCCTCCAGAGTCGCGGCCAAAGCCGATTCGAAAAATATTTATGAACATTATAATCAATCAGGGATGTGATTTTTCCGGATTAATCCGGAATTCCGGATTTTCCGACCTGAAAATGTGACCTACGTGAATCATGCAGATTTTTGCACGCTTTTCGGCGCCTCCCTCTTTTTCACGTCATTTTGGGTGACAAATTCATCTGAAGCCTATTTCATAGCTTAATGTGAGGGACAGAAGTCTATTTACATCATTAAAGTTTACGAAAACTCGTTTTCCCTCCTCTGCGGCTGTCAATCATTCTCCATTCAGTATTCAAACAGCGCTCGCGCCTCGTCCGGTTACAGCAGCATACAAGCACGGTAAAACTCTCTCCAATATGATATTCACATTATAATGCTTGATCTGTATAGAAAAGGCTGTGGATTTGCATAAAATGACTTTATTTTGTTGGAGTTTGTTGCTGTTTTTAAATGACTCGCTACCGTGTGCCTGTTAGATCACACATCACAAGGACTAAAGCGGCATCAAACGCACAATAACTGGAATTTAAAACTGTGAAGAAACAAATGATCAATAAACTGCTGGACAGATATACACTAGGATTTGTGCGCTCGACATGATTTCTTCGCTTTGTGCCGAGAACTTTTAAATGCACACTTGTGCAGTGCAGCGCTGCACACTGTGACTCCATGTTGCTTTGAGCACATCATTCTGCGCCCGCGATGCGCATACGCGCTTTGTGTGCTCTGTTTTGAAGCGTTTCATATTTTCATAGTTTTGCTCACTGAAATATTATTAAAAGCAGTATATTTTCCTGCTTTTTTGTCCTTAGCCAATCACATGCCTGATCAATATTTTATATAAAATATAAATAAGTATTTTGTCTAACTAGTGCAAATTTTTTTTTTCAAATGAAATGGGGGTGAAAAAGTAAAATTACAATAAAAATACACACCTGTGCCAAAATTCATGCAGTTAACATAAAAAAACTAAAAAAAAAACTTACACATAGGTCCAAAGTGGACAAAAATGTCCAAGTCAAAAAACTCTCATAAAAATGTTATGCTTTGGAGCAAATACTTAAGTTTGGTCTCATTTTAAAGAAGACCCTTTTGCAGATTGTTGTTGAAGTGAAAAATTTAAAAAAAGTGCAACCAAAAAAAGTTATAGAAATTTAAGTTTATGAAAAATATTTATGAACATTATAATCAATATTTTATCTAAAATATATATTTTATGAAACATTTGGAACTCTAAAACTGATATAAATTCAAAGCCATAAATCTAAACAGGCTGTGTTCCGAATTTGAGGACGATATCTCAAAAAATAAGCTTTCAGTAAGATTTTGTTTGGGCGCAGTACCAGACTTTCCCCATTGGATGCCAGCAAAACTCCACTGGTGAACACAGTGATTGGATTTTCGATTTGCAGTTGAGTTTTTCTCTCTCAAATAGTACAAGCACACAAACAACCTTTTTATTTTATTACACACATACAAACCACACTTAGACATCCATACCAACAAATCCACACAATTATCGTTGCATAGTTTATCCAATTGGCTCTATAATATGCCGAAGCAGAAAACAGGAATAAAGCGAGTATTTGTTTTATAGGCCTAACCTGAAAAAATGGCACCATTTGATTTTTTTGTTAAAAAAATGTCAATTTTGAAGCCTTGCCAACAGAATGAAAGCCTATTAAAAAAGATTGCATCATTTTATAGTTAAACGGCACAGGGATTAAAAAATGCAGTTTTAATGGGTTTCAATGGGGACATTTTTGTCCTTAAGGTCCTGAGAGGAAGTATTTTGTGTAACTAGAGCAAAATAGATTTTTTAAAGAAAATGATGATGAAATAGTAAAATTCCAATAAAAATACACACCCGTGCCAAATTTTATGCAGTTAGCATTAACACAGGCAAAGTGATCAAAAAAAACAAAACTGAAAAAGCCAAAAATGTCCTCAAGGATGCACAAGGGTTAATGTGTTCTGACACGAGAATTGATCTTTAGCCCAATGTTTGATTTAACCTGCTTGTCAGAGCACCAGAGAACTAGGTGGATATACTATAAGTAGCTAGATAACACCTAATATATTTATTTAATCTATATATATATTAGGGGTGACCCCGAATAGTCGAAGATTCGATGCTTCGATAGGAGGAGCCTGATTCGACTACCGATCTCCCGGTCGAATCTTCGCAGAGGTGTTATGGAACGAGGATCATGCCACTTTGGCTGTATGAGGGCGCTCAATGTCTGATTTCACATAGAACTAGCTTTTATGTCAATACATTAATATTCAGCCTATTATGATAATGCTGTATATAAAAATGTGCAAAGAAAGAAGCTTTTAATAAATATTTTTAACGTGCGTGAATAAATCCAAACACCCTGTGACAGATTTAAGTTTCACTTTCAATTCGTAACCGACAGAGGAGCGTCTTCGCGGCAAGGATTTAAATCTTTAACAATGTCTGGGATAAGAAAATCTAAAGTATGGATGTACACCATCAGAAAGGATATTCTCCAAGGCTGGATTTAGCATCAGGAAAACCATGATCGCACTTCTGCCGGCCAACGTTAACACGTTTCGCGCATAGACTGGGTTTCACGTTAGAACAGGGGCGTAGCCATCATTTCAAATGTGAGGGGGACAGAATGTCAAGTGTAATACCAGTTTTTTTTCAGACCTTTGTTGACAGGTTTTTGCTTAATTGGCTTAATATGCTATTTATTTTTAAAGCAATAAAACAAAAAGAAAGAAAGTACTTTATATTGCACATGCAGGGTTTTTCCTGGCTCAAAACTAGGCGGAGGTGGTAAAATCCAGATCATGTATTTTAATAAGATTATTAAATTTGTATTTTTCGTAGACCATCATATAGCCTACTGTGTTTGTGGGTGGAGCTCTGTACCTCTAGGGGGGTCCGGGGGCATGCCCCCCCGGAAGAAAGTTTTTACATTTTAAAGATAAATTCATTAATCTGGTGCACTTTGAGTCACCCGAATCTGCTGTTAAAACTAAATAATCGACCCGCAAACCGCCCAAACCTATATGATATTTGATCATCACAATTACAATTATTCAAATTCTCAGTGTTAAGCATGATAATATGGTAAAATGTCACACTGAAGTAGGCTGCTTTAAAAATAACATTTACTTAAAATAAAAGTTCTTCTTTTGGCAAAATTACATTTCCTATAGACTAAACAGAGGCTCCCTTCAAACTTAAATTGTCAATGTTTCATTACATCACTGTTGGAAAACACTCTTATCAGAATACATTTTTTTACCTTTATAAAGGGCATTTTTCCCTTAATTTTATTAAATGTAGCCTATGCTCCATCTTTCATTTCTAACTGAAACAGCGAAACTTTGTTACCGTCAGTGTATTATCAACTACAGGCAATCAATCACCATTTAACATTAAATTAAATGAAATCAGAATCATCCTTGCATTATCTATGATTCCCTATTTATTATTAATATTATTAATATAATACTATTTATTATTATCTATCTGTCTGTCTGTCTGTCTTACTAAACTAAAACTTTCCAATTGAAAACCTTCAAACTTCAAGCTTTTAAAACTACTTCAAACCTTTTGGTTAGGCTTTTTCAAGAGAACTTAAAGTTTGTCATCATGTAGGCTACACATGTTACAACACTGCCTGATTCAAGCAGGCTGTTAATAATGCATGAAAATACAAATTCAGCATTAACAATCACCATGTTTATTCTAATTTGAAGAGCTTTGATAACATCTGTGAAAATAAAAGACATTACAAATAAAAAAAAGGTTGAAAATAAGAGCACGTTTGTGCGGGTAGTGAATATTTTCAATTTACAACAAAACTTGTTAATTATTCAACAAGAGAAGTAGACAGAGTTATTCATCATTGTGCAACACAATTTGGATACCACATGACAACTTACTTACAGTGCTTGACTTTTTCGTGAAAAAGGAGTGAAGAGTTTTTTTTGCCGTTTTGAACTCATTGCGACGACCTCTATGAAAAAAATGGACTGGGCGCGGGTGCGAGCATGGGCGTGTCGTGATGCGCGAGTGACTGATTACCATGGAAACGAGAAAGTCACGTATGTAGATAGACTATCCTTGACTCTTTGGATTTTAAATCTCGATGTAGGCTATACACACCCGCGAAAACCTCAGCTTGCCGTGGACATACTTGCCCTTTGAAAAAGTGCGGGGGACGAATTTACATTTTATAAAAAGTGGGGGGGACACGTCCCCCGCGTAATTACGCCCATACGTTAGAATGTAGGCTATTTTATCCGCGCGCACAATTTTAAAAGACTCCAACGGACACAGACAGAGTGAAAGACTGGATTTGTTCTCTCGACCAGGTAGGGTCCAAGTGATTTCAAAACTTTTCAGCCGGTTCTAATTTGATTTTTGGATGCTGTGAACATTTTTAGCTAAAAAGACTGCCTCTCCAGTTTAGCATTTATTGTTGTTTGTGCAGTTAAAAAGACAAAGTTGAAAATTCTAGCTTCTATCGTTATTTTAATAATTTCTTTATTTTAATTGTATTTATTGATCTGTCAGGGTTATCTAATCTAACTATTTGTGGCTTGTGTTTTGAATATATATTCCTCTGCACTTTAGGCATTTTGCACACATTTGCTCATCTTGTGACTTGATTCTGATTTATTTTGTTTTGTATTTTTATTTATTAGAAAGGTATATTCTGTTCTAATTTAATTTAGTAAATTAATTGTTTATTTTTTTCCGTTTATCGATGTTGTGGTGTATAGAGCCTGCTGGCACAGGTAATTTAGCCGATTTAATTTGATTTGTATGTGAAATGCAAATCCTGTCTCTGGCCTTTCTAAAGTTATTTCTGTTATTTCTTAGTTTTATTGATCCAAAATGTTTTTATACATTTTCTTCTATATCTTTGTGTGATTTTCTGTACATCGCGGCTTTGAAACGTTAAAGCCCCGCCCCCATACACATGATTCGACTATTAGTCGACTATAGGCAAGACATGACGATTCTGATTCGACTATGAAAATCCATAGTCGGGGACAGCCCTAATATATATATATATATATATATATATATATATATATTTATATATTTATATATTTATATATTTATTTATTTATTTATTTATTTTTTTCTTATAATGTCAGCTAATCATGACATACAGTATGTCCGTCTATTATAGGTTAGAGGAGCAGGAGAAACTCAGAGCAGAAATTGAGGCAGAGAATAAAGAACTATGTTCTCTAAACATGCAATTGCAGCAACAATTGCTGAAGGCACTGAAATCCTCATCAACAGCAAAGTGCAGTGGTAAGGAGGACATCCCCCCCCCCCATCCCCTCCCAATTAAACCAGCTAATAAGATGCAAATTAAAGGAATAGCATTGGGATTGGGAAAGACAATAAGTTATTGGAGTACTTCAGCTGTGATCTTTGAGGGTTTATAAAGTATATTCTTTGTTGTCATGTTTTCCATCATCTGTCATATTTGTGATGTGTTTGTTTTCTTTCTAACTGTCAAAGATCCTGGAGCCCCAAGCCCAAAGGAGACCTTACAAAGTAAGGATATACATGTGTATATACAGTATAAAAAATATATTACTCACAGTCACAGATATCTGAAATCTATCATGGTCCATATTACCAAACTATAGGCCATGATGCAAGAGGGTAAATATGTATATTGAGTACATTGACATTATTTTGTATATAGTTGCAGAGTCTGGCTGTTTGAATGAGGTGGAGCCACCTGTATCTTCAAAAGGAGATGAGGTACAGCATTGCCCTCCCCTTACGAAAAAGAAGTATACTTCAAGTTCATTTTTATAAAGTATACTTAAGTAATGTTTAAGTATATTTTTGAGAAGTATATAAAAAGTAGACTGAAAGTATACTTTCTTATTTTTAATTTAAAAGAATTATACTAATGGAACACTTGAATAAACTTATTTTTCGTAAGGGTCGTCATCTGTGTGCATGGATTAATATAAGAACCCCCAACTACAGTACACTTAAAGTTTTAATTAATTTTGTATGCATTTGTACAATCTAGTACCTTGATTATTTTTGTTTTTAATTTTGTCAGATTCACTTGGGGGGAGATGTTAGAGTGCGCAGAGAGGCCTGGTCAAGGATTCAAAACAGCACGCGGGATTCCTTATTTGTGAAGGAGTTGGCAGTGGCAATCTGGGGCACTAAGACTCTGGGGGAAAGAAGTCTCTCAGGGAAGGAATGCCCCACAACCAAAACCAGCAGGCAGCCTTTAACCCCCCAGAAACTTCAGACATTAAAAGGTAGCAGTAGCCACAAGGTCTTTGTGGGATGCCAAGTACTGGGTTATGGAGTAATACATTTTTATCTCTATATCACCATTTATGTTAATTTCTTTTCAGTCTGTTTCAAGGAGTGGCTTTACAAAAAGAATGTGGAGGAGACAGAGTTGCAGGCCAGATGGGTAAAGGCCGGACGGTTCATCACAGAAAAAATAATGGACATTAACAGACTAAAAAAAAAACTTTAAAATGTGAGTATGGGATTCCATTTGTGCCAAAAATGAGTCGACTGCTTTGTGCTTTGTACTACACATTTGTCCTTCTCAACAGTAACCTGCTAACAGTTGCCTACTTTTTCAGATAAATTAGTATATGTTGATGTGTATGCTCTCTGTTTTTGTCGTTTTGTTCTGTCATCCTTACTGTATTGATCCTAATTTTTCAGGTAAATTACTAAATGTTGATGTGTATGTTCTTTGTTTATGTCGTCTTGTTCTGTTGTCTCTTTCTGTCGTCTTGTTCTGTCGTCTCTTTCTGTCGTCTTGTTCTGTCGTCTCTTTCTGTCATCTTAACTCAGGGTTCCCGCGGGGTCTTAAAAAGTCTTAAAATGTCTTAAATTCTGAACTTTAAATTTAAGGCCTTAAAACGTCTTAAAAACAGCCAGATTTTCATCCGCGGTCTTAAATTGCATTTAGTCAGGTCTTAAAAAAAGATTTTACTCTCGTTCATTTTCAGAAACGAGAGCCGCATAAAGTTATTACAAAGTGGCAAAAAAATATCGAAGTCGCTCACCAAGAGGCAGTTCACATATCGCGTCTTTTTCGCGCTCAAGTTCATTCAAATGAATGAATGAACGCGGTAAGCTCGCTTGAAGCGATGCGCTCGTTTTTTTCCCAGGCGCAGCGACATGAAAAAAGACATGAAGGATGCGGGTGCAGAGCTACAGCAAGCGTTTTTCGGCGGTGGAAATCCATTAGCCACTAAAACTTTTTTGTCATTGTGGAGTTGCATAGCAACGACAGACGCCACGGGAAAATCAGACCGAATTTTACTATTAATAATAAAAGATAAGCTAAAGTGTATTGTAAATGTCACTAAATAATTTTTTTATAAAAAGAATGAGTCAAAAAAGATAAATTAAAGTCTGAAATATGTGAGGTTTATCTTTTTATAAAAACCTTTTTTTTCAACTTTGAACTTGTACATGTTAGTATATAACATGTTGCAAGACACTTTTAAAATCTGGCTATCATTTTTAATCATATTATTTTAATGTTTATGTTAGTGCGTATTGATGCTAATTTTATTTGTTATTTGCTTTTTTTCCACATAAAACTTGGTGAATTGATTTCATTGTCTAGTATTTGTACTTTTTGAACAGGATTCTGTGATAACAGTGATAATTTTTGGCACTATAATAATTAAATGAAAAGTTCATGCCATTTCATCTCTAGTTATGATCAACTAAAATCAACTAATTGTGTTTTTTACAGTAGGCCTATATGCAAAGTACAATTTTTATAAAAAAAATTATATCTGATTCTGTTCTTTTCTCTGACACGCGTTGTTGGGTCTGGAAGGTTACTAATGTGATTGCTTTATCTGTAAATTAAGTTAATGCTTTTTCAATTACTGAATTCATTGAAATAAAATGAATTCTTTGATTTGAATATTTTTTGGCAATGCGTCATGTAGGTCTTAAATTTCAATCTTTATGGTCTTAAAATGTCTTAAAAAGGTCTTAAATTTGACTAACTGAAACCTGCAGGAACCCTGTAACTGTCGTCTCTTTCTGTCGTCTTGTTCGACGACAGAACAAGACGACAGTTAAGATGACAGAAAGAGACGACAGAACAAGACGACAGAAAGAGACAACAGAAAGAGACAACAGTTAAGATGACAGAAAGAGACAACAGTTAAGACGACAGAACGAGACGACAGAACAAGACGACAGAACGAGACGACAGAACGAGACGACAGAAAGAGACAACAGTTAAGATGACAGAAAGAGACAACAGTTAAGATGACAGAAAGAGACAACAGTTAAGACGACAGAAAGAGACGACAGAAAGAGACGACAGAACGAGACGACAGAACGAGACGACAGAACGAGACGACAGAACGAGACGACAGAACGAGACGACAGAAAGAGACGACAGAAAGAGACACCAGTTAAGATGACAGAAAGAGACGACAGAACAAGACGACAGAACAAGATGACAGAAAGAGACAACAGAAAGAGACAACAGTTAAGATGACAGAAAGAGACAACAGTTAAGACGACAGAACGAGACGACAGAACAAGACGACAGAACGAGACGACAGAACGAGACGACAGAAAGAGACAACAGTTAAGATGACAGAAAGAGACAACAGTTAAGATGACAGAAAGAGACAACAGTTAAGATGACAGAAAGAGACAACAGTTAAGACGACAGAAAGAGACGACAGAAAGAGACGACAGAACAAGACGACAGAACGAGACGACAGAAGGAGACGACAGAACGAGACGACAGAAAGAGACGACAGAAAGAGACAACAGTTAAGATGACAGAAAGAGACAACAGTTAAGATGACAGAAAGAGACAACAGTTAAGACGACAGAACGAGACGACAGAACAAGACGACAGAAAGAGACGACAGAAAGAGACGACAGAACAAGACGACAGAAAGAGACAACAGAAAAGAGACAACAGTTAAGATGACAGAACAAGACGACATAAACAAAGAACATACACATCAACATTTAGTAATTTACCTGAAAAATTAGGATCAATACAGTAAGGATGACAGAACAAAACGACATAAACAGAGAGCATACACATCAACATATACTAATTTATCTGAAAAAGTAGGCAACTGTTAGCAGGTTACTGTTGACAAGGACAAATGTGTAGTACAAAGCACAAAGCAGTCGACTCATTTTTGGCACAAATAGAACCCCATAGTGAGCACTTAATTAAGATCAATTGTTGTTAATGTGTTTTATTGTAATTTGCTTTTTGAGCCAGATGTGTTGTTTTTTGTTAAATAATTGTTATTATTGTATTAATGTTTAATTGTTATTATTAAATGAACTTGTTACATATATTAATGTAAGCTTGCATTGTCATGATTTTCATCATACCAAAATTCAATGTAGCTGTCCAGGATTCCACCCTGGTGAACAGGCTACCATCCTTAATATCTATTACTGTTGTCCAGCATAGTTTCCAATGTGTGTAACCAGCATCCAATGTTGGTGCTGGTGTGACTAGCATGGGATGCATTTAATAAATGCATACAGCAAGCATAGCAGCACACCAGCATACCAGCATCCCATGCTGGTCACCAGCATACCAGCATCCCATGATGGTCACCAGCATACCAGCATCCCATGATGGTCACCAGCATACCAGCATCCCATGATGGTCACCAGCATACCAGCATCCCATGCTGGTCACCAGCATACCAGCATCCCATGCTGGTCACCAGCATACCAGCACCAAAACACAACATATGCTGGTCTAGCTGGTATGACCAGCTATGCTGGTCTGTGCTGGTTTTTCCAGCAGGGCCCTGATTACAACAAACAGTTATCAAATATATACATACCTTATGCCTTTTCGGGGGGTGCTTAACAAAGTTGCAAACGTTATAGCTGCGAAACAACACTGATGAACTTGAATAGCGTGCCGCACGAGTGCTATTTTTAGACCGCAAGGCCGTGTGACGTCAGCAACGTAAACCGGAAGGGGGTCAACATAGAAGCGCGCTCGCTTATGATTCATGCTAGTACTGCTTGTTTTCTGCCGGTTATCCCTCAAATAAGAACATGCCGAGTAAACACTGCTGCTATGGAACTTGCAGAAACGACTGCAGACACTATGACCGTCCACATATGAAGGATGTATTCTTTATTCGTTTCCCGAAGCCAAAAACCTAGAGGGATAAATGTGAACGATGGGTCTACGCCCTAGACATTATTTTGAATGAATGACTCTCTCTCTCTCTCTCTCTCTCTCTCTATATATGTATATGTATATGTATATGTATGTATGTATGTATGTATGTATGTATGTATGTATATATATAGTTACTTGTAGGTGCTACTACTGCCTTAAATGACATTTATCATAAAAGTCATATGTAGGCCTACTTTCTTAAAATACTCTTATTTAAATATGTAAGACATGTTCAGCCTCTGCCTTTTTCTAGCAAGCCTGGTCATGCTACAGGTAGGCCCTAGATCTGACAGATTTACTTTTTCTTTAGTAAGGAAACAGCCTTAGGGGGAAGGGTAAAATAATTGAGAGAATTTAGATTTGATATTAATTAAAAATTAAGTGTTGTTGGTTGTGACCAAGTAGCATTAGCGATCGCTAAACAAAAAATAAATACATTAATAATAATAATATAAATTACCCCCAACAACTGTCAGACGTAAGACAACCAGAGGACATAGTATGACAGACAGGACATAGGGTGGTAAAAGATAGCTTGTTGAAACTGCAAAATGTTACTGTCAGTGGCGTAAGGCGATGTTTTTTGGGGGAGAAATTCTGTCGATAACAATCTACCTCTGGATCAGGTCGGCTCTTTTTCCCGTCTTTTTCAGCCCTCTACACTCAAGCCATCTCTTCAATTGAATATTTGTATGTTCTTCTACTTCTATACACGTGAATTTGGCACCGGGGACATCATTCTCGGACAGAGTTAGCAGGTTTAGCTCAGTAGACATCTCGTCCGTGAACTATTTACATGCGTCTAGCATGAGTGACACGCGCGAGTTTGACCCCCCTAGCAACCGTCGCTAGCTTAATGAATATTAATGAGAAAAGGTGACGTATATCGTGCGGTACGCTATAGAGAGCCTAAGTCCCGCCCCTCCGCTTCCGGCTCATGGGACCTTACTTCGGAAAAAATATGTATGGAAGTCAATGGCGAGAGATAACTTATCTTTTTATTCCGTCTGAACTGTGCCCTGAACTACACATATGATGTTTGTCAATTTAAAAGGTAATTATGAAAGTCAAGAAAGTCGCAGTTTGTCATAAGACAGAAGAGTAACGTTTAGTTTTATGTGAAAATCGCTCAATGAACTACATCTCTCGTCTCGCACTATGTACGTCACAAGATCCGTTGCTCGTATGTGTGTATTCTGGCTCAAAACACTCAGGCATGACGGCGTAACGTTACGATTATAATGTAAGACTATAGAATAAAATGACAGACGTTAGCTTCAGTAAAGTTAGCTTCATTCATTGAGAGAAAAGGTATGACGTCGCATGTGCGCCTTCTGGGTTTGTAGTCTTTGTAATTACGTATTTTCACAGTCTTATACCTCAGCAGTTTTACATCAAGCTGCGACTTTCTTGACTTTAAAATGTATCTTTTAAATTGACAAACATCATATGTGTAAATCAGGGCACAATTCAAACGAGATCAAAATATTTGTTGTCTCTCGCCATTGACTACCATACAATATTTTTCCGAAATAAGGTCCCATGGTGGTCGACCGGAAGGGGAGGGACTTAGGCTCTCTATTGCGTGCTCTCCCTTTCCTTCCCCGTAGACTACAATACCCGTCAAAATAAAAGTCCCTCCTTAGTAAGACAGATAATGCATTTCTTAAACCCATTTAAACTCACAGAAATATAAAAATTGTGTTCAAAAACTAATTAGAATATTTATCAAAGCAAAGTCTGTTACATCTTGCGTCATCAGAACAGTGTATTCAACGTATCACCGTTTCTGTTTAAAAAACGTTGTGCAGCGTTTTGTCGGGGCTGAACGCAGCCCATGTAGTCTCTAGACACTTCCTCAATGTGGAATTGACTCTCTTTTGCAGCCTGTCTCTAGTGGCCAGTCGATGAACTGCAGTTTAAGTTACTTCTGTATCGGCTTCACAAGAGAGACCGGAAGGTTGCCGCCTTAAAGGTAGCCTACATATCTTTTTGTCGGAGAGTGATTTCTATCAGGATGACTCTGAACCAGACAATGTGGAAACAGACGATTCAGAACAGGACTATGTCTTGGTCAATATTACAGAAAACAGGAATATGTTTGGCAGTAACTGCTATTTTAAGGAAACAAAATATATTACTTGTCAGAAGTTATAGCCTATAGTTTTCACTATCTGAAATCTCAGCTTAGTCCATAGAAAGCTCATGTATGCATAGATTCCTTTGTATGTATGTAATGCACATCTGTTATCCATTAATGTGGACTCCAGTGTTCGGCTGGTGAAATCCCTCTATTGTATGCATTATAGCCTTACTGGACCCCTATAGGCTTAGAGGGACATTTAGCCGGATAATGACCATTTATAGATTTGTCATACAGTACATGATGTCATGTATGGTTTTATTGGTTGAGGTGGAGAAACTCCCTTTATAGTTTCACTATATAGCGATCAGGGGTGTTCACTGGTATGCTCACACAAAAATCGCTGCAAAAGATGCTTTCCAACAGGTTTTATCGTAGTTTTTGTCAAACACACACACACACACACACACACACACACACACACACACAAACTTGGACAAAAACTACGATAAAACCTGTTGGAAAGCATCTTTTGCAGCAATTTTAGTGTGAGCATATCAGTGGACACCCCTGACCACTCGGTGAGTTTCACCTCTTTGTAAACGAAAGTTTAATGCGTTTTAGGAAGGATTGTTCCAGTGCCCATAGGCAGCCATTCTGTAGGTGGGGGGGAGAAGCGAAAGAAACCTAAAATTCTCGGGACAGCAGCATGTGTCCAAATTTTAATCTTAACCGTTCTATTTCATCAGAAACGATCTGTAAACAGGGCTTTAAGTGTAAAATACCGAACTTGTCCTTTAATCATCTGTAATGATCACTTGTGGGAAGTATAGCATTAACTCCACCCTCTTACTACAGTAACCAGGAAAACACTCGTTATTCCTCTTTTCTGTCAATCTGACTCTTTGTGTCCAAACAAAAGAAATAAAGAATCAGCGATCAGTGGAGAATGAAGAAACAAGCTTTCAAGAAGGATTTATGATAGGCTACGTTTGTTTCTGAACAGAGCAGACCTTAGAACGTAATGAGCAATCCAGACATTATGCAGATGAGCGAGAGAGACTCTACTGTCCGCAGAATCAGAACCCAGCAGAACCAGAACCAGACCCAGGAGAGCCAGGAGCCGGACGGTGGCGATGAGTCGGCCGCGCTGAACGGCCCCCGGAGCCGCGAACACAAGCCGGCAGTGAAGAGAGAGTTTCTGCGCGAGAGTTGCGCTGTGGTTCTGCTGCTCGGGTTCCTGAGTCTGATGTGGGTTCTGGTTCTGATCTCAGTCCAGCAGCTCATCATCAGCAGCAGAAGTCCAGGACACTTCAACGCCACCCGGGCCAGGTACACTTTACCATAGTAGCTAGGCTACATCCAGGCTACCAGGTGCCTTACTATAGTATTGCATGATTACCATATTCATACTTTCTTTTTTGTTTTAAGCATGACTTTTATAAAATATAGGCTATATATATATATATATATATATATATATATATATATATATATATATATATATATATATATATATATATATATATATATATAGTATCTAATTCAATGCCTTGTATAAGGAAAAAAATATATCTTCCAAGCATTGGTAAAATAATATAAGTGATTATTACATTGTAACTTAATAACATGAGGTTTAAAACATCGGTAGGCCTGGGGATGCACCGAATCCAGGATTCGGATTCGGCCGAATATTGGGCTTTTTTGACGGGGTTCGGTTTCTATCGAACCTTACAATTTTCTTTCCACCGAACCGAAACCTAGGCTTCACTACGCGCGCTACGCTGGTCGACGTCACGCTGCCGTTGATTACGTATGTGGACCGTTCAAATGCAGTGAAAGTGAAAGTGAAAGTGGAACTCGATCGTGAGTAGAAAAAAGTGTTGTTTTGGCAGTGCTTTCAGTCAAAAGAAGGTGATTCAAGTCGAGCTACATGTTCAATTTGCAATGCCGATTTGTCTCGTGGTGGCAAGGAATGACCCTAAACAATACACAACATCGCCACTGTTAAAACATTTGCGTATGAAACCGAGATAAGAGTTGTGCATGAAGGAATCCACAGACAAAGGAGGGTTCACAGCTAAAAACCTGTGTTAACCAGACGACCATTATGTTTTTTTTTTTTTCACAGTTAAAATTAAATAAAATAAAAAATAGGCTACACTGCTGTGGACGTTGTTTACTTCATTAATGTGTTCGTATTAATGGACTGAGGATGTAGGATTCGGTATTCGGAATCTTAACCGGTGGATTCGGTATTCGGCCGAACCCCAACAAATCTGGATTCAATGCATCCCTAGATTAGACAGGGGGAGATATTAACACATGCTGTAATGTTAAACTATTAACAGTTTATGAACATTAAAATAAGAGGACATTTGCAGTATTTGTTGTATCGTAGATTCCAAGGGAAAACTCATAAACAACGGGAACATCAGAATGGTCTCCCTTTATTAGGACTCATCTCTGTAGCCAGCAATACACACAAGCACACCCCACATGGCATGTTCTTCTCTGCTTTTAACAGTGCTACAGCCCACAAACACGGTGCGTCACCGCCCCCTATTGGACAATCCAAAACCACCCTCAACATACAGTATTATCTGTATCATACTGCAGATATCTCTAATGATGCTTAAAGTTGGCATTAATTGAAAATTCATGTTTCTAAATGAATGTTTTTCATCTTATTGTAAATGTTTCATACATCCATACATAATAGAATAGAATAGAATAGAATAGAGTAGGATAGAACAGACTAGAATACAATTGAGCAGAATACAGTATGATATGATAGAGTAGGCTAGAGTAGAAAAACGAATAGTCTTTATTGTCATTATACACAGGTGCAATAAAACTTGGCTTCACTGCAATAACTCGATAGGAACAAAACTATAATAATAACAGTAAAATAAAAAGAGAGCAGCAGAGTTGTGCTCACGTGTGTAAAGTTATGTGTTATGATGTGCATCAGGATGCATTTGGATCGGATCACCAGCGTCGGGCCGCGGACTATGGGAAGCCCAGAGATCGAGATCACGGTGAACTACCTTCAGGATCAGATCGAGCAGATCCGGTCTGAGAGTGAAGCTGGCTCTCACTCCATCACAGTGGACGTCCAGCGGCCCAGCGGCTCCATCGAATACTACAGCTCCATCAGCCGCTACGACCGCCTGACCAACATCGCCGTCAAGCTCGAGCCCAAGAGCGGCGCACAGCACTTCATGCTCGCTAACTGCCACTTCGACACGGTGGCCGACAGCCCGGGTGTGTTTCTACAACGCTTCACACATCAACGCACATCTTTGAGTTTATGTGCTTTAATTAAGTTATGCTTCTTCCTTAATTCCTCCTTTAGGGTTTGTGAGAATTAATGGAGATCTCAATTACGTCTCATTTAAGTTTCAACTTTGATAGAATATCTACTTTTTAAGTATCAATATGTTGCTACTAGTTTCTTGCAGTGAGTATTATGAAGCTTCATTTGGTGAAAGAGTTAATAAAAGTTATTGCTCAGAAGTTGCTCACTTGAGACTTGAAATGAAACATAATTGTGAGTCACATTAAGTATTTATATTTGTTTCTCCTTAAGTGGGAGAAAAATGTCTCAAATGAGTCTCTCGTCATGATCCGGTGAAAGTCTGGAGCTGTAAAATTAATTTGGAGATTGGAAATGATTTTATATTGAGATCTCTAACTTTTTATTGCAAATCTGAGCAGTTTAAGACACTGACAAAATTTCTTTGTCTTTTTCTCAGAAGCTTGAGGAGAAACATGAGACTTCAGTTTAATCTCATCGCTGCATGGGAGAAATAACTGAGATGTTAAAGATCTCATTTGTGATTGGGAATCTAAAGGACAGGCTGTTGTTTGACTCATGAGAAATTATGTATGAATTGTGACATGATTTCATGAACAGATAATGCTCTGTATTTATTAATCTTGCATGACCTTTATCTCAGTTTAGATTGTTTAGTTTGCAGTGACAGTGATCAGATCGAGCAGTTTAAGGTTTCATTGTGCTTGGAGTCAGTGATCTTTGAGTCCGATCTCATGACTTTCTTATTTTTCACTGTGTTTTGTGTCTGATGTTGGGTGTATATGGACAGGCATGTTACATTGTGTGCATTATTTATGCATATGTAACACGTCAGGTCCTACTCCCCCTGCTCTGTGTGTGAATCAAACTCGGGTCTCCGGCGTGGGAGGCTGAAGACCGCAGTCACTCGAGCCCCTCTCTTGAGATCAGGGGAGTGAGGTTTACACGCACTAGCTGGCCTCTGTTACACATACAGTGTGTTATTTCCTATCACACTCTGACATGATCATCTGTGTTGTGAAATTCTGATCCTTAGAAAACCAGGAAGTGAAAGTGAAAAGCAGGAACATCAAGTGTGTGTGTGAGTCTCAGTGATCAGATTTGCTGATGTCTGCATGCAAAAGATGCATATGCATGAGTGCTTAATAGAGGTTATGCACTGACGTCACTTTCCCGCCGGATCACTCCCCCTTCAGCCGGACTGAGTGGCAGAAGAGCTGCTGCCTGACTGGATTTAATAGGGGAAACTGCGAAAACGCAAGTAAACCGAACGATTATCAGTTTAAACTGAAGTTTTGATTGAACTTTCTAAAATATTGACATGCAGCAGGAATCGTGTTTCCTGACATTTATATGTGCCTGATTTCGATGCCGGAGAAGCAAATCTGCCTGTGAACGCTTTATATACATACAGTATAATATTGGTAGGTCTAAATCCAGGTGATCACTTATATCAATGTTATATATATTGTTACGCCCTGTCTTCCACAGGTACGACCTCAGAATGTGATTGGCTGTAGACATCACTGTTAGTTGATTAATTTATGGGTGGAGAGTAGGGCATTGGTACTTCTGGTGGAACGTAGTTCTCTGCAGAAGTTGTTTGCTCTAATTTGTTCTCTTTTAGTTTGTTTTATTATTTATCAACATCTATCCGAATTATTATATTCTCTTTATACAGTCAATCGCAAAGCTCTTTCCCATTTTAGATGTGTTTTTCGCGGCATTCACGCTGAAAACAAATGTTGTTCAGTCTTTCTGCCACTCAGTCTTTCTGCCACTCAGTCTTCCTGCCACTCAGTGTTTCTGCCACTCAGTGGGCGTGACTGCAGTGACTCCGGCCAATGGTGACGTCACACGCATAACCTTTATAGGTGTTGTGGTTTTAGTCAGAATGTGATTTTGTTTGAGTTTCACAACAGTGTTGTTGTTCTTTCATATTTGGATTTATGTTAAATCCCAGTCAGTTATGATTTGAATGCATTTGATTGACAGGATTAAATTGTATTTTTGTAACTGCATTATCAGCATCTTGCTTATAATTAACGGTTTTATGCATTTGTATCCATAGCATGTTTTATTTGTTTCTTTGAATCATGTTTCTAGATTTGTTTGCATGCTTTACTCTAGTGTATCAGTAATAATTGCAGGTACTGTTTGATCAATAACAAAAATGTGTGTGTGTGTGTGTGTGTGTGTGTGTGTGTGTGTGTGTTTCAGGAGCCAGTGATGACGCCGTAAGCTGTTCAGTGATGTTGGAGGTTTTACGTTCACTAGCTAATCTCTCCACACCACTCAAGCACGGCGTCATCTTCCTGTTCAACGGGGCAGAGGAGAGCGGGCTGCTGGTGAGAGGTCACGGCACGACTGACCTTTGACATTTACATTTAATTATTTAGCAGACGCTTTTATCCAAAGTGACTTGACAAAGCGACAAATGAGGAGAGCAATAGAAGCAGTTAAACTAACAATAGGACAACAATATGTAAGTGCTCTGAATCTTCTCAGTTTACTCTGATGCAGTTGAAGTTTATTTTTTAATTTTTTATAGATATAAAGTAGAAGAGAAGAGAAAAGAAAGTGTTAGTATTAATGGATCAAGTTGCAGAACACAAGTTTCTGGATGGCACGTAAGTCTAGAGTAATGAGTTTAGAAATTCTAGAATTCTAGAAATGTGTCTGTGAAGTTCAGTTGATCATCAATTACAACTCCAAAGTTCCTGGCTGACCTTGAGTTATAGATGACGAGTCTGGCTGAATGGAGAAGTAGTGATGAAGTGTTGGGTTGGACGGGACCACAAGTAGCTCTGTCTTCGCAAGGTTTAGTTGAAGGTGGTGGTCCTTCATCCAGCCAGAAATGTCTGTCAGGCAGGCTGAGATACGAGAATCTCCCGTCGGATCGTCGGTAGAGTTGTGTGTTGTCAGCATAGCAGTGATAAACCATGTTTCTGAATGACAGATCCTCATCATGTGATGTCATGTATATAGAGAAGAGAAGTGGTCCAAGCACTGAGCCCTGAGGCACTCCAGTAGCTAGATGTTGGGTCTTCCTCTACTCTACTCCACTACTCTACTCCCTCCACGGCACCCTAAAGGACCTACCTGAGAGGTAAGACTTGAACCATTGGAGTGCGGTTCCCGAGATGCCCTTCATCTCTAGGATTGACAGGAGGATCTGGTGGTTAACGGTGTCAAAGGCAGCAGACAGATCCAGCAGGATGAGAACTGAGGATCTGGAAGCTGCTCTTGCCAGTCTAAGAGCTTCAATAACTGAGAGCAGGGCCGTCTCAGTAGAGTGTCGCTTTTGAAACCAGATTGATTGTTGTTCAGGCGGTTGTTCTTATTTAGAGTGGGTTTCTTAAGCAGTTGGGTTACCCGAGCCTGTTTAAAAGCTGTGGGAAAGATACCAGTGTAAAGAGAAGTGTTGATGATATGATATGAGTGAGTGAGTACAGGTACAACTGAGGAAGAAATGGCTTGAAGTAGAAGAGTGGGAATAGGATCAAGCGGACAGTTAGTATAGTGTGATTGGAGATGATGAGTTTGGAGACTTCTGCCTCTGAGAGCAGAGAGAAAGAGGGGAGAATTGTGTGTGTTAGCTGTTAAGATGTGTGTGTCAGTTTGTGGTGTGACAAATTGGCCGCTGATGGTGGTTGTTTTATTTATGAAGAATGTGTCAAAATCGTCAGCTGTTATAGCGTGATGACTCCGACCTCCAACCAGATGGAAATGGATAAATACTCTGAATGTTCTGATCCAATCTGACTTCTGACCTGTAATGCTGCCTGAATCATAATCATACACTGTCCGCTCGTTGGCCAGAGGAGAACTGGCCCCCAACTGAGCCTGGGTTCTCCCAAGGTTTATTTCTCCATTCTGTCACTGATGGAGTTTTAGTTCCTTGCCGGTGTTGCTTTGGCTTGCTTAGTTGGAGACATTTAATATTCAACAATATTATTGATCTGCCTTACTTAAGGTGGACGATGATGCAATTTTCTTCTAGAAACAAACTTTGTTGTATTATTTTCATGTTATCACTGTGAAGCTGCTTTGATACAATCTGTATTGTAAAAAGCACTATATAAATAAAGGTGACTTGACTTGATGGAGGAGGAGGAGGGTTGAGAAGAGAGGAGAATGTTTTGTGAGAGTCAGAAGAATTGTTAATTTTGTTGTGATAGTAAGTCATTTTAGCAGTAGAGACATTAGCAGAGAAGGAAGAGAGGAGGGATTGATAAATACCAAGGTTAGTAGAATCTTTTGATTTGCACCACTTCCTCTCTGCGGTCCTGAGTTTAGAGTGAAGTTGGCGGAGAACATCAGATAGCCAGCAGACAGAGGGGGTGACGCGGGCTGGCCTGGATGACAGGGGGCAGAAGTTGTCCAAGCACGATGACCTCAGCGAGCATGTGATTATCTTAGTGAAATGTGTTCAGGCGGTTTGACGTGAATCGCTCACATCACTTTCATCATTCATGGTCTCACTGTGTGTTTGCCACACACACACACACACACACTCATCCATGTTAAGGTGTAGTTTTATCTCTGTTAACATCTGTCTCTCTCTCAGGGGAGTCACGGCTTCATTACCAAGCATCCCTGGGCTCAGCAGGTGCGAGCGTTTGTGAACCTGGAGGCAGCAGGAGTGGGAGGGAAAGAGTTGGTGTTTCAGACAGGTAAACACTCCACACACACACCTGTGTGTATCAGAGCTGAACGCCTGCAGCAGGAGAATCTGCACTGTGGAACAAGTGCCAGTGTTAAAGAGATTCACCTCATCTTCTGTCATTATGTACTCACACTCGTGCCGTGCTAAACCAGCGGTTCTCGGCCTCGAGAACACAGGGCAAGCATGACAATCAGCTAAAAATCAAGATGTTTCTTGTTTTAATTCACCCCAGGATTCACATGGTCTTGAAAAACCATGACCTAATCTATGCAGCCTAAATTTTATTCTAGAAGTCTATAATGTGTTATATGTATGCTAGGCCAAAGAGATGTGTTTTTAGTCTAGATTTGAATAAGGCGTTAGTCTAGAGGGAATAAGGCGTGCAACATTAAAATATTGAACGTACTGGAAAACATCTCACACACAAACCAATCTAGTGTAAGACAAGTGATAATTTATTACAATGAGAATCAATATGACAAGGACACTTTAAAGTAATTGATTATATAAACAATTTATACAAACCAAAGAAAAGGTTCACAAAAAGGAAAAAGGTAAAGAGAAAAGAACTAGACCGTGCCAAATCAAAGAAATAAGTAAAACCAAAACCAATCCTAAAACAAAACAATATATAATCTGACTAAATTAACATTCAGCAAGGACAAAAACAAAAGATCTTCAGCGTCAAAGACGCCCTAAATAAACTACCCTCACTAACAAAACGAAAAATACAAAGAATGGCACAGGTCGCTAAACTAGTGTTCTAGACACGATTGATAACTCAGTGTAGCACATGTTTATCACGTGATATCTCAGCTGTTCTTTTCTCTTCCCCGTTTAATAACAGATCAAACCGCCAGAACAAAATAAACGGCGAAATACTCACAGAGAAAAGACAACCCAAATGAGCCTCAGGTACCAAGTTCTCAAAGAACACATTTCTCAAAACACTAGAACAGTACAGGTCAGGCAAACATGCATCACAAAAGGATCAAATGCTCTAGCGTGCAAATCATCTCCTCTTCCCACGCAGGCGCGCTCTTTATAGGCACATGACGCGCCCTCATTGGAGAAGCCGCGTTGTATCGTCACCCGCATTTTGACGATTGACAGATGGATCAACCAATCAGATAGCCGCTTCGTCCTGCTAAAAGTGAAAGTACAGAGAGAAAAGGGAGGGGGGAAAAACAACTCCAAACAAATAACAACATAGGACGTAACAAGCGTGCAGGGCAACCACCCAGTAGAGCGTTACAATAATCTAGCATTGATGTCATGAATGCATGAACTAATTGTTCTGCATTTTTCATTGAGAGCATATGACATAATTTAGATATATTTTTAAGATGAAAAATGCGGTTTTACAGATACTAGATCGATAATACATCTCTTAATTTACTGCTACAAACTAATATTGGTCAGATAAGTATGATATAGCTATTTAAACCATGCTAGTGCAATTCCACTAATGCCAACATCATTTTCGAGTCTATTTAAAAGAACGTTGTGGTCAATGGTGTCAAATGCAGCACTAAGATCGAGTAACACTAATAGAGAGATACAACCACGATTGGATGATAAGAGCAAATCATCGAGCTCAATCAGATCGATTAAGGTGTTTACATGAAGGTTTTTTAGTCCGATTGAGCCGTCAATCTGATTAAGTGCCCATGTAAACGCAGCTGTTTTTCTCTGTGCAACACAAATGTTCTGTTCACATTCACTTCTATGATATGGAAAAAAGCAGCGTGATCATTCTGTCAAACATCTGAACATGAGTGTGACTAAATGGTGAAGAATGAGCCTGTGTGTGTGCGTGTGCGTGTGTGTGTGTGTGTGTGTGTGTGTGTGTGTGTGTGTGTGTGTGTGTGTGTGTGTGTGTGTGTGTGTGTGTGTGTGTGTGTGTGTGTGTGTGTGTGTGTGTGTGTGTGTGTGTGTGTGTGTGTGTGTGTGTGTGTGTGTGTGTGTCAGGTCCACAGAACCCGTGGCTGGTCCAGGCGTATGTGCAAGCCGCTGTTCACCCGTTCGCCTCAGTCATCGGTCAGGAGCTTTTCCAGAGCGGATTAATTCCCTCAGACACAGACTTCCGCATCTTCAGGATCTTCGGGAATATTCCTGGTATGGAATGCACACTGTAAAACATCTGTGGAAGTTATGGTAAAAAACAAAACAAAATAAAAAACAGCAGCTCTGATTGGCAGAACTTTGACATACAACAATACACTATTAACAAGTTAGAGATTAAACTAAAATTTACAGTATTTAGAGTTTTTATCGAGACTGTGAGATTCCCATCATGTTAAAGACTTCTTCTTCCTCTTCTTCTTCTTCTTCATCTCCTTCTACAGGGATTGATCTTGCGTTCATAGAGAACGGTTACCTCTATCACACTAAATATGACACTCCGGAGCGAATCCACATCGACTCCATCCGGAGAGCAGGTGAGACTCATGATTCCTGATCCACAGGCTCATATGAGGACCTGAGGAATAAAACATTCTGCTCAAGACACTCCAGATGCTGAGGGAGAGAAGATCACACACACACACACACACACACACACACACACACACACACACACACGTTTTTTTTTTTTACCAATACAAATAAGTGCAATATATATATACACATATACATTTAATTATTTCATAATTTTAGAAAGAATTTGATATTTATTTTTTGCAAATTTGTCATAAAATAAATTCGAGAAGAAATGCCTTAAAACAACAGTTGATATTTGGGTAGAATTCCAACAAACTGTCTTAGAAAAAGCATTAGCACTCATGTTTCTTCAGTTAATCTGTGTCTGATGTTAATGAATACATTTACATTTTGCATTACACATTCAATTTAGATATTAAAGTCATACATTTCACAATGTCAGAGTGCCGATTTGACAGGCTTGATTTCCCATATGACCCGGGTCTCTAATATTAAACTAGCCATTGATTGATCAGGGCTGAGGGTAGTGGTGTGGAAGAAAGCATCAACGCTGCAGGACAGAGACAGATGAGTTATCCATATCCTCAGAGTCGTAATGAAGAAGAACAGTCAGGAAGCAACTGATGAAAACCATCATGTCCTAAAACAATTTGTTGCACCAAATGCAGGGTCTCTTGATAATAATGATAGGAGATCTGTTTATATGTGGCACTAAACAATATTAACAGATATCAGATATACTGTATATATATATATATATTATTCTACAAGTATCTGTATCTTATATCTGGGTTTGGATCCGGATCTGGTTTCCCTCACAATCCATAAAGATGAGTGAATTGTAGACACTAAATTATGTTTTATTAATAAAGTTTGGGAGGAGCACGTTCAGATAATAAATTTCCCTTTCAGACAACACGTCAAATACACATAACCTTCACTCTATTTAATGATATGATAGTTTGAACTGGTGTGAATGTGTGTTTTGCTGCCTATGGATGCCTTGCTTTACCTGTCAGTTGTTTTGAGAATGATGGACTTCCTGTTTCTCTCTGTCACTAGGCGACAACATCCTGTCTGTGCTCAAGCACCTGGTGATGTCGGATGAGCTGGCGGATTCCTCTGAGCATCGCCATGGTAACATGGTGTTCTTCGACCTGCTGGGATTGACGATGGTGGCGTATTCCGCTCGCGCCGGCACCATCATCAACTGCGTGTTTGCCGTCGCCACGGTGATCTACCTGGGCTGGAAGTGCATGTTGAGCAGCGCTGTGGGTACGTGATGGTCACATGACCAGACACCAGTTGTGTTTATTTTATGATATCGCTGAATGGTTTTATTCAGAAATGACATTAATGGGCATTTTTTAAAAGAAGAACTACCTGTATTTTTTATCGAACATCAGAAGGCTTATATAATTGCTATATTTCTAAAATGCTGATAATATGCATTATACTTAAATATTATAGAATATTTTATTGTATATATTATATTTTGGAAAATATTGTTGTCTATATTTATTGAAGTTTCTGTGTTTTTATGAGTATTTTAATTTCTGCTATGAGTTTTTTTATTTTTTAATAAATGATGTTATTGCTGATAACTGATAAGCTGTGTGATATCATGAATCTGTTCAGTTGTGTGTCGAGCATCATCTAAAGGGGAGTATAAGACATGAATGAGTGAAGCTTCATACTGATGTATTGGATGTTAGCCTCTATAAAGCACTGATGTAACGTGTGTGTGTGTTTTGCTGCAGGCTTTCGGTGCACGCGTGATCTGGCGCGTGTGTGTATTGCTGCAGGCTGTCGGTACACCCGTGATCTGGTGTGTGCGGTGTGTGTGGTGCTCCTGAGCTGGGTCATGGCTCTGCTGACGGTTCTGCTCGTGGCTCTGCTCGTCACACTCATGGGTCGCTCCATGTTCTGGTACACACACTTCTACGCTGCCGTCTCTCTGTACGGATCCGCCGCCGCCGGCATGATCCTGCTGATACACACGCTGGCCAAGAGCCTGTACTACAGGGTGAGTGAGGGGACAAAACATATACCAATACAGTTCAAATCCCCAATGTGTTCTTGAACAGCCAGGTATCCCAGAATGCATCTCCCGTGTCATTTAAAAATACGGTCCCACTTTATATTAAGTGGCTTTAAGTACTATGTAATTACATCAAAAAATAAGTACAATGTACTTATTGTGTTAATGTTGTATTGTAAAACACTTTTGCTGCTATTGAGGTGTGATACGGGTAAGGTTAGGGACAGGTGTGGTTTAAGGGTAAGGGAAGGGTCAACTGTGTAATTACAAATGTAATTACATAAATGAATTACAGCTGTAATTACATGCAGGATTTTTTAAAATGTAAGTACAATGTAAAAGCATGTAGTTACACAATGAGTACATTTTATCAAATTATTCATTTCAATGTAAGTACATAGTACTTAAAGCCACTTAATATAAAATGGGACCAAAAATACGACTGTATTCATTGTATTGTATTCACGAAATGTAGTTTTCGGGCGAGAATGTAGTTGTTTAAAGCTCAGATGTTTTGGAGTACATTGAAAAGTGTGAAAACTTCCTGTTGCTCAGACCACTCATGGATGTGGAGCCGCTAGCCACAATCAATGCAGTGCTAAAAGGTCCAGGAGAAAAACTCCTGGAAAGTTAAAGATAAGCAACTGGGATGAGTTCAAACACGCCTTCATGTCTGTCTTCCTTTCTACTTATTACCTGACTGAGTTAGAAGAACTTTTTTAATTGCTATCTGATGTCACAGTATGTTTAGTAATACAAGCAAATCAGCTGATCTCTCTCTCTCTCTCTCTCTCTCTCTCTCTCTCTCTCTCTCTCTCTCTCTCTCTCTCTCTCTCTCTCTCTCTCTCTCTCTCTCTCTCTCTCTCTCTCTCTCTCTCTCTCTCTCTCTCTCTCTCTCTCTCTCTCTCTCTCTCTCTCTCTCTCTCTCTCTCTCTCTCTGTTAGTGTGTTCGGAGCGTGAGTCGCGTGGATCTGGCCGAGCTCTTCTTCGACGTCAGTCTGCTGTTGTGGTGTTGTTTGCTGCTCTTCCTCACTGTGCATGGCTTGTGTTCGGCATACGTGCCTATGATGATGGTGGTGTTTCCGCTCGTCAGTAAAGTGCTTCTCAGAATGCTCATCAGAACCAAAGGTCAGAGGTCACGCCACACACACACCTGATTCACATTCACTCGCCCCGTCTCCACTAGTGGACTGTTATCAGTACAGTAAAACATTGTGTGTCTACATTATTCCTCTGAGATTTAGCTTATTTTGGTGTATTTGAAGCATATTTCTTTTTACAGCTGTCGTGGTTGTTTAAGATATTATGATTTTTTTGTTGTTGCTTTTTTAAGTGCTATAAAAATATATTTTTAAATAAGTGAAAATGTGTTTGTTCGGTATACAGATTAATACTAATATGCTCTCACTGTAACAATGCTGACATGGAAGCAGATGAAAATCATGATGCACAGGACCCAAATACGGTTTATTATAATGGTGATTATCCAACAAATGTGAAACATAAACCATGAGTTAAGCATGAAACACAAAATAAACATGACCTAGATACTTGATTAGAAACCATAACCCTGGACCAGCACTCAAACTTCAATACACAACAAAGTAGGCTTGTTCGACTTGTTCTTGTTGTCATTAGTCTTTGTGTATTCAAGCCCTCATATTTGCCATGTTACTAGGCTTGTTTGACTTGAACCGCATATTTGATCTCGCATATTTCTTGAATGACAACAAAAAACACCTGTGAACAATCAAACAATGAACCAATCAGAAAGTGACACATAAACATGGGAAACATGATAAGGAACCAGGAAACATGACTCTGAGAATAACAAAATAAAATACATGAAACTGAAAGTGACAATCACCATGATACAAAGTTAAATTCCAGTCATTTGCTTTGGCTTCAGTACAATGTCAACACAAAAGGCAATTACTTGATTCTGGATTGTTTTTTGTGTAATATATAATGGTGTATGCAAATATAAAACAGACTTAAAATAATTTTAGCAATTTTTTTTTTAATATTTGTATTAAAAATGCACAAAATTAGTTTTTAAATTGTTTAGTAGAACTGGTCAAAATTACTTTAGAATATGTGTTTTAAAACTGGACTTTTATTCTGCCTTCCTTTTATGGTGTTTCAGGTCTGCAGTAGTTTAGCTCAGAATGGGGTCAAAGGGCAGAAATCAGGGCTCTGATGTTTAAATGAGGTCATTCATGATCTAGTAACGTGTGTGTGTGTGTGTGTGTGTGTGTGTGTGTGTGTGTGTGTGTGCAGGAGCATCTCTGTTGTACACCGTCCTGTACCTGGTGGGTCTTGCCTTACCGTACGTGCACATCATGTTCATCATCTGGGCGGTTTGCGAGATGTTTACACCCATCCAGGGCCGCAATGGAACCAGGGGAATCCGACCCGACTTCTTCATGGGGTCAATTGTTACCCTGGCAACCGTGATTCTGTCTTCCTATTTTGTGAGTCATACAGACTAACTGTAACACAGTAAATGTAAACATTCAAAATTCAAACCTTTAAATTCAAACCTTTAAATTCAAACCTTTAAATTCAAACATTCAAAGTATGACAACCAGAGATTAAATCATCTTAGGTTTCATGTACTTTTGCGTCCATTCTTTTTTCCTTTTTTAAACCAGAAATGAAATATGGAAGATGCAGTTTCTTGTTTTTTTATTTTATTTTAACACTGATTAATAGAATCAGCAGATACAAGCGTATTTTCCTTATACGAGATTATTTTTTATGAAAAATAATATAAATGATATACATCTTGTTTTTTAATATGCTTCCTGTTTAGCCCTCCATGTTATTGAGCTTGTGGTCTCGATCAAATCCCTTTGCTTTTCACTCTGTTTTATATAGATAGATAGATAGATAGATAGATAGATAGATAGATAGATAGATAGATAGATAGATAGATAGGTAGATAGGTAGATAGATAGATAGATAGATAGATAGATAGATAGATAGATAGATAGATAGATAGATAGATAGATAGATAGATAGAGGCCAAAACGACTTAAATTACTGTGACTCTTTTGTCTGGCTGTTAGATGTTTTATATTGTTTTTTTGTAGAGAAATTGTAAAGGTTGATTATAGGCTACGCTAGATGTAGCCAAGTGTTCAAATTGCAAATAGATGACAAAATTATATCCCAATATATTATTGTAATGAAAATTCCCATGCGCTTTGCCTCAGTGGAGGTTTGACATGAAATGTCTCTCAGTTCTCACTGAAAGCAATATGTTACGGACGCATTACTAAATTCTAAAGCGCTTTACGTGTGTTAATGTACTAAAACAACAACTGGGGGAAACTATTTTCTCGCACATGTTCTTGTCATCAACAGCATCTACAGTAAGATAACAGCACTGTAAACAAAGTGGAAAGACATAGTTTTCTCCCTATGGAAAGCCGTTATAAAGAAAATGCTTAACGTAGGATAATTGATTGCATTCATATTATGGGCTCGTTTGCTTAAGAAGCTACATATGCTTTATTACGGTAATAAGGTGAATACTGAATTTGGTCCTCCAATATCACTGTCTTAGAACATTAAGCCACATTAAGTGTTTTTGAATGTCCCGCGTTCTTGTCGTCAGTATAGGAACATCATTTCTCTCGGACAAGTATCGGAGAATGGGTTGACTTTTAACGGGAACAAGAGGGGAGCAATCTCGCCTGTCATCATGTTGGGACTGGAATTTACTAAAGAATTTACAGAAGAAAAATTGCAAATTGATATTTTTTCAACATTAATTAATTTTTAATATTGGTTTATAAAGATGTGCAACCATGGTAACTGTCCCTTCGAGCAAGGGTGATCAAAAAACAAAAGAAATGAACTCACATCTCACCAAAAAAAAAAAAAAAAAACTATTTATTTACACAAATAAATCAATATTACAAAATAAATGTAATTAAATCTCTCTCTCTCTCTCTCTCTCTCTCTCTCTTTCTCTTTCTCTTTCTCTTTCTCTCTCTCTCTCTCTCTCTCTCTCTCTCTCTCTCTCTCTCTCTCTCTCTCTCTCTCTCTCTCTCTCTCTCTCTCTCTCTCTCTCTCTCCAGATGCATTTCATCTATCTGTGGCGCAGCACGAAGTGTGTGTTGGCTGTTCTGGGGTCAGTGTTCACGCTGATGTTTGTTCTGGTCTGCTCTGGTCTGTTCTTCCCGTATTCTGGTGACCCGTCCAGCCCGCGACCCAAACGAGTCTTTGTTCAGGTACCATTATTAGAGTTCACTCAAACTCAAACCACTACATACTGTCCTGTCGGGAAATAAAATCAGCATTAGCTGGAAGTAAGTTTGTTTTTATATATATTTTAATTTAATTTAGTTTAAAACATTTATAAAAATGGTATTGCTTTACAATAAGGTATTAGCTAATATTAGTTATACATTAACTAACATGAACTAACAATGAGCAATGTAATTTTACAGCATTTATTAATCTTTTTCAATGTTAATAAAAATGTTCATGTTAATTTACAATGCATTAATGTTAAGAGATGCCACTTTTGATCTTAATTATGTATTAGTAAATGTTGAGGTTATGGTTAAGATTAAAAAATGTTGTAGAAGTATTTATCATTGTTAGTTCATGTTAACTACCATAAAAAGACCGGCCCACTTTTTCCATGGTGGAATTCCAAATTAGCACTTTTTCCAAATTGGATAAATGAAGCAACAGTTCAGCTCTTACTATTGTGTAGTTTGTGTTAATACCATGGATTAACAAATAATGGAAAGGTTAAATAATAATTCACTTAGACTTTAGAAGCAATTGCAACTTTATTTCACACAATCCTGACTTTATATCTTGCAGTTCTTACTTTATATCTTGTAATTCTGACTTTATTTCACGCAATTGTGACTTTATTTCACGCAATTCTGACTTTATATCTCACAATTCTGAGAAATAAAGTCAGAATTGCGAGATGTAAACTCGCAAAATAAAAAGTCGCAATTATCTTTTAAAATGTTTTATTCTGTGGCGGAAACAAAGCTTCCATACCTCCTGGCCTCTTCCTCCCATCCATCCTCCATGACGCGTACCGTTACGGTAGGGCCGACTCAGCTATCGGTAGGTGCCGGCGGTGCCGCGGTAGCCTCCCTGAGAAAACGTTTTGGAAAAGACGGGCTATGGACCCAACCAACTCTATAGGAGGGGAGGGCAGAACTAGGGCTTTCAAACGATTAATCACGATTAATCGCATCCAAAATAAAAGTTTGTTTTTACATAATACATGTGTGTGTACGGTGTGTAATTATTTTCTATATATAAATACACACACATGCATGTATATATTTAAGAAATATTTGCATGTATATACTGTGTATATATATTTATATTATATATAATTTATATTATATATAAATATTTTATATATAAATAACACATTTTCTTAAATATAGATATGCATGTGTGTGTATTTATATATAGAAAATAATTATACTCCGTACACTGACATAAATGATGTAAACACAAACTTTTATTTTGGATGCGATTAATCGCGATTAATCGTTTGACAGCCCTAGGCAGAACTCCCTCACATGGTACAACCCATTCAGAGGCTGCGCGCTGCGGTGTCAGAATGCGGAACGTGTGAAAAAAAAAAAAAAAAACAATCCTCGACCCAAAAAGGAAACGGCCCACCGGGAATTCTCCCGATTACCCACCCCGGGCCTGTGTAATAGTGTCTCAATCATAAAAAAACACATCACTGGTTCAGAGGAATAATCCAGGATAAATCCCTGTTTAAATAGTGTTTGCAGTAATGAACTGAGTCAAGCAAGAGTCAAGAACTACACAGCAAAACCTGTGAGACCACATTTAAGAGTGTTAAAGTGTTCAAATAAACAGTAGCTGTTTCTCATGTGGACGTCTGTAATAATACATCTGCATGGCACCTCAGTGATAAAACTCATGCATTCGGATGGTGATTTATTGCGAGTTTTGTGATCATATGAACCTGCGGACGTGGATCATGTGGTCATTCGCATGATTGCTGTAAATAAAATGTCATATACATGCAATAATAATTGATTTAATAGGAAAATAATGTTCTATTTATTATTTAATTCTCTTTTTTTATCTGAAAAGGATGTAATTTTAAAAATATGGAAATTAGTGGAAACAAGATAATGCAGCGTCTTATTTACATGAGGTAACATAAAGCTGCTTGGTTGTATTTTTAATGTTGTAAATAGCCTACATATTTTAAAATTGTATCATATTGTTGTCACAATAACGGCCCATTTCAAATGTTTATGTGCTTTCTTCTTTTTCTCAATCACACACTGATCATCATAATGGTGACTTACAGTTTGTGATTTTCTCCTTCAGTGATTCTGCTTGTTAACAGCAGGTGTTCATCAATAATGGTCAACCGTCACTCAATTATCTCATTAACTTAAACACAGCTTCCATGTTCATTTAACACTCATGTTTTAACTTTAACACTTTTGAGTGTGGTATATAAACATATAATCCTGGAAGAGTAAATTTTACACTGGAGTTTTTGCTGTGTACAGATATTAATCTTTAAAATTAAAAGATTAATTCTTCAGTAAAATGTGTCTAAGTTCAATGATGTGTGTGTGTGTGTGTGTGTGTGTGTGTGTGTGTGTGTGTGTGTGTGTGTGTGTGTGTGTGTGTGTGTGTGTGTGTGTGTGTGTGTGTGTGTGTGTGTGTGTGTGTGTGTGTGTGTGTGTGTGTGTGTGTGTGTGTGTGTGTGTGTGTGTGTGTGTGTGTGTGTGTGTGCAGCACATTACACGCAGTTTCCACGCGCTGGACGGATCTCTGCAGAACTCAGACTCGGGATTCTGGATCAACAGTCTGGATTACACCGGCATGCAGCACATCACTCCTCATATCCCGGAGATCAACGACAGCGTCCACACACACTGTCAGGATCACTACTGCCCCTTCCCATGGTTCTCCATCACGTGAGTGTGTGGTGTCGGAGGATTGGGGGATGTAGTTCATGAACCTCGTGACGTCTTTCTCTCATTGCTTCAGGGAGAACTGGTATCTTCCAGCTCCTGAAGTCTCTCCTGACGCTCCGCTGGACTTCCAGCTCGTATCCAGACAGGACACTAAATGGGGAACCGTTAAAATGACCTTTGAAGTCAAAGGTGAGACTTCAGCCTCATTTCATCAGGAACCAAATGGGAGTGATGTCTGCCAGATTTATAATGTACATAAGTACATTTTTTTTCTGTGTGTGTTACATTATCTATTTTTAAAGAGATATTATTACTTGCTTTTGATACTTTATTTAAACCAATTAGTATTTCCTTGTTATTGTAATTATGTATTTTAAGTAATGTAAAAGGCTATTGTTTGCATAGGTCCATTTTTCTAACCACCCATAAAAATGAATTACCGATTAGTCGTTGAAATAATTGTCCGATTACTCGATTACCAAAATCATCGTTAGTTACAGATGACTGTTTTTCAAAAGCAGTTTTTTAATTATTAAATCTGCTTTTAGTTTAAATTAATATATTACAAATTTTCCCATTTGTTATCTAGTACAACAAATACAAATTACTAATATTTAGATTTATTACTAGTTGCAATTTTATGTTGATAAAGTATTAACATTTTAACAAGTTGTATAATTATATGCAAATAATAAATTTAAGAACTATATTAAAAATAATAAATAATCACAAGATAATATATAAAAAAACACATGTATAAATAAATATCAAAAAGAATAATGACTGTTGATGACTATTCTTCAAAAACTGTTTTTTAATCATTTAAGCTGCTGTCTAAAATATATAATGCATGTCTGTATATATAGCATATTTCTTTAATTTGTTGCATTTCTTTAATTTAAAAAAAAATCCTTATTTTATAAAATACATGCATATATACATTTGTATTAGCTATTTATTAAACTTTTTATCCATCCATCCATACAAATATTTGCCTTGATTTTTAGAGAATACAATGAAATAATCAGCAGCGTTCAATAATCCAGTGAGTGTGTTTGACTGGTTTAGTTCACTCTCTGAGTTTATTAATGATGAATAATCTATGTGTTTATTAATGATGAAGAATGTCCACATGTTCAGCGTCTCCTGTTGTTCTCGCTCAGGTCCGAGTCACATGTCTCTGCGCATAGAGCCCAGCGCCGGCGCGTCTCTGATGTCCTGGGAATTGGGCGACGGGACGCGTCTCTACAACCCCAGAGGAGTAGACTTCATCGAGTACTCTCACGGCCTCGACGCTCCTGTCTGGAACCTCTGGTTTGAGATTGAGGTGGACTTGAGCTAAAGAACCACAGATTTAACATGAGGAGCGTGGAGGTGTTTATTGTGTGTGTTGATGTGTGTTTCTCGTCTTCAGCCGCCCGAGTCCTCAGACGGGTCTCCTGACGAGGGCTTGATCTCTCTGGCCATCTCAGCTCATTACTTCTCCGGTTCAGACCAGCGCTCCGAGCAGCTGGACTCGTTCCTGAAGAGATTCCCAGCCTGGGTGTTCACGTCCTCATGGATCAGCACATACCACGTGTACAGATACTGAGGGCCACACACACACACACACACACACCACTCACTGCGAACACATGAATGACGAGCGCCTAGAATGACTTAGATTTCCACACACCTGCAGACTCTCTGCCTCAGGGAAAAGTGCATACGTCTGATTGAACCCTGACGTGAAGCTGAGAACTTTTCCATGTCAAAGACATCCATTTTTTTTATAAATATGATCGTTGGCGCGGATTTTAGCGTACGCTCACCTTAAGGTCAAATCTGTGCACAAACGTCTTATAAAAGAGGCTCTTGGTGTTTTATATGCAACTTTATATTCAGATTTAGTTCTGATCATTCTGGTAAATGCACATTCTGCTGGATCCAAACCTTGAAACCCAAGGGTTTCTTTATTTATTCGTTTTAAGTGTTGGAGGATTGCTCATGTTTGCATGTTTTTTTTTTATTTGTATTATTTTCACAGAAGTAAAAACTGTTCAAACTGGATTTGTACCTGACCTGTATCAGAGGCGGCGTCAGACGATTTTCCCGGGGCTTCAGCCCCGAATGTATTTTGAAAAGTTGACTGACAAATATGAAACTGGACAATAGCCTATGTAAACCCCCGAAATCATAAGTTGCCTAATTTCATTGTGCTATAGCTTTGCTGCTGTCTCTGACTGGTGATTGTTGAAATCTGTCTCTCTCACAGAGACGCACCACGTGAGTGATTTAAGCCTATCCAAGTTCATCTCCAGGATTTGTGCGCAACAGCAAACATTCTTACAGCAATTAAAAAAATAAATAACGCAATCAGCACCGCCGCACAGTCTTCTGTCGAAAAACTAACTTCCTGTCGTGTCTGCCGTTTGCTCGCGGCGCACACTCTTCAATCACGTGCAAATGTGGCGAAGCTGCGTCAAAACTCTATGTCGGGGCTTTTGTATTCCTTTGTAGGCTACATAAATGTTACGCATTTTGGCGTAGCCCTACTCATTTTTCATTATTAATATTGCAAAGTCATCAAAACTGACTCGTGTCATAAAAAAATATATATATATTTTGTGACCAAAATGTGAAAAATTGGCCTACATCTAGCCTAAATAATCGTTCATGACATTCTTTTAACTATAAGCAACTCAATTTGTCTAGATCTGTAATATTATTTCCTTTGTATAATGAGCTTAAATATTGCTGGACAGTCGTGTGATTTAGTCTGCTTAATTAACATTATTACAATGTATTCCTATTTAACTCTGATATGTAGCCTATATAAGGTCCTCGAATGTGTTGGAATATTTCACCAGCATCAGCCTTTTCACCATTTGTATCACTCCGCTTGTCTGTGTTTGCGCAACTTGCATCATTAAGCCAGTAGGTGGCGACAAGTGACTGTCTTTATGAGTGAACAATTGAAATTTAATTGAACTGATTTAATAGTGCCAAAAACATTGATTAACTCAAGAAAGAAACAAGTTGCTGAAACCAATCTTTAATGCTAATATAAATTGCTAATTTGCCTCTGGACACACAAAGTTTACATCTATGCAAAATAGCCCTTGAAAGATTTCCCATTTAAGGCCATTCCTGTTTGGAATATGTTAATACTGCCCACTGACATGCTTTTAAAGCTATTGTTATCAAAAAATGTTGGCCTTCAAACACCTTAAAATGCACATATGGAGGTCCGAGAAATCCAAATTTTCTTGGGGGTGCATGCCCCCGAACCCCCCTAACTACCTCACATTTGAATGCGTTTGTCTTTGTGGTAATATGGGCTGGTGTGGCTACATTGCCAGGGCTGATTTTTTAAAATCTTATTACCCACCCCAGTCCCTGATGTTTCGGGCTCAGCCCCTGATGTTTTTAAAACCGAGAAACGCCCCTGACCTGTATTAACCTTCATAACTCTTTTGTTATTATTATTATTTGTTTTACTACATTAAATCCAAACTTCAGAATCTTTGTCTTTTCATTATTTAATGTTGGATGATGCTGGATGCAGTTTTACTTGAGTATCAGTAACTGTACTATGGTGTTTGAATGGTTATCATGGTAAAGATTCAGTGCAACAGGATTGAACTGGATTTGTAGGTTTGAGATCCGTTTTACAGATTATTGTGGATCTGGTTCTGATGAGGAACATTTTAATGATTTTAGTGCTTTATGAATCATTAAATTGACAGTGAATCATTACATTTTCACTCACACTTTGCAATAGCGCCTCATCTGTTAGTTAATGCATTAGTTGGTATGAACACAGTACTTGCATATTGTTGCCTTATTGTTGGTTTGATTAATTTGATTGCTCTGCTCAGTTGTAAGTTGCTTCGCATCAAAAGTTCCTGCTAAATGATTAAATGTAAATGAGTAATTGAATCATTCATTTAAGTTTGTTCAAAAGGAGACACAAAACAGTTCTGCTGTGGCTTTGTTTAGAATTATTCTGTCAACAAAATACAGAAAACTGCCAATATTAAACTGTTGTATGTCTAACGCCTCGGTGGTTTCACAGGTGAAAGGGCAAATGGCCCACTTATTCAGTTCAGTTTGTTTTTATTTGATAGGGACAAAGCATGTTAATGAACATTTGCACAAAATACACAATGTAAACAAGCCGAATTATAGCAACATTGCTAATTACGTCCGCAGTGAAATTTTCAAAACTCAATTATGTTTTTATTTTTATTTTACAGTGATGAAATGAGAGGGGGTTTTTATCCAACACTTTTATCGCCTTCTCATACAGTGTTTCTATAAACTTTAGAGTTGTGTCACCTGTGAAGGACCAACTATTGAAACAATACTGGATATGTGGAGAAAAATCATTGAATATAAATACAACCTTGCAGCACCAACTGTCAAGAATGGCCGAATGTACTTCAAATTCTTCACAATTAAATTTTACAATATTAGACAACTTTTTTACATGGCTTTTAAAAGTAAGAGTAATCCAAGGTAACCCGAAGATACGTAAACTCTTTAACAACTTCAAGCTCCTCCCCTCTCAGAAATACATTTGAATCTGTCATCTCTACTAACTGTTTTGAAAACATCATACACAGTTTTATTTGTGTTCAGTACTAGACCTGTCCTGGTAAGCCAATCCTGTATATTGGTCATAGCAGAAGTCAAAGTAATCGAGGCTTTTTCAAGATTCTTAGCATGGGTAAAAATGACTACATCATCTGCATACATCTGAACATTTACATCTTTACATACTCCAGGTAAATCACTGATATAAAGTGAAAATAGAATTGGTCCTAAAGTAGAACCTTGTGGAACCCCCTTGGGGCAAGCAATATAAGAAGATTTTATACCATCAATACATACACATTGTTTCCTATTTAAAAGATAAGATTTTATCCAAAGTATTGCTTCCTCTGAAAAATGTAAATTTGTTAGTTTATATGAAAGCACCTGATGGTCAACAGTGGCAAATGCATTCTTTAGATCTAAAAAGACAGCACCAACACACACATTCTTATCTAATAAGCATTTCACTTTCTCAGTAAACAAAACTGTTTGTTTGCTGAGAAAGTGAAATGCTTATTAGATACAAACAAACAGTTTGCTGAATCTGTTGAATAATTACTGTGAAAACCAAATTACATTGGATATAAAGAAGTAAAACCCTTGTTTAGATGATTAGTCAAAAGATTAGCTACCCATTTTTCTGGTACCTTAGATATAATCGGAAGGATACTAATTGGCCTATAATTTTTCAAATTTGATTTATCTCCAGATTTGTAAACTGTAGCCACCTGAAGTTTACCATGTGTGTTATTGGGCATACTAAAGAATCTTTATTTGATTTTAAAAATGTTGGATCAAGGCCATAGGCGTCTTTTTAAAGCATCAATAATATGTGCTACTTCTAACTCAGTTATTTCATCTATTCAAAAAGTTGGTTGATCAAATTGAATAGGTCTATAAGTAACGTCTTTTTATGGTACAAAGCTGGGTTAATACATCAACTGAACTCATAAAATGTGCATTAAAATTAGTGGCTATACTTAAAGAATCATTTACTAAAATGTTGTTAATTTTAAGTTAGTTCAAAACTTTTATCAATGTTCTTTTGGTTTCCTGCTAATTTATTAATGGTTTGCCAGATTTTTTTTTCCATCCCCTTTTGACCCCTCAATAATGTTCATAAAAAAACTGGCTTTAGCCTTTCGTAAAGTCTGTATTACTTTATTCCTCATAGAAGTGTATTTATATCGATCAGTTAAAAGACCAGAATTCAGTTATTTTTTTTTTTTTTTTAAGGAGCTGATCTCTATCCTTCAATTTCCTACATTCATTGTTAACCCAGGGCAACGTGTTCCCTTTTATTTTTGTTAACCGCCCCCTTCTAGTAAACAACTCAAACACTTCTTTAACTTTTCCCAAAAAGTACTGAGTCTCTCTCTATGTTTTCACTCTGCAGGACTTCACTCCAATCAATCTCTTTTAAAGCTATTTCAAGATTGTGTTGCTGATTTTTAGGGACGATAAGCAGTGGTTTAAAAAAAAAATGTTGCTTTGTTAGTTTTCTGGAAAAAAAAAATGACATTATGATCAGATGCTTTAAAATTCTTTCAGGTTTGTTTGTAAACAATAGATCTATTCTAGTTTAAGAATGAGCGGTTAGTAGGCTGTTCTATCAGCTGAGTAAAGTTAAAATAGTCAAAAATCTAAGTTTTTTCTTTCCTTCCTTTCATTCCAATTAATATTAAAATCTCTCATGATAATAACTTCCTTTTTCAAATCACAGTGGTTAAGAAGTTTTTTCAATTTGTCATAAAAATCCAACTTTTCTGAAGGTTTACGATACATACAAATTAAAATAAAAGACATTTCGGCAGAAAGTGAGATATCCACACGAGGCACGCGGTTCCTCATAACAGATATCTGTAGAGCTGCGGGCTGGGCGACACCCAACACCCGGTATTACTTTTGTCTCCACAAGGGGTCACCAGACAATTCTTAAATGAACAAAACAGTAATTTTGTGTGAAAGACAGAACATTTAACAGTAAAAAAAATGTTTTACCTTACATTTGCAATTGTGCTGAAATTTGGGGTAAACACAACACTCTTTGTGTGTTTTTTTTTTAATCAGCCCTACACTGTAAAAATAATAATAATAATAATAATAATAATAAAAAAAATAAAAAAAAAAGGTTACTGACTGTCACCTACCCCAGATAGGAACATTGTGTCGGCCCAAATCCTTGGGCAGATCGCTCCTGTTTAATAAATAATTAATACCCTAATGGGTTACACTTAATTTCGATAGTCCACTTTAGACATTCTACTAACTATAAATAACTTTTCAACTACATGTCAACTAACTCTCATTAGAGTATTAGTAGGCTGTAGTAGACAGTCAATAGACTGGTAGGTTAAGTTTAGATGTTAGGATTCAGGTTAGGAGAATAAGTTGACTTGTAGTTGCCAAGTAACTTATAGTCAGTAGAATGTCTGTTAGGGGACCAACAAAACAGAGTGTTAGCAAATATTAAGCAGACAGTCTACTAATACTCTAATGACAGATAGTTGACATGTAGTTGCAAAGTTACTTATAGTTAGTAGAATGTCTAAAGTGGACTATCGAAATAAAGTGTTACCTTATAATGTTATAATATTATTAAATAACAATAAATAAAATGTTATAAATATTTAAATATTATATTGAAATATTATACAAATAAATATAATAACAATATTGTTATTATAATAAATTATAATATTGTCAATCTGTTAGCAAGATCTGGGCCACAAGCAGGTCATAGCAATGCCTAGGGCCTTATAAAATTTGTTTTATTTTTTCCCAAATTCCATTTTATCCATTTTAATTTTTGCAAATTCCTTTTTTTTTTTCATTTTAATTTGTGGAAATTCAGTTTTTTTTTACACTTTACTGTTATTTTAGTCGTAAAAAGAGTGTGCTTTTAATGTTAATGATTAAAATGTACACAAATAAAATAGGAATGACCTTAAATTTATTGAGGTAACAAACATCACATTTACTCAGTACTTTTCAGGACAAATACTGCATGATGCAACATAACACTGCACTCTAAGTACTTCAAGTAACAACAAAATATTAATGGTCATGAGCTTTAAACTGTCCTGTAAAATAAATTATATTAGTTTATATAACTTTAAAATAAAAGTGTTCCATTAGCTTTTTCTTTCAAGTAAAAAAATAGGACCAAAAATAAATAAATAGATCAAATCCAGAGTTATACATAAAGTAGCCTACTTATAAGAGTCATCCTTTCCATACAGTACATTAAAGTGCATCAAAAACAAGGCAAAATACAGCAAGTACTCCCTGAGTTAAGAAATTAAAGTTGACTTTTGTAACAGCCAAGTTGAATGCAGCAGCAGTAATGCACTAGCGTTATCATTGTACTTATCCTTGTTCTTCACATGTCTTTTGGATAACAGGTGGTCAGCGCTTGTATTTTTGTGCTTCCAGTCAACGTCAATGTTGACAAAACACACAAAACAAGAGTTCACCTGCCACATAAAAGTCATGTGGGAACTCCTCGGCTCGGTACTGCGGGCTTACCGTAGAGTTCATTAACTTTTTTGCCGACGAAAGCAGAGACGTGGAGAGCCGCTTCGCCATGCCTTCATTGTTCTGAAGGGGGAGCTGAAATGACGGGAGGGGCTGTGTCGCCCAGATTTGCTTCCTCCAGTCTGCATTTTCCCCAAACATACGTTCTTCTCCCACACAAAAACAGAATTTCATTCCAAATATGTAAAATTACGCGAAATTCCACGTTAACACCAGATTCCACGTTAATTTGCCAATTACGCGATTCCGTCTGTGATTCTGTGATCGTGGAAATTATAGGGCCCTAAATGCCACATGTCAGCCAAGAGCAAAGAAATAAACCAGAACTGGACCTTATCTGAGCCACAAAATCTGTGTATATTAGGAGTATATTATATATGTCATATTTAATATACTCGTGACAGACCCTCCCTGGCGCATTCCTCTGAGGAAGGACCTTGTTCTTTCTCAGAGGTGGGGCACCCATATGGCACCCGCGTCCAGACCTCTGGAAACTCCATGTGTGGAGGTTCTTGGTGACTTACCCCCAGAGGTACTAACACCAGCGCTTCAGGCACTGTCTACGAGACGTGCGTAAGCCTTGAAGTGGTGCTCCTCTCACCGAGAGGACTCCCGAAGTTGTTCGATAGGCTCCATGCTTTCCTTCCTGCAGCAAGGGTTGGAGCAAAGGCTGTCTCCCTCCACCCTCAAAGTACATGCTGCCTCTGTTTCAGCTTATCACGACCACATAGGAGGCAAGTCAGTTGGGAAGCATGACCTGGCCGTCAGGTTCCTTAGTGGGGCGATTAAATCCTCCTCGACTCCCCTCTAAACCTCTTGGGACCTTTCCCTGATGCTACGAGCACTTCAGGACGCTCCCTTCAAGCCTCTGCAGTCAGTATACGTAAAGCTTCTGGTTATGAAGACTTTGTTGCTGGTTTGTGTACTTTTGTTGCATTGGCCTCCATCAAGAAGGTAGGGGACCTGCAGGCATTTTCGGTCGACGAATCGTGCCTAGAGTTCAGGACAGGTGACAGCCACATTATCCTAAGACCCCGGCCTGGCTATGTGCCCAAGGTTCCTACCAGTCCCTTCAGGAACCAGGTGGTGAACCTGCAAGCGCTGCCCCTGGAGGAGGCAGACCCAGCCCTGGCTGTTCTCTGTCCCGTTTCAGGGAAAGGCTGTCTCCAAGCAGATGTTGGCTCACTGGGCGCTGGCACATGGTTCCTCACTAACAGATATCTGTAGAGCTGCGGGCTGGGTGACACCCAACGTATAGGTTTGATAGCCTATGCTTAGAGCCGTTTTCCTCCTGTGTTCTCACCTCAATTGTGAATTGGATTGTGAAAGATGAGTTTAGAAATCCTTCATAACTGATTGTGTGGCACTGCTTGTTCTTTTGCTGTAAATCACAGTGGTGGGGATATAAATTAGGGCTGTCAATCAAATAAAAAAATAGTCTGTGATTAATTTATCTAAATTAATCACATACATACTTTTTGCTGTGAAAGTATTTTAAATATTTAAATTCAAATGAATCAATGAATAATCAGCAATAATGCCTAATTACATGTCTGGTGTCCGTTTTTAGCATTGCTAATGCAAATGACTGAAGTTTCCACTCACATTCAATGATGTTTGCCGTAACCACAAGGTAACTGTGATTGCTAACTGAAGTCCAGTGATCCCCTGTCAGCGCTCCCACCAATACATCTCCTTTTGCTTTGTTTTCAGTGTCGTGTAACAGCTAGATTTTTAACATAATGGTGTTTCACGATGGTGGGTTATATTTTACGTCTGAAGAGGCTATTTGCAAAACCTCTGCTAACCCCCTGACCTCCCCCTGAGGAGGCTAGGTCTTCTAAAAAACTAAAAAATAAATAAATAAATAAATAAATAAATAAATAAATAAATAAACTAAAGAAAAACTAATAAAAAGTCAAGGATGGAAGAGGGGAGAAAACAAACAATAAAACACAGACCTGAAACACTAATTTTACAGACACATGAATATGAAATCAGCAGTCAATGAGGGCGCCTTGATGGCTTTTAAAAATCTAACCCTATAGACCTTATGAGGCAGAGAGACAAGCGCACAGCGTCTTTAGAATATTGTCTTTGATCTTCCACTTTAGCGGTAGCTCTGTATATTTATATGGCATCGCTGTCGAGGAGTAATTAGCTGGTGAAGTGGATTTACTTTTTGTAGAGTTAATGTAAGTTATCATGAGCATTGTAATATTTAAAGCAGATGTCTTAACAAATATCAGTAGACCGGGAAGATTTAAATGAGCCGTTCATTCATAAATATGCAAGATCGCAGTGAAAATACAAACCGGAAGACAAAAGACAACGAGAACAGCGCTAGCTGAAACGGGCTATCTGACAAATTCCCAAGAATGGGGGAGAAACATGAACGAACATTTAAAAGGTCTAATAATAGTACATTAACGATCACTACAGTGTCTGCACAAAAGACACAGACAGAACAAAGGCATAGTTGCTTTTCATCCATTGTTCTTTGAATTGTCGATCTACATCATTGTCTTTGATGTCGATCTACATCATTGTGTATCAGAATAATTCATTGTGACATTGCGTTCATGATCAGATGTACGGCTGTATCCGTGTCCTTATTTGCACATATATTTAATTTTAAGAAGACGAGCCACACACGGTGCTGGTCCATGTTTAGAGCAGTACAGTATATTAAATATGTCCATTAAAAACTTGAAACACGCTCGCTCTGGTCCGTATATGAACTGTATTTTCCTATGTGGTGAGCGTTGTTAAACTCATTTAACTTATTAAACACTCTTCGACTTTGATTTTCAACGCAGAAGAACAAAATTTCTCTGGTAACGTAAATTGCTGGTAACGTACATATCTGTTCACATCTCCAAATAGGTTTTGTGGTTTCATGACAATATCAGTGTATTAGCCAGTGCAGTGATTCGTTCATGTATGTGTGCTATTGCTAATGGTTAGCTTGTGGTATTAAAGTTAAGTTGATTTTATTTGATTATGGTTTTGTAGTTTAATTTTATATTAATCAATATTCTTTATTAGTGGACTCCAATGAAAGACATTCACAGTATTACTAGTGTACCATACTGTTAAATATATATTACAATAAGAGAAATGTAAAATTAACATTAAATGGCAGTCACCTCTGCTGCCAGTATTTCGCTGTTAATTTGCAATTTAAGCGTGTTATTGTAGTTTATAGTCAGCTTGCCTTTTTCCGGTTGCAGTCTAAACATGTGACTTCAGCTCTTTGAATGTTTAAACATGTGATGGTCTTTGAATGTTTCTTTCATAAATGGTAAATGTCACGATGTGACCAAAAAAAAAAAAGAAAAAAAAAGGAACCTATTTTCGCTGAAGCAGTGTTTCCGTTGGGACACTTGTGGGTGAAACTCCGTCCACAGGCCTGTGTGTGCGTCTGTCGCCATGACAACCTGAACAGATTGGCAACAGGTGTGGGGAATTTACCCAGAGAGTCTGGATGAAGCCCCGTCAGCATTTGAGAGGATAAAAAGCAGGAGAGAGAGGTGTTTGAGGTTGGTTCTTTCTCTCTGTGAGAAGTCGTTTTTGTTGGGCAGTTGCAGTTATTGGAGTACGGGTGGACGAAGAGGAGAGTGTGGGCTTGATGAGAGACTTGAGGACAACAGAGGGACAGTGAAATTCCCCGTTTGCATTGGAGAAGAGCTAAGTAACTGAGAACTGAGTCTCGTAATTGCATGTTTGACACTGAATTGGATGTGGCTGGGAGTGTTTGGATCACGATCATAAATATCACTGAGTGGATTGTATTGATTCATTATCGGTCTTTTATCTCTCTCTCCATTAAAAATGGTGATGTGAACTCTGCTTGTGTATGTGAAGAAAAATATCCCAAAGTATCCTCAGCAGTATTGATGATCACTTTGTGAAGTGAGTTTGCAGTGCCTAAGATTAACGTTTCCCTCACATTATATGCTAGAAGTGGAATTGCTGTGTGTGTGGAAGATACATTCCCTTTGCCATGCACTCTCCCTGTGTTACGCTGGTCTACTGTCAATAGTGAGAGTTCTGTGACCATTGATCTGTTCTAACTGTTTGGAGGTTGAAGAATTATCATCTGGGATTTGAATTAACCCCTCTGTTTGCGCTACTAGGAGAGGAGATGTCCTGTTGCAATGTTCACTGTCTGTCTCCGTAAAAGCCTCGTGCAGCCTGTCGACTTCGAGCCTGCTGTATTCTTGTAGCCCATCTGTGTTGGGAGAAGTGACTGTTCCTCCGTCACGAACGTAAGGCTGGCATGCTCTGCGAGTATGCGTTTCCCCCTCACTGGGGGAAACGCATACTTGCATACTTGCGTGCCCACGCTGCACGTTGTTTAAAACCAAGAAGGAGGCACGGGCACCGCTGGTTCCGATTCAGGCCAAGGCACCACTGCATATGATGGCCATGGATTATCTGACTTTGGGACGGCCAATGGACCGGATCCAGAACATCCTCGTGGTAACCGACTTGTTTACCAAGTATGCTTGGGCCATCCCAACTGTGGACCAAACCGCCATCACGACTGCCAACGCCCTCTGGAGGTATGTGATCCAACCATTCGGATGCCCGGAAATTTTTCACTCCGACCAAGGAACCAACTTTGAGTACAGGGTGATCCATGAGCTGTGCCAACTGTATGGATGCAAAAAGACCCATACGACTCCCTACCACCCCCAAGGGAACGGGGGGTGTGAAAGGTTTAATCAGACCCTACTGAGTTTGTTAGGAACCTTAGAGGAGGAACAGCAAGGTCATTGGGTTGACAGGCTCCCGGCGATGGTGCAGGCCTATAACAACAGTGTGCACAGTACCACCGGTTACGCCCCCACTTACCTGATGTTCGGTAGACATGTGAGACTCCCGATGGATATGCTGCTGGAGACCACTGCAGGGGAAGAGGGAAGTAGTTTCACAGATTGGGTGACGGGACACCACCAACGCCTCCAGTCGGCGTACGAACGAGTCTCTGACCAGATTAACCGAGCAGCATTAAAGAACAAGAGGTTTTATGACCGGACGGCTCGAGAAGCACCGCTACTGCCCGGGGAGAGGGTGCTGGTGCGGGATAATCGCCGACAAGGGAAGGGAAAATTGAGTGACCGGTGGGAGGCTCAGCCGTTTGTCGTCCAGCGTCAGCCACACCCAGACCAACCCGTATATGCATTGCGGCCAGAAGGAAAGGCAGGCCCCGAACGGGTGTTACACCGTAATTTGATCCGCCCTTGCCCAAACTATCCAAAATGTGTTGTAGAGAATCCACCGGTCGAGATGTCCGGGATGCCCCCGTTGGTAGGATGGGCGGTGATTCCAAGAGGCCTAGGCCTAGGGCCACGACCTGAAGCACCCATTTCCCCACCTCGACGGTCCCAGCGAGAGAATCGAGGTCAGCCTCCAGCCAGGTATGGAGACTGGGTGTCTGGAGACCGTTCTCGGGACTAGAACGGTTTGGCGGGGGGGTATGTCACGATGTGACCAAAAAAAAAAAACGTATGGAACCTATTTTCGCTGAGGCAGTGTTTCCGGTGGGACACTTGTGGGTGAAACTCCGTCCACAGGCCTGTGTGTGCGTCTGTCGCCATGAGAACCTGAACAGATTGGCAACAGGTGTGGGGAATTTACCCAGAGAGTCTGGATGAAGCCCCGTCAGCATTTGAGAGGATAAAAAGCAGGAGAGAGAGGTGGTTGATGTTGGTTCTTTCTCCCCCGTGAGAAGTCGTTTTTGTTGGGCAGTTGCAGTTATTGGAGTACGGGTGAACGAAGAGGAGAGTGTGAGCTTGATGAGAGACTTGAGGACAACAGAAGGAGAGTGAAATTCCCCGTTTGCATTGGAGAAGAGCTAAGTAACTGAGAACTGAGTCTCGTAATTGCATGTTTGACACTGAATTGGATGTGGCTGGGAGTGTTTGGATCACGATCATAAATCTCACTGAGTGGATTGTATTGATTCATTACTGGTCTTTTATCTCTCTCTCCATTAAAAATGGTGATGTGAACTCTGCTTGTGTATGTGAAGAAATATCCCAAAGCATCCTCAGCAGTATTGATGATCACGCCCCCCCCCCCCTCGCACAGAGACCCAAGGGTGAGTGCTGGCTTTAAATTGCACTTTGTGAAGTGAGTTTGCAGTGCCTAAGATTGACGTTTCCCTCACATTATATGCTAGAAGTGGAATTGCTGTGTGTGTGTAAGATACATTCCCTTTGCCATGCACTCTCCCTGTGTTACGCTGGTCTACTGTCAATAGTGAGAGTTCTGTGACATTGATCTGTTCTAACTGTTTGGAGGTTGAAGAATTATCATCTGGGATTTGAATTAACCCCTCTGTTTGCGCTACTAGGAGAGGAGATGCCCTGTTGCAATGTTCACTGTCTGTCTCCGTAAAAGCCTCGTGCAGCCTGTCGACTTCGAGCCCGCTGTATTCTTGTAGCCCATCTGTGTTGGGAGAAGTGACTGTTCCTCCGTCACGAACGTAAGGCTGGCATGCTCTGCCTGAAATATCCATTCTGTCTGTCTCAGTAGAAGCCCCGTTCAGCCCGTTGACTTCGAGTCTGCTGTATTCCTGCAACCCATCTGTATCGTGAGAAGTGTTCGCCCCTCCAACGCATGTGAACTGTATGTTTTGTCTGAAGTATTCCTTCTGTCTGTCTCAGTAGAAGCCCTGTGCAGCCTGTTGACTTCGAGTCTGCGGTATCCTTGTAGCCCACCTGTGTTGGGAGAAGTGACTGTCCCTCTGCCACGAACGTGAGGCTGACCCGCCCTGTCTGAAATATCCACTCTGCCTATGTCAGAAGAGGTCCTGTTCGGCCCGTCGACTTTGAGTCTGCTGTATTCCTGCAAACCATCTGTATCGTGAGAAGTGTTCGCCTCTTCAATGCATGGGAACTGTATGCTTGGTTTGAAGTATTTCCTCTGTCTGTCCTAGTAACAGCCCTGTGCAGCCTGTCGACTCCGAGTCTGTGGTATCCTTGTAGCCCTCCTGTGCTGGGAGAAGTGACCGTCCCTCTGCCACGAACGTAAGGTTGACCCGCTCTCTCTGCAATATCCACTTCTATGTTAGAAGAAGCCCTGTTCAGCCTGTCGACTCTGAGTCTGCTGTATCCCTGCGATTCATCTGCATTGTGAAAAGTGTTCGTCCCTTGTAGCGTATGTGACCTGTCTGTAGCATCCATTCTGTCTGTCTCAGTAGGAGTCCCGTGCAGTCTGTCGACCTCGAGTCTGCCGCATCCTTGTAGCCACCTGTGCTGGGAGAAGTGGCCCTGCCCCCCTGTCGCGAACGTGAGGTTGGCATACTCTGTCTGGAATATCCATCTGCTCCCGATTCCGTACCTGTGAAGGAAGGAAGATCTCGTACCTGTGAAGGAAGGTTGGAATCTCTTACTTACCCAAGGAGGACTCCCCAGCCACCCCACCACAAGACCGTGTACCGGCTGCATACGTACCTGACTGATACTCGTCTGCCTCAAGTCCCGCACCTGTGAAAGAAGGAAGGAAGGTTGGAATTATCTACTTACCAGAGGAGACTTATCAGACCGCTCGCTTGTTAACTGCATCCTCACCTGTGAAAGACCTACCTGACCACTCACCTGTTCGCCGCCATTCACTGCAGGGTCCGCGCTGAGGAAGAGGGCGGGAGAGACCCTGGCTGTTGCACCGTTCACCTTCGATTCCTGAGGGCAACAAGGAAGAAGATTTTAGATTAGGATTTTCAAATTACTTTTACTTCAAAATAAAACTTGTTGAATTTATTCTCTGTCTCCGACTCCTCCCTCTGACACGCGCCTCGAGGTGGTCCTGGTTCAGGGGTGGGCGCAGTCTGGCTTGGCCCATCCCGACCTGTGACATAAACGTTTGGAATCCTGTGCTGACATGGTTTCTGGGCCCGAAGGTGTGTAGAGTCATCTAAATAGTTATGACCCTTTGAGAGAATTTGAAGAATGAAATGGGCATTTGAAAGTGAATGACAGTCACACAAACAGAGACTGCTTTATACAATAACAGAAGTTTCCAGTATGTCACATTATACCGGGGTGAACTTTACCTTATAAACGTATAATCTGCTCTTCATAAATGCACACTGAAAATATATTAAATAAAAGGGAAAACACAGATTGTCTGATTTACTCACATTATTTGTCAGCTACACAACAGAACTGTGTTTCTCTTTAAAAGTTAATTTATTTCCTTTTTATTTACAGTAAATCTAAAATTTACAGGGTGTCTACTAGATTAAATTATATAGGGTGAATATGAACTAATAAAGTCTGTTAAACATCAGTTGAAAATGTTTTTTGTTTGCTCTTGACTTTATTGAAATTGTAGTTGCCATTGTGCTTTGCATTGGACTTAATGGGGAGAGTATAAAATGTTCAAATATGTATTTTACAGGTATGTGATTTGGGGCTAGATGAGTCTTGAGTGCATTTAATGTTCAATTATCTTGGTATTTAGAACCATTTCAATTACACTTAGATAACACTGTGGGAAGAGTGGAGCTTTTACAGACTTGAATATCCTCATTGTTGTTATATTGATTTAACATCATGGTATAATTCCCCTGGAAACTGCTGTTTCTGTAGAAGGCCGTCTGGTTTTTCCTGTTGTGTGTACAAATTCAAGTTATGGCTCTGCATACCTCCAGCCTGAAATCCTGTCAACAGAAGAATATTTAAAGATGATTGACTGTTCTTCTATTACCTTCATGTTTAACCCAAAGCTGCCAAAGCTGCCTATGAAAAGCTTAGAAGAACCTTTTTTCTGAAACAATAAGAGTCAGAGGTGGGGTGGGGCAGAGAACAGAGGTGGGGTGGCAGAGAACAGAGGTGGGGTGGGGTGCTTTACATTCCACTAGAAAGCTGACAGTCGTGGAAACAGCAGTCAGATCACAGACCAGAGCAGAAGTATGAAGTTTAACACAGCGTTGAGTGTTGCTGGAATCATACTTCTCTACATAGCAGGTAGGATCTTACAAAAAAGTCTATAACATGACAAAATTAGATGTAAATTGAATTTTTTTTTTTTCAATTATTTAATAACTGACAACAAGGCATTTAATTCCTGAGAACATTTGTTAACACTCTTGCCAATTTATGTTTCTCATGATTGTAAAAACCTTTGGATCTGAAGACTTAGGGTTGAATGCTTGAAATTGGTTCTGTAGATAAACACAAATTCTGCATTTATATGAATTTCTTTACAAATGCATAATTTATGTATTTTAATAGATGGGTTTAATTCACGTAAATTCAAGGGTCACAAGAATTAGGATGCAGTTGCAGCAATTTGTTTCATATTTAGTTCTCTGCATAAATTCCGTACTATTATTACTTTGATATTATTCTGGTTTAATTCACTAAAATGTGGAAAATAATAAAGAATGAATAGTCCAAACGTTTATGAAGCACACTTATTTGATATATACTGTAAAATACAGTAAATATGCTGTAAAATATTTTAAGTATCCTGTAATATTTGTAATATGCTGTAAACTACCCGCGCATTGTTTGAAAACGCATAAGAAGACAGGCACACAGTTATTTTATATTCAGTAACTACAGATGATACATACAGATGATTTAAGTTGTTTAAATATAGCTACATTTTGGGGTTTGGGTCCTGTTCCAGGATTCTCTAATCCGCTTTTACCAAGTAATAATATGGCCATTTTAAAAACTCAGAAATAACCCTACAGAAACCCACAAGTGTCTAATTCACATCTGCACTGCTTCTGAAACTCAACTAATTTAGGTTAATTACTTAAATGATTTCATAATCATGAAATTAATATACAGTTTTTTGGGGGCTTAAATCCATAAACGCCCTTATTCAGGTGAAATATTTGATCTTGTTTCCGTGGCAATATGTGCCAACGCTGATGTAAAAGGCGAAACCGTCACGGTTCATGGGTCTGTGTGTTCATCTTGTGTTTCTGTCTATGGTCTGATTGTTGATCAGCGTTGCTGGGCAACTCATTAAGCTGAAGAATTAAGGCCAACCTCACCTGACACTCATTATCTCTCGCTATATCTACACTGTAAAAAAAATTACATCCCCAAGTCAAAAATTTCTAGTGACTGGTCACATCTAAATTTTTCAATTAGTCTGACGTATTATTTCTCATTGAGCCAATGTTAACAGACTATTGCAACAAGAATTGCACTTGGGCCAATTAAAAAATTTAGATGTGACCAGTCACTAGAAAATTTTGACTTGGAGAGGTTAGAATTTGTTTACAGTGTACCCTTGTGTTGCCGTCAGTCTTTGTCAGGTCGTTGTTTGGCTCTTGCTGTCGTGTGTGTAGTTCCAGTTCCAGTTTTGTCTCTGGTTCATGTTGGATCACCTGCTGGAATTACCGATCAGCAGTTTGAGCCACTTGTCCACTGCAGTCCGTTCCTCGCTGCCAAAGCCCGTCAGCTACCGCCAGCAGTCCCAACATCTGACCGTCTCTCTGCAGTGTTTCTGAGTTTATTTTGTACTTTTAATACTCTCATTGATTGCATTTGCTTTTGGATCCCATTGTTTCCTTGACAGAAACAGATATTGTGGGATACACAAACCAGTTTATCACCTCTATCCAAATGGTTCTCTACTTACTTTGTCTTTGTGTTTGTCTACCCACACAGGTTCCCTCTGCCAGTTAGATGGTAAGTTGTAATAATGACCATAAAACTCACAGAATGTGTCTTCTATGTCTGTGAATCATTTTAACAAGGAAGTCTCATTTCTTGCTCTCTCTCTACAGTATGTGGGAGAGCCCCCCTCAATAACGGGGTTGTTGGAGGAGAGAATGCGACGGCGGGGGCTTGGCCGTGGCAAGTCAGCATTCATAACTTAGGCCTTCGCCATATCTGTGGCGGGACTCTAATCACCAAAGACTGGGTTTTATCTGCAGCTCGTTGCTTCCTGAGGTATGAGGTTTAACACTTTAGATACACGTATAAATCGTTAAAGGGACACTTCACCCATTTGCATTAAGCTTTGCATTGTTAGAAACCCAGTCATACTATTGAATGGTCGTGTAACACTCTCTCATTTTCCCCTGAGACGGGAGAAATCCGTTATTTACCTCTTACACTTCCTCCTACAATGACGCAAAAATCGTCATTTTGCGTCATTGTAGGAGGAAGTGTAAGAAGGGGGGATTTCTGTTAAGACTACAAGCAAATTCCTCATCTTTCCCAGGGGGCGGGACGCGCTCACGCTACAGACCTATTACAGATCAGTGGGTGGGACTTTACTCTCTGAAACTGAAAGCAATATCCTCCATCTTGTTTGAAGCTAAGCTAACAGGCGCTGTGGAGACAGATGTACAGTTATGACAATAGCGGAGGAGAGTGCTCAATATGATATAGAGGAAGAGGATTTCGGAAGTCTGATGCTTGAATCAGGTGTTTGTGGCTACCTTTACAAGCCGCATTATAGCGAAGAGCAGCCGAGGCAGAAGACCTGCCTGCCGCGGACGAGGAGCCCGGACTGGCTCGAGTTAGGGCGGACCGGTGGCGCCGGTGATCTCACTATGCAACTACGAACCGCTACGAACACAGAGATAGAGTCCGTCTGCGGCAAAGAATTTCAACAATGACAATTTCTCCTTGACGAAATCTCTGAATCAGACGAGGACACGGACGTTTGTGTTGAGAACTATCCTAGTTTCACACCGCATATGTTCTGACTGAACATCCAGGTACCATGCAATAATTCACCTTTTCGAAAGAAATACAAACGAGGAGTAATGCACTATATGAGTTCGCCAACTAACTAGACATTTTGTGTGAATGTGAAATGAATTTCAAGCTCTGGTGGTAGCTAGCCTTGTAGACGGAAGAGTGATTTCTCTTATAGGCAGATATGCGCTTTCTGGATTAGTGGGAGTGGCTTGCGGAGCTGTGCAATGTGGTGCATTGTGGGAGTTGTTGTCTTTCATACAAATGCGTCCTGAAGTTATTTTTTGTCTTTTCTCGGTCACGAAGGCACCAAATTCAAAAATTATTTTACATTTCGACTACATATATGACCCACTTTAAATAAAAAACAATGTTCAAATGGGTGAAATGACCCTTTAATATTGGTATTAAATAGTGTTGTCAAAAGTACCGACTTCTGTACCACGTCGATACTGAAATATTACACGTGAGGCTTTGAGCGCTGTTGAGCGGAATCATAAACACCTCTGATTGGCCATTGTGTTCACATGCTCATTGAATATGTCTTTGTTTGGCTACAATGATCAGCGCTTAAAAAACATGTTGTAAATATACATCAATGATGCTCTTCAGCGAGCGCTTACACACACACACACACACACACACACACACACACACGTGAGCGTTTGAAAGCAGGCGTCTTATCAGCGGATCAACGCTGCTTGGCTTTCAAACGCTCCTGCTTTCAAAACACTTTCAACCGCTCCTGTGCGTTGATCATTGTAGCCAATCACAGACATATCAGATAAACTCGTGAACACAATAGCCAATCAGAAGTGTTTATGAGGCTCAACAGCGCTCAAAGCGTCACATTTTTTAAATTTCAGTGCCGACTTGGTATCGAAGTCGGTACTTTTGACAACACTAGTATTAAAGCATTCTTTATCTATTTACAGATTGAGTGAATCTCAAATTGTGATGTACTTCGGGCGTCTGAGCCAGTTTGGCTCAAACCCTTATGAGACACACAGGACAGCGAGTCGAATCATCATACATCCTAACTATAACTTTTCCATAGTTGACAGCAACATAGCACTGGTCCAGCTCTCCTCTTCAGTGACTTTCTCTGATTACATTAAGCCTGTCTGTCTGGCGGCGGCTGGTAGTGTATTTTCTATAGGTACAGAGAGCTGGGGCACTGGATGGGGCACCGGCGGTGAGTGAACAAATGTGAAGCTTGCCAGTTAACTGAAAACAAACAATACTGTAAACCTCAACAATTTACCTAGAATTGGTTTTTAAAAGCCATACAAATGTGTCCTCTGATCTGTGTCACAGGCCAGTTTTATGATATACTGCAGGAGGAGATGATCTCACTTGTGAGCGACAGTGACTGTTATAATAAGTATGGACCGGTTATCACAAGCAATACGATTTGTGCTGGACTGGTAAATCAGGGTGCGGAAAGAATATGTTCGGTAAGATACTAGTCATTCATTTCAACCTTTTTTATTCCAAAGCAATTTACAAAACACTACTCACCCATTTTTGGTCATCTGCAAACTTTACCTGTTAACCTAGTTGCTTAATTAAGCCCAGTTCACGCCACTGATCATGAACTCGTAAACTTCATCATTTAAAAATATAGACTCCACAAGCTTTGTAAAGACATATGTCTAAAGTCTGTGTGACAAGCATTCGCTGAGTTACAGATCATTTTCTGTCGCGTTTCAGAATGAACTTCACATTGAGAGAGACGGCAGATCGTGCACCATGTTTATTTCTTTTATTTTATGAAAAAAAAAAATTTTATTATGAGCATACACAAATTAAAGACGACATTTAACAGTTTTGAATGATGTATAACACTTATATGCAAGATCAGAATCAACACTGATAAGAAAAAAAGCGCGCCCACCGAGCCAGGGGGTTCAGAAGAGGATCTGTGACCTCTGGAGGCATCTCTTTCAGTAGCTTAGTCGGTATAGGGTCTAACATACATGTTGTTGATTTAGATGATTTAACGAGTTTAGACAATTCTTCCTCTCTTATAGCAATGAATGAATGGAAATTTTCCTCAGGGAGAATACAACATCTGATGCGATACTGTAGTTGATGATTGCATAGTTCTAATTTTCTCTCTAATATTATCAATCTTGTAAGTGAAGATGTTCATTAAGTCATTACTGATGTGCTGCTTGGAAACTTCTGGGCTTGAAGCTTTATTTTTCGTTACTTGCCTTGCATTGCCTTCGTTAGTTTAGACACTGTTTCTAACAAATACCTAGGGTTCTGTTTATTTTCTTCTAATAGGGTTGAAAAATAAGCAGCTCTAGAAGTTTTAAGGCCTCTCTGTATGCAGGCTACACTATTGCATACTTGTGTCTGTAACAGTTGTTCACTATATACTGTCAGAGATATAAATGCTGAATGTTTGTCAATACAGACCGACTCTGGAGGTCCAATGGTCAGTAGGAACGGCTCCCTGTGGATTGAGTTCGGCATTGTGAGTCAAAGTAGAGGATGTGACCCCAAATATCCTGGTATATACATCCGAGTTTCTCAGTACCAGGACTGGATCAAGTCTTACATGGGCAGCAACCCACCTGGATTTGTCGAATTCAACGTTGAAAAGCTAACATCCAACTCCAACTTCAGAAGCGTACTCAACCTCCTCTTATTTTCCCTTTCTCTCACATTCTCCATCATTCCTTTCACATTCTCCGTCTATCTCGCTTCCTAAATATTGTATGAAGAATAATTATCAGGGCTCTTTGATGAAGTGGACATTTGTGCTGTACATACTCTCTTAAATATGAGAAAAGAGCAGTTGTATTGTTATTTTTATAATTTAGTCTTTATCTTTTTAAAAACGTACTATTCTTAAACTCTATTATTGACATTATAAGAGATTAAGATTTTTTTGCATTATTGTTATGGTTATTCATAACGCGTGTCGCGAGCACAACCCTCACTCTCAAACAGTGAAATACACAAATGAGCGTGACGGGACCGCACCGTTTCTAGATTTGGACCAGTAACCCGAAGATTCGACTCGCTCAAGAGACGGTGTCAACAACAAGGGGAGAAGAAAATGGTGACAACACTGGCTGCGTTATTTCCTATTTAGTTATTAACTATTATTAATTGTTTCTCTCTTTTTTGTGACCTATTTAGACCAAATAAAGTTAATTGACCCTTACTCTCTTAATGTGTATACAATTTATTTTTACTTATTTATTCACATTGTTTCTAATTGGCTTATTTGATGTAGAGAATACTTCCAAATGACAACCCTTTTTATTCAAGTTCTCCAGAAAAATAAAAAATAAATTATATATATATATTTTTTTTTTCTGGTACCAGGAAAAAAATACATACATGCATGTATGTATGTATGTATACATACATACATACACTCACCTAAAGGATTATTAGGAACACCATTCTAATACTGTGTTTGACCACCTTTCGCCTTCAGAACTGCCTTAATTCTACGTGGCATTGATTCAACAAGGTGCTGAAAGCATTCTTTAGAAATGTTGGCCCATATTGATAGGATATCGTCTTGCAGTTGATGGAGGTTTGTGGGATGCACATCCAGGGCACGAAGCTCCCGTTCCACCACATCCCAAAGATGCTCTATTGGGTTAAGATCTGGTGACTGTGGGGGCCATTTTAGTACAATGAACTCATTGTCATGTTCAAGAAACCAATTTGAAATGATTTGTGACTTGGTGCATTATCCTGCTGGAAGTAGCCATCAGAGGATGGGTACATGGTGGTCATAAAGGGATGGACATGCTCAGAAACAATGCTCAGGTAGGCCGTGGCATTTAAACGATGCCCAATTGGCACTAAGGGGCCTAAAGTGTGCCAAGAAAACATCCCCCACACCATTACACCACCACCACCAGCCTGCACAGTGGTAACAAGGCATGATGGATCCATGTTCTCATTCTGTTTACGCCAAATTCTGACTCTACCATCTGAATGTCTCAACAGAAATCGAGACTCATTAGACCAGGCAACATTTTTCCAGTCTTCAACTGTCCAATTTTGGTGAGCTCGTGCAAATTGTTGCCTCTTTTTCCTATTTGTAGTGGAGATGAGTGGTACCCGGTGGGGTCTTCTGCTGTTGTAGCCCATCCGCCTCAAGGTTGTGCGTGTTGTGGCTTCACAAATGCTTTGCTGCATACCTCGGTTGTAACGAGTGGTTATTTCAGTCAAAGTTGCTCTTCTATCAGCTTGAATCAGTCGGCCCGTTCTCCTCTGACCTCTAGCATCAACAAGGCATTTTCGCCCACAGGACTGCCGCATACTGGATGTTTTACCCTTTTCACACCATTCTTTGTAAACCCTAGAAATGGTAGTGTTTGAAAATCCCAGTAACTGAGCAGATTGTGAAATACTCAGACCGGCCCATCTGGCACCAACAACCATGCCACACTCAAAATTGCTTAAATCACCTTTCTTTCCCATTCTGACATTCAGTTTGGAGTTCAGGAGATTGTCTTTACCAGGACCACACCCCTAAATGCATTGAAGCAACTGCCATGTGATTGGTTGATTAGATAATTGCATTAATGATACATTTAACAGGTGTTCCTCATAATCCTTTAGGTGAGTGTATATCTATCTATCTATCTATCTATCTATCTATCTATCTATCTACCTATCTACCTATCTATCTATCTTCCAGTTTAATGCTGCTTGCATGAGATCCTTCTTCCGCAACTAAGTTCTGAGCAACACAGTTCAGTCAGAAAGTGAGGAAAAACATGCACAATCCTTCCACTCCCTTCATTCCTTGATCCACAATTTGAGTCTCAGTGTTTGCTCCAGTGTGGTTTGAAGATGACACTGACTGCTAGAGTTGGTATCACGGGACATGCTAGGCCGTACCTCCGGATTAACCCCCTGGGGTCGACGGTATCGGCGGCGATACCAGCTCGCTTTTTTTCAGTTCAGTTCAAAAGAAATTAATTTAGTATGATTTCCACTTGCTGGTAACTTGCTGGTAACGTACATATCTGTTCACATCTCCAAATAGGTTTTGTGGTTTCATGACAATATCAGTGTATTAGCCAATGCGGTGATTCAATCCTGTATGTGTGCTATTACTAATGGTTAGCTTGAGATAAAAAGTTAAGTTGATTTTTATTTGATTATGGTTTTGTAGTTTATTTTTATATGAATCAATATTCTTTATTAGTGGACTCCAATGAAATACATTCACAGTATTACTAGTGTACCATACTGTTAAATATATTACAATAAGAGAACGTAAAATTAACATTAAATGGCTGTCACCTCTGCTGCCAGTATTTCACTGTTAATTTGCAATTTAAGCGTGTTATTGTAGTTTATGGTCAGCTTGATTTTTCCTTTTGCAGTCTAAACATGTGACTTCAGTTGATGGTCTTTGAATGTTTCTTTCATAAATGGTAAACGTTTGGAATCCTGTGCTGACATGGCTAACCAGTTTCTGGGCCCTAAGGTGTGTGGAGTCATCTAAATAGTTATGACACTTTGAGAGAATTTGAAGAATGAAATAGTAATTTGAAAGTGAATGACAGTCACACAAACAGATTTATACAACAACAGAAGTTTCCAGTATGTCACATTATACCGGGGTGAACTTTACCTTATAAATGTATAATCTGCATTTCATAAATGCACACTGGAAATAAATTAAATAAAAGGAAAACACATATTGTCTGATTTACTCACATTATTTGTCATCTACACAACAGAACTGTTTCTCTTCAAAACTTACATCTAATATTTACAGTGTAGCTACTAGATTAAATTATATAGGGTGAATATGAACTAATTAAGTCTGTTAAACAGCACTTGACATTTTTTTTTAAATTTTTTTTTGCTCTTGACTTTATAAAAATTGTAGTTGCCATTGTGCTTTGCATTGGACTTAATGGGGAAATATGTTGAAATTGAGTATTATTTTACAGGTATGTGATTTGGGGCTAGATGAGTCTTGAGTGCATTTAATGTTCAATTATCTTGGTATTTAGAACCATTTCAATTACACTTAGATAGCGCTGTGGGAAGAGTGGAGCTTTTCTAGACTCAAATATCCTCATAGTTTGTATATTGATAGAACATCATGGTATAATTCATAATGTGACTAACAGTAAACTGCTGTTTCTGCAGAAGGTCGTCTGGTTTTACCTGTCGTGTGACTGTGCAGAAACCAGCGAGCATCCACTTAATAATTCCAGTTTCATACGTCATATTTTTTTAAAGGGTCATAATGTAGTTATCGTAATCGTATAATGTAGTAGTTCAGTGTCGCTTATGGCTCTGCATATCTCCTGCCTGAAATACTGTCAACAGAAGAATATTTAAAGATGATTAACTGTTCTTCAATTACCTTCATGTTTCACCCACATGGAAAGTTTTTTTTTTTATTGACAAAATATGAGTCAGAGATGGGGTGGGGCAGAGAACTCTTCCTATAAATGTGGCGGTACTTGCTTTGCATTCCACTAGAAAGCTGACAGTCGAGGAAACAGCAGTCAGATAACAGACCAGAACAGAAATATGAAGTTTAACACAGCGTTGAGTGTTGCTGGTATCATACTTCTCTGCATAGCAGGTAAGATCTTACAAAAAAGTCTATAACATGACAAAATTAGATGTAAATTTAATAATGTTTGTTTCAATTGTTTAATAACTGACAACAAGCCATTTAATTCCTGAGAACATTTGTAATCTCACTTGCCAATTTATGTTTCTCATGATTGTAAAAACCTTTGGATTTGAAGACTTAGGGTTGAATGCTTGAAATTGGTTCTGTAGATAAACACAGATTCCTTTAATATGAATTTCTTTACAAATGCATAATTTATGTATTTTAATAAATGGGTTTATTTCACGTAAATTCAAGGGTCACAAGAATTAGGATGCAGTTGGGTGACTTTGAAGAAGCTAAAAGATAGTTTTGATTTGTTTCATATTGTGTTCTCTACATAAATTCCATACTATTATGTTATTTATAGATTTGGTTACTTTGAAATTATTCTGGTTTAATTCACTAAAATGTGGAAAATAATAAAGAATTAATAGTGTCCAAACTTTTATGAAGCACATTTATTTGATATATACGGTAAAATACAGTAAATATACTGTAAAAATATTGTAAGTATACTGTAATATTTGTAATATACAGCATAAACTACTCGTGCATTTTTTGAAAACGCATAAGAAGATAGGCACACAGTTATTTTATATTCAGTAACTACAGATGATAAATACAGATGATTTAGGTTGTTTAAATATAGCTACATTTTGGGGTTTGGGTCCTGTTCCATCCATTCTCTAATCCGCTTTTACCAAGTAATAATATGGCCATTTTAAAAACTCAGAAATAACCCTACAGAAAGCCACAAGTGTCTAATTCACATCTGCACTGCTTTTGAAACTGAACAACTTTAGGTTAATTACTTAAATTATTTCATAGTCATGAAATTAATATACAGTTTTTTGGGTTTAAATCCATAAACGCCCTAGCCTGGTAATACCAAACTCTGCTACTTCGCTTTGCTTCGTAGACAGAGTCTGGAATGGCATAATAGAGAAGTGTTTTCTCTCTCGCGGGGGGTCGCTTGTCTGAAGTTTAAAATCATTGGTTACCCGTAAGCCAATCACATGACGTTTGGTTATGGCGTGTGTTATGCGCATGCTCAGCCGCATCTAACTTCCACTGTAAACACATGTATGATGCAAAAACTAAACCATCGAGCGAAATACCGGAGTGAACATGGCTGTGAACGACTTTTGCAGATTATGTGAAGTAAAAATCTACGCATCCACGGTACAATCAGCATCTACGTCATGGCTCTCAGCCCGCCCTCTGTTCATTGATTGGCCCGGCTGTTTTCAAGCCGGAGGAAAACGGAAAGCTATTACACTGTCTCAGACTGAGTACAGAAGCGAAATGAAATTGAGCGGAAGTAAGAAGTCTGACGTAGTCAGGCTATAAACGCCCTTATTCAGGTGAAATATTTGATCTTGTTTTCGTGGCAATATGTGTCAGTGCTGATGTAAAAGGCAAAACCGTCACGGTTCATGGGTCTGTGTGTTCATCTTGTGTTTCTGTCTCTGGTCTGATTGTCGATCAGCGTTGCTGGGCAACTCATTACGCTGAAGAATTAATCAGGCCAACCTCACCTGACACTCATTGTGTTGCTGTGTGTTGCCGTCAGTCTTTGTCAGGTCGTTGTTTGGCTCTTGCTGTCGTGTGTGTAGTTCCTGTTCCAGTTTTGTCTCTGGTTCATGTTGGATCACCTGCTGGAATTACCGATCAGCAGTTTGAGCCACTTGTCCACTGCAGTCCGTTCCTCGCTGCCAAAGCCCGTCAGCTACCGCCAGCAGTCCCAACATCTGACCGTCTCTCTGCAGTGTTTCTGAGTTTATTTAGTACTTTTATGACTCTCATTGATTGCATTTGCTTTTGGATACCATTGTTTCCTTAACAGAAACAGATATTGTGGGCTACACAAACCAGTTTCTCAGCTCTGTCCAATGGTACTTACTTTGTCTTTGTCTACCCACACAGGTTCCCTCTGCCAGTTAGATGGTAAGTTGTAATAATGACCATAAAACTCACAGGATGTGTCTTCTATGTCTGTGAAGCATTTTAACAAGGAAGTCTCATTTCTTGCTCTCTCTCTACAGTATGTGGTCGAGCCCCACTCAATAACAGGGTTGTCGGAGGAGAGAATGCGACGGCGGGGGCTTGGCCGTGGCAAGTCAGCATTCATATCATCGGCATGGGCCATCACTGTGGCGGGACTCTAATCACCAAAGACTGGGTTTTATCTGCAGCTCAATGCTTCCTGGGGTACAGTATGAGGTTTAACACTTAAGATACATTTGTAGATTGATAATAGTGGGATTAAAGCATTCTTTCTCTGTTTACAGATTGAATGAATCTTACATTGTGATGTACTTCGGGCGTCTGAGCCAGTTCGGCTCAAACCCTTATGAGACATCCAGGACAGCGAGTCAAATCATCAGCCATCCCAACTATAACTTTTCCTTAGTTGCCAACGACATAGCACTGGTCCAGCTCTCCTCTTCTGTGACTTTCTCTGATTACATTAAGCCTGTCTGTCTGGCGGCGGCTGGTAGTGTATTTTCTATAGGTACAGAGAGCTGGGGCACTGGATGGGGCACTGGTGAGTGAACAAATGTGAAGCTTGCCAGTTAACTGAAAACAAACAATACTGTAAACCTCAACAATTTACTTAGAAGTGTTTTTTAAAAGCCATAAAATGTGTCCTCTGATCTGTGTCACAGGTGTCAATGCCACTGGCATACTGCAGGAGGAGATGATCTCACTTGTGAGCGACAGTGACTGTTATAATAAGTATGGACCGATTATCACAAGCAATACGATTTGTGCTAGATTGGTAAATCAGTAATTACGTGGGTTTTTTTTTTTATCACTTTCACTCAGGACATGCTAGCTGGCAACAAAGGATTCCATTCATTGTGCTAAGCTAAGCTAGCGCAGACCCTGTCAAACTAAAACAATGCATGCACTGAGACAAAAATGCATTTACCCACCTATATAAATGTATGAAAGAGGCAAACATGGAAACATGGCGAAATGGCGGCGCGCACGGTCGCAGCGGCCTCTACAGCTCCGATAGAGGGTGTTAATGTTTGTGTTAATGTATGTTGTAGTGACTGTTTTAAGTATAGCCGTAAAGCCCTTATGACTTTGAGCTCAAATAGCAACTACGGAACACCAGTTTCGGAACTATTAACAGTGAAGCTACAGGAGCTAGGACTACTACGCAGTCAAAGGTCCACCAGGCCCACCACGGCGTTGCCTGACTCAGCTGTCCGGGAGGTGAGGCACCGGAAGCGGTGCGAGAGGACCCGGAAGCGAGGCAAGCGGTCGGGTGTTCACTGGAGGCTAAAAGCTAACCCTAGCCGTCCAGCCCTCCCGTCAGTGCTACTGGCTAATGTATGCTCTCTGGACAATAAACTGGATTATCTCAGACTGCGACTGATTACTCAGCCTGAAACAAGGAACTGCAGTGTGTTTATCTTCACAGAAACGTGGCTGCATAGCAACGTTTCCGACACAGCTATCCAGCTACAGGGGCGAACATCGTTCCGTGCAGACAGGAACACTGGGACCTCCGGTAAGACCCGCGGTGGTGGGCTCTGTGTTTATATTAATAACGACTGGTGTGTAAATGCCTCTGTAGTCGCTACCCACTGCTCACCACAGCTAGAGTTTTTAGTGGTGAAATGCCGGCCGTTTTATTTACCAAGGGAATTCACTGCTATTATGGTAGTGGCGGTGTATATCCCTCCCAGTGCGAATGTTAATGAGGCGCTGCGTGAGCTATATGACACCATCAGTGGGCAACAAACGGCCCACCCCGACGTTTTTTTTATTGTTGCTGGGGATTTCAATCATGCCAACCTGAAAACTGTAGCCCCAAAGTTTTATCAACATGTGAACTTTGCCACGAGAGGTAAAAACATGCTGGACTTATGTTACACCAACATCCGAGACTCATACAAAGCCAGCCCTCGCCCCCATCTAGGATACTCAGACCATCTCTGTGTACTGCTCGTTCCAGCGTACAGGCCAGTGCTGAAACGCTCCAGACCAGAACAAAAGACCATCAGAGTCTGGCCGGAAGGAGCCGTTGCAGCACTGCAGGACTGCTTCGAGTGCACAGATTGGGACGTGTTTAAGGAAGCAGCCACCTACGATCAGCAAACATGCTTGGACGAATACACAGACTCTGTGACTGGGTACATTGAGAAGTGTATCGAGGATGTCACTGTTGAAAAGACTGTAACTACACGCGCCAATCAGAAGCCGTGGCTGACAGCAGAGACCCGTGCCCTACTTAGGGCAAGAGATGCTGCCTTCAGGTCAGGAGATGGAAGGCTCCTCCGATCAGCAAGGGCTCAGCTCTCCAAGGCCATCAGGAAAGCGAAACGTATGTATGCGCAGAAGATACACAACCACTTCTGTGACGCTAAGGACTCCAGACGTATGTGGCAGGGTATCCAGGCCCTAACAGACTACAAAGTCACAACACAGGTCAACAACAATGACGCCCACTTTCCAGATAAGTTAAACAACTTCTATGCACGATTTGAAGCCATGAACAGCATGCAGGCACACAAGTCCATACCCACCCCTGAAGAGCAGGCGCTGCATCTGGACCCAGCTGACGTGAGGAGGACACTGTCCAGAGTCGACCCACGCAAAGCCGCAGGTCCGGATAACATACCAGGAAGAGTGCTCAGGGACTGTGCTGACCAGCTAACAGGTGTTCTTACAGACATCTATAACATTTCCCTGAGCCAGGCTGTGGTCCCTGCGAGCTTCAAAAAGACCATCATCATTCCGGTGCCGAAGAAGTCAGCAGCGACATGTCTCAATGATTACCGCCCTGTAGCGCTGACTCCCATCACGATGAAGTGCTTCGAGCGTCTGGTCAAGAGACATATTCAGTCTTTACTTCCCACCTCACTGGACCCCTTGCAGTTCGCATACCGTCCCAACCGCACTACTGATGATGCCATCTCCTACACACTGCACTCAGCTTTATCACATCTGGACACTAAGGACGCATATATCAGAATGCTGTTCATCGATTTCAGCTCCGCATTTAATACCATCATCCCCCAGCAGTTAGTAAGGAAACTCTCACTACTGGGCCTCAGCACCCCCACCTGCAACTGGATTCTGGACTTCCTGACAGAGAGAGCACAGTCCGTGCGCATCGGCAGCAGAACATCAGGTTCCATCACGCTGAGCACAGGTGCCCCGCAAGGTTGCGTGCTCAGCCCACTGCTGTTCACGCTACTCACCCATGACTGCACCACCAAGTTTGAATCCAATCTTATTATTAAGTTCGCCGATGATACAACGGTAGTTGGCCTCATCAGCGGTGATAATGAAGCACGATACAGAGACGAGGTGGAATTACTGTTAGGTTGGTGCCACAACAACAACTTATCTCTTAATGTGGATAAAACACAGGAGATGGTTGTTGACTTCCGCAGAAGGCAAGCTGACCATCTTCCCCTGTTCATTAGTGGCTCAGAGGTGGAGAGAGTCAGAAGCACCAAATTTCTTGGTCTGCATATTTCTGACGACCTCACCTGGTCTATCAACACCAGCACTGTAATGAAGAAGGCACAACAACGCCTGCACTTTCTGCGGAGACTGAAGAGAGCCAGGCTCCCGCCATCCATCCTCACCATCTTTTACAGAGGAACTGTGGAGAACATCCTGACCTACTGTCTCACTGTGTGGTTTGGAAACTGTAAAGCACACGAACGGAAGTCCCTGCAGCACATAGTGAGGACAGCTGAAAAGATCATAGGGGTCTCCCTACCATCCATCCAAGACATCTTTCAGTCACGCTGTGTGCGCAGAGCTTCTGCCATTATAAAGGACCCCTCTCATCCCTCCCACGGTGTGTTTGTCCCTTTACCATCTGGTAGGAGGTTATGCAGCATCAGGACTCGTACTGCAAGATTCTGTAATAGTTTTTTCCCTCATGTTGTCAGAGCCCTGAATACCAGGGTGCCATTCATCATCTCATTGCCATAAATTTATGCCTTCCCACCCTCCACCCCCCCAATGAAGGACTAAGAGCCCATAAATGACTGTGGACTGTCACCTAAATGAATGGGCATTAAAAAAATTTACCATTATGCACTGTCACTTTAATGGTTTTATGACTTTCTGCTATGCTTGAATTTCACTATTTTATTGTTTTATTGTAATCGTTTACTGTTGCTATGTATTGTGTGTATCAGATGTTGTTGTTGTTATTCTTGTATTGGTTGCACCTCGGTCTGTACGGAACGAAATTTCGTTCGACTGTATACATGTGTACAGTAGAATGACAATAAAGTTGACTATGACTATGACTATGACTATGAATATGAATAAGCCTTATTTCAAAAAACGGTGGAGTGTTCCTTTAAGCATTTGTTCTTCCTGCAGGTGAAAACAAGATGCATCCGTTCGCACCTCTTTCTTTATTTATCTGGGCTGTCAGTTGTTTTGCCTGACTTGGGTGAGATTTTTGGATGTTCTCAACATAGTAGCAAAAGAAATGTGTAGTGTGACTAGGCTACATTTAAAGGTGGGGTAGGTAGGAATGGTCTAAAAAACTTTTTTCCAAATTTGTTTAAACTTTCTTTATATATCAATACATAATTAAAATGTAAGTACTCTGAAAAAAAGAGTATAAAAATCGAGTGACTGTAGACCGTTTAATCTGCATTAAACACAGCTCATTATTTCCATTCGGGACGAAACAAAGGATTGGCTTAAATTGAATTGCAAAATTGAACTTTACATAACAAAATACATTTTTAACAGCTGGTAGGCCTAACGTTAATCCGCATCCAGGAACTTTTTTTAGAACTAGATTTACCCTCTGTCTAAACTCTTTTACCATGTTCACCGGGAACTTTACCTGCATGTTTTTTTTTTTTTTTTTGCTTTTGTTTTGTTTTTATATTCTCTACCTATGTTTACTGATGTCTTTATCTTGTATCTCTGTGTGTCGTACACACTGTGTTGTATGTGTGTGTTATTATTTTGTGTCTGCAATGCAGAGGTGTTGTTTGAGTGTATGTTACTCTGTTTATCTGTAATCAAGACATTTAAAAAAATGTGTATCAATGCAACCTGTTTTTAGCTTTGCCTTATAGTTATAACTAGCTCGTTAGCGAATCAAAAAATATATATTTTAAACTTTACCAATATCGATATGCTAACTTGATAGTGAGTACTAAAAGCCATCTTATTTGTTTATATTCATAATGATAAAGTTAGATTTTTTTATTACATGTGATTCTGACATGATCACTACATGCACTGCGCTCGTTCCTCTCCACTCTCAGATAAGTCTGAGGTAAATAATGCGTCTTCCAGCTCAGCAGTCGGAGTCGCGGGTTCATGTGTTTTAGGGGCGTGGCTTTGGAAGGAGCCCTGAAGGGAGAGGGTGGACTGAATGGAAATAATGAGCTGTCTTTAAAACAGTCGTGAGAGGTCTACATACACTCGATTTTTATACTTTCTTTTTCAGAGTACTTACATTTTAATTATGTATTGACATATACATAAAGTTTAAACAAATTTGAAAAAGAAGTTTTTTAGACCATTCCTACCTACCCCACCTTTAATAGAGTGCTAGGCTTTATACAAACATAAGTGTAGCTCTATTAAATAGTACATTTATATTAAACAATTTTAAATTGAACGATTAATTACTTGTTCAGAATAAGTATAGCAGTAGCCTAGTCCAAGCAATCAGATGTAGGCTAACTAATTTTAGGGTAAAATCCAATAAGCTCTAAAATGGTTTCTGAATGGTTAATTAATGCTAAATGCAGCATCTATGAGTGAACTTGAGGCATGCAGACCGTCTGTTGCAGAGCATTAACTTAAACAAACAAATAAATAATGATAAGATCCACTTTTTCCAAAGAAAAAGTCTTCAGCGTCAAGACGCCCTAACAAAACTACACTGACTTACCACATAACAACAATTACAGGGTGTTGCACTCTCGCAAACTTAATGTGTCTAATACAATCAAAATGTCCTATTTGGTGTGCAATGTGTGTTGCGCGACTTGCTAACCTGTTCCCTCCTTCCCAGCCTCACACGCACCGTGATGACTCAACAAGGATGAACAGTATGAAAAAACAAAAACACTTCACAACTACAATATGACAACTGATTAAATCACACGATAAACACACAGAATCAGCGACAGCGGCAGCAAGCCAAACAAAGACAAATGCCAAAGTGAGCAAAAAGCTGTCCTTAAGAAAAAGAAGTATACTTCAAGTTCATTTTATGAAGTATACTTAAGTAATGTTCAAGTAGATTTTTATGTAGGACAAACGGTGCATAATCTAATTACGTATGTGCTAATTTGCATAAATACCACAACAGATCTAAACATTGGGTATCGCCAGGTGAAAATGTCTTGTTGAATCTTGTTGACATATAACTGTAAAATACTTAATGTTAAGGTCTGAATGGAACCCATTTAGGCTACCCATGCGCATTAATACATAGAGGCAGGAAGAAGTGCTTTAGAAAGCAGCCTTTATTAATTTTTAAGAGATGGGTTTGGGGCTGGGTCCGTGGGACTGTTTTTGGGGGACGAGTCTGAGGGAAGAACAGGAGACAATGGTAAGGAGAATGCAGAAGACAAAAGGTAGGTAAAATAAAAAGTGAATTCCCAGAAACAGTCCCACAGACCCAGCCCCAAACCCCATTAGCACATACGTAATTAGATTGTGCACCGTTTGTCCATGTTAACAAACAATAAAAAAAAAAAAAAACTTGTAATACATATTTTGTTTGTCTTGATGTAAGTAATCAACTCAGTTATTTTCATGGTGATATCTAAAGGTTACATTTTTTACCCTATTCACGTGAGAGAAAGAATGAATAGGCATATGAATAGGATATATTTGGGTCTTTTTCGAAACTTTCCCCTAATGGGATTCTTCGGGACTTTTTTTTCCCCTTACTCAGGGCATGTTGAGGATACAAAATCAGTTGAGTTTGCTTCTGTTGCAATTTGTTCAAACTTTTTTCATAAAATGACTGGACTATAAGTGCACTATAAGTGTAACAGTAGTAAACTTTAAGTGCACAACTAGTTCATAATTACGTTTCTCATTTGTACTGCTAGTGAACTTATGGGTATACTAGTAGTTTACTATTTTAATACTTGTAGCACTTGAACTTGACAGCACTTATACTTGAACTGAACATCATACTTATAGTTTACTATTTATATATAATTTTTGCTCTTTTAGTGTGCTCTCAGTAGTAGTTCTCTTACGAGAGTCCTCTCGTACTGCGTTTTATCAAAACGCTACGGGAAAAGTCTCTTTTCACGAAACACTGAAGCAAAAAATTATCCTTTAATTTTCATATATGTAAAACGCGTTGCGGCAGCAGCAGACAGCTATGGCGAGACGGCTTGCTCGCTCATTGGCTGCTCTGCGGCAACTGCTTAAGCCTATCGAGCGAGGCCTGGGATGACATCAGGCCAATGAGGGCGCTTCGCGCCCTCCTCGCCACTTCCCGCCGAAACGGGCGTGGCTTACCTCTATAAAAGGAGCTCGAGAAGGCTGACTCACTTGATTTTAATCTCTTCAGCGAAGCGCACGCATCGCTGGATCACGGAAGCAGCGTCGTTGAAGCAAGCACATCAGCGGGACGAGCCCTCGAAGCCGCTGGCCAACGCCGCCTTCTACAGCCGAACCTGCTGCGCTTTCCGACGCCTATATCCTTTTCATACTATTGCTTTTCTGTGTGTGTGTGTGTGTGTGTTCTTCGCAACACTCACCCCTAAAAGAGCTGCGTCTTTTTCAAGATGCCTTCCTGCGGCTCGTGCCGAGCCCCACTCACCGAGGGAGACAAGCACGTCATCTGTGTTTCCTGCCTGGGTGAGGACCATGCAGCGCTCGCGCTCGCTGACGGCGGATGCCCTCACTGCGAGCTTTTGCCGATGGTGACTCTGAGGACTCGCCTGGCATCCTTTTCCAAGCCTGCATTCACCGCCGCGATGCCGCGCCGTAAGAAGCGCCGCTCGCAGCGGGTCCCGGAACCCGCTCCAGCCCGACCAAGCTCGCCGGTTCGCCCGCCAGCTTCACCGGCCTCTCTCGAATCACTTCCTGATGCTCAACGCCCGCAGTCTGCCGCCGCTTCATCAGAGGAAGTCGGTTCAGAGGCCGCGTCGGGGGAGAAGGATTCCTGCTCTCTGCTAGCTTCAGGCAGCGAGGATTGGGCGAGCTTTGAGAATCTCGCGCCTCCTGCCCGCAAGCCCTCAACGAGAGCCAACATTGAGACGGAGCTCATGCGGGTACTCGCACTGGCTGCGGCGAGCCTCGGCCTCGAGTGGTCTGCACCGGAGCCCCCCTCTCGAACCCGGCTGGATGGTAGTTTCCTCCCTGGTGAGCGCACTTCCCCGGAATCTAAGCCCGCTCCTTTTCTTCCTGAGTTACACGAAGAAGTTGCGAAGGCTTGGAACGCGCCCTACTCTGCGCGGACGCGCTCATCTGTGTCACCCGCATTTTCCTCTCTGGATAATGCCAGTGACCGAGGCTACCTCTCTCTTCCGCCGGTGGAACAGGCGATAGCGACCCACCTTTGCCCACCCTCTGCTGGACGGCGGACTAAACCGGTGTTGCCTTCCAGAGCCTGCCGCATGACGTCGACGCTGCTCGCGCGAATCTTCTCCGCCGCTGGGCAGGCCGCGTCATCGCTACACACCATGGCTACGCTGCAGATTTACCAGGGTGATCTCCTCCGTAAGCTGGACGAGATGGGACCTGACGCTATCTGCATCGCGGATTTGAGGAGCGCTTCAGATCTCACGCTCCGAGCTACTAAAGCCGCCGCACAAGCCATGGGACGGTGTATGGCTTCCGCCACTGTCGCTGAGAGGCACTTATGGCTGACGCTCACGGAGATGGCCGATTCCGAGCGCACTGCGTTTCTCGATGCCCCGCTGTCTTCCACCGGCCTTTTTGGTTCTTCTCTCTCCGAGTTCGTGGAGAGATTTACCGAGGCCCAGAAAGCATCTCAAGCCTTCAAGCACTTCCTGCCGAAGCGCTCCGGTTCTGCAGCGGTTCGTGACAAACGGACCCCGCGGAGCTCTCAGCCTCAGCCCCCGCCTTCGGCCGCCTCTTCGCAGCAGCCACAACAGCGCAGCTCGAGGCCCCGCTCTCGGTCCAGCGCCCGGCGCCCCTCATCGCGCGGGCCGCGATCGAGGGTTGTGGTAAAACCGGAAGTGCCGAAGAAGTCCTAGCAAGCCTGGGAAAGCGCAGGTGTGTGAGTCCCGTTGCGGCCGGCCTCCCACCCAAGCGCCCCGCTGTTTCAGTCCCAAGGTTTGCAACTGTTCCAGTGTTCTCTGCAGAGAGCAAGCCTGCACTGCCGCCCGCTTGCCTGCACACAAAAGCCGTTCTCACGGCTACCCAGATAAATCTCGAAAAGAGTGTATTTTCTGGTGTCCCGGCCACGGCCGATGGTGCTATAAATGTAGTCTCGATGCCCACTCCTCAGTGCCCATCACTACACATAAGCACAGCCCTACACGTAGGGCCCGCGCACATAAAATCGACTCAGGTCGGTTGCGCTTCCAGCATAGTGAGAGTGCCCACTTCCCAGTGCCCATGAACACTATGTCTAACACATCACAGGCTCTCTGTAAAAACGAGAACTGTGAGCGCGCGCTCTGCTCAGGCAGACGCCGCGCCCAAAGCAGTAAATGTGCCACATCTACTCGCTCACATGGGTCCTATGAGACTTTCTCAGTCCTCCCTCACTCAGCTAAGCACTGTAGTAAGGTCGAGGACGAGCGTCTCGCCCGCTGTATTAAGCGCGCGCCCCGCCTCAAATGCCACAGGCATAACGCCTATGTTTGTATCCCCCGAAGCACCTCTGTCGCACGGCGATCAGAGTGCGCTCCGTATCCAGCCCCTAGCCAGCCATGCAGAAGCATGGGCAGCGCTCCCAGGGGTTTCGGACTGGGTGCTAGGCATTATAAAGAGAGGCTTCTCGCTACAGTTTTGTCGACGCCCTCCCCGCTTCATAGCGCGCGTCGAAACTACGGTCTCGTTGGAAGTAGCTCACCTACTTCGAGCCGAAATATCAAAACTGATAAGCAAAGGGGCGATAGAGCGCGTTCCCCCAGCTCTAAGCGAAGGGGGGCTATACAGCAGATACTTTCTAGTCCCCAAAAAGGACGGCGGTATCAGACCCATACTGGATCTAAGACGGTTGAACAGAGTATTGGTGAAACGCAGTTTCAAAATGCTCACAACCAGCAAAATTCTCGCGCATGTTCGCCGAGAAGACTGGTTCATGTCAATAGATCTGAAGGACGCGTATTTTCAAATACAAATAGCGTCACACCACAGGCGATACTTGAGATTCGCCTTCGAGGGTCAGACATACCAGTATACAGTCCTGCCATTCGGCTTGTCCCTAGCACCCCGTACATTTACGAAATGCATGGACGCAGCGCTCGCTCCTCTCAGACTCAGAGGCATGCGAGTGCTGAACTATTTGGACGACTGGTTGATCCTAGCTCAATCACGATCACAGCTCGTGGAGCACAGAACCATTTTACTCGATCACCTCGAGAATCTTGGTAACACAGCGCGTGTTGATCATTCAGCGCGCGGCGAGGTCTTTCCGCCGCGGCGCTGTCACCCCGCTCAGGAAGTTTCAAAAGATGCTGGGTCTCATGGCTTCAGCATCGTCAGTTCTCCGGCTGGGCTTGCTCCGCATGCGCCCGCTGCAGTTCTGGTTGAAAACGCGGGTACCGCGCAGAGCGTGGGCGACCGGTCGATTACGCCTCAAGGTCGATCAGAGCTGTGTTTTCAGCCCTGGCGCCTTGGACGGCGGACGACTGGTACCAATCAGGTGTAAGCCTGGGGACTTCCTCGAGAGTGAGGATGGTGTCGACAGACGCATCCACCTCGGGATGGGGAGCTCTGCTCGAGGGCAGACCGTTCTTCGGCCTGTGGTCGGAACGAGAAAAGCTCCTACACATAAACTGCCTAGAAATGCTGGCAGTGCACAACGCGATGACGCGTTTTTGTCCCCGCATCAAGGACGAACACGTCATAGTCCGTTCGGACAACATGGCTGTGGTGTCCTACATAAATCGCCAGGGCGGTCTGAAATCCATATCCCTGTACAGGCTGGCGAAACGCCTCCTGCTATGGGCTCAGCACAACTTACGCTCGCTGAGAGCAGTGCATGTACCTGGGCTTCAGAATGTGGGCCCAGACAGACTGTCCAGGAACAATGTTCCCCCGGGCGAATGGTCTCTACACCCACAAACAGTCAGGCTGTTGTGGGAGAGATTCGGCAGAGCGGAGGTGGACCTTTTCGCGTCCCGCGAAAACGCGCACTGCCCCGCGAAAACGCGCACTGCCCCGCGTTCTTTTCAAAGACCGACAGCGCGCTGTCCCGGAAGTGGCCGCGCTGCCCGTTATACGCTTTTCCCCCCGTCTCCCTCCTGCCACAGGTGCTGGAACGGATCAGGGAAACGAAATGCCCAGTCCTGCTTGTAGCTCCGTTCTGGGAGAACCAGACATGGTTCCCAGTTCTGATGCAGTTGGCAGATATCGCTCCATGGCCGCTGCCGTTGAGGAGAGATCTCCTCTCGCAGGCCGGGGGCTCGATTTGGCACCCACACCCGGAACTGTGGTCCCTTCACGTGTGGGTGCTCAACGGATACCCGTTGGTCTCACAGAGGGAGTCGTGAATACCATCACTCAGGCTAGAGCACCGTCGACACGGCGGCTTTATGCTTCGAAGTGGTCGGTTTTCTCCGGCTGGTGTGCAGCTCGGAGCATTTCACCCCTCGAATGTGAGGTAACGGAGGTTCTCTCCTTCCTACAAGAGCTGTTGGATAAGGGCAGATCCCCTTCCACGCTCAAAGTGTATGTGGCGGCTATTTCAGCGTTCTTTGGTTCAACGCTGGGTCAGTCGCTGGGAAAGAATGATTTAGTCATCCGCTTCCTCAGGGGAGCTAGGAGACTGAATCCGCCCAGACCTCCTTCAGTTCCTTTGTGGGACCTTTCTACGGTCCTAGCGGCCATGAAAGGTGCCCCTTTCGAGCCTATCCAGTCTATTAGCCTCAAACATTTGTCTTTCAAAACAGTGTTTTTGATGGCTCTCGCTTCAGTGAAGCGCATAGGCGACCTGCACGCGCTCTCTGTGAGCCCGGCGTGCTTGGAGTTTGGTCCTAATGACTCTAAAGTCATACTCAAACCCAAGCATGGCTATGTGCCGAAATCCCTCAACACGCCTTTTCGGGCTCAGGTTATATCCCTGGCTGCCCTGCCGGCATCGAGTGAGGAAGGGGACTCGAGTTTTCTTTGCCCTGTTAGGGCTTTAAGAGCTTATATGTCCCGCTCTGCTGTCTTCAGACAGACAGAGCAGCTCTTTGTCTCGTTCAGCGGACATTCCAAAGGAATGGCTGTTTCGAAACAAAGTCTATCCAGATGGATAGTTGACGCCATAGCGCTGGCTTATACTGCCAAGGGCATTCCATGCCCTTTGGGAGTCAGAGCGCACTCTACGAGAAGCGTTGCTTCTTCGTGGGCTTGGTCCAGCGGGATTTCCCTACAGGATATATGTACGGCGGCAGGTTGGGCCTCGCCGTCTACATTTATCAGGTTTTATAACCTAGAGGTTCCCGCCTTGCAGGCTAAGCTTTTGTCGGTGTAATCTGTTCAGCCGTCTAATCAGACCGCTGAAACTCATGCGCTATGCGCTACCGACTATCTTGGGCAGAACTGTGTAAGACCCACATTTTCCACATTAGTTCAGGTTCCCTACCCTGTCTATGTGATGATTATACTTGCGTCTGTGGACATGTTTTTTCTACGACGCTAAAATTTAGGGAATTAAGGCTCTCACCCTTATTCCCTGACTCTGTGTGAGTCAATCTGGTGATTATGCACTGTATGCCTGAAAAAGCTTCCGGTGATCAGTGTTTTTATCCCAGCACGCACGGCGTTTTGCAAGGGGTTCCCGTAGCGTTTTGATAAAACGCAGTACGAGAGGACTCTCGTAAGAGAACGTACTCGGTTACTAACGTAACCTCGGTTCTCTCTAGAAGAGGGAACGAGTACTGCGTTCTCTGCTGTGCGTACGGTTCACTCTGGTTCGCTTCGGCGATCAAAATCAAGTGAGTCAGCCTTCTCGAGCTCCTTTTATAGAGGTAAGCCACGCCCGTTTCGGCGGGAAGTGGCGAGGAGGGCGCGAAGCGCCCTCATTGGCCTGATGTCATCCCAGGCCTCGCTCGATAGGCTTAAGCAGTTGCCGCAGAGCAGCCAATGAGCGAGCAAGCCGTCTCGCCATAGCTGTCTGCTGCTGCCGCAACGCGTTTTACATATATGAAAATTAAAGGATAATTTTTTGCTTCAGTGTTTCGTGAAAAGAGACTTTTCCCGTAGCGTTTTGATAAAACGCAGTACTCGTTCCCTCTTCTAGAGAGAACCGAGGTTACGTTAGTAACCGAGTACGTTTTATACTACAAGTTTTCTTTAAGTGAACTTAACATTATACTTATAGTTTACTATTTATATATAATTTTTGCACTTGTAGTAGGCCTATACCAGCTATGTTCAAATGATATTTTTTACACTTGAAAAATACCTTTAACTGTACTTTAATTTTAAAAACATTTTATTAGTTTCATGCATCCTTTTTATCAACACTTGAATGTTGGTAAGTTTCATAAAGAAAGGCAACATTTAAAAAAAAAAAAAAAGATGAGAAAATCACATTTTTGTCAAAGACTACGCCTTGATCAGATTCAGAAACGTGATCAAAACACAGATATGGAGTAGATCGAGTCCAACACCTCAAAGCTTCACAGTCGTTTTCTCTTCATGGGTTCGACATTTCATTTGATAACATTAAGCAGTTTTGATTTACAAGCTGTTTAATGTTTGATGATCGCATTATTTTACATTCGAGTGTGCAATCTTCTATTTTCAGTTGAATGTATGAGAGCGTTTCAGTTGTGTGTGTGTGTGTGTGTGTGTGTGTGAGCGTAATATTTTCAGCTGTATGTATGAGAGCGTTTCAGTTGTGTTTGTAAAAGTATTTCACTTGTATGTGTGTAAGCATTTCATTATAGTATGTGAATGAATTTGGTTTCATATGTATATGTGAGAGGAAAAGTACATGTATATGCATGGTAATTCTGATTAATGTCCCTAGGGGCACCTCATAACCCGCAGCCTACCATCGCACACACGCTCGCTGTATATCCAACACCGGCTTTGGAATGAATGATGTCCACAGACAAGGTAGAGTATGTTGCATGCTTTTATGAAAGTGTGATGCCAACACATATGAACACGCTAACACGTATGAACATGACACACGCCAACACATATGAACACGCTAACACGTATGAACATGACACACGCCAACACATATGAACACGCTAACACGTATGAACATGACACACGCCAACACATATGAACACGCTAACACGTATGAACATGATACACACGTATGAACATGTGAACACCTATGAACACACAAACACGTATGAACACGACACACGCTAATACGTATGAACACAACACACGCTAACACGTGCTTAGCATGGTCTTTACTGAGTATGGTCTTTTAATACCACTGTCTAAATATGCATTAAGCTTTTCTCACGTTAAAGCAGAACTTGGTAACTTTTTTAACTTAATAAAACTGTCTAGAAATCATTTGGATGGTTAAACAACCTGTTCTGGTGATATTGGTGACTTTCCCCGCTCCCCCCAGCATTCCCAGGCGGAAAACCAACCTTGCAACTTGGGGACTACCGTCCCGGCAAGATAGAAATTGGAAGTCTCATGAGAAGCGAGAACGAGAACGAGCGCGAAACACAAATTGCTTTATGGCAATTCGACATAAACACACACGCATGTATGATGTATTACCAGATTACCCACCTTGGTAGACATAGCTCCACACGATACAGTTGGCTTGCTCCGATCATAACAAACGCACATGAGCAGCGGTAGAGAAGGGGAGGAGGCCGCCGCAAGTGAGTTTTTTTACGACTGTGTTGTGAAATATACCCCACCACAGCTGTAGGGGGAGCTCGTGGGGAAAACATGCGACAACAAAAGGGAAAATCAGCGAAGAAGTGACTAGAGTTTGCTAGAGTTGCCGAGTTCTGCTTTAAGCGGTTTAGAATGTCCCGAGGAAAACCAACTTGTTAACGTTGGCTGGCAGAGGTGCGATCATGGCTTTCCTGATGATAAATCCAGCCTTGGAGAATATCCTTTCTGATGGTGTGCATCCACACTATAGATTTTCTTATCCTAGACATTGTTAAAGATTTAAATCCCTGCCGCCAAGATGCTCCTCTGTCGGTCTGTGAGTTTCACTTATGGAAAGTGAAACTTAAATCTGTCACAGGGGTGGTTGAATTATTCACACACGTTAAAAATATTTATTAAAAGCTTGTTTCTTTTCACATTTTTATTTACAGTATTATAATAATAGCTGTTCTGTCAGGACCACTACCGTCAAATACGATTGACAATTAGCATACAGTTTGGATTGGCGGTATGGTTCCGTTCTGGGCGAGAACTCCCTGTGCATCCATATAGCCTAGCATGGATAAGAGCAGCAATAATCCCCCAAAACAAAACCATATGCCAATATCCCCCAACCCAACTGACAGCACAATCTGGATGCTTTTGTAATTACCTGAGTGAGCCAAAGCAACAAGCATGTTGCCAATACCTGAAAAGCTTGAGTAACAGCATGCTACCAACAATACCTGAAAGCCTTAAACAACAAGTATGTTGCCCTACCTAGATGGCCTAAACGAGTATGTGCCAATACCCACATAAGCCATAGCAACAAGCATGTTGCAATGAATGACATACCACCTGAAATGAAGAAGTGAAAATTGAAATGAATCAGCTGCTTGCTTGTTGTATATCCGCAGTCCAGTTCTAGTTTCTTTGAGTGACACCTGTGAGCTAGAATTGAGAGATAGAGATTTAATTTTTTTAAATGATCTTTTTCAATGGAAATAAGTACTGAAGTACACAACACTGAAGTAATCCTGGTGGAAACTTCTGGTTCACACAGAATTAGCAACACATGTCATTAATACAGCTGGATGATTTAATGTAACAAGCGTGATGCTGATGCTGTCACAAATATGTAGATTTGAATAAATTCCAATCAATAGACAAGTTATTTGTTGACGTGTACTGCGTACACCGTCACCTGTCAATGACGTCATACCTTGTTATACTTGGTTGTAGTTTACTTCTGTAGAAAAGAGAAGAAAAAATATATATATACATTTTGTTATTATATTTTTTACACACTACCCCCACCACGACTGAGGCTGATAGAATGGTTAAATCCTGATGTTAACATCATATGTTGAGCACTATAGATCCAATCTAATTGGGGAAGCATCACACCAAGCTGGAGCAAGCAAGGACACATGGCAACAAGCGTGTTGCTGTAGCCAATTTAACAATTGTATGGGATCTATTGGGGGAAGCTTACACCCCTAGCGGCAGCTAAATCTGATACAACAAGCATGTTGTATAATCTCGAAACTTATTGCTAAACTAGTGTAGTTTGGCGGGGGAAGCATACACCCTACAGCAATAGCTCCGACTAGCGGCAACAAACGGATACAACAAGCATGTTGTATAAATCACAGAACTTATTGCTAAACTAGTGTAGTTTGACAGGGGAAGCCTACACCCTACAGCAATAGCTCCGACTAGCGGCAAGAAAACTGATACAACTAGAATGTTTGTTTAACCAACTAACATCTTTTAAAGCAAGCAGTTTTTAATAGCCACTAGAACAAGCAGTGTTTCAATAATAGTGTTTTTTTTTTTTAAATATATATATACACCGCTTACATATACCACCATGTTGAATTTCAGCCTATAAATATGCAATCCCTTAAAAAAATGCATTAAAATGAAAGCACGGTATACAATACACTGTATCTTTAAGAACGCTGTGTTTCCAAGAACTAGATAGACCAAGTGTGTCTGATAACGCTGAAGTGACTCAGCTGAATAGTGACTGTTTACTATGTCTTTTTTAAAGCTGTGCCACAGCAGAATAATTCTGTTTTCATCATGAATTGTTAATTCATATCAAGCAGCTGCTTGAATCTGTGCTGCATAGTTCTAAAAGCACAGCGTGTGTAACGCGATCAATTGCCAATGACAACACATAGTAACGCACATAGCCATATGATCGCATAAGCCTAGCAAGAGCATTTTAATGAAAACGACTAAGTTTGATTAGCCCAAGCCACACGTATAGCATTAGCAACAAGCATGTTGCCAATACCCTGATAGATTTTAGCAATGAGCATTAAAAAGACTTAGCTTAGCTTTGTGAAGACTTTCAGAGATGAATGGAGAATCACGTTGAGTCCTGTGTCAATAATGCAGCGATGCAAGCAGCAATGCAGACTGAGGTCACTTCCAAATGAGGCAGCTTATGATCAATGCGGCAAATCTCGTGTTCAAGTTTAAAGGCACACTATGTAACTTTTTTGCTTTAAAAATAGCAAATATCACTATATCTATGTTATATATATATTTTTTAGTTGTGTACTTACATTATCCCGACTGTTTCCAACAACTTTCAAACCAGGAGAAATGTGTAATTTAATTCGAAGACACGTCCCGTTTCTTTATTTCCGTTTTGTCGCCGTCAATTGGCGTCATATCCACGCTGTCCCTGGTTTCTGCTCGTACTGCCATAGCAACCAGGGCTGCGTTCCAGTCCATTTTTAGACACGCACTTGCGAACTTCCCTAAGGACTTCCCCTCGGGGGAATCCCTGCCGCCATTTTGAAGTGCGTTCCACTTTGTGAAGTGGACGAGGGAAGTTTATATGGACAGACCCTCGTTCCCTCGATTTTGACCGAGGGAGTGAGTCTACTTCAAATGTACACTTCAGGCACCTATATGTCCCACAATGCAGTATGATTGTGACGTCACCACATATCTCGTCTAATCTCCACCACAACAAACAACTATTATTTATTAATTCTATTTTTTTTTTTTAAAGCAACTCAAACACACCTATAAACATTTGGATGCTGCATTAAAGAAATTCTTAAAGTGAAAAATAGTTTAAAAAAATAGTAATAAATCAACTCCACAGCTGATTCCAAGTGATCAAGGGCTTAGCAGTTTCCGCCAGTAGAGGGCACTGACGTAAGCAATGACGTACATCCGAGTGAACGAGACGGAGGGAAGTTAGCGAGTGAAGGGCATGACAATTTTGGACTGGAACGCAGCACAGAGCTATGAACCAGAGCCCTCTGATAGTAACCAAGGCGACAGACGTGGACAACTGTGTAGTTCGTGATGTCTATCTGCACGCTGTTGTTGTTTCGTTCAAGGGTGTTTCTGCAACTACGGCCACTTTTAAGTCCCAGGAGTGAAATTTTAGATTTATGTTAAAATTTGTCATTTGATGTTTCATAAATATGAACGTAGTGTCAATACACACCTTGACATAAAAAATAATGAAGAAATAATATGATTTAATGTAAAATTATGAAGCATTTATAGGTCCAAACACCATTTTTGCTCATGTCCCACACCCGTGGTTTCAATGTTGAGATGCTTAAAATTAGCTCATTCTTTTACAATATGACATTATTTCAAATGGAATTGTTTAATATACAGATTCATTTACAGCATCTTAAAACTTTTTGTATTATTTACTGATCATTTTTATGATTTTTTAAACTAAATGTACCTGTCCCACACTTTTGAGTCCTTACTGCAACAATGAAAAAAAGCTTTTATTATGAAATTTTATCAAACACAAACAAGTCTAGTTTCTATAGAAACAGAAATTATCACTTGAGCACATTGCTGACAGACTGGGCCACCACACTACCTCACTCACAAGATACCAAAAAAATAAGGTAAACATCATCTTTTCTGCTCTAGTATTTATTGTGCGTCCTTACCATTCAGCTTAATAATTGTGTATTTTTGAACTACATTTTAAAAATAAATGTATATTACTGTTGAATTCATGTATATTAAGATGCTAAGAGTCAAAACTAATGTGGTAGGCCTTGCTAGCTGCCAATTAGCTAAAATATTAGCAAAAATGTCATTTCCGCAACATGTCTTTACCGCAGCAAATTTAGGTGTTGCGGGTAAGACCTTGTGTTGCGGTAGAGACAAATTCAAGGTTTACTGTATATTAAATGACAAATATTCAGTATATTATTAGTACTGAAGTATATATTAGTATATATATATATTAGTATATATATAAACATGCAATTTTTTACATAAAAAAAATATTTTGTCCTTACCGACACAATATGTCATTACCGCAGCACTGCTCTATTTTCATTTTTTTTTTTTTCACATTTTCATTTGCAAAAAAATATTTGTACACTTAAGTTGAGATGATTAACACATTGAAATTGCAACATCTGTCATAAAAAGTTAATCATGTTATCTTTTGTGTGTATGGAAACAATTTACATCTAAGGTTACTGTAAATTTTTTACATGGCATAGAAAAAAACATGAAATTCCCTATTTTGTATATTTTTTTTTATATATATATCAGTATTTACAAAACTGCATAAAATTTGAAAAAGCTATTTAAATATATTAAATTTTTTATAGAAATTACTAAAGAAAAATGTATAAAATGAACGTTATTGTAACATTGCGGTAAGGACACTTTTTAAGAAGATGAACAACATAAAAAATAAACATGTTCCAGATTAAAATCTTAACGACTACATTCTATTTTGTGTACATTTTTATATGTATTATAGATTGTGATGGTTAAAATGGAAATTCATAGAGGTTGATTTTTTTTTTTAATTGGGATAGTCAAAAGTGCCCGTAGTTGCAGAAACACCCTCAAACATTATGGATCATGGCAAGCAGACTTTGGATAAAAAAGGAGAACTAAAATGAGAATCAATATCAGCGCGGCGTTTTCGAGATGCCTATAGCTCCACGTCTGAGACTTCGACCGCTCCTACATGTACTTTATTAAACAGGTGAGCACATTTACATAAAACGAATCAATGTTATATCGTTCAACAATGATAAAATGTTAGAATATGATCTGTATGTTATTCTAATGTTGATCTAGCTTACTGCTAGTCTCATACAGACAAACTAACACATAGAATAACATAAATTTCAACACATTCAAATGCAGTTTAGTGTGATAGTGTAATGTTAGACCAAGAGAAACAGCGATGCGTTACCTCACAAGTTTAATTTGTCTAATAAACTGACCCCTGTGAGTAGTAATTCTACACTTGCGTGTAGTTCGGTAGAATGAAATGTCCATATTCCTTTTATATCTGCGGGACTCATGTCGCGTGTGGAGCTGAAAGCTGTCTCTTAGGCCCCATTTACACTGTATGGTTCAAGTGACCCAATTCCGATTTTTTTCCTCTCATGTGGCACAGATCGGATATGACCGGTGAACGTGTAAGCAGGAAAAAAACGCATGGATTCCGATTTTCTCAGATCGGATTCAGGCCTCATTCATATGTGGTAATAAATCGGATATGAATCGGATACGTGCATTTGCGTCTGCCATGTAAGCAGACAAATCGGATATTCCCCAGTAAATGCGAGTAAGTATCCGTACCCGATGGTCAAATTATGTATTCGTATGTGTTGTTACGCGTGAGGATAAATGGATGATCATCACCTTCAACAGCGGACTCGAGGCGACGGTTGTGCGCGTTAATGAGCGCTGCTTTTAAATGAACATTTCTTGAAACGAAATTTTCTTAATGGCATAAACAGGCTTTACTCCCTTGAAACTTAAACTGGAATGGAACATACTCATATTTTAGAGAATGTAGTTAATATTTTCGTTAATAATGATTTATCATATCCACCCGCGACCCACCCGAAATTAATCAGAATGTTATTTTTATTAGCCTACTTAACCCACCCGATCCGCGGATTATCCACTGAGCCCCCGCGGATATGACCGCGATCCGCGCATCACTATAATAATTTTGTCTGCTTCTGCATCCATTGCACATTGAGCTGTTTTACTTAATTTTCCAGCTCAGAACGTCTACATTTGGTTGTTTTGGCAGTGTATAGTGTAAATGCAAATATCGGATACGGGTCACTTTTAAAGGATAATGTAAGCGGGTCGTCAAAAAAATCGGATATAGTCAGCAAATCGGAATTGGGCATCAAGACTTGCAGTGTAAATGCAGCCTTAGCAATCCCGACCTGCTTCATATCACAGTCATGATAAAAGCATCGATGTATTCACTCATCTATAAACATTATTAGATTGGTCGGCTTGACGTTGACGACAAGATCCATAATTCTTAGCAAATGTTGCGTCATCAAACTACGCCTTTGTTAACGTAAAGAGGTTAGCGACCCCTAGCGGCGAAAAAATTACATAATGTACGTTTAAGATGAATTTGAGGTGAAATCCTTGAGGGGGACGAATTCCTCTTGCTAAATTCCCGATTGCACGATTCCTTGTGAGATGATGTTGTTTGCCTGCCGAATTTCGCCATTTAATTTATTAGCTCCTGAGAAACGCGATAGCTGCTGATAATACTGAAGGAGCTTATATATGTATACGTGATCGGCGTCGTATTCCTATAGGTAGATGTGGGTCAGCTGATGCGAGCTTGACTAACGTGACCTGCCAGAACTAACAGATATGTTATGCTATGCTTGATTATATTAACTTATTGGCAGAAGACCAGTAGTTCCATGTGAAATCAGACATTGAGAGACATTCAGACATTCATAACACATCTTCGAAGATTCGACTGTGCGATTGGTAGTTGAATCACTCTCCTCCTATTGAAGCATTGAATCTTCGACTATTTGGGGTCACCCTAATCTGATCTATGAACCACGTGGAAAGCGTTGTTAAACTCATCACAGCATTCAAGGCAGAAACCGCTCTCCGCTCTTTAAATTTAAGCGTTTAAATTCTCCGCTGCAATGCGATGATCTCAGTGATTGGATTGAACAAGCTCATTCTCATGAATCACATAGGGTCAGCTGGCGTATAATCATGCCTCAGCCAATAACACACTCCGAAGGCACGCTTCAACCTCACATTCCCTGAACTTTGCTTTTCAACCCAGAAGAACAAAATTGCTGAGAAAAACGCAAAAATAACCAATTTCCACTTGTTGGTAACATGTACATATCTGTTCACATCTCAAAAAATAGATTCATGACAATATCAGTGTGTTAGCCAATGCGGTGATTCATGCATGCATGTGTGCTATTGCTAATGGTTAGCTTGAGGTATTAATGTTAATTTGATTTTTATGTCAACTTAACGTTCAAGCGGTCAACTCAGGACAAGCGGTCAGTCTGTGGACGCGGCAAGAGTGCGCAAGTGTTTTTTCTCTTGATATCCAGTTCTCCTGTTACTCAGTTTATTAGTTGCCACAAGGTAAGGCTATCTTCGATTCTCTGCTTATTTTTAAATTTTAGAATTGCAAAAATCTGTATTTTAATTAGACGCGTTCCTATTTAAAATAACAGCCACGTCTGATAAGTGTTGCAGTTAGAATTTTATTGCACTTAAGTGTAGCGCTGTCAAACAGCTAGTTTCGATTTCTCCCATTTTCGGGACATTCGCGTTTGCTGTGCTAATTGAGAGGGCTGAGGCAACAGTCCTCACTCAAGCATTTGAAAGTATTATATCTATGTAGTTTGCGTGCTGTCGCAGAAGCGTCAGCGTTCAGCTCTCGTGTTCAGCCTCCTCGTGTGAAGACCGACTCGAGTAAAGACCATCGACTCTTGTGCGACTCCACCGAGCAAGGACACCAGTAAGGCACTTAAGTATCTTCTTCTCCCTTTCCTTTCGTCCATTCCTTTCGTATATGCGTCCATTGGGTGATATTATTAGGAAGCACAACGTATCGTTTCATTTTTATGCAGACGATTCACAGCTGTACCTGCCGTTAAAAGCTGGCGATTCAATTCAACCTTTGTTGGAATGCATCGGGGACATTAAGAAATGGTTAGCGCTTAACTTTCTCCAACTTAATGAGGACAAAACGGAGACAGTTGTTTTTGGTTCTCCAAAAATGAGTAATAGTATTATTAAAGACCTAAGTAATTATTTTCCCTCTGTTTCCCTCCAAGTTAGGAATCTTGGAGTAATCATGGACTCAGAATTGTGTTTAACTAAACAAATAAATTCTGTGGTTAGGAATAGTTTTTATCAATTGCGGATTATTTCCAATATTAAATCTTTTTTGTCAGTGCAAGATTTGGAGAAGGTTACGCATGCTTTTATTACCTCAGATTACTGTAACCTAGGGATTACTTATTACCCTAGATTACTGTAACTCTTTGTATCTGGGTCTCCCTCAGTCATCTCTTGGTCGCCTCCAGTTAGTACAAAAAGCAGCTGCAAGGCTGCTGACCGGGACTAAGAAATATGATCATGTCACCCCAATTTTAGCATCCCTTCATTGGCTCCCAATTCATTTTAGAATTCATTTTAAAATCTTATTGTTTGTTTTTAAAGCTCTTAATAACCAAGCTCCATCTTATCTTAAAGATCTTCTTACTCCTTTGCCACCTTCCAGATTAAGATCTGCAGACAAGGCTCTATTGTATGTTCCCCACTCCCGTTTAAAAACTAAAGGAGATAGAGCTTTCTCAGTTGCCGCCCCCCGTTTATGGAATCAATTGCCTCTGGACATCCGCCTTGCACCTTCCATTTACATTTTTAAATCAAAATTGAAAACATACCTCTACTCTCTGGCGTTCTGATACTTAATATTCTTGTTTTTCTATTTGTTTTATCTGGTTTTATGTTACTGTGCTTTTATTTAGTCTATTTTTCTCACTATGTTCAGCACTTTGGATAGCTTTGCTATGTTGAAATGTGCTCTATAAATAAAATTTACTTACCTACTTACTTACTTTCACACTTCTGTCTTATTTAGCCTTACTCAGCATGTGCTTTCAATACATTCCTGTTGTCTCTCGACAACGCTCTTTCATCACGCACAGAAGACAATACTGCTAATCTGCGTCCCATTTTCTCAGCAGTCAATAAAGCTGACTTTATTCCAGCCTTTGCATCTCATTGTACTCTTAGTATCTTGGGCTTCTTAGTATCTTCTCATTTCTAACAATTGGAAATACTCAGCGCTCTCTTCTTTATGCAATAACAACTCGTTTGAATATCATGCTATTACACTTACAACTCCCATTAAAATTCATATAGTAGTCATATATCGCCCCTCATGTCAACTGGGAAGCTTTGTAGAGGAGCTGCATGCTGTCCTCTTTCCCAGAGGACGGCACCCCACTTGTAGTCTTTGGTGATTTCGAAATTCATCTCGAGAGGCCGTATGCAACAGACTTCACCTCTCTCCTAGCCTCATTCGATCTCAAACGACTCATCACCACAGGTCCTCACAAATCAGGCAACCAACTGGACATGGTTTACACACGCAACTGCATCACAGACAACATTTTGGTGAAACCTCTCCAAGGAAAACACAGATTGTTTGATTTACTTCAGAACTAAATCTTAATAAATCTTCAAAACTTGATTTATTTATTTTTTAATGACAGTAAACTGCTGTTTCTGTAGAAGGTCGTCAGGTTTTACCTGTATTGTGAAAAGCTTAGAAGAAGTTTTTTTTTTTTTTTTTTTTTGACAAAATATGAGTCAGAGATGGGGTGGGGCAGATAACTTTATACAAATGTGGCGGTACTTGCTTTACATTCCATTAGAAAGCTGACAGTCGAGGAAACAGCAGTCAGATCACAGACCAGAACAGAAGTATGAAGTTTAACACAGCATTGAGTGTTGCTGGAATCATACTTCTCTACATAGCAGGTAAGATCTTACAAAAAAGTCGATAACATGACAAAATTATAAGTCAAGTCAAGTCAAGTCAAGTTTATTTATATAGCGCTTTTCACAACACAGGTTGTATCAAAGCAGCTTCACAGTAATAAATTAGAACAATACATCAATGTTTGTTTCTAGTGGAACGTCTACGTTCGGTAATGCTGATCAATAGTATCGTTGATTGATTAATTCAATTAAATATCCCCAAATATCCCCAACTGAGCAAGCCAAAGGCAACAGTGGCAAGGAACCGAAAAACTCCATCAGGTGACCTAATGGAGAAAAAAAAAAACCTTGGGAGAACCCGGGCTCAGTCGGGGGCCAGTTCTCCTCTGGCGTTTATGACCTAGAGGTCGGATTTAACTGTAGGATTAAAAGTATTATATGAATGCCTGGCTGAAGAGATGCGTCTTTAATCTAGTTTTAAACTGGGAGAGCGAGTCTGAGCAACGAACAGTATCCGGAAGACTATTCCAGAGTTTTGGTGCTAAATGTGAAAATGCTCTCCCTCCTTTGGTGGATCTGGATATCCTAGGTATGACCAAAAGCCTCGAATTTAGTGACCTTAAAGAGCGCGATGGATTATAGGGCGATAGAAGATCGGTTAAATAGACTGGAGCTAAGCCGTTTAGGGCTTTATAAGTCAGTAGCAATACCTTGTAATTAATACGGGACTTTATAGGTAACCAATGTAGGGATGATAAAATCGGTGTTATATGATCATATTTTCTTGATCTAGTTAGAACTCTAGCGGCGGCATTTTGGACTAACTGTAGCTTGTTTATTAAGGATGCAGGACAACCGGCTAATAACGCATTACAGTAATCTAGTCTCGAGGTCATGAATGCATGAACTAACTTTTCTGCGTCAGAAACTGATAGCATATTACGTAGCTTAGCAATGTTTCTAAGGTGGAAAAAGGCTGTTCTTGTAACATATGAAATATGATTTTCAAAAGACAGGTTGCAGTCTAATATAACACCCAGGTCTTTTACTGTAGAGGATGAAGTAACAGGACATCCTACTATGTTAAAGTTGTATTGTGAGAGGTTTTGTGGGTGGTTTTTTGAACCGATAAGTAGTACCTCTGTCTTGTCTGGATTTAATAAAAGAAAATTATGCGTCATCCAATCTTTTATATCTTTAACACACTCTGTCAATTTGGATAATTTAGCGTTTTCATCTGGCCGTGATGAAATATAGATTTGAGTGTCATCAGCATAACAATGGAAACTAATTCCATGTTTCCTTATAATATTTCCAAGTGGTAGCATATATATTGAGAATAATAGAGGGCCTAACACAGATCCCTGCGGCACTCCATTGTTTACTGGAGTTATGATAGATTTTTCTCCATTTAAATAAACAAAATGGTAGCGGTCAGATAAATACGATCTAAACCAGCTTAATGCTTGTCCTTGAACACCAGTATAATTTTGTAGTCGATCTAAGAGTATTGTATGATCTATAGTATCGAACGCAGCACTAAGATCAAGTAAAACTAATATTGAGATACAGCCTTGGTCAGAAGCTAAAAGTAAATCATTTGTGATTTTAACGAGCGCAGTTTCAGTGCTATGATGCGGCCTGAATCCAGACTGAAACTTTTCATAGGTGTCATTTTCTTGTAAGAAAGAGCCCAGTTGAGCGGACACAACTTTTTCTAGTATTTTAGACATAAAAGGTAGATTTGAAATGGGTCTATAATTTACTAGATTATTCGGATCTAATTGTGGTTTCTTAATGAGAGGTTTTATAACTGCCAGTTTAAATGTTCTTGGAACATGACCTAAAGATAAAGACGAGTTAATAATATTGAGGAGAGGCTCTTCCACTACAGGTAACACTTCTTTCAATAGTTTAGTTGGTATGGGATCTAATAAACATGTTGTTGTTTTAGAGGAAATGATAAATTTATTTAACTCTTTTTGTTCTATAGTTGAAAAGCACTGTAATTGTTCTTGCGGCGTGATAATTGAGGCTGAATTATAAGGCGCGATTGAGGATTGAACGTTTACAATTGTGGTTCTGATGTTTTCTATTTTCTCAGTGAAGAACTTCATGAAATCATTACTACTAAACTGTAATGGAATACTTTGTTCAGGAGACATCTGTTTATTTGTTAGTCTCGCCACAGTGTTAAATAAGAACTTAGGATTGGTATGGTTGTTTTCTATTAGTTTGCGTAGATGCTCAGCCCTGGCCGCTTTTAGGGCCTTTTTATAACGTGACATACTGTCTTTCCATGCGATTCTAAAGACCTCTAAGTTGGTTTGTTTCCATTTACGCTCTAAATTACGGGTTTCTCTCTTTAGAACACGCGTAGTACTGTTGTACCATGGTGCTTTACTTTTCTCTCTGACCTTTTTTAATCTAATGGGCGCAACAATATCCAATGATCCAGAGAGAATGGTGCTCATAGTGCTAGTTAATTCCTCAAGTTCATCTGTTTGTTTGGGTTCACTGAGCAGCTGAGACAGATCCGATAAGCTGTTTGAAAAATTATCTATGGTGGATGGAAGGATTGTTCTGCCTAATCGATAACGCGGCGCAGCATGATATATTACAGGAGTACGTAATATGCAAGTTACCATGTAATGGTCAGTGACATCGTCACTTTGTGGAATGATATCTATATCGGTTGGATCGGTTCCATGTGATATAATTAAATCGAGTGTATGATTAAATCGATGAGTCGGTCCGGTAATGTTTTGCTTGACCCCAAAGGAGTTTAATAAATCTGTAAACGCAGCCCCTAACGCATCATTTTGATTATCTACATGGATATTAAAGTCTCCAACAATTAATGCTTTATCGAAGTTAACTAATAGGTCTGAGAGAAAATCTGCAAACTCTTTTAGGAAATCAGCGTAAGGCCCAGGCGGTCTATATACGGTAGCCAAGGCTAGAGATAATAGGGATGTTTTTCGAACATCTAAGAGCGTAACATTTAGTACAAGTACTTCAAATGAAATAAACTTATAACCCGTTTTCTGAGTAACATTGAGAAAATCTCTATAGATTGTTGCAACACCGCCGCCACGACCATTCAGACGGGGCTCGTGCTTATAGGAGTATCCTGATGGAGTAGACTCATTTAAACCGAAATAATCATTTGGTTTAAGCCAGGTTTCAGTAAGGCAAAGTACATCGAAGCTATTATCTGTGACTATTTCATTTACAATAACTGCCTTAGGTGTGAGTGATCTAATGTTTAGAAGACCTAGCTTTAAAAATTGTTTTTGATTACCAATAGCAACATTTTCTGGTTTAATAACAATTAGATTTTTTCTAGATCCTGCAGTAGATTTATGATTTGATCTCACTAAACGAGGAACGAAAATTATAAGATCTTACAAAAAAGTCGATAACATGACAAAATTAGATGTAAATTTAATGATGTTTTTTCAATTGTTTAATAACTGATAAGCCATTTAATTCCTGAGAATGTCACTTGCCAATTTATGTTTCTCATGGTTGTAAAAACCTTTGGATCTGAAGACTTAGGGTTGAATGCTTGAAATTGGTTCTGTAGATAAACACAAATTCTGCATTTGAATGAATTTCTTTACACAAGCATAATTTGTATATTTTAATAGATGGGTTTAATTCATGTAAATTCAAGGGTCACAAGAATTAGGATGCAGTTTGGTGCCTTTGAAGAAGCTAAAAGATAGTTTTGATTTGTTTCATATTTTGGTCTCATAAATCTCATACTATTATGTTATAGATTTGATTACTTTGATATTATTCTAAAATGTGGAAAATAATAAAGAATGAATAATCTCCAAACTTTTATGAAGCAAAATACTTGTAATATACTGTAAAAATATTTTAAGTACACTGTAATATTTGTAATATGCTGTAAACTACTCACGCATTGTTTGAAAACACATAAGAAGACAGGAATACTGTTATTTTGTATTCAGTAACTCAATAAATACAGATTATTTAAGTTGTTTAAATATAGCTACATTTTGGGGTTTGGGTCCCGTTGCATCTATCAGTTCATCTATACATTCTCCAAATCGCTTTTACCAAGTAATAATATATGGCCATTTTAAAAACTACATAACTAATAGAAATAACCCTACAGAAACCCACAAGTGTCTAATTCACATCTGCACTGCGTCTGAAACTCAACTAATTTAGGTTAGTTACTTAAATGATTTCATAGTCATATAAAATTAATAAACAGGTATTTTGGCTAAAATCCATAAACACCTTTATTCAGGTGAAATATTTGGTGGCAATATGTGCCAGCGTTGATGTAAAAGGCAAAACCGTCACGGTTCATGGGTCTGTGTGTTCATCTTGTGTTTCTGTCTATGGTCTGATTGTTGATCAGCGTTGCTGGGCAACTCATTACGCTGAAGAATTAATCAGGCCAACCTCACCTGACACTCATTATCTCTCGCTATATCTATATCTACCCTTGTGTTGCAGTCAGTCTTTGTCAGATCATTGTTTGGTTCATGTCTGCCAATTGTTCTTGCTGTCGTGTGTGTAGTTCCTGTTCCAGTTTTGTTTTGCCTCTCATTCATGTTGGATTACCTGCTGGAATTACTAGTGAAGGGAAACCGAGGCTTTCTGAAGCATTGGAGGCTTTCATCAAATTGTGCCGAAAAAAAGGGTTCATTAAGGGTACCAAAATGGACCAGGAGCTGTGTAAATTGGAATGCGGCTACTCGTCCCAAGACCAAATAATCCCAATCTTATCTGCTTTCGGCCCCCCTCAACCAGCACTGGCCTTGGCCAAGGCTGCTGTTGGAACAACAACTCCCCCGGAAGAGCACTGCAACGAGACGCTCTTGCGTTCCTTCCCCCACTCCCCACAGACACCTGCTGATTGTTGACTCTGTCTGGGACCTGATCAAGGTTGTCTCCATGGCAATTGCTGTGTATCGCTATGACATCCTGCGGACTGAGGTACCTAGATTATGAGGCCAGGCGTAGCAACTCTCCAGGCCTACACATACACGAACTCTTACATACAGTGAGGAAAATAAGTATTTGAACACCCTGCTATTTTGCAAGTTCTCCCACTTGGAAATCATGGAGGGGTCTGAAATTGTCATCGTAGGTGCATGTCCACTGTGAGAGACATAATCAAAAAAAAAAAAATCCAGAAATCACAATGTATGATTTTTTTTAACTATTTATTTGTATGATACAGCTGCAAATAAGTATTTGTACACCTGAGAAAATCAATGTTAATATTTGGTACAGTAGCCTTTGTTTGAAATTACAGAGGTCAGGTTAGAAGACGTTTCCTGTAGTTTTTCACCAGGTTTGCACACACTGCAGGAGGGATTTTGGCCCACTCCTCCACACAGATCTTCTCTAGATCAGTCAGGTTTCTGAGCTGTCGCTGAGAAACACGGAGTTTGAGCTCCCTCCAAAGATTCTCTATTGGGTTTAGGTCTGGAGACTGGCTAAGCCACGCCAGAACCTTGATATGCTTCTTACAGAGCCACTCCTTGGTTATCCTGGCTGTGTGTTTCGGGTCATTGTCATGTTGGAAGACCCAGCCTCGACCCATCTTCAATGCTCTAACTGAGGGAAGGAGGTTGTTCCCCAAAATCTCACAATACATGGCCCCGGTCATCCTCTCCTTAATACAGTGCAGTCGCCCTGTCCCATGTGCAGAAAAACACCCCCAAAGCATGATGCTACCACCCCCATGCTTCACAGTAGGGATGGTGTTCTTGGGATGGTACTCATCATTCTTCTTCCTCCAAACACGTTTAGTGGAATTATGACCAAAAAGTTCTATTTTGGTCTCATCTGACCACATCACTTTCTCCCATGACTCCTCTGGATCATCCAAATGGTCATTGGCAAACTTAAGACAGGCCTTGACATGTGCTGGTTTAAGCAGGGGAACCTTCCGTGCCATGCATGATTTCAAACCATGACGTCTTAGTGTATTACCAACAGTAACCTTGGAAACGGTGGTCCCAGCTCTTTTCAGGTCATTGACCAGCTCCTCCCGTGTAGTTTTGGGCTGATTTCTCACCTTTCTTAGGATCATTGAGACCCCACGAGGTGAGATCTTGCATGGAGCCCCAGTCCGAGGGAGATTGACAGTCATGTTTAGCTTCTTCCATTTTCTAATGATTGCTCCAACAGTGGACCTTTTTTCACCAAGATGCTTGGCAATTTCCCCGTAGCCCTTTCCAGCCTTGTGGAGGTGTACAATTTTGTCTCTAGTGTCTTTGGACAGCTCTTTGGTCTTGGCCATGTTAGTAGTTGGATTCTTACTGATTGTATGGGGTGGACAGGTGTCTTTATGTGGAGTGGAGGTGGACATTTTAAAGGCAGACTAACAGGTCTTTGAGGGTCAGAATTCTAGCTGATAGACAGGTGTTCAAATACTTATTTGCAGCTGTATCATACAAATAAATAGTTAAAAAATCATATATTGTGATTTCTGGATTTTTTTTTTAGATTATGTCTCTCACAGTGGACATGCACCTACGATGATAATTTCAGACCCCTCCATGATTTCAACACCCCCCCCCCATGATCCATGTTGTGCCATCATTGCCACATATGACCCAGCTCTGGCTGACAGGATAAATGCCATCACCAACAGGAGGCTAGCAGTGCCAGCTTGAGGACACATTCAGGCCTAAATTGCTTGCTATGTAGGATATAGACATTCTTAGAGAACTTTCTGTGACTTGAGCCTGGGGGAAGGGAGTAGGGAGAGGGGGGATGCATAGAAAATCAAGGAGAGAAGTTTGGGCAAGGCCAAAGAAAGCAAGTGTCCTACACTCTTTCAATGAGATCTTCTCTCCATGTTAGTGAGTTTTGTTGTTTTATTGCAGGGTGTTTGATCTCAGCTTTTTACAGAAAAACAAGTCTTACAATGAGTTAATCAGGCCAACCTCACCTGACACTCATTATCTCTCGCTATATCTACCCTTGTGTTGTCGTCAGTCTTTGTCAGGTCGTTGTTTGGACCATGTCTGCCATTTGCTCTTGCTGTCGTGTGTGTAGTTCCTGTTCCAGTTTTGTCTCTGGTTCATGTTGGATCACCTGCTGGAATTACCGATCAGCAGTTTGAGCCACCTGCCCACTGCAGTCCGTTCCTCGCTGCCAAAGCCCATCAGCTACCGCCAGCAGTCCCAACATCTGACCGTCTCTCTGCAGTGTTTCTGAGTTTATTTTGTACTTTTAATACTCTCATTGATTGCATTTGCTTTTGGATCCCATTGTTGTTTCCATGACAGAAATGGTGATTGTGGGCTACACAAACCAGTTTATCAGCTCTGTCCAATGGTTCTCTACTTACTTTGTCTTTGTCTACCCACACAGGTTCCCTCTGCCAGTTAGATGGTAAGTTGTAATAATGACCATAAAACTCACAGAATGTGTCTTCTATGTCTGTGAAGCATTTTAACAAGGAAATCTCATTTCTTGCTCTCTCTCTCATCAGTATGTGGGAGAGCCCCCCTCAATAACAGGGTTGTCGGAGGAGAGAATGCGGCGACGGGGGCTTGGCCGTGGCAAGTCAGCATTCATATCATCAGCTTTAACCTTAAATGCAGCGGGACTCTAATCACCAAAGACTGGGTTTTATCTGCAGCTCGTTGCTTCATAGGGTATGATGTTTAACACTTTAGATACACTTGTAAATTGATAATAGTGGTATTAAAGCATTCTTTATCTATTTACAGATTGAGTGAATCTCAAATTGTGATGTACTTCGGGCGTCTGAGCCAGTCCGGCTCAAACCCTTATGAGACATCCAGGACAGCGAGTCAAATCATCAGACATCCAGACTTTTCCATAGTTGACAACAACATAGCTCTGGTCCAGCTCTCTTCTTCTGTGACTTTCTCTGATTACATTGAGCCTGTCTGTCTGGCGGCGGCTGGTAGTGTATTTTCTACAGGTACAGAGAGCTGGGTCACTGGATGGGGCACTGGATGGGTCACTGAATGGGGCACTGGATGGGGCAGTTGTGAGTGAACAAATGTGAAGCTTGCCAGTTAACTGAAAACAAACAATACTGTAAACCTCAACAATTTACCTAGAATTGGTTTTTAAAAGCCATTAAATGTGTGCTCTGATCTGTGTCACAGCCGATCTTTCTGATATACTGCAGGAGGAGATGATCTCACTTGTGAACGACAGTGACTGTTATAATGCCAATTATGGATCATTTATCACAAGCAATACGATTTGTGCTGGATTGTTAAATCAGGGAGCGAAAAGTATATGTCCGGTAAGATACCAGTCATTCATTTCAACCTTTTTTAATCCAAAGCTATTATAACACTACTCACCAGTTTTTGGTCATCTGCAAACTTTACCTGTTAACCTAGTTGCTTAATTAAGCCCAGTTCACTTCACTGATCATGAACTCGTAAACTACTACTTCATCATTTAAAAATAGAGACTCCGCAAGCTTTGTAAAGACATATGTCTAAAGTCTGTGTGACATGCATTCGCTGAGGTACAGATCATTTTCTGTCGCGTTTCAGAATGAACTTCACATTGAAAAAAACATGCATCATGTTTATTTTCTTTATTTTATGAAAAAAACAACATTTTGTTTTTATTATGAGCATACACAAACAAAAGAAGATTTAACAGTTTTGAATGATGTACAACACTTATATGTAAGATCAGAATCAACAGAGTATTTTAAGTCTCTTTTGCACTGATAAGAAAAAAAGCGTGACCGCCGACCCAGGGGGTTCAGAAGAGGATCTATGACCTCTGGAAGCATCTCTTTCAGGAGTTTAGTCGCTATAGGGTCTAACATACGAGTTTAGACAATTCTTCCTCTCCTATAGTCAAGTCAAGTCAAGTTTATTTATATAGTGCTTTCCACAATACAGACTGTATCAAAGCAGCTTCACAGTATTAAATTAAAACAATACATCAATGTTTGTTTTTAGTGGAAAACGTCCACGTTTGGTAATGCTGATCAATAGTATTGTTGATTGATTAATTAAATTAAATATCCCCAAATATCCCCAACTGAGCAAGCCAAAGGCAACAGTGGCAAGGAACCGAAAAACTCCATCAGGTGACCTAATGGAGAAAAAAAACCTTGGGAGAACCCAGGCTCAGTCGGGGGCCAGTTCTCCTCTGGCGTTTATGAACTAGAGACCGGATTTAACTGTAAGATTAAAAGTATTATATGAATGCCTGGCTGAAGAGATGCGTCTTTAATCTAGTTTTAAACTGGGAGAGCGAGTCTGAGCAACGAACAGTATCAGGAAGACTATTCCAGAGTTTTGGAGCTAAATGTGAAAATGCTCTCCCTCCTTTGGTGGACCTAGATATCCTAGGTATCAGTTCAGTTCAGTTCATCTTTATTCATTTCCCGAAGGCAATTTGGTTGCAGCAAACAAGCATACACATAAAACAGGATCACACACACATACACAAAAATAGGAGAAAAGAGAAAGTACTCAATAAATACATTTACCTAGAATTTAAAAACTTCACAGCTGAGGGGACAAATGAATTTTTAAGCCGATTAGTTTTACTAAGCGGAGTTCTATACCGGCTACCAGACGGGAGAAGATAGAACTCAGAATACAAGGGGTGAGAAACATCTGACAAAATGTTCTCGGCTTTACCCAAAGCCTGTCTATGGTATAACTGAGCCATAGTCATCTGCTTCCTCCCTGTTATTTTGTTTCCCTGATTTACCATCCTCTCAATACGGTTTTTATTTTTCACATTCAGAGAGTTGAACCAGCACAACAATGAAAAGGATACAACCGACTCAATATAGGATCTATAAAACATGCACACCAGTGTTTTATCCACATTAAATGACCTCAGTTTCCGTAAGCAATACAATCTTTGCTGCCCCTTCTTACACAAAGCATCAGTATTTGCGGAAAACGTCAATTTACAATCTAATAGAGTACCCAAATACCTGTACTGTTCAACACTCTGGATACCCGCTCCATTAATACTTATCTGCTTATCATCAATTGATTTCCCCCTCAATCTATAATCAATAGTCATCTCTTTAGTTTTCAGAACATTAAGTTTTAAAAAAGCATTCTGACACCAAACAATAAAATCCTCAACAACAGGACCATGCGTAGAATCCACCTCACTTAATAAGCTAACGATTACAGAGTCGTCAGCAAATTTTAAGATGTGCCTATTACCAAAACTACTCTTACACGCATTAGTGTACAAAATAAATAATAAGGGAGAGAGGACGCACCCTTGAAGTGACCCAGTCGATGACACCAACCATTCAGAATAACAGTCGTTTACTTTGACTCTCTGTGTTCTCTCCACAAGGAAATGTAAAATCCAGCCTACCAAATACAAATCCAACCCAAATTCTTCAATGAGTTTGTCAATTAAAATATGTGGCTGAATAGTATTGAAGTCAGATGAAAAATCAATAAAGTAATTTAACAAAATTTTTCGGCTTCTCTAAATGCTGAAATACTAAATGTAAGAGAGTTGCGACAGCATCCTCTACGCCTCGCTTATTTCTGTACGCAAATTGAAGAGGATCTAGAGAACTCTCAGTCTTGTGCATAATTTCTCTCTTAACTAATTTTTCTAAACATTTCATCACTAAGGATGTGAGCGCCACAGGTCTAAAATCATCTAATAACTGTGCATTCTGCTTTTTTGGCAATGGAATCAGAGTAGACTGCTTCCACCGTGCAGGTACTTTTTGTATTTTTAGGGACCAGGCAAAAATGTCATAAAATATTGGTCCTAACTGCTCAGCACATTCCTTAAGTAAACGACCCCCTATATTATCAGGCCCCTGTGCCTTCCTGCTTTTACATTGTTTAAAAACGGTTATCACATCTCCTACATCAAAGGGGACACCAACATTATCTCTGTTTATCCTACACTTATTTTTCAAATCCTCAATTTCTGATTTAAAATCATGCGTATAAAATCTCATATAAAAATGATTAAAATCCTGTGATAAAGCTGCATCTGAACTGAATCCGTTCAAACTAATTCTATTATTTATTTTCCTACTATCCTGACCTGTAATTAAATGCATCCCCTCCCAAACAGAACCTAAATTTCCATTTTTCAATTTGAACTCGAGATCTTCCTTATAAACTGCTTTAGCCTTCTTTATTTCACACTTAATTTCTCTTTTAAGCATATAATGCTCTACAGTATTTCCCTCTTTGAAAGCCCTATTTCTTTTTGACAGAAGAATCTTGAGTGATTTTGTAACCCAGAGTTTACTGTTTGGAAATTTCTTAAACGATTTCACAGGTATTAACATGTCCTCACAAAATGTCACATAACTACAAATTTCATCTGTTACTTGATCAATGTCTGAACCAGAGTCCATAAAAACAGTCCAATCTGTACAACCCAGACACCCTTTTAAACGTATCGTAGCATCTTCAGACCAGACTTTCGACTTAATTACCTGTGCCTTTTCACGTTTCAGAACAGTTTTATATATAGGGACAAGTAAAACCATATTATGATCTGAGGTTCCCAAAGGTGGTTTCCCAAATGACTTGTAAGCTCCTTTAATCGACCCATAACACAAATCCAGAATTGAATCCTTACGTGTTGGGCAGGTACATACTGATTAAAGTGGCCCAGTGATTTCTTCAAAGAACACTTATTAAAATCTCCCAAAATAAAACAGGGTGCGTCAGGAGATGCAGATTGCAGTTCATGAACCACACGTTCAATCTCCCTTACTGCATTATCCTCATTTACACGGGGGTGGATGTAAACTACCGTAACGAACAGCTGAGGAAACTCCCGGGGCAAGTACTGAGGTCTTAGTGCCACAGTCAATAACTCGATATCTTTCGTGCACACTCTCCCCTTAACGTGCACAGATTTGCACCAGCTTTCTCTAATATACAGACATACCCCACCTCCTTGCGCTTTACCGGTTGCTGTCTCATCCCGATCCATGCGAACAGGCACTCCGAAGTCATCCAGTCGTAGGCTCGAATCCGAATCCCCCTCGGAGAGCCACGTCTCCGTGAACGCCATCACGCAAACATTTCTGAAGTCATGCTGGAATTTCACCATAACTTGAAGCTCATCCGTCTTTTTACGTAGAGACTGCACATTCGTTAACAAAATTGTAGGGAGAGGAATTTTAGAAATAATTTGTTTTTTCATTTTCTGACGAACACCTCCTTTCCGTCCTCTCTTCCGAATTTTAAATGTAGAATCCTTTTGTTGCGAGCGATTTTGTTTTTGTCCAACAGCAACAGGTGAAAAACTTCCCAAATCAGGATAACCAAATCCCGCTGGTTGTTTCACGTTGTTAGGCTTGTACCATTGTAAAAGAAACTCCCGGGAATATTTGATTCTTACCGACTCCTGAGGTGCTTCAAACACACACAAACTCAGGTGGATCAATAGTCAGGGGGCCAATTCTGAAAAGGGCTTCCGTTAAGACTTTTGCGGACATGTTTTGGTACAAGCTGTCACCCTATTTTTTTAGTTAGAAGACACCCATAGGTAAGATATTAGGGTGGTTGTCAAGCTGAATTTTTTTTTTGTGTGACTTGTACAAGCAATTTCAGGCCAATTTTTTGGTTTCCTGCTCAACACGACATGCCAACAGTAAATGTTGAATATCTCCACAACCACAAGGACCATATTCATAAAAATGGTATCAAATGAAAGCCAACACTCATGGGATGTCTGCTGAAGTGTCAGAATGAACATTTATTGTACAGTGTAAGAGACAACAGAACTAAACCATGAAAAAAACTATCTCCGCCTAAAGAGAACCAGTTTTCAAAGTGAATATCAGCTTGGAGACATAACCTAGTATCCCAAAACCTCTATCAATCAGTACCCATATCTATGGGAATGAGTCAAGCCAAGTTTAAAGCTTGTAGGGAGAGACAGTGCAATGCTGCACAAGTTATGATACTTTAATGTCAAGGCGGAAATTTAGAACTGTAGATAATGGTCTATGGTGCTATTTGACTTAGTATACCAGGTTGTAACACAAATTATATTACATTCACATATCACTATAGTTATTAATTCCATCCTAACAAAACTGCTCTCTCACTTCTTTAGGGTTAGGGGTTAGTAACTAGTTAGTAGTAATAACTATGTAATAGTCGTATGGCAAAGGTATGTTTTTCCCCATCAAAGCAGTGGCTCTCAGGTTGGCAGAGGTTGGCTCTCAGGTTGTCAGTCTCATCCCTTTGAGACTGAATGGATTGAATAAGCAAGGTCAAGCTAAGCGCAATGCAAATAATGGTGTGTGTCGATTATATTGCAAAAATATTGCACAATATTATACTACAATAATCTCCAGAAAGAGCACAAAGACACCACTTCCTGAAAAATCACTTCAATCAAAGGGCTTTATCTTGGCTGTATTTTCCATATTTGTCTTGACAAATGAAACATTGTTCCCAATCAATATCTCTTCCTATTTGTTTTTCTTTGGATGCTAGGCTTACAGCTTCCTCTGGATCCATGTTTTCTCATCTGAAGGCAAATATATTTTTCACTACACTAGTCTGATTCACTACACTATGGTTTCTGAGTGGATCACTACAATGTCCTCTGACATAAGCTAAGGGCTTTGCTATCTAACAAACTTATTAACGCTTTTAGCTATAGCAGACTGTAAAATAGGCTGCTGTGCAGCAAATAAATTAAAAACAATATTTCCATTACACATCTGCACAAAACTTAATTTACCTATTAGTAAGTAATCTAGTAATTATGAAAGTAAATTAGCCTAGCTATACACTCACCTAAAGGATTATTAGGAACACCTGTTCAATTTCTCATTAATGCAATTATCTAATCAACCAATCACATGGCAGTTGCTTCAATGCATTTAGGGGTGTGGTCCTGGTCAAGACAATCTCCTGAACTCCAAACTGAATGTCAGAATGGGAAAGAAAGGTGATTTAAGCAATTTTAAGCGTGGCATGGTTGTTGGTGCCAGACGGGCCGGTCTGAGTATTTCACAATCTGCTCAGTTACTGGGATTTTCACGCACAACCATTTCTAGGGTTTACAAAGAATGGTGTGAAAAGGGAAAAACATCCAGTATGCGGCAGTCCTGTGGGCGAAAATGCCTTGTTGATGCTAGAGGTCAGAGGAGAATGGGCCGACTGATTCAAGCTGATAGAAGAGCAACTTTGACTGAAATATCCACTCGTTACAACCGAGGTATGCAGCAAAGCATTTGTGAAGCCACAACACGCACAACCTTGAGGCGGATGGGCTACAACAGCAGAAGACCCCACCGGGTACCACTCATCTCCACTACAAATAGGAAAAAGAGGCTACAATTTGCACGAGCTCACCAAAATTGGACAGTTGAAGACTGGAAAAATGTTGCCTGGTCTGATGAGTCTTGATTTCTGTTGAGACATTCAGATGGTAGAGTCAGAATTTGGCGTAAACAGAATGAGAACATGGATCCATCATGCCTTGTTACCACTGTGCAGGCTGGTGGTGGTGGTGTAATGGTGTGGGGGATGTTTTCTTGGCACACTTTAGGCCCCTTAGTGCCAATTGGGCATCGCTTAAATGCCATGGCCTACCTGAGCATTGTTTCTGACCATGTCCATCCCTTTATGACCACCATGTACCCATCCTCTGATGGCTACTTCCAGCAGGATAATGCACCATGTCACAAAGCTCGAATCATTTCAAATTGGTTTCTTGAACATGACAATGAGTTCACTGTACTAAAATGGCCCCCACAGTCAACAGATCTCAACCCAATAGAGCATCTTTGGGATGTGGTGGAACGGGAGCTTCGTGCCCTGGATGTGCATCCCACAAATCTCCATCAACTGCAAGATGCTATCCTATCAATATGGGCCAACATTTCTAAAGAATAAGGGTGTCACGATTTCGATCGATCGATCGAAATTAATGCTCAATCTCGATTATCGAATCAAAAAATGGAATTGTCGATGCTGCCACGCCCCCATGTCACGGCAGCTCGGCTTGCCTGTAATAGGTAAAACTCCTTTTCTCGAGAATATTGAAGCCTTTATTTTAAAACACATTGCAGCTGCACAGCGAGAGCATCATATCTCGTCTGAGCGAGCTGATTGTCTGTGCTGCGGCAACTGCACGAACCTATGGCGAGTTAGCAGTGGCGTATGGTCCAATGGAGCACATGGCGCCCTGCCAACCTCGAGCGCGCCAATTTGGACGTGGCTGGAGAGTATAATTCACAAAAAAACTCGCCAAAGGATTTTAGGTTTAAATCGACTGAAGCGAAGTACCTGATATGAGCGAAATAGCACGGCAAACCAAAGCAGTACTCGTTCCCTTATCTCTAAGGGAACCGAGTTTACGCAATTAACCAAGTAGCCTACGTTCCCTTACGAGAACGTTCTCTCGTACTGCATTGCAAACGCTGTGGGAACCCAATTTAAAACACCGTGCTATTCGCCTGTGACTGCTCTGAGGAGTCCAGGGAGCCCCGGGACTATAATAGCCAGGTAATAGGTTATATTGTTTAAGTTTCCAATTGACTGAAGATATAAGTTATTGTTACATTATGTTGTTAATAAACGTTTTAAATTTGACAATGTAGTGTGTGGTATTGTGAACAAAGGTCAGATATTATTATATTGCATAAAAGTCTTAAAATGGCATAGCTTGTGCTTTCAATTTATTTTTTTTAAATCGAGAATCGAATCGAACCGTGACTTTAGAATCGAAAATGTAATCGAATCGAGGATTTGGAGAATCGTGACACCCTTACTAAAGAATGCTTTCAGCACCTTGTTGAATCAATGCCACGTAGAATTAAGGCAGTTTTGAAGGCAAAAGGGGGTCAAACACAGTATTAGTATGGTGTTCCTAATAATCCTTTAGGTGAGTGTATGTCTGGTAAGTATATAGCTAGTTGGAAAACAGTTTAGCTTACCTGTTTCTGGCAACATTTGATGTTAGAATGGTAGAATCTTGAGGTAAATGTTTGTGTAGACAAATAGATCAAGTTAATCTGTTGTGTGATTGTGTGATTCACTCCTTTATAAAGTTTTGTTCAGACTGTACTGTTGACACCTGCTGTGATCATCTTCTCTGGATCTGCTGCCTCAATCTGCTGCCAAATCACAGCTGCGCTGACACAACAGTGCCCCTTGTGGTGTGATACTCTTGTGGTTGTCATGGTTCTGCCTTCATGTCCTAGATCTTTCTTGTTTTGAGGCAGGATCATGACAGACCCATGTTTTGTGTACAAGCACATGGCCATTTGTTTGGGCCATGTGCTTGTGTTGTCTCGTTCTCTGCCCCGCCCCCTTGTTATCCTCGTTTTGTCTTGATTGCTTTACCCATTATCACCTGTGTTCCCTCATTAGTTTCTCCCTATTTAATCCCCTCATGTTTTCTGTCCTGTGTCGGTACATTATCTAACTTTGCCTGTTATTCCTTGTGAGACGTTGCTTGTTTAAGACTGTGAGTACTTTGTCAGTGACCTGTTAAATCAGTTTTGTGAGTTTGTTTCCCGTCATCGTCTAGTCAGAGTTTAGTCATTGTTTGTTATCTTGTCTTAGTCAGAGTTACCTGTCCTCAGTTCTGTTTTGCCCCCTCGTGGGTTTTTGTTTTCTGTTTTTGTGTTTAAATAAACCTTGAGTGTCTGCACCTCGTCTGCTTTTGGGTTCATCTCCTCCACATCTCTTGACAGAATGTACTGACCAACATTGAACCCAGCAGACAGTAGGTCCTCTTTTGTCGAGCATAACCCTGACGACCTTGCACAATGGTGGCTGAGGGCTGTTTCTGATGCAAGGAGTGGCAAGCTGCCGATTCCTTCTCAGGGGGAGCGGTCCCTGAAGGAGTACGCCCGGGTCGCGAGTGAGAGGAGGCTGTTCCTACCTGATATCCTCCTCAACCGCTACCTCATTGCGGGTCTCAACGCTCCTCCACCCCTGGCAGAACGGGAGAAGCTGGTTTGCTGCTTGTTTGGTGAGATGGTGAATTGTTTGTCACAGAGGGAGTTGCGGGATTCCACCTTGTCGTCACCATCACCCAAGCTTCCTGTGATCCCAGAGGGTCGCGTCCTGGCCGTTGTTGCCCATGGTGATCCGGCTGGTTCCACTTCTCCTGAGGTCTCTTCTGCACCTATTGAGCTCCGTGGTAAACGAGGGAGACGGGTTTCTTGGGATTCCCCGTCTGAGTCTTCCTCCACCGAGTCAACGCTGCCTGAGACTTCCCTGCCAGCACCAGTTACTGTCTCCGCAGAACATCTCCAACTGGTCGCTAGTCCAGCTACGGATTCGGCTTCGCGACCAAGGAGAAAGAAGAGGAGAAAGGGAGCCTCTCGCTCGTCATCTCAGGCTGTCCCAGGCGCTGTTCCAGAGCCCGCGGCGGCAAGCGCTGTTCCAGAGCCCGCTACTGCAAGCGCTGTTCCAGAGCCAGCTTCTGCAAGCGCTGTTCCAGAGCCAGCTTCTGCAAGTGCTGTTCCAGAGCCAGCTTCTGCAAGCGCTGTTCCAGAGCCCGCTACTGCAAGCGCTGTCCCAAGCGCTGTTCCAGAGCCCGCTACTGCAAGCACTGTTCCAGAGCCCGCTACTGCAAGCGCTGTTCCAGAGCCCGCTACTGCAAGCGCTGTTCCAGAGCCCGCTACTGCAAGCGCTGTTCCAGAGCCCGCTACTGCAAGCGCTGTTCCAGAGCCAGCCTCTGCAAGCGCTGTTCCAGAGCCCGCTACTGCAAGCGCTGTTCCAGAGCCCGCTACTGCAAGCGCTGTTCCAGAGCCAGCTTCTGCAAGCGCTGTTCCAGACTCTGCAGTCATGAGGGCTGCAGAGCGAGCAGCGGCCGATTCAGCTGCTAAGGCTGTTTTGCGGTCGGTTTCGGCGAGCCACGAGATGCCGATTGTCATCGCTGCAAGAGCCTTGTCCGAGTATCTGTCCAGTTTAGCCAAGATTCTGGAGATGCCTGTCCCAGCTGATGTGTCCAGTCCTGTCCCAGCTATTGTGTCCAGCCCTGTCCCAGCTATTGTGTCCAGCCCTGTCCCAGCTGGTGTGTCCAGCCCTGTCCCAGCTGATGTGTCCAGCCCTGTCCCAGCTGATGTGTCCAGCCCTGTCCCTGCTAATGTGTCCAGTCCTGTCCCAGCAGATGTGTCCAGTCCTGTCCCAGCAGATGTGTCCAGTCCTGTCCCAGCTGACAGGGGGATGTCTGTGTCCAGCCCTGTCCCAACTAATGTGTCCAGCCCTGTCCCAGCTAATGTGTCCAGCCCCGTACCAGCTGTCACCCGACCTCTGTTTGTCTCCCCGGACGCCCCTGTCTCCACTTCACCCCGGACTGTTTCCCCCAAGACTGCTCCTCGTGTGTCCCCACCCAAACCTGCCCGGACCCGTTGCCCGCAGCCCACACCCTCATCCCGAAGACCCAAGACCCCTGACCCGCCTGTTCACCCTGGACTGCCCCCCAAGGACTTTGTGTTTCCCCCCAGTCCTCCCATCCACCCTGGACATTCCCCCATGAACTCTGTGTTGTCTCCGCCTCCTTTTCCTTGTTTTTTATTTTTATTATGTCACCCCAATCCTGTCATTGTGTATTCATGTCTGCCTTTATTAGTTTTTGTCATGTATTGTTGGTTTGTGTCTATGTCTCAGTCGGTCTTGTCCCGTGTTTCATGTTCCCTCTAGGGAGCGTCTGGAAGCCGCTCCTTGGGGGGAGGGTTCTGTCATGGTTCTGCCTTCATGTCCTAGATCTTTCTTGTTTTGAGGCAGGATCATGACAGACCCATGTTTTGTGTACAAGCACATGGCCATTTGTTTGGGCCATGTGCTTGTGTTGTCTCGTTCTCTGCCCCGCCCCCTTGTTATCCTCGTTTTGTCTTGATTGCTTTACCCATTATCACCTGTGTTCCCTCATTAGTTTCTCCCTATTTAATCCCCTCATGTTTTCTGTCCTGTGTCGGTACATTATCTAACTTTGCCTGTTATTCCTTGTGAGACGTTGCTTGTTTAAGACTGTGAGTACTTTGTCAGTGACCTGTTAAATCAGTTTTGTGAGTTCGTTTCCCGTCATCGTCTAGTCAGAGTTTAGTCATTGTTTGTTATCTTGTCTTAGTCAGAGTTACCTGTCCTCAGTTCTGTTTTGCCCCCTCGTGGGTTTTTGTTTTCTGTTTTTGTGTTTAAATAAACCTTGAGTGTCTGCACCTCGTCTGCTTTTGGGTTCATCTCCTCCACATCTCTTGACAGTGGTATTTATTGATTATTATTTTTTAATGATCATGCTTGCACATAAGTTGGATTATATTGCACATTTGCCCAAAATTACAATAGGTAACATGGAAGAAAATGGAAGCACTTTGGGGAAAAAAATCCGCTTTTACCACTTTTAAGAATATAGTGTTAAAATGGACAAAAAAAACATTTTCTAAGCTGACAACCTGGCTAGAACACATGTTGAGGGGATAAATATTAATACTGGATAGGTTGTATACTTGTACCAAAAAGTGTCCGACAAAGTTTTAATATCAGTTTTGGCCCCCTGACTACAAAGTCAGTAAAACAATAATCCCCATTTTCTCCATCAAGCCTCTCTTTTTCCAGTTTTTCAGTAGGGTATAGAACAAATCTCCGCGTCCGACAGTGTTGAGAGAAAAAAGTTATTTTGAGACGCAGAAAAACAAAGAAAACAACTGACAAAGCACAAACAAGCACACCGACACCTGTAGCTGCGAGTCGCCGCGTGCGCATGCGCCTCCTTCAAGTGAAGGCATGCGCCTCCTTTATGACCAAAAGCCTCAAATTTATTGATCTTAAAGAGCGCCATGGATTATAGGGCGATAGAAGATCCGTTAAATAGACTGGATCTAAGCCGTTTAGGGCTTTATAAGTCAGTAGCAATACCTTGTAATTAATACGGAACTTTATAGGTAACCAATGTAGTGATGATAAAATCGGTGTTATATGATCATATTTTCTTGATCTAGTAAGAACTCTAGTGGTGGCATTTTGGACTAACTGTAGCTTGTTTATTGAGGATGCAGGACAACCGGCTAATAAAGCATTACAGTAACCTAGTCTCGAGGTCATGAATGCATGAACTAACTTTTCTGCATCAGAAACTGATAGCATGTTACGTAGCTTAGCAATGTTTCTAAGGTGGAAAAGGGCTGTTCTTGTAAATATGATTTTCAAAAGACAGGTTGCAGTCTAATATAACACCCAGGTCTTTTACTGTAGAGGATAAAGTAACAGGACATCCTACTATGTTAAAGTTGTAGTGTGAGAGGTTTTGTACCTCTGTCTTGTCTGGATTTAATAAAAGAAAATTGTGCATCATCCAATCTTTTATATCTTTAATACACTCTGTCAATTTGGATAATTTAGCGTTTTCATCTGGCCGTGATGAAATATAGATTTGAGTGTCATCAGCATAACAATGGAAACTAATTCCATGTTTCCTTATAATATATCCAAGTGGCAGCATATATATTGAGAACAACAGAGGGCCTAACACAGATCCCTGCGGCACTCCATAGTTTACTGGTTTCTCCATTTAAATAGACAAAATGGTAGCGGTCAGATAAGTATGATCTGAACCAGCTTAATGCTTGTCCTTGAACACCAGTATAATTTTGTAGTTGATCTAAGAGTATTGTGTGATCTATAGTATCGAACGCAGCACTAAGATCAAGTAAAACTAGTATTGAGATACAGCCTTGGTCAGAAGCTAATAGTAAATCATTTGTGATTTTAACGAGCGCAGTTTCAGTGCTATGATGCGGTCTGAATCCAGACTGAAACTTTTCATAGCTGTAATTTTCTTGCAAGAAAGAGCCCAGTTGGGCGGATACAACTTTTTCTAGTATTTTAGACATAAAAGGAAGATTTGAAATGGGTCTATAATTTGCTAGATTATGTGGGTCTAATTGTGATTTAGAGAGGTTTTATAACTGCCAGTTTAAATGTTCTTGGAACATGACCTAAAGATAAAGATGAGTTAATAATATTGAGGAGAGGCTCTTCCACTATAGGTAACACTTCTTTCAGTAGTTTAGTTGGTATAGGATCTAATAAACATGTTGTTGTTTTAGATGAGGTGATAAGTTTATTTAACTCTATTTGTTCTATAGTTGTAAAGCACTGTAATTGTTCTTGCGGGGTGATAATTAAGGCTGAATTATTAGGCGCGATTGAGGATTGAACGTTTACAATTGTGGCTCTGATGTTTTCTATTTTCTCAGTGAAGAACTTCATGAAATCATTACTACTAAACTGTAACGGAATATTTTGTTCGGGTGACATCTGTTTATTTGTTAGTCTAGCCACAGTGTTAAATAAAAACCTAGGATTGTTTTGGTTGTTTTCTATTAGTTTGTGGAGGTGCTCAGCCCTGGCCGCTTTTAGGGCCTTTTTATAACGTGACATACTGTCTTTCCATGCGATTCTAAAGACCTCTAAATTAGTTTGTTTCCATTTACGCACTAAATTACGTGTTTCTCTCTTTAGAACATGCGTAGTATTGTTGTACCATGGTGCTTTACTTTTCTCTCTGACCTTTTTTAATCTAATGGGTGCAAAAATATCCAATTTTCCAGAGAGAATAGTGCTCATAGTGCTAGTTAATTCCTCTAGTTCATCTGTTTGTTTGGGTTCACTGAGCAGCTGAGACAGATCAGATAAGCAATTTGAAAAATGATCTATGGTGGATGGAAGGATTGTTCTGTCTGATCGATAACGCGGCGCAGCATGATATATTACAGCAGTACGTAATTGTAATGGTCAGTGACATCATCACTTTGTGGAATGATATCTATATTGGTTGGATCGGTTCCATGTGATATAATTAAATCAAGTGTATGATTAAAACGATGAGTTGGTCCGGTAACGTTTTGCTTGACCCCAAAGGAGTTTTTATAAATCTGTAAACGCAGCCCCTAACACATCATTTGGATTATCTATGTGTATGTTAAAATCTCCAACAATTAATGCTTTTTCGACATTGACTAAAAGGTCTGAGAGAAAATCTGCAAACTCTTTTAGGAAATCAGCGTAAGGCCCAGGCGGTCTATATACGGTAGCCAAGGCTAGAGATAATAGGGATGTTTTTCTTACATCTGAGAGCGTAACATTTAGTACAAGTACTTCAAACGAAATAAACTTATAACCCGTTTTCTGGGTAACATTGAGGTGTGAGTGATCTAATGTTTAGAAGACCTAGCTTTAGAAATTGTTTTTGTTTACTAATAGCAACATTTTCTGTTTTAATAACAATTAGATTTTTCCTAGATCCTGCAGTAGACTTATTATTTGATCTCACTAAACAAGGAATAGACACAGTTTCTATGCAATGTTCTACACTAGTATTTATATCAGTTAAATTGGTGCAGCAGAGACTATGATTTGGACTTTTGGTTACTAGTCAAAAGGTATTTAACATTTTGGAGATATTATCCGACAGAAGATCCACTCCGAATCTGCTTGGGTGTAAGCCATCAGCACGGAAAAGCCTAGGACGCTTCCAAAACAGATTCCAATTATTTACAAAGAGCAGTTTCTGCTCATTGCACCATGACATTAACCATTCATTTAGCGAAAATAATCTACTAAACTTTTCATGTCCTAGTCGGTACGTGGGAAGCGGTCCTGACACAATGATCGTTTTTTCAGGCGATCTGCTGCGTACCGTATCGATCAGATTCCTAAAGTCTTTCTTCAGAACCTCCGTCTGGTGCAGCCTGATGTCGTTCACTCCCGCGTGCAGGACCACAGTTCCGATGCGCTCGTTACCGTTCAGAATCTCGGGAACGCGAGATTATGAACGGTGACTAGCGCGTCGGAACTGTGGTAATGAATGAATGAGATTTTCCTCAGGGAGACTACAATGCTCTGCCTGATGCGATACTGTAGTAGACGGTTGCATAATTATAATTTTCTCCATGATATTATCAATCTTATAAGTGAAGAAGTTCATAAAGTCATTACTGCTGTGCTGCTTGGAAACTCCTGGGCTTGAAGCTTTCTTTTTCGTTAGTTTAGCCACTGTTTCAAATAAATACCTAGGGTTGTGTTTATTTTCTTCTAATAGGGTTGAAAAATAAGTAGATATAGAAGTTGTAAGGCCTCTCTGTATGCAGGCTACACTATTGCATACTTATATCTGTAACAGTTGTTCATTGTATATTGTCAGAGATATAAATGTTGAATGTTTGTCAATACAGGGAGACTCTGGAGGTCCAATGGTCAGTAGGTGCGGCTCCCTGTGGATTGAGTCTGGCATTGTGAGTTATGGTAGCAGTTGTGACTCCGAATATCCTGGTCTGTACACCCGAGTTTCTCAGTACCAGGACTGGATCAAGTCTTGCATGATCAGCAACCCACCTGGATTTGTCGAATGCAAGGTTGAAAAGCCGCCATCCACTGAAAAGCCGCCATCCACTGAAAAACCGACATTCACTGAAAAGCCGACATCCACTGAAAAGCCGACATCCACTGAAAAGCCGACATCCACTGAAAAGCCGCCATCCACTGAAAAGCCAAAGCCAGCATGCAACTCCAACTTCAGAAGCGTACTCAACCTCCTCTTATTTTCCCTTTCTCTCACATTCTCCATCATTCCTTTCACCTTCTCCCTCTATCTCTCTTCCTAAATATTGTATGAACAGTAATTCTCAGGACTCTTTGATGAAGAGGACATTTGTGCTGTACATGTTCTCATAAATATGAGAAAAGAGCAGTTGTTTTGTTATTTTTATAATTTATTCTTTATCTTTTTAAAAATGTACTATTCTTAAACTCTTGAAGTTCAACATGCTTCTGCCCTCTGAGATTCGATTTTTTATTTTATTATTTTTTATTTTATTTTTGCATTATTGTTATGGTTATACACATAACGCGCGTTGCGAGTACAACCCTCACTCTCAAACAGTGAAATACGGAAATGAGCGTGACGGGAACGCACCGTTTCTAGATTTGGACCAGTGACCCGAAGATTAGACTCGCTCAAGAGACGGTGTCAACAACAAGGGGAGAAGGAAATGGTGACAACACTGGCTGCGTTAGAAACAGGCATGATGCATTTCAGGACAATACATGAAAATATCTAAAATAAAACAGTGAAATTCAAAACATCACCACATAACACAAAGGAAAATAATGATCAGAATGGCAGTAAAGACTTGTTCCAAACAAATTAAATGTTACCTTTTTATAACCCTTAATTATATAGATTTATATTTCCTATTTAGTTAGTAACTATTATTAATAGTTTATCTTGAATTGGACTATAATTGGACACAATTCTAAAAGGTGTCAGAATTGTGAGTTTATTTCTCTCAAGTGATATCTCCGCGGTTGTGAGCCGAGCTCTGGGTCCGGCTCTCGTCTCAGAAGCCATAGAAAAACACAACTTTTCATAAATTGATTTTAATGATCAAAACAAACTTCAATGAACTAGGGATGCAACAACTAATTGATGAAATTGATCATGAAAATAATCAACAACCAAACTGATTATAGACACATAATGTAGAAGCTGCTGGCAATAATGGAAAGGCATGTTTCCGGACCATAAATGTCCGCACACAAACCTGTAAATGTCACGATTCCGGCAGTTTCCGCATATGTGCTCTTGTGTGTCTGGTTTCTTGACCCGGCCTGGTTTCTTGTGTGGCCGTTTCTCAGTCCGTACACCAACGCGATAAACCCCCGAACACTTACGGAAATGTTCACTCCTTCACCGGTAAATCCCTGTATCTTCCTGCACGCGATGTAAAATCTTCACAAATTCCAGGGGACAATCAGTTAAATCTCTGTAAATGGACAGTTTATCTCTAAATAAACCTCTATAAATTAGCGTACACTTACCATTTTAAATGCTACTGGCCTTCAACATAAAAATGCGTCACATTAGCTTATCAAAGCTAGTTGTCAATAAAGCCACAAACACAGCAATGCATCAACAAAACTCAATTTTATTTTTCAGGACCTCAAATATTTTCAACAGAACTGCAACATTCAACTGATCAATTACATTGAGAAAAAGGTTTTAAATATTTAGCAAAAACATGAGACACTTTAAACGTACAGTATGGAATTTTTCGCCACTAGGGGTCGCTAACCTATTTACAATAACAAAGGCGTAGTTTGATGACGCAACACATCAAACTAAGAATTAACACGCTAAGAATTATGGATCTTGTCGTCAACGTCAAGCCGACCGATCTAATAATGTTTATGGTTGACTGAATACATCGATGCTTTTATCATGACTGTGATATGAAGCAGTTCGGGATTGCTAAGAGACAGCTATCAGCTCCACACGCGACGTGAGCTCCCGCGGATATAAAAGGAATATGGACATTTCATTCTACCGAACTACACGCAGAATTACAACTCACAGGTCAGTTTATTAGACAAATTAAACTTGTGAGGTAATGCAGCGCTGTTTCACTTGGTCTAACATTACACTATCACACTAAACTGCATTTGAATGTGTTGAAATTTATGTGTTAGTTTGTCTGTATGAGACTAGCAGTAAGCTAGATCAACATTAGAATAACATACAGATCATATTCTAACATTTTATCATTGTTGAACTATATAACATTGATTAGTTTTATGTAAATGTGCTCACCTGTTTAATAAAGTACATGTAGGAGCGGTCGAATTCTCGGACGTAGAGCTCTCATTTATATACTGTCTATGGGAGCTCTCGGCATCTCGAAAACACAGCGCTGATATTCTCGTTTTAGTTCTCCTTTTTTATCCAAAGTCTGCTTGCCATGGTCCGTAATGTTTGAACTAAACAACAACAACAACGTGCAAATAGACATTCCGAACTAATGTTGTCCATGTCTGTTGCCTTGGTTACTATCAGAGGGCTCTGGTTGCTATGGCAGTACGAGCGGAACCCAGGGACAACGCGGATATTGACGGTGACAAAACGGAAATAAAGAAACCTGCCGTGTCTTCGAATTAAATTACAAATTTCTCCTGGTTTGAAAGTCTATATATAATATATATAGATATAGTGATTTTTGCTATTTTTAAAGCAAAAAAAAAACATATTGTACCTTTAAAAAAACAAGTAAAATAGGAATAGTATGTTGTACAGACAAATGCTTAGTATAGCTCACTTACACAAGAGTTCTAGTATAGAACCTTAGCAGTGCCCCTGGTAGGAAGATAAGCATGGGCCATAATGTTATAGTTTTAATGTTTAAATTAATCATCTTTATTACTTGGCTTGGTTGAATTCCAATGTAGAATGCGGTCTGTTATTTCTTGATAACAGACCGCTGCGAAGTATAACACACCGTTGCCATGAAAAACAGCGCGTTGCTATGGACTATTTTCTTTGGCGGAAAATAATTTTGGTCAATATGAGACGCAGATAGATATGGGCCAGAAGGCGCCTCCTAGCGGTCTAACCCTAACCCTACCCCAGACCTAAACCTACCCATAACCGAACAAAGCTCTGTGCATGTCATATTGACGCTAAAGGGTGCCATGTGCGTTCGATGTAGACGAAATTTCAAAAGCGTCAGTATATGATGCCCTAGGATGAGAATGCGTTGCAATATCATGTACAAATCAACCCCTGTAATATAATTAAGAATTTCCACAACTGAACAGTTTAATTGTTTCAAGTAAAAAAACAAAACAAAATATGGACTTAAAACTTAAAATATTTTGACAATACACACGGACTGCAAGTGACAAAAATTTTAACAAAAATAATTTATTACTTAATCAGATTTATGTATTTAAAGCAAAATAACATAAACAGTTAAAACTGTTAAATTATTCTTCATTAGCCTATTTTACTGTGGTTGATTTGTACAAAAGTAAAATAACAACATATAATCAACCACAGTAAAATAATGAAGAACAATTACCAAAACTAATTTAATTATTTTTAAATAAAAAGCAGAAACAGAAACTATTTTGAACATGAACACACAAACAACACGACACACGCAAATATGGCGCTCGTTTTGTGTCCATTCTTCTTTCCTAACCAAACTTAAAGACGTGTTAAAGGGTACATAACATGCACAGTTTCACCTAATCTCATGTTAATCTTGAGTACCTATAGAGTAGTAGTGCATCCTTAATATCTCCAAAAAGTGTTTAGTTTTATTATATTTATAAAAGAAAAATACAGCTTTCCGATTCTCTCCGGAACAAGCCGAGCTCCTGGAGGCGGAGCTATAGAGTCAAGCGGTAGCTTTCCAGCAAAAGACAGAAATCCGATCCAGTTGTAGGCTACTTACATGAATGGGGTCTTTTATCACTGGGACCGCACCACGTTTTAATAGCAAACGATTTGCAAATCCAGCGTCGAGGCCTTGTTAATAAAACATTCGTCACTGAAATGACCAGAACACATAACCGCACTTCCTACACTCCGTTGCTGCCCTGGAAAAACAAACTGCATCCACTGTTCCTGTAACACTGGGTTCTGTAGAAAACTGAACACGGTAAGCTTTCCCTCACATCCAAATACACACTTTTTTGGAGACATTCTTGAACAAATCCTATGCAGCGCTGGCTGCCGATGATTTCCTGTTGAAGCGCGTTGATGTGCGCGATCTCGCTCTCCTCTGGTCGACGTGTGCGCGGGCGCGCTTTTCCGAGAGAAATGCTCATATAAGGAGTTCCACCCTGGTCTACGTCATTAGATCCACGATCGAAAAAAAGCAGCCGAAACTTATACCAACCCGGAAGTAAGGTTTTCGGCACAGAAATTCTCCGTTAAGCTGCGTTCACACTACATGCGACCAAGCGACGCGATACCATTCATTTTCAATGGGGAGCGGGCGACTTCCGGCGACACGCGCGGTCGCGACCGTTGGCGACTGGATGGGGCGTGTCTGGCGACGCGACAAAGTTGAGAAATTTTTAACTTTATGCAAATGGAGAGCAACTTTCGCGAGCGACAACCAATGGCAGTGAAGTCAGTGGAGCACATGTGATCCGTCACTCTTCAGTGCAGCGTCTGACCGAGGCAAGATGAATGAGAAGTTTATTTTAGCAGTAAGAAACTGTCCAATAATTTATGATATGTCTCTGTGTACATACAGTAGTGCTCGTCGTGCTGACTCTGAGGCCGAATGGTTTCGTGAACTCAGAAAGACCAGTGTTTGCCCATTTTCTGCAGTTAATAGCCGCGATAGCACAGGGCACTCGCTGTTTCTCATTCATCTTTAATATTATGCATTTTATGTACTGATCCCATTTATATTTAGACTTTTCCTTCCAAAATGTTAGCTTGTAGAGGCAAGAAAACAGATTTGTTGTCTACAACACGGAGTAACATCCGTGAATGTCACTCACAAACATTACTAGGCAACCAGTAGTGAGAACGCCCACTAACGACCTCACCGCCAGCCACTGGCGACATGCAGCGATAAAGTCGCTTGTAGTGTGAACGGGGCTTTATTCGTCCAAAATATATTTTTTAAACTTTGCCCATGTTTAGCTTGAGAATCCATCTCTTTAACAGTGTTAACAACTCTGAATACATGAAACACCATTGTACCCCCCCTTTAACGTGCTTGTGGAGAACGTTCGTTCGTCTTAACGCCATACTGAACGTGCCTTGGTTAATTTCAAAATAGCGCACATACTTTTATGCAGCTGCTTGTATGATGGACTTGTCTTACTTGAGACAATGTTCAAACCGTGGGCTAGAAGATTTGATAATTTAAGCTATTATTAAATTAGTAATTATCAATAGCAGAAGAAATCTAATTAATAGCTATTTAACATAGGCCTAGCCTATATCGAAGAATATTAAGAAAATACTATTTAGTTTTGGATAAATAATAATAATAATAATCTCACAACGGTAAAAAGCTTTGAATGTATTTTACAATATCAATTATGCAGAGCATGCATGGGAATAGGAAATAATAATACAATAATAATAATAATAATAAGCTCTATAGTAGAGTGGATACACTACTCAATTATATTCTTAATTTCTATGTTATAAATAATCGTTCTATGAACTTCTAGTAAGCTTATTTAAACCGAGTTGTAAATGCCGAAATCAAAGGAGGCCAAACAAATATGTAACTACTAAATATAAATATAAAATCGCCAGTAGATGGCGGCAAGGCACTCTTCTATTGAGATTACTGATTATTGTTAAACCTATTCTTTCAAAAAAGCAAATACATATTTAAAACCTACACAACTACTCCTTTTAGACAATTGCAATTGTTCTGCTGTGGCGCTGTTTGGAGCTGTATTTGCATTGCGTGAAATGCCAGTCATTAACATATTGTTTATTTACAGGCATTCTGCTTTTCTAATGATTCTTTTTTTAAAGCTAAAAACTGCTTTTTACAGAAACATTAAAACAAATATTTACAAATCTGTTTTATTTGGTATTTTTCCTCAACTTTTTGTCTCAAATGGCAGTTAATTTTTAATTATATTTAAAAATATATATATTTTCCAATTTCTGTTACCCAGAAGTGCAACATTATGTGAATTTAAAGAGAGGCTGTGTTATAAACAGAAATATAGGTCGCCTAAATGTATGTGCCGTTGTTGGTTCCCATGACATGCTACATTTTAATGTTTTAATGACAGCAAGAATTTCTTGGCTATAAATTGTGCATTTCACTAATGAAGGGGAATGGAAAGCATTAAATCAACCAATGATCAACCAGTCCTCTGAAATAGCTCAGAGGTGCATCTCATGAAGCTTCATTTGGAAAAGCATACAGAGCACAACTCAGTGTTACACATTTAGATAATGGAAGAACAACACAGAAACAAACAGGGTCAACAGCCGGGAAGAAGACGAGGAGTAAGGATGTGTGGTGGAACAGTATGGAGGAAAAAACAGTGGAAGAGGTCAAGATTGTGGACATGTTTCTAATGAAATAAGGGCCACTATTGCAGACCATGTTATCAATCATGACCTTACAACGACTGAGGGTCAAAAGGTAAAGCCGAATGTGCATGTTTATGAATGTATATGTCATTGTGATACTGAACGAGTACACTTTTATATTGACAACATGACTAAGCATCTTGTTTGTGAATAATGACACAAGGACTTGACGGCACTATCATGTTCATTGACATAAATATTGACTTTTGAGAGATGAACTAAGGATTTTGAGAAAGTTACAGGCTTCTGCAGGTAATCCACTGTGTGGTGCTGCTAGTATGAATTATTCTGAGAAATGCATTTACTGGTTTGCAAATCTGAAGGATGATTCAAGAAATGTACCAAAGTGACTGAGGAAAAACTGTAAAAGGACATTCAGGGCAAACAGTATGTGCAAAGGGATTTAGCAAATGGGTGAACATGATTTCATCAAGTACAATATCCCATGGAGCAACATTCCAATTAGATTTGAGGAATAAGTTCACAGTTAATATCAATTTCAGGCTATGACCAATTCAGTGCCTAAGCTCCAAGTAAATGAAGAAACCACAGACAACAGCCTATTTTTTACACAACCTGAAGACTGTTTTGAGTGTAGGCCTAGTCAATTTATCAGTCGCTAAATAAAAGAGCATACGTTGTTCACTTTCTTTATAATCTACTGACACTTTAAATAAAATAGTTTTGTTTGTCATAAAGGAAAGAGTGAATCCAAATTGTTCCGTGGGTCAGTCATTTGTTCCTACTCATAGCCTATTTAGGAAGTGGAAATTGTAAAAGATGTGCTCCTCTGCTGCCACCTACTGATTACAGTGGTAATCTCATGTCATTTTTGTTTTAAGCGTTTGTTCTTCCTGCAGGTGAAAACAAGATGCATCTGTTCGCACCTTTCTTTATTTATCTGGGCTGTCAATTGTTTTGCCTGACTTGGGCGAGATTTTTGTATGTTCTCAACATAGTAGCAAAAGAAATGTGTAGTGTGACTAGGCTACATTTAATAGAGTGCTAGGCTTTATACAAACTTAAAGGGCACCTATTATGCAAAATTTACTTTTACATGGTGTTTGAACATAAATGTGTGTTGGCAGTGTGTGAGCAAAACCACCCTAGAATGATAAAAATCCACCCAGTAGTTTTTTTAAAATCTCAATAAATCATAAGCACTGTCTCAGAACACCCTGTTCTAGATTTCCCTCACTGTGACGTAGAATTGAGCTAAGCCCCACCGACGTGATTTGATTGACATCTGGTTTTGGCATAGACCCCGCCCTCGGTGATCTGCATCCTCCATTGTTTCAACGACAGCCGGTAATGTCTCCTAAGAAGTGTAGGTGTTCTGTTGTGGGATGTAAGAATGGACATACTAGTCTTCACTGACATCAGAGCCACTGAAAATGCAGTGGATGGATTTTATTTATGAAGAAAAGGCACCACTTAAACTTCCTAAATACGAGATTCATTTTCTGACTGACTGTTTAGTGAACGAGGGTCAAAGTTAATCCTAGAGTGTGGATCGTTGCCTACAGTTCGCGATCCAACGTCACTTACAGAAGAAGTAAGTGTATTTTATGATTTTTGAGCAAATAGTCATTTCAATCGATGTCAGCAAGTTCAACAACAAATGCGTCTAAAGCTATTTATTGTCGTCGTCAACTCGTCATAGGATGTCTCAACAAACAACGTCAGACAGTTTTATGTCACGTAGGCATTTTTTTGCAGCATTTACAAATGTAAATAAATTAAGGTCTGCTCTATCTCCATAGACAGTATATAAACGTCTATCTGAGAAATCACGTGACCTGGTCGGTTTGCTGCGAGTCCATCATCATCCTGTCTCTATATCCCAAGAGTAGCGAGACAGGATCACAGGTCAAAACTGTGGAAGAAGTTGGAAGAAGACTGACGAAGAAAACTAGATTCTAGATTGAGGCATAGCAACACAAACACGACGGGGAGACCAATTGCACATTTTGATCTTCGAGAACGGTTTGTTTCCTTCTATTATACTCAATGCCACCCAAGAAAAACCAACAGAATGAGGAAGAGATGGAAGAGATCAAACAGTCTCTTAACTTCATGTCTGGTGAGATTAGCAAGGTGGCTAACCAGCAGTCCAAATTGCTGGGACTAATGGAGGAAGTAAGAGAGCTGAAACTAGCGATCAAGGAGAAGGATAAACGAATTGGTGATCTTGAGCGACGCGTCGCTGATTTGGAACAATATTCTCGGATGGATGATTTAATCATAAGTGGACTTACAACAAGACATCAAACTTTTGCCGGTGTTGTTACCGGAGAGAAAGGAGAGGATGCCAAACCGAGCGAACGATACTCGCTGGAAAGAGAGGTTGTCCAGTTCTTTCAAAGTAAAAATATGGAAATACAAACTAACGCGATCTCAACCTGTCATAAACTTCCCACAAAGGACAGGAAAGCCAAGCCGGTAATTGTCATACGTTTCGCCAACAGAAAAGCCAAAACAGAATTACTGAGACAAGGAAGGAAGCTGCGTGGGTCAGATGTGTACCTGAACGAACACCTAACGAAAAAAAACGCCGATATAGCAAGGCAGGCACGGATCCTAAAAAAACAGAACAAAATACAAGCTACCTGGACAAGGAATTGCAAGGTATGGATTAAGTTGAATGGATCACCCGAGGAAGCAAGCAACATTATGGTAAGAGAACTCAGTGAATTGGGTAAATATAAATAACGATCACTGCTGGATATGATGATGAATGGGACATACAGTCAAGGGACAAGTACACCTGAACAAAATATATCAAACCTTTGAACTTTGTATGGATCATGAAAGACTAGAACTGAGAACATTTAACTATACTGAGCATAAACTACAAGAAATGGAGAATGAAATTGATCCTGAGAATAACTTTTTCCACAATATACAAATAAATTGTGAATACTACACTGATGAACAATTCAATGTAAAGGTAAAAATGGATGGAGCAGTATCCATAATACACTTTAATAGTAGGAGCCTAAATTCAAACTTCTCAAAAATCAAACGGTGTTTACAACAAATTGAACAAAAAATGACAGTTACAGCAATTTCCGAGACATGGCTCATTGATGATCAAGCTGTGATGTACGAAATGGAAGGATATGAGATGTTCTTTGTGAACAGAAGAACAAAAAGGGAGGGGGAGTTGCTCTGTACATTGACTCTAGTTACAGGAGCAGAGTTGTGGAAAATATGTCGCTGGTCAAAGACAAAGTTATGGAGTGTGTTACTGTAGAAATCAAGATAGAGAGATCAAAAAATATAATTATAAGTTGTGCGTATAGAACTCCGGGTTCTTCTATTGAAACGTTTACAGAAGAATGAATGGCGTTGTATGACAGTATAAACAATAAGAAAATGTGCTTTGTTTGTGGAGATTTTAATATAGATCTATTGAACCCACTCAACCAGAATACAACAACAGAATTTATTAATGCAATGTATAGTATGAGCTTATACCCCTCCATTATATGTCCAAGTAGAATCACGACACATAGTGCAACTTTAATAGACAACATATTTACTAATGTTATTGATAAAAAAATAACAAGTGGACTTCTAATTAATGACTTAAGTGACCATCTGCCAGTTTTTGCAATCATTCCATGCTGTAAGGGGACCAATAAAGACATACAAGTTAAATTAACAAGACATAAATCTAAGCGTGCAATTAACTATTTTAAAGAAGATCTTATAAAACAAGACTGGAAGGAAGTTTGCGTTGAAGATGTAGATGAAGCCTATGACAAATTTATATCAATACTAACAACTTTTTATGACAAAAACTGTCCTTTCAAGAAATTGGGGAAACAGAAATTTGCTGAAAAACCGTGGTTAACAAAGGGAATCCAAAAATCATGTAAACGGAAAAATACATTATATAAGATTTTTATAAAAAAAAAGAACTAAAGAAGCAGAGCAAGAATATAAGGTGTATAAAAATAAACTGACTAATATTATTAGAAACAGTAAGAGAGAGTACTATAGTAGATCATTGGATTATAACAGAAATAACATAACAAAAACATGGAAAATATTAAATGACATAGTAAGAAATAACGTTGGAAGGACAGGATGCCCATCCTATTTTATGACAAAGAATAATATAATTATAAGTGATAAGGAACAAATTGCTAATGAATTTAATGATTTTTTTGTCAATGTTGGCCCCAGTCTGGCTGGGGAGATTGTAGGAACTGGTAGTAAAAGTAGAACGGAAAGATAACGGGTAATGTAAATAAGCAATCGATGTTTATACGAGGAACAGATGGAAAAGAAATAATTGATATTGTTAAATCATTTAAAAATAAGAAGTCAACAGACTGGAATGATATGGATATGTCTGTGGTAAAACATATTATTGAGTGTATTGAGAAACCCCTGGTACATATATGCAACTTGTCTCTTCAAAAAGGTTTATTTCCTAAAAAAATGAAAATTGCTAAAGTTATTCCCATATATAAAACTGGAGATAGACATACATTTTCGAATTATAGGCCAGTTTCTTTGCTTTCACAGTTTTCAAAAATATTGGAAAAATTATTTTATATAAGGTGATTAAATGATTTTGTTATAAAAAACAATATATTAAGTAATCAGCAATATGGGTTTAGAAGTAAAAGAACAACCTCACATGCATTAATAGAATTTGTGGAAAAAATATCTGACGCAATGGAAAATAAACAATACACAGTTGGGGTTTTCTTAGATCTTAAAAAAGCATTCGACACTGTTGACCATGACATCTTACTACAGAAATTGAAAAGATATGGAGTAAGAGGGGTAGCTCACGCTTGGATAAGTAATTACTTAGAGGAAAGGCATCAATATGTCCAAATAGATAATTGTAAGTCACAATTGGAACATGTAATATGCGGGGTTCCTCAAGGCTCATTGCTTTTTCTGTTATACATTAACGATATATGTGAGGTTTCCAAAGTATTAAAACTGATATTATTTGCGGATGATACAAACCTGTTTTGCTCTGGTGACAATCTGAAACAACTTTTGGATACAATGGAAAAAGAAATGGCACTGCTAAAAAATTGGTTTGATTTGAATAAATTAACATTAAATATAAGTAAAACAAAATGTATTTTATTTGGTAATCGATTATCGAATACAATAAGTAAATTAATGATTAATGAAGTTGAAATAGAAAGGGTGTCAGCTATTAAATTTCTTGGAGTGATTATAGACAATAACTTAAACTGGAAGCCCCATATATCTTATATTAAGAACAAGATTTCAAAGTCAATTGCAATATTATATAAAGTAAAAGATTTCTTAAATGAAAAATCATTATATACTTTGTACTGTTCCCTTGTGCTTCCATACATTACCTACTGTGTGGAAGTATGGGGAAATACATATAAAACAAACACCAATTCAATATTTATGCTTCAAAAGAGAGCCATACGAATAGTAAAGAAAACCACCTACAGGGAGCCAACAAACTCCCTTTTTATTGCATTAAAGGCTCTAAAGTTTAAAGAATTAGTAGAACTAAAAACATTACAGATCATATACAAGGTAAAAAAATATCAATTGCCGGAAAGTATCCAAGGGTTGTTTACAGAAAGAGAATGCCAACATTACTTAAGGGGAACTTGTATATTTAAAAAGAACCAAGTGAGGACCAATGCAAAATACCATTGTATTTCAGTTAAAGGTGTAAATCTATGGAACAGCTGTCATGAGGAACGTCTCGGTTACGTATGTAACCCTCGTTCCCTGAGTAGGGAACGGAGACGTTACGTCGGATGACGACGAATGGGGTTTCGCTTAGAAATCCTATCATCTTCGAGTATTAAAACACGAGCCAATGGCAAAGAAATGCCATGGGTCTGCGGAATTTGCATAGCGTACCTCCGCCCCACCCTGGGGGTATATAAGGAAGTCGCTGGCAACATGCAGATATGTCTTCGCTGAGGAGCCGAGACTGAACTCAGGCGTTCCAGCGGTACAGCGGAAGTGGCAGGGAGACGTAACGTCTCCGTTCCCTACTCAGGGAACGAGGGTTACATACGTAACCGAGACGTTCCCTTTCGTTGTCACTCCGAGTTACGTCGGATGACGACGAATGGGGTTCCCGTATAATCACGCCACCTCTCGACTGTCTACCAGTGCCCTGCGTAAGTCTGAGCTCCCTGTCGTGAAACTAGCACGGACGAAGGAGTCCTACTTAACACAGGAATACCAAGGTACACTGGGAAGCATATCCAGTGGAAATATGCAATCATGCCCAACCCGAAGGGGGGGACTTGGAATACACATATGACCCCGAAGGGCTGCATACGGAGTAACACTGGGGTGTCCAGCCGCAGGTGGAATATTTCAACCCCAGGGGTGGCAAGGTGCCTTGCCAAGGGAAAGACACATGCTCAAAGAGGCTTACAGTGGAATACACATGTGGGGGTCGCCCGAAGGGAACCATGCACATGGTGGCACCTAGCCAAGCGCGAAAGCTGCCCGTGGCATAACTCTGGCGTTGACGTCATCAGTGCTGGAGGAGACTCAGGGCTTATGAGGCTCACCTGAGGAAATATCGCACGTATCCCGTCCGTGGAGAGGAATGGCGAGCAAGCGAAGACACCTGAGCAGAATCTAGTACCGGCTAGTTGAAGCGAGTACATGAGAAGAAACTGGCTCTACTCGGAGATTGTAAAATCTCGCAAATGTGTTAGGTGTCGCCCAGCCTGCAGCTCTGCAGATGTCTGTTAGCGAGGCGCCATGCGCTAGAGCCCAAGAGGCTGCCACACTCCGAGTGGAGTGGGCCGTCACACCAAGGGGGCACGGTCGACCTTGCTGCTGGTAAGCCAAAGCAATGGCGTCCACTATCCAGTGAGACAACCTTTGTTTGGAGAGAGCCTTTCCCTTCAGCTTCCCACCATGACAGACAAAGAGCTGGTCTGAGGTCCTGAAACACTGCGTTCTGTCTACGTAAGCACGAAGGGCGCGTACTGGACAGAGCAGTGCCAAGGCTGGGTCTGCCTCCTCCAAGGGCAGCGCTTGCAGGTTCACTACCTGATCTCGAAAGGGTGTGGTAGGAACCTTGGGCACATATCCAAGCCGGGGTCTCAGGATCACGTGAGAGTTAGCCGGCCCGAATTCCAGGCACGCTTCGTCAACCGAAAATGCCTGCAGGTCCCCTACCCTCTTGATGGAGGCCAATGCAACCAGGAGCGCTGTCTTCATTGACAGGAACTTAAGCTCCACTGATTGCAAAGGCTCAAATGGAGCACTCTGCAGGGCAGTCAGAACCACTGAGAGGTCCCAAGAGGGTACGAGGGGAGGGCGAGGAGGATTTAGTCTCCTCGCTCCCCTCAGGAACCTGATGATCAGGTCATGCTTCCCCAGAGACTTACCTTCAACTGCATCGTGATGTGCGGCAATGGCGGCAACATACACTTTCAGGGTGGAGGGAGACAGCCTTCGCTCCAACCCTTCTTGCAGGAAGGAAAGCACGACACTGATCGGGCATTTCGTGGGTTCTTGCTGTTTAGAAGAACACCAGTTGACGAAGAGGTTCCACTTCAACGCATAGGCATGTCTCGTGGACGATGCTCTAGCGGAAGTGATGGTAGCCACCACCGCTGGTGGTAGGGTACTCAAACCTGCCTCGTCCCGTCCAGAAGCCACACGTGGAGGTTCCAAAGACCGGGACGAGGGTGCCAAAGGGTGCCCCGTCCCTGAGAAAGGAGGTCCTTCCTCAGAGGAATTGGTCAGGGAGGTGCTGTCGCAAGGAGTATGAGTTCTGAGAACCAGGTGTGGCTGGGCCAGTATGGGGCAACCAATATAACCTGCTCCTTGTCCTCCCTGATCTTGCGCAGGGTCCGCGCAAGAAGGCTCACTGGGGGAAACGCATACTTGCGTAGGCCCCGCGGCCAGCTGTGCGCCAGTGCATCCGTGCCGAGCGTGCCCTCGGTCAGGGAATAAAACAGGTCGCAATGGGACGAGTCGTGGGAGGCAAACAGGTCTACCTGTGCGTCGCCGAACTGATCCCAAATCAGCTGAACCGTCCGGGGATGGAGTCGCCATTCTCCAGCGAGAGGCTGAACTCGAGACAGCTCGTCGGCCGCCTGGTTCAGGTGTCCCGGGATATAAATGGCTCGAAGCGACCTCAGATGCTTCTGACTCCATATGAGGAGGTGGCGGGCGAGTTGCGACATACGGCGGGAGCGTAGACCACCTTGATGGTTGATGTACGCTACTGTTGCGGTATTGTCTGATCGGATTAGTACGTGCTGACCCCTGAGCAACGCATGGAAACGGTGCAGGGCGAGACGTACAGCCAGCAACTCGAGGCAATTGACATGCCAAAGGCGCTGGGGTCCTGTCCAGGAGCCCGCGGCAGCATGTCCATTGCACATGGCGCCCCAGCCCGTGGTGGAGGCATCTGTTGAGACAACAACATGCCGGGAAACTCGTTCCAGGGGCACTCCGGCCCGTAGAAAGCTGAGGTTCGACCACGGGGTGAAGGTCTGACGGCAGGCCGGAGTCACTGGGACCCGGAGCTTGCCGTGTTGCCATGCCCACCTCGGGACTCGATCGCGAAACCAAAGCTGAAGCGGTCTCATATGAAGCAATCCGAGCGGCGTTACTGCGGCTGCGGATGCCATATGCCCCAGGAGCCTCTGAAAAAGTTTCAGTGGGACCGCACTCTTGCCCTCGAACTGGCGAAGACAAGTCAGCAGTGACTGCGCGCGCTCGCTCGTAAGCTGCGCGCACATGGCGACCGAGTCGATTTCCATACCGAGAAAAGAGATCCTCTGCACTGGGCAGAGTTTGCTCTTCTCCCAGTTGACCCGAAGGCCCAGACGAGCTAGGTGCCGGAGCACAAGATCCCTGTGTTCGCAAACCTGGTCTCGAGAGTGAGCTAGGATCAGCCAGTCGTCGAGATAGTTCAGGATGCGAACCCCGTGTTCCCGGAGGGGAACAAGGGCTGCCTCGACGACCTTCGTAAAGACGCGAGGAGACAGGGCTAGCCCGAAAGGGAGAACCGCGTACTGGTATGCCTGCCCCTCGAAAGCAAACCTAGAAACGGTCTGTGTCAAGGTAAAATGGAGACATGGAAGTAGGCGTCCTTCAGGTCGATCGCTGCAAACCAATCCTGTGGCCGCACACACTCGAAAATGCGTTTGGCCGTGAGCATCTTGAACGGCAGCCTGTGGAGGGAGCGGTTCAGGACGCGCAGGTCCAGGATCGGTCGTAACCCACCCGATTTCTTCGGAACAATGAAGTAAGGGCTGTAGAAGCCGGACCTCATTTCGGCTGGAGGGACAATCTCGATCGCACCCTTCGCCAGTAGGGCGGTGACCTCCGCTCTCATGACAGGGGCATTGCCACCGACCATAGTGAAGCGGACTCCGCTGTAGCGGGGAGGAGATCGCGCGAACTGAATCGCGTAGCCGAGCCTGATGGTTCTCGCGACCCAGCGGGACAGTCTGGGAAGCTCTAGCCAGGCTTCCAGAAAGTGCACCAGCGGGGTCATACGGACCACAGACGTTCCGTCGGGGGTGCAGCGAGGCGGAATGACCGGCCCAGGCGTGGGTGGCATAGCGGCCCAGTGCGGGGGCACGGTCATTAGCCGCGTCCTGCCAGAGGAGGCCAGGGGAGGACCAGCGTCCCACGGGGGCGTGCTCTGGCAGGGGTCTGGCGACAGAGGGGGATGAGAGGAGCGTGGCCCGTGGGCGGCGCGTGCTGTCATCCACAGCCTCTTGGGGCTCAGAGAAAGAGCATAAGTTCTTTTGTAGAGATCTTCACCCAGCCCTCAAGCGGGGGAAGGAGTGGTCCTGCTACCAGCTCCTGAAGAACTGAGCCCTAACTCCAAGCTGCCTGTCTCAGGTTTGTGCTGCTCAGCCAGGTGTTAGCCGGCTAAGGGGCAGAGACAGGCGGTGCCAGCCTCCAGCGACCCCCTTGTGCTCAGGCCAGTGAAGGCTCGAGGGAAGGAGCCGCAAGGAGGCGGCGTCGGCGGGAAGCAGACTAAGCAGACCACACCGACGGATGACCGTCAGTGCAGAAGCCTCAGTCTGCTTGTGGATTGATCGAAGACTGTTGGGCGCAGTCCTCAACCACCCCGCCGACCAGGCTGCCCGCCTCAAGGTGCTGTTTAGACTGGCGTGGCAGTCTAAGGGGCGGAGACGGGCAGCGCCGCCCTCCTGCGGCTTCCTCCTGCTCAGGTCCGTTTGCAGGCCAGAGGGGAGCAGCCGCATGGAGGGGGGCTTGGCGGGAAGCAGACTGAGGAGGCCGCACGGATGGATGACCATCGGTGCCGGACCCGAGTCTGCTTCAGGTGGTCGAAGCCACACCGCCAAAGAGCTCAGCCTGGGACATGGGGGAGCTGAGAAAAAGAATTCTCAGACCCTGCCACATCAACCTGGCTAGGCCCATGTCTGGACCACATAGTGGACATCACCTGACCCAGGATCACGCAGGTACCGATGTCGCCCGAGAGCGAGGTCAGTAGTGTGCGTGGCGGAACAACCAGGCCGGGCATGGGAGGCACAGCGTCCCAGCATAGGGGCGTGGTTAGAATTTCCGCGTTCTGCCAGGGTTGGCCAGGGAAGGACTAGCGTTCCACTGCGGCCGGTTCGACAGAACTCCCGGGACAGCACTGCATCGAAGGCGCAGGCGACACACAGCACTGCATGACCGTGCCACTATAGTGACAGGGAACATACAGACCATGATCGCCATGCGATCGAAGCAGCGAAGGCGGAGGACACCCGCGGGCCGCGAAAGTCACGTGGAGTTTCGCGCAGCGCAGGCGTCCTGATGCACGTCCGGGAGAAGCTTACAGCGCTCGGGGGGAGGGCGGGGCCACTCCAGCCGATGCTTTCAGCTGCCCGGGAAAGCATGGCTGACAGCTCTGGATCGGTCCCGGCAACGATGGCACTCCCGTGGGAGGCAACGCAGTCGAAACTTCATTTCCAGAGGAATCAAGCCCGCCTTGTGATGCTGTGAGTGCATGGTCTGCGATGTGGAGGGGGGTGTGGCCCGAGGAATTGACTCGTCGGTTGTTGTGCCACACCAAACCCTCAGATCACCCTGGCCACCAGCCAAAGTATCCCTTCTCGAGGAAGAGATAAATTGGGGTGTGGCAGAGGGGACTCTACTCACATGGAGATCATTGAGTCTTGATCTATAAACATCGCGATGGTCATGTTCCCGCAATGAAAACATGACTCATCAACGAGCGCTGCCAAGCGTGATTAAGCCCAACACGCAAAACAGCGCTCGCGACCGTTAGGCAGATGACTGACGCACACACATCCAGAAAATACACGGGCGAACCGTCTTGAAAAAGACGTGCCGCGTGCAGCTCTTTTAGAGAGTGGAAAAGCTCAGCAGAGTGCTGAAGCACCCAGGGAGAAACACACTCACTGTCGGCAGATTACTGCACAAATCAGCAGCAGGAAATGCGATCTCGCTGGAAGCGCCGTCACACCAACACACTGAAGAGCCGCTCGTCTCGAAGAGATTTGAGATGACACTCAAAAGGCTTGTGGAGTGAAGTACTGAACTTGGCTCCGAAGCGAAAACATATCTGCATGTTGCCAGCGACTTCCTTATATACCCCCAGGGTGGGGCGGAGGTACGCTATGCAAATTCCGCAGACCCATGGCATTTCTTTGCCATTGGCTCGTGTTTTAATACTCGAAGATGATAGGATTTCTAAGCGAAACCCCATTCGTCGTCATCCGACGTAACTCGGAGTGACAACGAAAGGGAACTAAAAATATGTGGGACACTTAATAAGTTAAAGAAATTATTTAAAAATAAAGCACTGAAACAATATGAAACCATTTAAAGAATGATAAAGGAACAAACTGCTTTTGTTGTATTTGGAATGTGCAACGGTATTGCATAGGAAATAGTCATGTTTGAGTTTTCTGTTTATATTTGTTTGTCAACATTATAATGATGTAAGACAATAATTAGTAAATTAATAATTTTGTAAAATAGATGTTTCAAAAAGGGTAGGCATTATAAGCAATAGCTTCAGCCTACACCTGTTTCAGACTGCTGTAAATTTGTTGTTTGTCAGTTCAACTGTGTTGAAATTAAGTTGTCTGTCTGTCTGAAATAAATTAAACTAATCTAAAAAAAACCTCCCTCCCCTTAAGAAATAAATAAAAAAATTTGTTTGTACTTCACAGTAGTGTGTGTGTAGTTTCAAAAAATTGCGCGAACGTTATCACAGTTCGTGTGTGTGTGTGTGTGTGTTGCACATCCATAATGGCAAAAGGGACGCGATTAAAACTTTGTAAGTACATAAATGTATCAAATAACCATTCCGAGACGTTTAGTCCATTCTCATTCGTGTTTATTCTGTGCCGTAGTCTCTTCATCATCTAGGTCCAGCAGGGCTGGGATATGCAGCTCATTTACATTTAAAGTGGTACGCACAAAACAGCTCTTTTTCAAATGGTTATAATAAATTACCTGTGGCGTATTTTGTGCTGAAACTTCACAAATGCATTCTGGGGACACCCAAGACCAATATTACATCTTCTAAAAAAGGGCATAATAGGTGCCCTTTAAGTGTAGCTCTATTAAATAGTACATTTATGTTAAACAATTTTAAATTGAACGATTAATTACTTGTTCAGAATAAGTATAGCAGTAGCCTAGTCCAAGCAATCAGATGTAGGCTAACTAATTTTAGGTTAAAATCCAATAAGCTCTAAAATGGTTTCTAAATGGTTAATTAATGCTAAATGCAGCATGAGTGAACTTGAGGCATGCAGACCGTCTGTTGCAGAGCATTAACAAATCTTAAACAAACAAATAAATAATGATAAGATCCACTTTTTCCAAAGAAAAAGTCTTCAGCGTCAAGACGCCCTAACAAAACTACACTGACTTACCACATAACAACAATTACAGGGTGTGGCACTCTCGCAAACTTAATGTGTCTAATACAATCAAAATGTCCTATTTGGTGCGCGACTTGCTAACCTGTGTCCCTCCTTCCCAGCCTCACACGCACCGTGATGACTCAACAAGGATGAACAGTATTAAAAACAAAAACACTTCACATCCACAATATGACAACTGATTAAATCACACGATAAACACACAGAATCAGCGACAGAAAGCCAAACAAAGACAAATGCCAAAGTGAGCAAAAAGCTGTCCTTAAGAAAAAGAAGTATACTTCAAATTCATTTTATGAAGTATACTTAAGTAATATTCAAGTAGATTTTTAAGTATACATTATGTAGGACAAACGGTGCACAATCTAATTACGTATGTGCTAATTTGCATAAATACCACAACAGATCTAAACATTGTGTATAGCCAGGTGAAAATGTTTTGTTGAATCTTGTTGACATATAACTGTAAAATACTTAATGTTAAGGTCTGAATGGAACCCATTACAGCTACCCATGCGCATTAATACATAGAGGCAGGAAGAAGTGCTTTAGAAACCAGCCTTTATTAATTTTTACGAGATTGGGTTTGGGGCTGGGTCTGTGGGACTGTTTCTGGGGGACGAGTCTGAGGGAAGAACAGGAGACAATGGTAAGGAGAATGCAGAAGACAAAAGGTAGGTAAAATAAAAAGTGAATCCCCAGAAACAGTCCCACGGACCCAGCCCCAAACTCCATCTCTGCAATAATAATTAATAAAGACTGGTTTAAAGTACTTCTTCCTGCCTCTATGTATTAATGCGCATGGGTAGCTGTAATGGGTTCCATTCAGACCTTAACATTAAGTATTTTACTGTTCTGTGTCAACAAGATTCAACAAGACATGTTCACACGGCTATACCCAATGTTTAGATCTGTTGTGGTATTTATGCAAATTAGCACATATGTAATTAGATTATGCACCGTTTGTCCATGTTAACAAACAATTAAAAAAAGACTTGTAATACATTTTTTGTTTGTCTTGATGTAAGCAATCAACTCAGTCATTTTCATGGTGATATCTAAAGGTTAAATTTTTTACCCTATTCACGTGAGAGAAAGAATGAATAGGCATATGAATAGGATATATTTGGGTCTTTTTCGAAACTTTCCCCTAATGGGATTCTTCGGGGCTTTTTTTCCCTGACAGGGCATATTGAGGATACAAAATCAGTTGAGTCTGCTTCTGTTGCAATTTGTTCAAACTTTTTTGCATAAAATGACTGGACTATAAGTGCACTATAAGTGTAACAGTAGTAAACTTTAAGTGCACAACTAGTTCATAATTACGTTTCTCATTTGTACTGCTAGTGAACTTATGGGTATACTAGTAGTTTACTATTTTAATACTTGTAGCACTTGAACTTGACAGCACTTATACTTGAACTGAACATCATACTTATAGTTTACTATTTATATATAATTTTTGCTCTTTTAGTGTGCTCTCAGTAGTAGTTTTATACTACAAGTTTTCTTTAAGTGAACTTAACATTATACTTATAGTTTACTATTTATATATAATTTTTGCACTTGTAGTAGGCCTATACCAGCTATGTTCAAATGATATTTTTTACACTTGAAAAATACCTTTAACTGTACTTTAATTTTAAAAACATTTTATTAGTTTCATGCATCCTTTTTTATCAACACTTGAATGTTGGTAAGTTTCATAAAGAAAGGCAACATTTTAAACAAAAAAAAAAAAAACAGATGAGAAAATCACATTTTTGTCAAAGACTACGCCTTGATCAGATTCAGAAACGTGATCAAAACACAGATATGGAGTAGATCGAGTCCAACACCTCAAAGCTTCACAGTCGTTTTCTCTTCATGGGTTCGACATTTCATTCGGTAACATTAAGCAGTTTTGATTTACAAGCTGTTTAATGTTTGATGATCACATTATTTTACATTCGAGTGTGCAATCTTCTATTTTCAGTTTTATGTATGATAGCGTTTCAGTTTTGTGTGTGTGTGTGTGTGAATGTTTCAGTTGTGTGTGTGAGCGTAATATTTTCAGCTGTATGTATGAGAGCGTTTCAGTTGTGTTTGTAAAAGTATTTCACTTGTATGTGTGTGAGCATTTCATTATAGTATGTGAATGAATTTGGTTTCATATGTGTATGTGAGAGGAAAAGTACATGTATATGCATGGTAATTCTGAATAATGTCCCTGTAAAACCCAACAAGTTAACTCAACTCAAACCGATTGAGGAAACTGATTGTGGCAAACCATTTAAGTTTAAAAATAAATACATATGAGTATTGTGAACTTATATATATTGATATTATATATATGACTCAATATATATAAGTTCACAGTACTCATATGTATTTATTTTTAAACTTAAATGGTTTGCCGCAATCAGTTTCCTCAATCGGTTTGAGTTGAGTTAACTTGTTGGGTTTTACAGTGTAGGGGCACCTCATAACCCGCAGCCTACCGTCGCACACACACTCGCTGTATATCCAACACCGGCTTTGGAATGAACGATGTCCACAGACAAGGTAGAGTATGTTGCATGCTTTTATGAAAGTGTGATGTATTGCGACATCAGAAACAAAGAAAAACTAAATAATGAATATTGTAACGCTTGCCATAAAGCAAGTCAAATTTGTAGTTTCTTATGTCTCATTCGAACTACAGAAACGCGACCCGATCTGGCAAACTTGCAGATATAGGGCAGCAAAGGGAATCCAGAAGTGCCTTTCACCCTGTTACGACTTGATGAACCACTGATATGATTTTTGAAACATTATTAGGGCCCGAGCACCGATGGTGAGAGGACCCTATTGTTTTTGCTCTGTTTATTATTATTCTTCCGCTTCTTCTTCTTCTCCAAAGTGAATCGCTTTTTAGAGGGCCTAAACATGCTCGAAAACTCATGAAACTTTGCATACGCTTCAGAAGTGGTGAAAATTTACGTGTGATATGGTTTTCAAAATTGGGTGGGGCAAATTCGGTAAATTATTGCCCCCACATTTTGCCCCGGCTCTACGTTTCACGTACAGGTATGAAATTTGGTACATACATGTAATGACCCAATACCTACAAAAAAGTCTCTTGGAGCATAGCCCTAAACACAACAGGAAGTGAGCTATTTTGAACTTCCTCCTGTATTTTGGGCATTTTTCAAAATTTCCTGATGTTGTACTTTAACGAACTCCTCCTACAGATTTGATCTGATCCTCTTCAAATTTGGTGAGTGTAATCTGAAGGCCTTTGCGACGTTAAATTGCGAAGATCTTGAGTTTTCGTCGAAGGATGTGCCCTCGGGGGCCTGACAAATGTTCACCCAATTTCGGCCTGTGGGTGATATGCATGATCAGATAAGTTCAATATTAATGTTGCTTGCAGTTCCGATGTTGCTAGGCAACCACAGACAGCCTGCAGTAACTTAGGCTTACAATTTCCAATCTGCCCCAAACTTCACATGTTTGATAAGAGTCCTGTCCTGAACACATGGCCATGCTCATATTTGGTTATAGGAATAGCGCCACCTGCTGGTAGCAGGAAGTGTGGCAAATACAAAACATGCTCGAAAAATCATGAAACTTTGCACACGCTTCAGAAGTGGTGAAAATTTACGTGTGATATGGGTTTCAGAATTTGGTGGGGCAAATTTGCATAGTTATTGCCCCTACATTTTGCCCCAGCTCCTGGTTTCACGTACAGGTATGAAATTTGGTACATACATGTAATGACCCAATACCTACAAAAAAGTCTCTTGGAGCATAGCCCTAAACACAACAGGAAGTCAGCTATTTTGAACTTCCTGTCAGATTTTGTGCAGTTTTTGCCATTTACTGATGTTGTACTTTAACAAACTCCTCCTACAGTTTTGGTCTGATCCTCTTCAAATTTGGTGAGTGTAATCTTAAGGCCTTTCCTAAAGGCGCCGGGTGGCGGTGGCAGGGGTGCGAGGGCCCTTTTCATCGCTGCTTGCAGCTTTAATTAGGGCCCGAGCACCGATGGTGAGAGGACCCTATTGTTTTTGCTCCGTTTATTATTATTCTTCTTCTCCAAAGTGAATCGCTTTTTAGAGGGCCTAAACATGCTCGAAAACTCATGAAACTTTGCACACGCTTCAGAAGTGGTGAAAATTTACGTGTGATATGGTTTTCAGAATTGTGGGGGGCAAATTCGGTAAATTATTGCCCCCACATTTTGCCCCGGCTCCTGGTTTCACGTACAGGTATGAAATTTGGTACATACATGTAATGACCCAATACCTACAGAAAAGTCTCTTGGAGCATAGCCCTAAACACAACAGGAAGTGAGCTATTTTGAACTTCCTCCTGGATTTTGGGCATTTTTCGTAATTTCCTGATGTTGTACTTTAACGAACTCCTCCTACAGATTTGATCTGATACTCTTCAAATTTGGTGAGTGTAATCTTAAGGCCTTTGTGACGTTAAATTGCGAAGATCTAGAGTTTTCGTCGAAGGGTGTGCCCTCGGCGGCCTGACAAACATCTATCTATAAATTACAGGAACGTCTGTCTGTCTGTCTGTCTGTGTGTGTGTGTGTCTGTTCCTCGCATATCTCTCGAACCGTTAGTCCGATTGATTTCAAACTCGACAGGTGTCTTGCCACGGGCACGAGTAAGTGCAGTGCCAAGTTTGACATTGTTTGGATGAGAAATGCAAAAGATATCGTTAAATATATCATTTTTAGAAGGTTGTGGTTTAAAAATAAACATTCTGACATTAGAGAGTTGTATCGGTCAAAGAAGCCCCAAGAAGGCTGTGGTTTAAAAATAAACATTCTGACATAAACACTCAGTCAGCTACACTGTTTACTTCTGAATATTATAGTTTGGTTCCCGAACGTGATAAATCCATCTATCTATAAATTACAGAAACGTCCGTCTGTCTGTCTGTGTGTTATTCGCATATCTCTCGAATGTGAGATAACCACTAAATGTGTGAAAACCACTATTTTCTGTTTCAAACTTTCACATAGCATCTTTAGGTTATAACAACATTGAAAATCAAAATCTGGATTTGAATTTTTTAAGATTTATTATAAAAACAGATTATTTTTTCCCAAAAATGCAATAAATTCATGACTTTTTTTTTTTTTTTTTAAATGCTATTAATCCATTGAATCAATATAAAGTTATTTTTGATCATATTGCCATCGCAAGAAATATCTCCTGAACTTTTTTGACGGCGATCAGCTCACAAAAACTGATTTTGCACGGGCACTTTGCACTGCTCCCTGAATCGAGGTGCTTATTCATTTGTGGATGTAAACTGAATCTGTAAGTCAGCTATGCTGTTAGTGTTTACTTCTGAATATTATATTTCATTCTGGTGCGCTTAACGTTGTCGCTACTGTGTAATAGTAGCCTATGCTATTCACCAACTAAACATATCCTATTCAATGCGTTCACAGTCTCTTTCACGGGCATCATTTGTAGTTGCCTATTCACAAACTGTTTGCTCAAGCATAGCGTTTTCTCGGAGTTCACTGTGTGCTTTTTACCATGCACAAATAAAAATGTCACTGAACTTTTGCTGTGTAATTGTAACAATGAGCACACACCAAACCAACAATTACTAAAAACACACACAAAAACTGATTTTGCACGGGCATTTTTTGCACTAGTTCACCCAATTTCGGCCTTTTGGTGATATATGCATGATCAGATAAGTTCAATATTAATGTTGCTTGCAGTTCTGATGTTGCTAGGCAACCACAGACAGCCTGCAGTAACTCAGGCATACAATTTTCAATCTGCCACAAACTTCACATGTTTGATAAGAGTCCTGTCCTGAACACATGCCAATGCTCATTATGATTATAGCAATAGCACCACCTGCTGGTAGCAGGAAGTGTGGCAAATACAAAACGTGCTCGAAAAATCATGAAACTTTGCACACGCTTCAGAAGTGGTGACAATTTACGTGTGATGTGGTTTTAAAAATTGGGTGGGGCAAAATGGCTTACTTATTGCCCCTACATTTTGCCCCGGCTCGACGTTTCACGTACAGGTATGAAATTTGGTACACACATGTAAAGACCCAATACCTACAAAAAAGTCTCTTGGAGCATAGCCCTAAACACAACAGGAAGTCAGTTATTTTGAACTTCCTGTCAGATTTTGGGCAGTTTTTGCCATTTCCTGATGTTGTACTTTAACAAACTCCTACAGTTTTGATCTGATCCTCTTCAAATTTGGTGAGTGTAATCTTAAGGCCTTTCCTAAAGGTGCCGGGTGGCGGTGGCAGGGGTGCGAGGGCCCTTTTCATCGCTGCTTGCAGCTTTAATTTGAATTAAAGTTCTTTAGTGTTGCTTTAATACGTACACATACGTAACAGTATGTGTGAGAAAATAAGGAAAAATAGATAGCTCCAGACGTATGGCAGATGCACGTTCTCCAGACGTTCCTTACAGACGTAATCCACACTTTATCTTCTAACGTGATGCCACCATGAAGTCTGTATAGATCAACAGCTACACATTATTGACGTTATTTGCGTGTACACGCATTATCTGTCATGCTTGTCAGTCTCGCCGCCGAATGGACCATTTTGAGTGCCATACGCTAACACGTATGAACATGACACACGCGGACACATATGAACATGCAAACACGTATGAACATGATACACATGTATAAACATGCAAACACGTATGAACACGCAAACACGTACTCGGGTAAAGACCATCGACTCTACCTGTGCGACTCCACTGAGCAAGGACACCAGAAAGGCACTTAAGTATCTTCTTCTCCCTTTCCTTTCCCATTTTTATCTTATTTTCCCCTTACTCAGCATGTGCTTTCAATACATTCCTGTTGTCTCTCGACAACGCTCTTTCATCACGCACAGAAGACAATACTGCTAATCTGCGTCCCATTTTCTCAGCAGTCAATAAAGCTGACTTTATTCCAGCCTTTGCATCTCATTGTACTCTTAGTATCTTGGGCTTCTTAGTATCTTCTCATTTCTAACAACTGGAAATACTCAGCGCTCTCTTCTTTATGCAATAACAACTCATTTGAATATCATGCTATTACACTTACAACTCCCATTAAGATCCATATTGTAGTCATTTATCGCCCCCCAGGTCAGCTGGGAAGCTTCATAGAGAAGCTGGATGTGCTGCTGTCCTCTTTCCCTGAGGACGGCACCCCACTTGTAGTCTTTGGTGATTTCAACATTCATCTAGAGAGGCCGTATGCAACAGACTTCACCTCTCTCCTAGCCTCATTCGATCTCAAACGACTCATCACCTCAGGTACTCACAAATCAGGCAACCAAATGGACCTGGTTTACACACACAACTGCATCACAGACAACATTTTGGTGAAACCTCTCTATGTTTCAGATCATTTCCTCATTACTTTCAATTTACAACTCCCTATCCATGCACCACCAACCCCCCTTCCAGTTACTTTCAGACGAAACCCCAAAAGGGCCCACGTCACTCCTCTGTTCACCTCTCTGCACTGGCTACCTCTCGCTGCTCGCATCAAGTTCAAGGCATTGACGCTTGCTTACAGATCTATCACAGGCTCAGCTCCCTCCTACTTTCACTTACTCCTACGGGTCTACATCCCTACCAGACACCTATGATCGGTCAACGAGCGACGCCTCGTGGTTCAATCACAGAGAGCCACAAAATCACTTTCCAGAACATTCTCATTTACAGTTCCGTGCTGGTGGAACGCTCTCCCCACCCTAATCCGGAATGCAGAATCCCTGACAACATTCAAAAGACAGCTGGAAACCCATGTCTCATCTCTTCCGTGAGCACTTAACCTCATAAAACATTTTTTATTCGCTTTAAATCCTCACTTATCGGGCTTATGCTACTCTGAGCAATGCCCAAACTTTGTATATTGAGCACTTCTTGCGTTGTTTTTGCCTCTTCATGATGACCCAGTTCATTTAGTCCTAATTTGTAAGTCACTTTGGATAAAAGTGTCTGCTACATTACTAAATGTAAATGTGGTTATGGTTTTGTAGTTTTATTTTATATTAAGCAATATTCTTCATAAGGCTACGTTTACACGGAAACGATCTGAAGAGAAAACGCAAAAGTGATCACTTTTTATTCTGCGTTTAGACGAGCGTTATGGGGGGGAAATCTGCGTGCATACGGTGACGCAAAAGTGTGTGAAATTCAATGTAGTATGCACTCCAGGCGGCTAGGTGGCAATGTGAAGCACTGATCGGTGCCTTCACTGTCTAGCAGACTTTTGCGTTTTTACCGTTTAGACGGAAACGCGACGGTGGAGCGTTTTTAAGATTTCCACTCTGGAGGGTGGTTTCACTTTTTTGCATTTTTAAGCCCCAAAAACGCCGTCGCCGTCTAAACGAAAGGCACATCTGATAAAATATTTTTACGTTTTCCCCCGGGAGCGTTCTCGTGTAAACAGGGCCTTAGTGGACTCTATTAATTACTTAATTACTACTGAAACATACTGTAAAATATATTGCAATAAGAAAAACTGTAAAATTAACATTAAATGGCTGTCACCTCTGCTGCCAGTATTTCACTGTTAATTTGGTGTTTAAGCGTGTTATTGTAGTTTGCAGTCTAAGCACATGTTACTTCAGTTGATGGTCTTTGAATGTTTTTTCCATAAATGGTAAACGTTTGTATTTTTTTACAGTGTATGGCTAAAATATATGAGAATACCAGGATGTACAGTCAACACTATGCATACTTCTAAACAACAGTTAATAATTTTTGAAGATTCTTGTGTTAACAGGTTTCTGGGCTTCGGTGTGTAGAGTCATCTAAATAGTTATGACCCTATGAGAGAATTTGAAGAATGAAATAGGCATTTGGAAGTGGATGACAGTCACACAAACAGACTGCTTTATACAACAACAGAAGTTTCCAGTATGTCACATTATACCGGGGTGAACTTTACCTTATAAACATATAATCTGCTCTTCATAAATGCACACTGAAATTAAATAAAAGGAAAACACAGATTGTCGGATTTACTCACATTATTTGTCATCTACACAACAAAACGTCTCGGTTACGGATGTAACCCTCGTTCCCTGAGTGGGAACGGAGACGTTACGTCGGATGACGACGATTGGGGTTTCGCTTAGAAGCCTATCACCTTCGAGTATTAGAAAACGAGCCAATGGCAATGAAATGCCATGGGTCTGCGGAATTTGCATAGCGTAACTCCGCCCGCCGCAGGGGGTATATAAGGAAGTACGCTAGCACAATGCAGACATGCCTTCGCTGAGGAGCCGAGACTGGCCCCAGGCATTTTTCAGCAGTACAGCGGAAGTGGCAGGAAGACGTAACGTCTCCGTTCCCACTCAGGGAACGAGGGTTACATCCGTAACCGAGACGTTCCCTTTCGTGGTCACTCCGAGTTACGTCGGATGACGACGATTGGGGTTCCAGTCTAATCACGCCACCTCGGCTGTCTTCCAGTGCCCTGCGTAAGTCTGAGCTCCCTGTTGTGAGACTAGCATGAACGAAGGAGTCCTACTTAACACAGGGATACCAAGGTACACTGGGAAGCATATCTCCAGAGAGAAATATGCAATTATGCCCAGCCATTGATGGGGGGGACTTAGAATACACATATGGCCCAGAGGGCTGCATATGGAGTATCACTGGGGTGTCCAGCCGCAGGTGGAATTTTAAACCCCAGGGGTGGCAAGGGTGGCTTGCCAAGGGAAAGACACACGCTCACAAGGAGACTTACAGCGGAATACACATGTGGGGGTCGCCCAGAGGGGGAACCATGCACATGGAGGCACCTAGTCAAGCGCAAAAGCTGTGTTATGGAATTTGGCATAACTCAGGCGATGACGTAACCAGTGCTGGAGGAAACTCAGAGCTTATCAGACTCACCAGAGAGAAATATCGCACGTATCCCGTCCGTGGAGAGGAATGGCGAGCAAGCGAAGACACCTGAGCAGAATCTAGCACCGGCTGGTTGAAGCGAGTACATGAGAAAAAACTGGCTCTACTCGGAGATTATAAAATCTCGCGAATGTGTTGGGTGTCGCCCAGCCTGCAGCTCTACAAATGTCTGTTAGCGAGGCGCCATGCGCTAGAGCCCAAGAGGAAGCCACACTACGTGTGGAGTGGGCTTTCACACCAAGGGGGCACGGACGACCTTGCTGCTGGTATGCCAAAGCAATGGTATCCACTATCCAGTGTGATAACCTTTGCTTTGAGAGAGCCTTTCCCTTCAGCTTCCCACCATGACAGACAAAGAGCTGGTCTGAGGTCCTGAAACACCGCGTTCTGTCTACATAAGCACGGAGGGCGCGTACTGGACAGAGCAGTGCCAAGGCTGGGTCTGCCTCCTCCAAGGGCAGCGCTTGCAGGTTCACTACCTGGTCTCGAAAGGGTGTGGTAGGAACCTTGGGCACATATCCAAGCCGGGGTCTCAGGATCACGTGAGAGTCAGCCGGCCCGAATTCCAGGCACGCTTCGTCAACCGAAAATGCCTGCAGGTCCCCTACCCTCTTGATGGAGGCCAATGCAACCAGGAGCGCTGTCTTCATTGACAGGAACTTAAGCTCCACTGATTGCAAAGGCTCAAATGGAGCACTCTGCAGGGCAGTTAGAACCACTGAGAGGTCCCAAGAGGGAACGAGGGGAGGACGAGGAGGATTCAGTCTCCTCGCTCCCCTCAGGAACCTGACGATCAGGTCGTGCTTTCCCAGAGACTTACCATCGACTGCTTCGTGATGTGCGGCAATGGCGGCAACATACACTTTCAGGGTGGAGGGAGACAGCCTTCGCTCCAACCCTTCTTGCAGGAAGGAAAGCACGACACTGATCGGGCATTTTGTGGGTTCTTGATGTTTAGAAGAACACCAGTTGACGAAGAGGTTCCACTTCAACGCATAGGCATGTCTCGTGGACGATGCTCTAGCGGAAGTGATGGTAGCCACCACCGCAGGTGGTAGGGTACTCAAACCTGCCTCGTCCCGTCCAGGAGCCACACGTGGAGGTTCCAAAGATCGGGACGAGGGTGCCATAAGGTGCCCCGTCCCTGAGAAAGGAGGTCCTTCCTCAGAGGAATTGGCCAGGGAGGTGCTGTCGCGAGGAGTACTAGTTCGGAGAACCAGGTCCGGTTGGGCCAATACGGGGCAACCAGAATGACCTGCTCCTCGTCCTCCCTGATCTTGCGCAAGGTCTGCGCAAGGAGGCTCACTGGGGGAAACGCATACTTGCGTAGGCCCCGCGGCCAGCTGTGCGCCAGTGCATCCGTGCCGAGCGTGCCCTCGGTCAGGGAATAAAACAGGTCGCAGTGGGACGAGTCGTGGGAGGCAAACAGGTCTACCTGTGCGTCGCCGAACTGATCCCAAATCATTTGGACCGTCCGGGGATGGAGTCGCCATTCTCCAGTGAGAGGCCGAACTCGAGACAGCTCGTCGGCCGCCTGGTTCAGGTGTCCCGGGATATAAATGGCTCGAAGCGACCTCAGATGCTTCTGACTCCATATGAGGAGGTGGCGAGCGAGTTGCGACATACGGCGGGAGCGTAGACCACCTTGATGGTTGATGTACGCTACTGTTGCGGTATTGTCTGATCGGACTAGTACGTGCTGACCCCTGAGCAACGCCCGGAAGCGGTGCAGGGCGAGACGTACAGCCAGCAACTCGAGGCAATTGACATGCCAAAGGCGCTGGGGTCCTGTCCAGGAGCCCGCGGCAGCATGACCATTGCACATGGCGCCCCAGCCCGTGTTGGAGGCATCTGTTGATACAACAACATGCCGGGAAACTCGTTCTAAGGGCACTCCGGCCCGTAGAAAATTGAGGTTCGCCCACGGGGTGAAGGTCTGACGGCAGGCTGGAGTCACTGGGACTTGGAGCGTGCCGTGTTGCCATGCCCACCTCGGGACTCGATCGCGAAGCCAAAGCTGAAGCGGTCTCATATGAAGCAATCCCAGCGGCGTTACTGCGGCTGCGGATGCCATATGCCCCAGGAGCCTCTGAAAAAGTTTCAGTGGAACCGCACTCTTGCCCTCGAACTGACGAAGACAAGTCAGCAGTGACTGCGCGCGCTCGCTCGTAAGCTGCGCGCACATGGCGACCGAGTCGATCTCCATACCGAGAAAAGAGATCCTCTGCACGGGGCAGAGTTTGCTCTTCTCCCAGTTGACCCGAAGGCCCAGACGAACTAGGTGCCGGAGCACAAGGTCCCTGTGTTCGCAAACCTGGTCTCGAGAGTGAGCTAGGATCAGCCAGTCGTCGAGATAGTTCAGGATGCGAACCCCGTGTTCCCGGAGGGGAACAAGGGCTGCCTCGACGACCTTCGTAAAGACGCGAGGAGACAGGGCTAGTCCGAAAGGGAGAACCGCGTACTGGTATGCCTGCCCCTCGAAAGCAAACCGTAGAAACGGTCTGTGTCGAAGTAAAATGGAGACATGGAAGTAGGCGTCCTTCAGGTCGATCGCTGCAAACCAATCCTGCGGCCGCACACACTGGAGGATGTGTTTGGCCGTTAGCATCTTGAACGGCAGCCTGTGAAGGGAGCGGTTCAAGACGCGCAGGTCGAGGATTGGCCGTAACCCACCGGACTTCTTGGGTACAATGAAGTAAGGGCTGTAGAAGCCGGACTTCATTTCGGCTGGAGGGACAATCTCGATCGCACCCTTCGCCAGTAGGGTGGCGACCTCCGCTCTCATGACAGGGGCATTGCCACCGACCATAGTGAAGCGGACTCCCCTGAAGCGGGGAGGAGATCTCGCGAACTGAATCGCGTAGCCGAGCCTGATGGTTCTCGCGACCCAGCGGGACAGTCTGGGAAGCTCTAGCCAGGCCTCCAGAAAGTGCACCAGCGGGGTCATACGAACCACAGACGTACCGTCGGTGGGGCAGCGAGGCGGAATGACCGGCACCGGCGAGGGTGGCATAGCGGCCCTGTGCGGGGGCACGGTCATTAACCGCGTCCTGCCAGAGGAGGCCAGGGGAGGGCGCGCGTCCCACGGGGGCGTGCTCTGGCAGGGGTCTGGCGACAGAGGGGGATGAGAGGAGCGTGGCCCGTGGGCGGCGCGTGCTGTCATCCCGCACCTCTGGGACAGAGGAGGGCGGCAGTGGCGGGACCCGAGGGTGGCGCGCACTGCGGCCCTCGGACTCTGTCGGCTCAGGGTTGGGGAATTCAATTCTGTCTTCAACCACATCAAAGTACTGCTCGTCGTTGGACGAACAGCGGGGAGTGGAGAACAAAAGATTCTCCCCCGGCCCTCCACCGGGGGAAGGAGTGGCCCTGCTACCAGCTCCTGGGACAGAATTGAAGCCAACCCTGAGCAGCCCGTCTCAGGAGCGCCGCTTGGCCTGGCGTTTAGCGGGCGGCGGGGCTGGAGAGGGCTGTGGCGCCTGCCTGCGGCTCCCCCCACAACGCGGCCCGGGTGAAGGTTGCTGCTGGGGCCGTGCGGGAGGGGCGGCCGCGGGAGGGCGCCCTCGGCGGCGAGCAGGCTGAGGATTCTGTGCCAACGGCTGAGCAGCGGAGCGTCGGGGCAGAATGTGCTTGATAGCCTCAGTCTGCTTCTGGGCGGTCGAGAACTGTTGGGTAAAATCCTCCACGGCACCGCCGAAAAGGCCGGCCTGGGATATGGGAGCGTCAAGCAGACGAGTCCGGTCGGGCTCACACACATCAGCCAGGTTCAGCCAGAGATGTCTCTCCTGGACCACAGCTGTGGACATCACCAAACCCAGGGAGCGCGCGGTCACCTTCGTCGCTCGGAGAGCGAGGTCGGTGGCGGCGCGCAGCTCATCAACGAGCCCTGGGTCTGTCCTGCCCTCGTGCATGTCACGAAGCATCTGGGCCTGGTAGACTCCGAAGCGAAAGCATGTCTGCATTGTGCTAGCGTACTTCCTTATATACCCCCTGCGGCGGGCGGAGTTACGCTATGCAAATTCCGCAGACCCATGGCATTTCATTGCCATTGGCTCGTTTTCTAATACTCGAAGGTGATAGGCTTCTAAGCGAAACCCCAATCGTCGTCATCCGACGTAACTCGGAGTGACCACGAAAGGGAACTGTGTTTCTCTCCAAAACTTAACTTATTTATTTTTTAATGACGGTAAACTGCTGTTTCTGTAGAAGGTCGTCTGGTTTTACCTGTCGTGATAACTGTGCAGGATTGTGCAGAATCCAGCGAGCATCCAATTAAAAATTCCAGTTTTTTTTTAAAGGGTGTAGTTATTTTCAGAGTCACTTATGGCTCTGCATACCTCCAGCCTCAAATCCTGTCAACAGAAGAATATTTAAATATGATTGACTGTTCTTCTATTACCTTCATGTTTCACTCAAATCTGCCAAAGCTGCCTATGAAAAGCTTAGAAGAAGTTTTTTTTTTTTATTGACAAAATATGAGTCAGAGATGGGGCGTGGCAGATAACTCTTTCTATAAATGCAGTGGTACTTTCTTTCCATTCCATTAGATAGCTGACAGTCGAGGAAACAGCAGTCAGATCACAGACCAGAGCAGAAGTATGAAGTTTAACACAGCGTTGAGTGTTGCTGGAATCATACTTCTCTACATAGCAGGTAGGATCTTACAAAAAAGTCTATAACATGACAAAATTAGATGTAAATGTAATCATGTTTGTTTCAATTGTTTAATAACTGACAAGCAATTTAATTCCTGAGAATCTCACTTACCAATTTATGTTTCTCATGGTTGTAAAAACCTTTGGATCTGAAGACTTAGGGTTTGAATGCTTGAAATTGGTTCTGTAGATAAACACAAATTCTGCATTTGTATGAATTTCTTTACAAATGCATAATTTATGTATTTTAATAGATGGGTTTAATTCACATCAATTCCAGTGCAGTTGGGTGACTTTGAAGAAGCTAAAAGATAGTTTTGATTTGTTTCATATTTTGGTCTCATAAATCCCATACTATTATGTTATAGATTTGATTACTTTGATATTATTCTAAAATGTGGAAAATAATAAAGAATGAATAATCTCCAAACTTTTATGAAGCAAAATACTTGTAATATACTGTAAAAATATTTTAAGTACACTGTAATATTTGTAATATGCTGTAAACTAGAAGACAGGCACACAGTTATTTTGTATTCAGTAACTCAATAAATACAGATTATTTAAGTTGTTTAAATGTAGCTACATTTTGGGGTTTGGGTCCTGTTCCATCGATCAGTTCATCTATAGGCTAGGCAAGGCAAGGCAAGTTTATTTATATAGCACATTTCATACACAATGGCAATTCAAAGTGCTTTACATAGAAGAAATTAAAATAATTAAAAGAAATAAGAATAATTAAAACAGTTTAGAAAAATAAAATAAACTACAGTACAGTACAGTACAGTCGGACGAACATTGGCACAGTGCTCATTCAGTAAATGCACAGCTAAACAGATGTGTTTTGAGTCTGGATTTGAAAGTGACTACAGTAGGAGCACATCTGATCTCCTCTTGAAGCTGGTTCCAGCTGCGGCTGGCATAATAGCTAAAAGCAGACTCGTCATGCTTAGAGTGAACCCTTGGTATTTCTAGCTGATATGATCCTAGTGATCTGAGTGATCTGTTGGGTTTATATTCAGTGAGCATATCTGCAATGTATCGAGGTCGTAGGCCATTGAATGATTTATATACCAGTAATAATACTTTAAAATCAATCCTAAATTTAACTGGGAGCCAGTGTAAAGACCTGAGGACTGGTGTGATATGTTCATATTTTCTGGTTCTGCTCAGAATCCTGGCGGCAGCGTTCTGTATGAGCTGCAACTGTCTTATGGTCTTTTTGGGAAGGCCGGTGAGGAGTCCATTACAATAATCCACCCTGCTGGTGATGAAAGCATGAACAAGTTTCTCTAAGTCTTGTCTGGAAACAAAACATCTAATTCTTGCAATATTTTTCAGATGATAGTATGCTGATTTAGTTATTGCTTTGACATGACAACTGAAACTAAAGTCTGACTCTAGGGACACACCAAGATTCCTGACTTGATGTTTAGTTGTTTGACCCCTAGAGTGAAGGTATGCGTTCACCTTGAGAACTTCATCTTTGTTTCCAAACGCAATGACTTCAGTTTTGTCTTTGTTTAATTGAAGAAAGTTTTGGCACATCCAACTGTTGACTTCATCAATGCAAATCATTATACATTCTCCAACAAACACTATACATTCTCCAAATCGCTTTTACCAAGTAATAATATATGGCCATTTTAAAAACTCCGAAATAACCCTACAGAAACCCACAAGTGTCTAATTCACATCTGCACTGCTTCTGAAACTGAACTAATTTAGGTTAATTACTTAAATTATTTCATAGTCATATGAAATTAATAAACAGGTATTTTGGCTAAAATCCATAAACACCCTTATTCAGGTGAAATATTTGATCTTGTTTTCATGGCAATATGTGTCAGTGCTGATGTAAAAGGCGAAACCGTCACGGTTCATGGGTCTGTGTGTTCATCTTGTGTTTCTGTGTCTGGTCTGATTGTTGATCAGCGTTGCTGTGCAACTCATTACGCTGAAGAATTAATCAGGCCAACCTCACCTGACACTCATTATCTCTCGCTATATCTACCCTTGTGTTGCCGTCAGTCTTTGTCAGGTCGTTGTTTGGTTCATGTCTGCCAGTTGCTCTTTCTGTAGTGTCAGTTCCAGTTTTGTCTCTGGTTCATGTTGGATCACCTGCTGGAATTACCGATCAGCAGTTTGAGCCACTTGTCCACTGCAGTCCGTTCTAGGGATGGGCAAATCAAGCCTCATGAAGCAATGAGGCTTTCCCCTGATTGTTCCGGGAAAAGGCATCAAGAGTGTCGAAAACAGCGCCATCTTGTGGCAGGTCAAATTTATAGCAGCCAACCCGAGTGCGTATTTCACCTGCGTTGTTTTATCCATTAAACACAAATAAAAGACTGACTACGCTAAATGTTCAGTTTTCTGATAATTAATTCACATATTAAAGTGTGTCAATAAATTAAATGTAACAATTATATTAATACTAACTATAAAAAAAAAAACAGAGTTGGTTGCTTGATGCAAGTAAATGATGGTTATTATTACAGTTTTTCTCAATTGCTAAAACACAAAACCCTATTGTCTGAACCAAATGCTCAGTTGCCTGAACCCACTGATTGAATCAATCACTCTTTTGGCAAAACCATAAGCAATTTTCACCTGTTTAGACACAACTTGCCAACACATTTTAATTGTGATGCACCCGTGCTGCATAATGGTGAGCACGGGTGACAAAAGTCAAACACAATTAAAGCACAGTTGTCACCACTTGAACACAACAACTCAAAATTGATCACACTTGTGGCTAATGATGTGAGGGAACATATACAGTAAGCCAGTTCAGAGAGCACTGGTTTGTGAGGCCCTACAATGGATATAAATCTGGGAGGAAGAGTTTGTGTGAGAGGAGGTCGAGGTGGTCGAGGTGGTCAGCGAAGACAAAGAACAGTAATATCTGATGAAATCAGAGCTACTGTGATTGACCATGTTCTTGTCCATGGTATGAGCATGAGGGAGGCTGGACAAAGGGTACAACCAAACATCAGTAGATTCACTGTGTCCACCATAATCTGAAGATTTAGAGAAGAGAACAGTTAATTACCTTTTTTTGACATTATAGTACAGTATGTAAATGTTGACAGCAATTACTGTATGACATACTATATACTGTACCACAGTATACTGTAAGTAAATATATGTTTCAGTACATCACTGTACCACTGTACTGTAGTATTGTAATGAAGGGTTGGTCTAACTGTTTGTAGGCCTAGTATTCCATGTATATTTTTTGTAACTCCATGTTCTCTTTTTGTAGAATTGAAAGGCTGCCACATGGGGGTGGGAGGACAGGTATGTTCTCCACACAACAAGAGCCCCTAATTGTTGATATGGTCCGTATGGCTGAGTAATGCACTTATTTGTATATTTTTGTACTTTATTTTTACATGGGCTCACTGTACACAAGTGGCAAACACATAAGATTTCTGTTTGTTTTTACAAGTGCTACGTGTAAATGCACAAGATTTCTGTTTTGTCTTTTTGTACAAGTGCTAAATGCACAGGTTTTTTTTGTTTTGCAACATGCATTTAGCCTACAGTGAACAATAAACATTTATTTCTGCAGCTTCATGTCCTGAGCATTGTGTTTTCTATTTTTCTACGTAGTGTTTAGTGACTGTTCAGTAGTGTTTTTAATTTTGATTGACGCAGGGCACGATTTGACAACATAGTTCAGTTTTGAGCACAGATTGAACTATTTTGAGGTGAAAGTTTGGTTTTTCAAGAAGAGTCTGAGGTTTTGTGAATGTAGCTTGAAAATTGGGTTTTGTGTTCACAGTTTAGAGAAAAGGAGAGCAGCTTTCAAGAAATGTGTCTTAGCAATCGAGAAAAACTGTAATGGTTTCTATGCTGTTTATGTCAGAATATGATCATGTAACATAGGCTATAGGCTTATTTATAAAAAATAAAAATGTTAGTAAATGGACTTAAACTTCCAAAAACCTGTAGAGTAGTGGTCTGGGTTCAAACATCCCGACACGCAAAATGAAGCATTCACGTGACTGGAAAGAAAATGAGGCTTCCATTTTCGTTGATTACGTGTTACTGTGAAAACAATCCACGGCTTCTTGAGAAATTACGCTGCGTACTCGATACGCGCTTTGATGCTTCAGTGTCAAATGTAACACCACTAGTCCGTTCCTCGCTGCCAAAGCCCGTCAGCTACCGCCAGCGGTCTGCAACATCTGACCGTCTCTCTGCAGTGTTTCTGAGTTTATTTTGTACTTTTAATACTCTCATTGATTGCATTTGCTTTTGGATCCCATTGTTTCCTTAACAGAAACAGATATTGTGGGCTACACAAACCAGTTTATCAGCTCTGTCCAAATGGTTCTCTTCTTACTTTGTCTTTGTCTTTGTCTACCCACACAGGTTCCCTCTGCCAGTTAGATGGTAAGTTGTAATAATGACCATAAAACTCACAGGATGTGTCTTCAATGTCTGTGAAGCATTTCAACAAGGAAATCTCATTTCATGCTCTCTCTCTCTACAGTATGTGGTCGAGCCCCACTCAATAACAATACTGTCGGAGGAGAGAATGCGGCGGCGAGGGCTTGGCCGTGGCAAGTCAGCATTCATATCATCGGCTTTAACCTTAAATGCAGCGGGACTCTAATCACCAAAGACTGGGTTTTATCTGCAGCTCGTTGCTTCCTGAGGTATGAGGTTTAACACTTTAGATACATTTGTAGATTGATAATAGTGGTATTAAAGCATTCTTTATCTATTTACAGATTGAGTGAATCTCAAATTGTGATGTACATTGGGCGTCTGAGCCAATCCGGCTTAAACCCTTATGAGATATCCAGGACAGCGAGTCAAATCATCAGACATCCTAACTTTATGATTTCCACTCTTGCCAACAACATAGCACTGGTCCAGCTCTCCTCTTCTGTGACTTTCTCTGATTACATTAAGCCTGTCTGTCTGGCGGCGGCTGGTAGTGTATTTTCTACAGGTACAGAGAGCTGGGTCACTGGATGGGGCACTGGTGAGTGAACAAATGTGAAGCTTGCCAGTTAACTGAACACAAACAATACTCAACAATTTACCTAGAATTGTTTTTTAAAAGCCATTAAATGTGTCCTCTGATCTGTGTCACAGACCAGCTTTCTGATATACAGCAGGAGGAGATGATATCAATTGTGAACGACAGTGACTGTTATAATGCTTATGGACCGGTTATCACAAGCAATACGATTTGTGCTAGATTTGTAAATAAGGGAGCGGAAAGAATATGTCCGGTAAGATACCAGTCATTCATTTCCACCTTTTTTAATCCTAAGCAATTTACAAAACACTACTCACCAGTTTTTGGTCATCTGCAAACTTTACCTGTCAACCTTGTTGCTTAATTAAGCCCAGTTCACTCCACTGATCATGAACTCGTAAACTACTATTTTATCATTTAAAAATAGAGACTCCGCAAGCTTTGTAAAGACATATGTCTAAAGTCTGTGTGACAAGCATTCGCTGAGGTACAGATCATTTTCTGTCGCGTTTCAGAATGAACTTCACATTGAGAGAGACGGCAGAACGCGCACCATGTTTATTTCCTTTATTTTATGAAAAAAAAAAAAAAGTTTTTATTATGAGCATACACAAATAAAAGAAGACATTTAACAGTTTTGAAGAGTTAACAGTTTTACCACTTATATGTAAGATCAGAATCAACAAGAGTATTTTGAGTCTCTTTTGCACTGATAAGAAAAAAAGCGCACCCACCGACCCAGGGGGTTCAGAAGAGGATCTGTGACCTCTGGAAGCATCTCTTTCAGGAGCTTAGTCGGTATAGGGTCTAACATACATGTTGTTGATTTAGATGATTTGACGAGTTTAGACAATTCTTCCTCTCCTATAGTAATGAATGAATGAGAATTTTCCTCAGGGAGACTACAACGCTTGATACAATACTGTAATAGATGGTTGCATAGTTATAATTTTCTCTCTAATATTATCAATCTTATAAGTGAAGAAGTTCATAATTTTCTAAAGTTCATAAAGTCATTACTGCTGTGCTGCTTGGAAACTTAGGAAACTTACCTAGGGTTCTGTTTATTTTCTTCTAATAGGGTTGAAAAATAAGCAGATCTAGCAGCTTTTAAAGCCTCTCTGTATGCAGGCTACACTATTGCATACTTGTGTCTGTAACAGTTGTTCACTATATATTGTCAGAGATATAAATGCTGAATGTTTGTCAATACAGGGATACACTGGAGGTACAATGGTCAGTTGGAACGGCTCCCTGTGGATTGAGTCCGGCATTGTGAGTTTTTGTACTGACACGCTTGAATATCCTAGTGTGTACACCCGAGTTTCTCAGTACCAGGACTGGATCAAGTCTTACATGCGCAGCAACCCACCTGGATTTGTCGAATTCAACGTTGAAAAGCCGACATCCACTGAAAAGCCAACATCCACTGAAAAGCCAACATCCACTGAAAAGCCGACATCCACTGAAAAACCGACATCCACTGAAAAGCCAACATCCACTGAAAAGCCAACATCCACTGAAAAACCAACATCCACTGAAAAGCCGACATCCACTGAAAAGCCGACATCCACTGAAAAGCAGACATACACTGAAAAACCAACATCCACTGAAAATCCAACATCCACTGAAAAGCAGACATACACTGAAAAACCAACATCCACTGAAAATCCAACATCCACTGAAAAGCCGACATCCACTGAAAAACCAACATCCACTGAAAAACCAACATCCACTGAAAAGCCGACATCCACTGAAAAACCAACATCCACTGAAAAACCAACATCCACTGAAAAGCCAACATCCACTGAAAAACCAACATCCACTGAAAAGCCGACATCCACTGAAAAGCAGACATACACTGAAAAACCAACATCCACTGAAAATCCAACATCCACTGAAAAGCCGACATCCACTGAAAAACCAACATCCTCTGAAAAGCCGACATCCACTGAAAAACCAACATCCACTGAAAAACCAACATCCACTGAAAAACCAACATCCACTGAAAAGCCGACATCCACTGAAAAACCAACATCCTCTGAAAAGCCGACATCCACTGAAAAACCAACATCCACTGAAAAGCCGACATCCACTGAAAAACCAACATCCACTGAAAAGCCGACATCCACTGAAAAACCAACATCCACTGAAAAACCAACATCCACTGAAAAACCAACATCCACTGAAAAACCAACATCCAACTCCAACTTCGGAAGCGTACTCAACCTCCTCTTATTTTGCCTTTCTCTCACATTCTCCATCATTCCTTTCACCTTCTCCATCTATCTCGCTTCCTAAATATTGTATGAAGAATAATTCTCAGTACTCTTAGATGAAAAGGACATTTTTGCTGTACGTGCTCTCATAAATATGAGAAAAGAGCTGTTGTATTGTTATTTTTATAATTTATTATTTATCTTTTTAAAAATGTACTATTCTTGAAAACTCTCTTATTGACATTATAATAGCATACAGTAATGAAGTTCAACATGCTTCTGCCCTCTGAGATTCGATTTTTTATTTTAATATTTTTTTTTTTATTTTGCATTATTGTTATGGTTATTCATAATGCGCGTTGCGAGTACAACCTTCACTCTCAAACAGTGAAATACGGAAATGAGCGTGACGGGACCGCAGTCCGCACCGTTTCTAGATTTGGACCAGTGACCAGAAGATTAGACTCGCTCAAGAGACGGTGTCAACAACAAGGGGAGAAGGAAATGGTGACAACACTGGCTGCGTTAGAAACAGGCATGATGCATTTTAGGAAAATGATCAATAAAAATATATAAAATAAAACAGTGAAATTCAAAACATCATCACCACATAACACAAAGGAAAATAATGATCATGGCAGTAAAGACTTGTTCCAAACAAATTAAATGTTACCTTTTTATAACCCTTATTTATATAGATTTATATTTCCTATTTAGTTAGTAACTATTATTAATTGTTTCTCTCTTTTTGTGACCTATTTAGATTCAAGCAAATAAAGTTAATTGTCCCTTACTCTATTAATATGTGTATACAATTTATCTTTACCTATTTATTCAAATTGTTTCTAATTGGCTTATCCTTTGAAATACCCTTTTTACTCTTGTTCTCCAGAAAAAAAAATAATAATTAAATAAAATAAAATACAGTAGCATTTGAAAGTAGAAACCACAGTAGGGAAAATAAAACTGCTCACAATAGCAGTTTCAATATGAATTAGATTTCACTAAATCTCAGTTCCAGTTCAGTGCTGCTTGCATGAGATCCTTCTTCCACAACTGAGTTCTGAGCAACACAGTTCAGTCAGAAAGTGAGGAAGAACATGCACAATCCTTCCACTCTGTTCATTCCTTGATCCACAAAGCTTGGTCCTTATATGGGCATGGCTCGCCATTTCCTGCTCGCAATAGTTTTTCTGATGTGAAGCAGGGAGTACACGTACATAACCTTCAGAAATCACCCATTTTCCAGGAAACGTGCAGCATCCGACTCAGGAAATGATGAAAAATAGAAAAGAAGGGTAAACAAATGAAAAGAGGGGAAAAAAAGCAGAAAAAAAAGAAAAGATCCAACCTTGCAAAGCACAAGCCCAAAAATACAATTAGACATTCCTTTTCAAATATACATCATTACAGCAGTTAATCTGCATATAACAACATTCAACATGACAACAACAACAATTGAACATGTCTGACTTCATTTTCATCTAACTTTAGTACATTGAATTTGCATAGATGTGCAAAGAGCATATTTCAAACGACGCGCTTAGGCCTCATCTGCCTGTAACTCATAGCATGAATACACGACCAAAACCATTAAAATAACATCTGTTAAAGCTAGGGTAGGTAATCCTGTTCAGAAACACTTTTTTTATACTGAGTGAAATGGTTCTTCCATCCTGAGAGTAGTCAATACATTATGTGTTCAGAAAAAGGAATGAAAACAATCAGACCTCTGTAGCAGCTGCAGGACAGTAAAAACTCTGACCAATCACTGACATTCGGTGCGAATGTAAAGAACCAATCAGATGGCTTCATGTCTCGTGCCCGCGCCCCACTGCGTGCGCTGCCCTGCGTGCACTCATCACATGTCACCGTTCCCGGAAATATTCAGCTCAAAGCACCTGCATATGCAGTCAGCGAAGGCAAACAAGGCAAAAACTACTTCCTCGGACCCTGCCCGCACTCTTGAACGACCTCCTCTGCTTCGCCCTCGACCCCGGACCTGTCCTCGAACCGACGATGCGGTACTTGTCTCCGAACTCGGACGTTAGTCTTCATTAGAGTCAACAACGTTTTCATCATGGAAACTCTTACATGCAAAACACTGTATATGTTTTGAATCTTACACGAAATTCACCTTCATCACAGTGTAACTGATGGTAATGGAAAAACGTGTATCAATGCAACCTGTTTTTAGTTTTGCCTTATAAATATAGCTTGTTACCTATAAATATAGCCCGTTACCGAATCAAACTTTACCAGTATCGATATGCTAGCTTGATAGTGAGTACTAAAAGAAATCTTATTTGTTTATATTTATAGTGATCAAGTTAGGTATTTTATTACATGTGATTCTGACATGATGTCACTGCATGCACTGCGCTCCTTCCTCTCCACTCGTCTCAGGTAATAAATGCGTCTTCCAGCTGAGCCTGAGCGTTTGGCGTCACGCGTTCATGTGTTTTGGGGGCGCGGCTTTGGAAGGAGCCCAGAAGGGAGGGGGTGGGAGTGAATGGAAATAATGAGCTGTGTTTATTGCAGATTAAAAGGTCTACAGTCACTCGATTTTTATATTCTCTTTTTCAGAGTACTTACATTTTAATTATGTATTGGTATAAAGACATTTTAAACAAATTTGGAATGTTTTTTTTTTTAGAAAAATCCTACCTACCCTGCCTTTAACTGATCAAAGTAACTTTTAACTCTGAAACATTAGTTATTTAACACATTCACGAAGAAGATTAACTCTATGCATCTTTCACATAAGCATACAGTATAATATTTGAACACCATTTGTCAAACATTTACACAAAAAAACGAACCCCCGTAATAGAGAATTTATTAAATTTACTTACCAAGAGAATTTAGATTTTTTTTTATTATGAAGTTTTCAGAAAGGCAAAACTCCAAATTTAGGCCTGTATTTTTCCTGTAACATTCACCCGTAATCATTGACTGATGACATTCAATCCACACTTTTATTTAAAAATCTCTCTGTTATTTCTCTAATAAAACTGTTAGGTTGTTTGTTTATATTATTACTTCTCTTATTTTTCTTACACCAACAGGATTTCTTTATTGACCTGGGTTACATATATGTGTGATAAACAATATTTATAACCAATATAGGGTCTGGAACTCTGCAATGTGATCAGGGATACTGATTGTTGAAAATGTAATTATCTTTAATCAATTACCATGTTGTAGTCACACTGTGAAGTCAGAAACAACTCAAGTGTAATTTAAGTGAATTTAAAAGTAAAGTTACGAAAGTTAGGAACAGCATCACATAAAGCCGAAGAAGGGTGGAAGAGAAGAGAACTCTTGGTAAGCACATGCTAAAAGCAGAGAGCACATGTAAACCCTGCTAACAGGGAACGTTCTCATAACTTTAACAATGTTCTGTCAAGTTTCTCTCAAAGTTATGAACAAACGTTCTTCTTGTAACGTTAATAGAGTGTTTGTTATTGAAGCTTGTTTCCGCCACAGAATAAAAATAAAAAAAAGAAACTTTTTATCTCACAATTTTGACTTTTTTTCTCACAATTGCAAATTTACATCATTACTGACTTTTTGTAAGAATTGCATGATAAAAAGTAGCAATTGCGAGTTATAAAGTCCAATTTTAAGGGAAAAAAATAATGACTTTTCTTCCTCGGAATTCTGACACCTTTTATTAGAATCGCATGTTATAAAGTCAGGCGATATAAACTCGCAATTCTGAGGAAAAAAGTAAGTATTTCTTCTCTTGAATTAGACTATAATTGGACACAATTCTAAAAGGTGTCAGAATTGTGAGTTTATTTCTCTCAAGTGATATCTCCGCGGTTGTGAGCCGAGCTCTGGGTCTGGCTCTCGTCTCAGAAGCCATAGAAAAACACAACTTTTCATAAATTGTTTTAATGATCAAAACAAATTTCAATTAACTAGGAATGCAACAACTAATTGATGAAATTGATCATGAAAATAATCAACAACCAAACTGATTATAGACACATAATGTAGAAGCTGCTGGCAATAATGAAAAGGCACGTTTCTGGACCGTAAATGTCCGCACACAAACCCATAAACGGCACGATTCCGGCAGTTTCTGCATATGTGCTCTTGTGTGTCTGGTTTCTTGACCCGGCCAGAAACAGACCATTTGGTGTGTTTCCGTTTCTCAGCCCATAAACCCCCGAACACTTACAGAAATGTTCACTCCTTCACCGGTAAATCCCTGTATCTTCCTGCACGCGATGTAAAATCTTCACAAATTCCAGGGGACAATCAGTTAAATCTCTGTAAATGGACAGTTTATCTCTAAATAAACCTCTATAAATTAGCGTACACTTACCATTTTAAATGCTACTGGCCTTCAACATAAAAATGCGTCACATTAGCTTATCAAAGCTAGTTGTCAATAAAGCCACAAACACAGCCACGCATCAACAAAACTCAATTTTATTTTTCAGGACCTCAAATATTTTCAACAGAACTGCACATTCAACTGATCAATTACATTGAGAAAAAGGTTTTAAATATTTAGCAAAAACATGAGACACTTTAAACAAAACTGAATAAACAAAATTAATAAAAATTAAACTGTACACTAATTAAAACCAAATTCAAGAATGAACATACTTTTAAAGGGCTCTGGGCAGTGAGTATTGCGCTCCATCCCAATCAGACACACACTCTAATAGTACCATCAGGGGCATACCATATTTATCCAATTAATACTGTCCTTCAGAATCTGCCGAAGGACCTGGAGGATTTTTCTAACAGACATTACACATTGGTGAACATGTGACCAGCGTCGGCCAATAGTGGGGCTGCGTTCTGACATAGAACCCGGAAGTGCTGCACTGTTCACTACATCACCAGCGTAGGAGAATGACATGGAAGAGATTTACTGTTGTAGATATAGTGATCAAACTATACCATGTCCTTTGGGGGAGCCCACTTGCTTTTTTGTTTTTTTCACCATGGGGTGCTCATGCGCTTGAGTCAAAAGAGGACTTACAATGACTTACAGAGATACATAACAGCTACAAGTGTATGCAAGCACTATATAGGAATAGGATAAATCATTATAGAGGATTTACCCTATTATACTTTATCGACACAAATTAATAGGGCAAACAGCCACACACAAGTAATCATAACTTGTCTGTCTTTAAGTTCACATGAACATCATACCACCATACCATACCAGAATACCATAATTCCTCCATTCAGTTAGGCCTAAGACATCGAGAGTCACGCAGACCTATAGCAACCCAGCCATAACACATAATTGGGAATAACATGTCTTACCTTAACACAGAATCGACCACAAACTGCAGAATGGATTTCAAGGCCTCACGCATAGATCAATGGCCTCCAACTTTTATATTTTTTTCTACGAATCTTTGAGGTAACATGTACTAAACATGAGTGGAATTTGCACCGCAGCGCCACCACAGCTTGATTCTCATGACAAGAATCTTTATTGAGGTGAATTAGGTTTAAATCGCCAGCATGAATGAATGATATTTTTGCTATTTTACACATAATAATCCACAATGATCACATTACACAAAACTAAAAATTGCACGTCAAAATAACACAGTCAATATTTTTTGAGACCCCCCCGAAATTTCACAAATTACGTTTTCAGGGGAGCCCATGTCTTATTAAGGGGAGCCGAGCTCCCCCGTATTTCGCACCCTGTGTAGATATGTTTGGCAATAAAGAGTCATGAAAATACTGGAAAATCCAGCCTACCACCTCAGCCCGGTCTCACCCCAAAACGTCATGTACTGACGTGTCTTGACCAAACGGCAACATACGACGAATAGGGTACCCCTAAAACGTCCATATGAGACGAAGACATAAGCGCACCAGCAGCGCCTCCTAGTGGTACCCTAACGCATACCTAAACCTACCCATAACCCGAATAGTCACATATGGACGTTTTAGGGGTACCCTATTCGTCGTATGTTGCCGTTTGGTCAAGACACGTCAGTATGTGACGTTTTGGGGTGAGACTGTGTTAACCACCTTGAGGAGAGTGTTGAAGTACCTGACACACAGTTTGCCTTTAGAGACACATAAACATGTTCTGACCTCAAGGTTAAACACAGTGATGGCTGCCAATAGAGGGCGCTAGGATGCCGTCCTCCCTGAGCCACACGCACACAAAACAATAATAAATGATACATTTAGTCGAACCTTATTACACACTTTAACAGTCGAATTGCAATTGTTTTTTTGTTTTTTTTGTAAAGCTGCCAAATGGCTATTTAACAATTACATTCAGTCCTTCGCTGCTGATGATGTGCTTTTCAGTTCGTTACGCCACCCCCATACAGTCTTAGCACCAGCCGGCACTAGTTAAACGTGCAAATTAACCTGCTAGCTTTTCAAGTCTTCACAAACATCAGGTGAGGAATACTGGTGTAATAACTACAAATCGAAATTTCACAGCTCAACAGCACCAAACTTTTAGTGTCTGTTTTAAATGGGAATAACATTAAAATGCCAAACACCACTGCCTCTGTTCATTGGAAGCAACGGTATCTCCACTGAGTTTTCTCTCTGATGGGATCCCTCAGCATCTTCTCTGTTTATCTCTCTCCCTCTGTTCCCTGTAAGAAAACCGAAAGAATCACAGATGGTGAAAAGACAGTAATGACTGTTTTTATAAATCTGCAATACACTGATCTAAAGAGTGTAAAAATCAAGAACTTTTATCTTATCAAAGACACATTTAAGTCAAATATAAGTCTTTTTTTAATATAGGCCGTTTATGTTTTCTTTTTAATACTGAAGGCATGGATGTACAGACATCCCAAGTCTCCCGGAAGTTCCGGGAGTCTCCCGCATATTGATAGCGGCTCCCTGATACCCGCAAATGAGTTAAAATCTCCCGGAATCTAGAGCGAGCGAGCCAGAGCGCGCGTGCACAGCAGAGAGGGAGAGGGAGCGAGAGACCTTGCGTGTGTGCGTGTGTGCGCACGTAAGATAGAGAGCATCTGATTGGCCTGTTTCGGTAAATCAACCAATCAATTGTCAGTGTGGGCGGGTTTTATCGCTTCTCCCGAACCGAATTAATCAGTTCAGTGTATCTAGAAACAGGAGCGCCATGGCAACGGGAGAGTGCCACAAAAAAACATGCAAAAAACGAAAGTATAAGATACATTTTACGGCAGACTACATGAAAGTGTACCCCTGTCTTATAAGAGTAAAACATAATGATAGTCTTGCACGCTGTAAAGTTTGTAACAGTGACTTCAGCATTGCCCATGGCGGGTTAAATGATTGTAAAAGACATGTTGAGGTGAGTTCAACAAGTTTCATTTCATTCATGTGCATATTAGCCTATTCCTTAGACCTGTTTAAAGCTGCAATGGAATATAAATAAAAGCAGTTTACATGAATAGTATAAGCAGCTTATAAATAGTAAAAGTAATCTACAAATTGTAACATTATGAACAAATAAATGCATAGGCCTATAGCCTATAGAAATTATGTATTATGCTTTTATATATTTTAGGGACAACAACTCTGTGGTGAAATGTCATATTATGTCAATGCCTCCTTCCATTTTTTTTTTTTTTTTTTGGGGGGGGGGGGGGGGGGGGGGTACCTCCCTGAAATGAACTTTTGCAGGTTGGGATGTCTGGATGTAGGACTTCTAACTTTAAACTGGATCATTTTTTATTTTATAATTTTTACTAAACATTACTTGCAGTTTAATACTTGCATGTTTTATATTTAACCACAGGAAAGCTGTGTGCCTTTTACCACATCTTCACAGAGATCTGATCTAAATAAGATCATTATAATAACCAATAACTTGTGCTACTCACCTCGAATAGTAACTTTGAATCGCTTGTATTTGGTCTCTCTGCTGCTAATGATCTTGAGTTTATAAAGTCCACAGTCAGTGTTTGTGATGTTTGTGATGGTGAGAGATCCAGTCTGACGGTCCAGCTCCAGTCTGCCTCTGAATCTGCCATTAACACCATTATATGTTGAAATTTTTTTGTTCTCCATATCAGCTTTAGCTATAAGATTGTCTTCAGGGCCAAACATCCACAGTATCAGAGCATCTGTCTGTAGTTCACGAACATCAGTGTTTAGATTGGCACATTCTCCCTCCGTCACTGGCACTTTGATATCTTCATTTCACAGCACCATATAGAAGAGAAATGTGCTCATAAGATCATGTGAAAAATCCTTTGAGGGTTAGTTCATTTCAGAACATCTATAAATTGTTTTGTAGTTTTGTAGATCTAAAAAACAAATTATTATTATGTTAAAAGACATGAGATACTCACCGTCTACAATAATCGCGATTCTCTTGTCTCTTTTCCCTGTGCGGCTGCTGATCTGGAGTTTATAAACATCAGAATGTGCGATGCTGATGTTCCAGATGGTCAGAGATCCGGTCTGAGGATCCAGCTGAAGTCTGTCTTTGAATCTCAAATCATTGCCCTGATACACTGAGATCTTACTGGTGGCTCTGTTGATTTCAGCAATGCAGGTGTCATTATCTCCATGTGTCCACAGTATCTTACTGTCTTCCTCTAGTTCACGAATATCAGTGTTGAGAGTGACACATTCTCCCGCTGTCACTTTTAGTGTATCCACTTCATGTCACGCCAAAACATGCAACAGAAAAATATAGAAAAATATGATCATAAGAGCATGCAGGTTCACTAAATATTGAATATAAGGGGTATAAACATCATAATTAAACTCAAACTACTCACACCATACTGTAACTCTAAACTTCTTATACCAGACATTGTTTCTGCTGCTGATTTGTAGGTGATAAACTCCAGAGTCTGTGCTTTTGGTGTTTTTGATCCTGAGAGATCCAGTCCGATCATTCATCTCCAGTCTGCCTTCGAATCTCCCATCATCAACATCAATAAATGAGAGCCGATTGGTGTCTCCATCTCTTTTAGCTATAATGGTGTCTTCAGATCCAAACCTCCAGAGCACCTGATCATCCTTCTGTAGTTCACTAACACTGGTGTCTAGAGTGACGTTTTCTCCCTCTGAGAATCGTAGTGAGTCCACTGCATGAGCAAACAAAACATGAAGAAAAGTGAACATGAGAACAAAAAAGAGTAATGTGGTGGAAATGAAACTAAGTTAATAATTGATGATCTTTACAAAGATCCCGCACTGCATATTGTCTGACACACCCATTTCAGGTCTTGGATTCTCTAATATTGAGCTGATGAGCTGAATCAGGTGTGTTTGATTGAAACAAAATATGTGTTGAGGGCTCCAGAAATATGGTTGAGAGGAACCACTGATTTATGACACTACGTTTCCCCACTTAGTGCTGTAAAGAGACGACCAAACACCTGTGAAGAGACGACCCAACACCTGTGAAGTGACGACCCAACACCTGTGAAGTGACGACCCAAAACCTGTGAAGAGACGACCCAACACCTGTGAAGAGACGACCCAACACCTGTGAAGAGACGACTCAACACCTGATAAGAGACGACCCAACACCTGATAAGAGACGACCCAACACCTGTGAAGAGACGACCCAACACCTGTGAAGAGACGACCCAACACCTGTGAAGAGACAACCCAACACCTGTGAGGAGACAACCCAACACCTGTGAAGAGACGACTCAACACCTGATAAGAGATGACCCAACACCTGTGAAGAGACGACTCAACACCTGATAAGAGACGACCCAACACCTGTGAAGAGACGACCCAACACCTGTGAAGAGACAACCCAACACCTGTGAGGAGACAACCCAACACCTGTGAAGAGACGACCCAACACCTGATAAGAGATGACCCAACACCTGTGAAGAGACGACTCAACACCTGTGAAGAGACGACCCAACACCTGTGAAGAGACGACTCAACACCTGATAAGAGACGACCCAACACCTGATAAGAGACGACCCAACACCTGTGAAGAGACGACCCAACACCTGTTAAGGGACGACCCAACACCTGTGAAGAGACGACCCAACACCTGTGAAGAGACAACCCAACACCTGTGAGGAGACAACCCAACACCTGTGAAGAGACGACTCAACACCTGATAAGAGATGACCCAACACCTGTGAAGAGACGACTCAACACCTGATAAGAGATGACCCAACACCTGTGAAGAGACGACCCAACACCTGTGAAGAGACAACCCAACACCTGTGAGGAGACAACCCAACACCTGTGAAGAGACGACTCAACGCCTGTGAAGTGACGACCCAACACCTGTGAAGTGACGACCCAACACCTGTGAAGTGACGACCCAAAACCTGTGAAGAGACGACCCAACACCTGTGAAGAGACGACCCAACACCTGTGAAGAGACGACTCAACACCTGATAAGAGACGACCCAACACCTGATAAGAGACGACCCAACACCTGTGAAGAGACGACCCAACACCTGTTAAGGGACGACCCAACACCTGTGAAGAGACGACCCAACACCTGTGAAGAGACAACCCAACACCTGTGAGGAGACAACCCAACACCTGTGAAGAGACGACTCAACACCTGATAAGAGATGACCCAACACCTGTGAAGAGACGACTCAACACCTGATAAGAGACGACCCAACACCTGTGAAGAGACGACCCAACACCTGTGAAGAGACAACCCAACACCTGTGAGGAGACAACCCAACACCTGTGAAGAGACGACCCAACACCTGATAAGAGATGACCCAACACCTGTGAAGAGACGACTCAACACCTGTGAAGAGACGACCCAACACCTGTGAAGAGACGACTCAACACCTGATAAGAGACGACCCAACACCTGATAAGAGACGACCCAACACCTGTGAAGAGACGACCCAACACCTGTTAAGGGACGACCCAACACCTGTGAAGAGACGACCCAACACCTGTGAAGAGACAACCCAACACCTGTGAGGAGACAACCCAACACCTGTGAAGAGACGACTCAACACCTGATAAGAGATGACCCAACACCTGTGAAGAGACGACTCAACACCTGATAAGAGATGACCCAACACCTGTGAAGAGACGACCCAACACCTGTGAAGAGACAACCCAACACCTGTGAGGAGACAACCCAACACCTGTGAAGAGACGACTCAACACCTGATAAGAGATGACCCAACACCTGTGAAGAGACGACTCAACACCTGATAAGAGATGACCCAACACCTGTGAAGAGACGACCCAACACCTGTGAAGAGACAACCCAACACCTGTGAAGAGACGACCCAACACCTGTGAAGAGACGACCCAACACCTGTGAAGAGACGACCCAACACCTGTGAAGAGACAACCCAACACCTGTGAGGAGACAACCCAACACCTGTGAAGAGACGACTCAACACCTGATAAGAGATGACCCAACACCTGTGAAGAGACGACTCAACACCTGATAAGAGACGACCCAACACCTGTGAAGAGACGACCCAACACCTGTGAAGAGACAACCCAACACCTGTGAGGAGACAACCCAACACCTGTGAAGAGACGACTCAACACCTGATAAGAGACGAGACGACCCAACACCTGATAAGAGACGACCCAACACCTGTGAAGAGACGACCCAACAGCTGTGAAGAGACAGCTCAACACCTGTGAAGAGACGACCCAACACCTGTGAAGAGACAACCCAACACCTGTGAAGAGACGACCCAACACCTGTGAAGAGACAACCCAACACCTGTGAAGAGACAACCCAACACCTGTGAAGAGACAGCTCAACACCTGTGAAGAGACGAGACGACCCAACACCTGTGAAGAGACGACCCAACACCTGTGAAGAGACGACCCAACAGCTGTGAAGAGACAGCTCAACACCTGTGAAGAGACGACCCAACACCTGTGAAGAGACGACCCAACACCTGTGAAGAGACGACCTAACACCTGTTAAGGGACGACTCAACACCTGTGAAGAGACGACCCAACACCTGTGAAGAGACAACCCAACACCTGTGAGGAGACGACCCAACACATGAGAAGAGACGACCCAACACCTGTAAAAAGATGCCCCAAAATCTCTGAAGAGACGACCTAACACCTGTGAAGAGATGACCCAACACTTGTGAAGAGACCACCCAACACCTGTTAAGGGCCGACTCAAAACCCGTGAGGAGACGACCCAAACATCCTGTTTCTCCTCGAAATCACATTAGTAAAATGTGCTGCGAACACAGTATCCTTAAAAATAAACCTAACACACCTTCAGTGATTGGCCCCTAATAACCTGCACTAAAAGCAAGAAAGCTAGAGTGGCATCAATAATAATATTGTTTCCATTGACAGATTGAGCTACTCACCATAGAGCATAACCCTGAATCTTTTGGATTTGGTCTCTCTGGTGCTGAAGAGCTTCAGCTGATAATCTCCTGACTGTGTGATTTTGACGTCTCTGATGGTGAGATCTCCATTCTCACTGTTCAGCTGCAGTCGGTCTCTGAATCTCTCGTCATCACCAGGTAAGGTCTCGTTGGTCCTTACAGAAATTTCAGCAATGGTAGAGCCTAGAGGCCCAAACCTCCAGAGTATTTTATCATATTTCTGTAGTTCGGTTATGCCAGTGTGTAGAGTGACAGAATCTCCCTCTGTCACTTCTTTTGTCTTCATTACATCTGTTCATTGCACCCAGAGAATAAAAAGCTTATTTCTCAGAAATTAAACTGATACAACTGTCAGTGAAATCAGTAACAAGACACAAATTTAAAGTTACTTGACTAATAAACCTCAAGTAATTTGTAGTTTAATAGCTTGTAATTGTCCAGTTTTAATCTCTCAGAATAGCACACAGTAACAGTTTCTCACTCTAATGGTGCTAAATGATCTCCTTTAAACCTTTAAAGTACTTAAGTAGATCATGTAAGAGACTTGACTCTGTAATACTTACGCTTTAGTTTCGAGTACTTGCGGCGATAGTAACACACACCAGTGGTTACAGCTACAGCCACAACTAGCAGCACACATAAACAAATCAGTGTGGCTAAAGCTGCTGGAGACAGACCTGGCTCAGGAACCGCTAGAGAGAGACAGTCATTAGGGTAAATTTGACCTGAAAGTCTGACCGTACATGTATATGAGTTAAATAAGTAAGGGATAATCCATAGCTAGCTTTGCATTAAATGTTTTTAATGTAGGATGTGGAGTCAAAGAACCGCCCGACCCGAAGCGTCTTTAAATGGTTCATTCATTTTTCAAAATGAAGTGAGGTAGACTTGAGCTAAAACAGTAGGGTTTCATGACACTTCAAAGTTGATTATTTTCCTTTATAATGTATTAATCATTAGCATGACACTAATTCAAATATGATTAGTTATTATTTTGGTGGTTATACAGATTTCTTTTTTTTTCTGTAAATACTGTAAAATCTGTATTACAGCAGTTTGATTTGAAACAACCAAACACATTGACTACCCAGCACGTCATTTAACTGTCAGGTTAACTATAGACCCGATAGACCAGCTATGATATCTACAAGACATAAGTGTCATTTCATGACATGGTCAATAAGTACACAAGTCACAATTTAGCTATTAAACGGCTATTAGCCGTCTTTTAAATTCAAAATTGCTTGCTGGTTAGTGACACAATTAAACTAGATTACACTATTTTAGTGTTTATGACGGTGATGAATTGATATTGTTTATTGATTTAATATTTACCCAGCTGCAAGTCATTAAAATTGTGAAGATTAAATGACTAAAGGTTTAACATTGTTACGTAAACCCTGACAACAGTTTAAGGTATTTCCCACCAACTAAATAAATAAATAAATAAATAAATATATACATACATATATATATATACATACATACATGTTTTTTTGTTATAAAAATGTTTTTCACACATGTTCTATAATAACATTACCATATAATTTGAACAAATCATTGTCGTTATTAATTACAAAGCATAACATATTGCAATGTGAGAAGGATCATTAAAATGTGCTCTACTCACTGACAATAACGTTGAATCTCTTGTAGAAGGTATCTTTAGTGTTGGTGATCTGTAGTTGATAAACTCCTGTATCTGTGGTTCTGGTGTCTGTGATGGTCAGAGATCCAGTCTTATCATCCAGTCTGAATCTCCCATCATCACTGTTTGAGATCTTATGGATTGTAGTGTTGACTTCAGCAATGAAAGTGTCTGGACTCAACGGTCCAAACATCCACAGAATCACATCATATTTCTGTTTTTCATTAACACCAGTGTGTAGAGTGACGGATTCTCCCTCTTTACTGTTTGTTATCCCAGCAAAAAACACATCTGGAGAACAAACAGGAGTAGTTTTTAAGATTTCACCGCTTGATCACTGAAAGTTGATCACTGTAATTGTTTTGTACACAGATCTATAAAATGCTCAGATCTGCTCTACTCACCGTGGACGGTCACACTGAACGTCTTGGATGAGGTCTCAGTGCTGATGATCTTTAGCTGATAATCTCCAGAGTGTTTGGTCCTGACGTCGCTGATGCTGAGAGATCCAGTCTGATTGTCCAGCTGCAGTCTGTCTTCGAATCTCCCATCATCGTCATCATAAAACGAAGAAGTCTGGCTTTTTCCATTGAGTTTAGCGATAATAGCGCTTTGAGCTCCATACATCCACATCATCAGATCAATCTTGTGTATGTCAGTGAGGTTAGTGTGTAAAGTAATAGAATCTCCCTCCAAGATGGACACTTTCTTTGCTTCAGCTGCCTCACCAGACACACCTGCGAACAAGAGCGGAAGAACATGTCTTACAGTCACAACACTATCTGTAAAGTGCTCATATGTCTTATAGTTTGTATGATCCCATACAGTGAAATAGGAGTGAGCGGGGCACAAACTAAAGCGGAGCTCATTGTAACACACATGGTTGAAAACTTTTCACACATGCCATCATAACGAAACTTAGTGTGTTTACTAGTTGCCATATCAACACTATATAGAGAAAGAATTGTTCCAAAATTAAAAAAATCTTTTGAAAATATCACTGAACATTTATTTAACAAAAGTACATTTCTACCTGAAGTTAATTTTTCATCTATAATTATTATTTTCTTTTTTTAAAATCTGTTATTGAACAGTTGATATGGTTCTTTAATGCTGAACAGCAGAAACACTCGCCGGGTTTAAACCCCAGTTGCTCATGCGGGGCATGTTGTCACACTGCGTTACAATGAGCCATTATTAGAACCATTCTATTCTATTCTATTCTATTCTATTCTATTCTATTGATTAACCATGAGGAAAATGTGAATAAAGACTGAGAGTCAATGTTCAGAAAGTATTAATTATTATTATTTTTTTAACTATGCTGTATAGCTGTATTTGTAAGGTGTTTGTTATCAAACTCAAAAATTATTTATTTTTAATTCCTAAAAATTATTTATTTTTAATTCCTAAAAAATGCCATTATTTATATGAAAAAGTTGATTGTATTTTATTGACAGACTGATTTAGTTTGTCTTGTATTTTTATTTATTTTTATTAGATCAGATAGCATTTTAATCTGTCATATGGTCATGTTATAATGTACTCCACCTATGGGGCATGTTGTCACAGTTCACTTACATTCGGAGTAAGAGTAAATCAAGAATAAAGTATACAGTGTGACGAAACCATATAATTGTACCAGGCACGTGCGAAATTATAGTGTGAAATAAATACTCCGAACCATAAGTGAATTTACACAAACTGAGAAAGTCAAAAAGTGATAGGTTGTGCCCGCTCTCTCCTACATTTACATATGATTTGACAGTTTACTTGAATAAATACCTCAAATCTAAAAGGTGTGCATCATACCTGACACTTACATGAACACTTTACAGTTGGTTTTACGACTGTAAGTTATTCTTTTCCAAATGCTAATGAAGTTAGAGGCGTGTATGCCAATATAGTATTGTAACTTTAGAGACGCTCCCTAACTTTGCGAATACCGAAAGTCAAACGTCAATCAAACTTGATGCCAGTTAATCTCTAAAAGCGGGTTTCTGTGTTGATTAATGTGGTTTACAGCTTCACAGAATGGCCAGCTCGTCAGATTGTGGGACACTAGAGAAAGTGAAACCAAAATTGTTTGAGATTATATAGACTAGGCTACTCACCGTACAAAAATACCAGGAACACCGGGAGAAAAACAATGTTCTTCATTTCGCTGTGGAGTTCCGTGATCCCTGATCTTGCGGTGGAGGAATCTTTGCTATCAAACCGAGCCGCAGACTTTTACTCACTGTTCTCTATATTAACGCATAGAACCTGAAGAGGAATCCGTCGTGCAGAACACATAAACGAAAGAAAGATTTCCTAGTTTTAATGACGGTTCTTCTTTTGTTCACACCCATTCATCACAACAGGATTTTCCGCGTTACGCACATCAGTGTCCGGACAGCTTAAAGTTCATAATGTGTCCAGCGTTTCACATTATGGGAAGTGCTTTCGGTTTGAGGAAGTTCCACTCAGAAAGACTGCAACAGATCATTTCAAACCATAAAGCTGCACAAATACTCTGTTAGTTTGACTGAATTACATGTACGTTTTTCCTTCATGTTCTGTTGCAAGATATCTAATATTGGTGTGTAATGGTATAACAAGAATATCTATGTAAGAGGAATATCTTTAACTCTTTGAACATTTAATAGAAATTTAACATTAGCCTACTCACAAAAAAAAAAAAAAAAAAAAAAAAAAATGCAGTTCAGAACATCGACAAATTAAAATGTTAATTAAAACTATATGAAAAATAATTTTCACTCACGGCATACATTTTTATGAATATGGCATTTATGAAACAAATAAAGTCCAAGTCCAGTGTCATATGAGAAAGAGAAACCTTAAATAAAAATAAAATAAAAAATAAGATCATAGGCTACACGGATCTCCAAATAATAACAGTTAACTGTAATGTTTTGGTCTTGTCTGTAGTTTCCATCTCTGTGCTCCTGAGGGCAGGAATGAGCTGATAAATGAACTACAGAGTTTCAAGGTGAAAAATGAAAGGCAAAACGTTTTCATGTTGCACTTAAAATCTGTATGACCCCTAATGTTAATGTGACTCCCACATTTTAAAGGGGAATTCAATAAATGTTTGATTAAATTATGGAATGATATATCAGGGTTTTCATATTATTACTTTAGTAATATATCAAATGAGAACATTAGTTGCTTATTTTGTCCCACAAGCTTATTGACATTATGAACTGTTTTGCAGCAGCTGTCTGTATCTGTATCTAAATCTATATCTATATCTGTATTTATATCTATATCTATATCTGTATCTAAATCTATATCTATATCTATATCTGTATCTGTATCTATATCTGTATCTGTATCCTCCCACTGCAGTTCAGCGATGCTGAGATCCAGATCTCACTCAGGACATCTAAAGATTTCGTATACAACTGATACAGAAGATGAAAGCATGATCAGAGGAAACACACAGTGTTAACCAGAGGTGTTAGTTTTGAACAGGAAGATTGTGTAATGTTCAAGCGGCAACCTCCCTGTCTCTCTCTTGAAAACAACAGGGAAGTGAGTTCAACTGCAGTTCATCGACTGGCCGCTTGAGGCTGGCTGCAAAAGTGAGTCAAATCTGTATCTCCCCCATGTTGAGATGCTCAACTTTACAGCAGGAAAAAAATTGTGCAAAAAGTGTTTTTTAGTCTATATAGCTAATTTTGCCCTTCATGAAACCTGTGAGTGGGGTGAATTTTTTTACAACTCATCCGTTTAAAGGGTTACTTCAGGATTTAGCATTAAGCTTTGTATTAGTAGAAAACCTGTAGTATTTTCGAATTACCATGCTTTCCCCCCTCATATCCCCCTGAGACAAGAGATTTATGTATTTTTTGTCTGGAAAAAATCCTCCGATGACGCAAAAATCGTCATTTTGCGTCATCGGAGGATTTTCTGGACAGAGGCTAAAGACTACAGCCAGTAGATGGCGTTGTTCCGCATGTTTTCAGCCCGCCCATACAGGGTGGGATCTCACTCACAGAATGTACACAGTGTCACTGTCAGCCTCTTTCTTTGGAAGCTAAGCTAGCAGGCTCTTGTTCTGTGGAGAAAGCTGAATAGTAGGAGAAAGCTGAGTAAGTAACCATCCTCCTTTTCCCGGACTTTTCCGGCGGGCGAGATCGTTCAAAATGTCCGGGATTCAGCTTTTGCATGGCGACCGCAGAAAGCAAATGCTCGCCATTCATTGTTTACATGCACACCTTTCAATCTAACTGAATTCATTCCGATTGGTGAATTTGAATGTAGTGTTTACATGAACGCTAAACAAGTGATCGGTTGATGTGCGTTTTACCATTGCTAAGAAAAATTCCCGCTCCTCCGTGAGAGATGGGAGACCCGCCGGCGCGTCTCAGTAATCACGCCACCGGCCTCGCGTCGTTCTCCCGTGGCCGTCAGCCTCGTCCTGCTCTCCACAGTAAACATGATGAATGGCGACTGTAGAACGCAAAAGCCGAATCCCGGACATTTTGGGCTATCTCTAAATCCCTCGCAAACTCATCAAGTAGGCTAGCTTTGTTGTTTTCAACTGCACTCTCTTACCGGTAGGCGTGGCCTCCTGACAGCGAAGCAAGTGCATTCTGGGAGTTGTTGTCTTTCATCCACATAAGCCAAAAATACATTTTCTGGCTTTTCTCAGTCTAGAAAGCTCATGTCTTCACATTTCTTCTACTTAAATGACCTATTTTAAATACACATTCATCTTCTCAGAGGTGAAGTATCCCTTTGAATTATATTAAGCCTTAAGTTCTGCATAATTAAGGGCGTGGCCACTTGAGTGACAGGTGGATTGCCACTGCTGTCGCTGCTAGCCGTTTGCCTATCTCCGCCGTGTTTGTGCTTTTTTGGGGATTATTTCATACAATTTGTCATGACCTGGCTCTAGAGCCATGACAAAAATAGAAGGAAGCAGTTTTAAACCACAATAATGAAATTTATTAACTAAAGAAAAACACCAATACAACAACTAACGTAACATAATACAACCATGAAGTGTGAAAATCAGGAAGGTCAGTAGAGTGAGGTGCATGTTTGGATGAATGGAATGTATGCTGTTGTGTGTTGCATGAACAAAACAATTAATGCACGGGAGAGAAGGGCTCCACTGGAACAAGGAGAGTGGTAGGTTTATGAAGGCGTGAAACACCTGGGCCCAGGTGTCCCCAATCCCACTGTCAAGCTATAGCCACACCCCCTGCAACACAGACCAAACCAGACACAAGGAAACAGGCCGTCACAAATTTAAAACACTTAAATTTAATACAACTTCTGAGGTAATAAATATGGTTTAATCCATTTGAAAGGCGTCCAAAATCTGAATTTGAAGAGGACTGAATAAAGCTCTCTTTAGGCTCTCTTTCTCCGCCCACTTTAGGCTTCAGAAACGTCACACACACTACGTCCATATTTTTTTATATTCTGTGGTAACGTCACATTTGAAGGTGTCTATTTCTCACAGAAGACAAGTGTTAAGCGTGTGAAACACACACTGACTGTACGTCTGCACACAGCCTTGACTGCCAAACAAGGAACTGCACCTCTGCTAGTTTAGAGACTGGCTTTCTCAGAGAGATGTGTGATTAACCGCACAGAGTTGCTTATTCAGGCGTATTATCTCGCGGAAGAAAATGTCTCGCACGTTTGTTTTTTTCTGTCTGGGTTTGTGGCGCTTAGTTGGTAAGTTATGTTTTTAAGTTACATTTTTTTATATGACAACATCTAAAATGATGAACTAAAATTTTAACTAAATAAATATACAGTGAACAGAAATGATCGTATAATGACTAAAATAACTTCCTGTGTGTCCTCGAGGTGTAGAGACGGATGAAATGAAGTCAACAGAAGTGATGGAGGGGGATTCGTTCACTTTACACACTGATGTTACTCAAATGCACAGTGATGATCTGATTCTGTGGAGATTTGGATCTAAAGCCACACACATAGCTAAAATCAGAGCACATGAGATCGTTCCTGATAGTGTTGATGAGAGATTCAGAGACAGACTTCAGCTGGACAATCAGACCGGATCGCTGACCATCACAAACACCAGCACTGGAGACTCTGGACCGTATGAAGTCGAAATCGTCACTGGAAATAAGGCCTCAGTCAAGACTTTCAGCGTGACCGTCTATGGTAAGCATTACACTTTCCTGTTCTTTTCATATTCTCAGTGTAAATATATTCAATTATTGCACTCGATTCCTGAAATTATGTTTTAAGATTATTTAAATGTTTGAGATGGGGTAAGATGAGCCACCCACTGTATCTGGTAGAGGTCTGACAGGACTTTTTGTTTCCCACTTTCCCTCGTTCCTGCAATATTTAATAGCTTTAAAAGCTTCCTGAATCATCATTTACTTTTTTTTTTTTTTTTTTGGACCACATTAGGACAGTTCTTCAATGGCTTGGCAGTGAATAGCGATCACTGTTCTTTTTGCTGCTCCTCCAACAAATTTCCTACAATTCCCTTTAGATTTTACTCAGAGCCTACCGGACAAAACCATGGATGGTTTGAAACCAAACTGGCTGAAACAAAATGTCAACAAAATTAACTCTGTCTCGTTTGCATCGCATTTTAACTGAGTGGCGTATAGTGTTCAAGCATTTTCAAGTGTCGTCTTAATAACTGCTCTTGTGTTGATCTTTGAGACCTCATGTTATGCTTTTACAAGTTGCATATAAATGTATCGCTCCATGTTGTAATTTCAGCTGGAATTTCCTCTTCTTCTTCTTCCGAACTAGCTCTAGGGTTTTGGCCTGATCAGAACCAAACATGTGAAGCAAGATTCTCTGGAGTAGATATTAAAAAAAAAAGTAGAAATTTCGGTTCACGGTCTCTAAGGGCCGCCAGAACGTTTGTTGACGTTATAACAGGGAAAAAAAACATGAAACGGCTATAACTACTTCTCCGTTAGTCCGATTGACTTGGAAACTGGCATGCAGTGTCTTTGTCCGAGATGCCATGATTGTCTATGCGAATATTGATGTATCTCATAAAACATGTCCGTCATCGGCCAATGAATTACTGTTAACTGGTAAAAAACTTTAAATCCATACATTTCCTATGCTGTATTGGCTCTAAATGGTCATTTCCATCTATGCTTGAGATGGTAACAGGCTTGCTAAATAAAAAAAATATATATAATATATTTTTATGCATGTGCTCGAAGGCCTTAAACGCTTGACCGGAACTATATTTAAAATTATGCTTATAATCTTCTCTTTGTAAAGTACTCAGTTTAATCCAGATGGCTCACCTAATGCTTTCGCATGGGTTAACTTAGTCTCGCGTAGCCAGAATTCTGGAATTCATTGCAGCTTTCTTTGGCCAAGGCCCATAAGGCCGTTTGACCGACATGTCAAACAACCAACTACAGTTCGTTTCGTTCAGCGTCACGTTTCGGGGCGTGAAATGTCCCCACAACAACAGACCGGCGTGCAACAAGTCAGTCAGCATAGAAAATCAAAGAAGGAGAAGAAAACAAGCAGTAAGTCATTGATCTGTTCGTGCACACTTTTGAGAATCCTACGTTTAGCTGATCTTGATAAATGCTCATTGTCGCTCATGTAAACACAACAGTTTTTCTTCTGCAATCACACGTCTGCGCTTTGTTTCCCGGCTGACCGAAAATAAACGCGACACTCGCGCCCCCCGGAAATCCGATAAAATTCAACCAATCAGATGACGACTTCGACATTCCTGAAGTGTTTCCAGTTAAGTGTTCCATATGCATCAGACGTTTAGCCAATGTTCCGTGGGCGTGACGTCTGAGGCTGAGACTAGGGTTAACTTAACTCGGTGAAGTTGTGTGGCAAGTCGAAACACTAGAGCATTTTTTTTTGCAAAGTCATAATTTAGTTTCACATCTCCTTTCCTGGCTTACCACTCAAACGAAAACAAGCTCACCTTACCCCACTCTCCTCTCATTTCTCTTTAATGTTTTTTTTTTTTAAATGTTCTATCTTTGGGTCAGCTTTTTATGAAGGTTTTTTGCAAAAATATTGATCTATTCTAAAAACTGAGACATGAGTGAAGACTAGGAGCCTCATTTATAAAATGTTTCACATAAATCATCCTATACTTGATCTTACGATCATTTCTCAAATGTGCGTGTGGGATTCTAAGAACGAACATATGCACAAAAAAATATGAGTACGCCTCTCTTCCAGAAGTGAAATCTATCAAATTTAAATCTTGAAACTTGAAATTGTGTGCAGCTGAATGATGGATCCAGTCAACGTCCAAATCTTTTACTTGAGTACGGCGAGTAACGAGAATTGCTTAGATTTCCAAATACCTGCAGTTCTCCGGAAAAGCACTTTTCCATGTCAAAGACGTTTTTTCATAAATATGACTTCTAGTGTTCGCACAGTCGCACCGTCTTAGCTCAGATCTTTATAAATGAGGCCCCTGTACTGTCAGTATCGGCACTGATCTCTCTGTGTGACGTCACAAACTCTCACCCAACACATTCAATCACAGACATTGATTGTTACTCTATTGTTACTACATTGACATATTACTCTTTCACGTTTCCCAGCTTCTCTGTCCGTTCCCGACATCACCAGCTACTCTCCATCGACTCCTTCATCATCTGAAACGCCACCGAGCTCCAGATGTGTGTTGCTGTGTTCAGTGATGAATGTGACACAGGTGACTCTCTCCTGGTACAGAGGATCCGCTTTACTCTCCTCCATCAGCATCCCTGAGCTCAACACCACCATCTCTTTACATCTGGAGGTGGAACACGAGGATAACAACACCTACAGCTGTGTGCTCAACAATCCCATCAGCCACCAGGCTCGACATCTCAACATTTCTGAGTTCTGTCACACAACCTCTTGTATTAGTGAGTACAGAAGATTATTTGTTTCATTCTTGTGTGTCTATTGGTCCATAGAGACAATTGAAGTCAGATCCCAATAAAACACATATTATTAAGTTGAATAATTCCAATTATTTTTGCGATTCAGGTTCCTTTATGATTCCTGTTATATTAATGTTCGGGTAGACTATCTGCAGCCAGTAGAATCACCCATGTGAATGATCAGGCAGTGCAGCACCATAACATTCACAAGTTTATTAAGGAAGAAGTCACTGACAGAAAGTCAAATGTTTTTTTCAATGGCCGGTACTGAAGAAGAACCAATTCTCAGTTCCCAACCCTGACACACTTTTGTAAAACAAAATAAAAATAGTGAACTTGTAAAACAGAGTACTAAGCACTGATATCTGTTTTTAAAAACAAAAACAGTTGGTGTAAGTGTAAATAAGAGTAAATAGATAAGAATATTGTCTTCTCTACTTAGACTATGCCCACAGTTTTACTGAAACTGTGATCCGATTGGCCATCTCTGTCCTGGTGGGTGTGGCTACGGTTGCTGTACTGGTTTATGACATCAGATCCAGAAGAGTGTGACAGGACAGGGGAGCAAATACGTTACAAAAGGTCCTATGATTAGTTTTGTTACTCTTGTTACAGTTTTCCTTCCTCCTCCTGCTCTTTATCATGTTTTGTTTGCTCATCATCATTTTTCTGACATCTATTATTACCCATGCCATCACCAACTAACTAATCACAAAACTGATGGCATGTCTAAGAACAGGAAAAGTATTTGTTTTCCATTTGTTATTAAAGCTTGTATTGGTTCCTATGTTTTATTGAATGTGTACAATACTGCATTAATTAATATTGCTCTCAAGTTATCACACTGCTGATTTGCACACAAGCTCTTTTGTAAATATGTAACCTAATGAGTTGGCATTGCAGCACAATAGCTTACTAAATATAGATCTATACACACTGTTGTCATTACTTTATTATTACATTCATGTTTATTAAAATCTATTAAAAAAATCTATTATTTTGCAGTCATTATAAGTGATGATTGAGCATTAGTGATGAACACCTGCTGTTAACAAGCAGAATCACTGAAGGAGAGAGGAACACAAGAACTACAACTGACTTCAGCCACAGCTTTAGAAGAAATCAACTGAAGATACAAGAAGACATTACATCTCTGAAGATCTCAGCAGAGGTGGATTGAATCCACTGTTGCCAACTCATTTGGGTTGTTGGGGAGTTGCTATACAGACTTTTACAGATTTAGATTTCTATCTAGGCTTTCATCCGCATGTACACTCTTAGTAAAGATCCTACACACAGTTTTTAAACAAGACCCCATCATTCACTGTGAGCTCTTGCAGCCTGGCATACAGAGTGACTGTGACAGAGATAAACATGTGTGTGTCATTTGATTGTGTGCTTTTTAGTGCTTGATTTAGCAATGTTTCAAAAGTTGCTATAGAATACATTTTAAAAGTGGCTTAATCTGTTAGTAAAGATACTATTAGAAGAACAAGTTGCTTAGGTAGTCGTTAAAAGTTTTAATGAAATGTAAGTCCAAGTTCAACTCTCTAATGTGTAAGAAATTCATCTTAGATTTCATAAATAATTACGTGTTTGAATACCGTATATATATATATATATATATATATATATATATATATATATATATATATATATATATATATATATATATATATATATATATATATATATATCCATCCATATCTGCCCCAGCAGAGCTCTGAGCGTCACTGCTGAGAAAAGACTGTTTTGAAAGAAACGTGTAGCTTTGTTTAGTCGACACATGCTTCTCACAGGATGTGGTCTGACAATGAGAGATGCATACGAGCACGAGTTCACTATGCAGAGACCAGTAAGAAGATGATACACCTTCTCTGAACACTTTCAAGGAAAAGTACAAAAGGTACACTTATGTATCAATATGTACTTTGAAGGTACCAGTATGCACCCTTTAGGTCCAAAGATGTACCTTTTGAAAAGGTACCGCCCCGCACAATCTTTTGCTCATTTCTTTCGGAGAGTGTACCTGTAGTTAAACCACTCTTCAAACGTTAACGAGGTATTTTAGTAAAGAAAATGATGTGAGGAGGAAAGGGTTTTGCAAAGCTGTGAATGTGTTGAGAGTGTGTAGTTCAGAGTATTTGATCAAATGTAGGCTTACAATGATTTTGGGAACCGTGACCAAGATTAGTTTTGATCTTGTCGTGCTTCAGAAAACACTCCCCCTCTGTGAAACCCACTCTGGCATTCAAAAGTCATGTTTCTGCTTTTTGTCATATTAGAGAAGTGCAAGCCTTTGAAAACAAAATAAGGAAAAGCAGAAATCAGGTCGGCTTGTTTCTGTGGACTGTGAGAGATCAGAAGCCAAAAAAATTACTTCAAAATACGTATTCCAGTTGAGATGTGAACTGTCCATCAGCAAGTGTGTTTTAAGAGAAGAATAAATGTGCTCCACTCAGTTCACAGTGAAAGTGAAAGCTGCTGCTGTGGTTTGAGTTGCACAGATCTAGAGGAACGTGGTTTATTCTGATGGGTGGACAAACAGTTTCTGCATAAGACGGTATCTATTATTACATGTATGTGCTATGCGTGAAGACTTTATTTTCCTGTCCTACTAATGTGAACTTGATACATTCTGACTTCCCAGATAGCAAGTCCCCATCTAACAATGTTAAATCAATCTTAATGTTTCAATGTTAACTGCACTAGCACTACCCCACAAGGCTGCCCGTGATGATTGAAGCAGTGGGCAGAGCTGTCAGCACTCAGACTGTGACTTTGGTGACTATGAACCAAACTATTGATAACATCTTGGAGAAGCTTACAGCTTTGCAAAGGCATATGGATCGTTTTGGAGACCCAAATGGACCAGGAGCTGTGTAAATTGGAATGCGGCTACTCGTCCCAAGACCAAACAACCCCAATCTTATCTGCTTTCGGCCCCCCTCTATCAGCAGTGGCCTTGGCTGAGGCTGCTGCTGCAACAACAACTCCTCCAGAAGAGAGCACTGCTGTGAGACGCTCTTGCGTTCCTTCCCCCACTCCCCACTGACACCTGCTGATTGTTGACTGTGTCTGGGACCTGATCAAGGTTGACTCCATGGCAACTGCTGTGTATCGCTATGACATCCTGCGGACTGAGGCATCTAGATTAGGATGTCAGGCATAGCAACTCTCCAGGCCTACACATACACAAACTTTTACATATACACATATATGCAATCACCCTCCCCTCACCCCATCCCTCGCCTTCGACGCTTTATACCCCCAGTCTGACAGGCGGGTCTGACCAGTGCCGTAATTGGCTGCAGGACCGGATGGCTGCTTGCCTCTGCTGGGTTCCCTACATTCCCCACTCCCCTCCCCTGTTGCAGGTCTTGTGTGTTCATGTTGTGTACTGATTATGTGCAAATGTTGCTGAGGTGTTTTTTACTGTTCCCAAACTGCACTCCTTACAGGAGCATAGTCTGGGGGTTGCCTTTTTTCTCCTCACCTCTCCTCATGTTATGCTGTATTTTTTCTCCTCAAACGAAATTTCCCCATTGTGGGATAATAAAGGTTTTCTATTCTATTCTAATTTTGAAAACAAATCCAAAAATATGGAATTGAATCATTGTTACAATGTGATTGTTTAGGAGAAATAACCTCAGGAGTTGAGGAGGAGATAGTTCTCGCCTTGGAGCGTCAGTCAGAACACAGGAGGCAGGAATCAGTTTAAACACTTTACTGAAGTTTCTTCAACAGCACAGATGTACATTACATGGCAGTGATGCCACTTTTATATTACAGGTGCAGATTTAGATGCAGAAGTTGCATCAATGCAGAGATGGTGGGTTTATTTATATTTATTTATATTATTTATTATATACTGGAGCATATGTGTGAGGCTGCAAATAAACAAAACAATAATACATTTTACATTTACACTTTATTAATGAAGTCTAGCACAATACAACAGCAACCAGGCGAATCATAACATCACTTTTTTTGTCACTTTTTCTTAAAGGGTAAGTTGGTATTTTACACTTAAAGCCCTGTTTACAGATCGTTTCTGATTAAATAGAACGGTTAAGATTAAAATTTGGACACATGCTGCTGTCCCGAGAATTTTAGGTTTCTTTCGCTTTCCCCCCCCACCCCCACAATGGTTGTCTAGGTGCACTGGAACATTCCTTCCTAAAACACATTAAACTTTTGTTTACAAAGACGTGAAACTCACCGAGTGGTCAGGGGTGTTCACTGATATGCTCACACAAAAATCGCTGCAAAATATGCTTTCCAACAGGTTTTATCGTAGTTTTTGTCCAACTCCATTGACTTGTATTGAAAGACTGTGTGAGGTACGGTATTAGGCGGCGTTCACATATCGCGCCTAAAAACGCATGGAAAACGCTAGGCGCGCCGCGTTCTCCTTTTTCCAAAGCGCTCGGGTGGTTGCGCTCCGGAGGCGTCTGTCGTTGCTAAGCTTGGTTCTTGTCACGTGACCTGCGGTGCGCTTACGGCATTCTGAAAAGTTGAGATGTTTTTATCTCGATGCGGCGCGGACGCGCTTGGAAAAAACGAGCGCGTCGCACCGCGACCGCATCGCTTCCATTATGAGCGTGCATACCGCGCGCCTACATTTGAAATAACGAACTTGCGCGCGCAAAAGACGCGATATGTGAACAGGCCCTTACTCCGCCGCTTCTTCTTCTGCTTCTTCTGTGTATTCAATGAAATGCCAGTGGTGTGCTTGCAATTGGCAAAGGTGCATTATCGCCACCAACTGGGCTGGAGTGTCTATTATTCAAGCTCTCAACGGATGAATCTACGGGTGTGAGACGTTTGGAAAAATAGATCCACAGTTTTACAACGAATGGTAAAACACCTGTTGAAAAGCATATTTTGCAGCGATTTTTGAGTGAGCATATCAGTGAACACCCCTGACCACTCAGTGAGTTTCACGTCTTTGTAAACGAAAGTTTAATGTGTTTTAGGAAGGAATGTTCCAGTGCACCTAGACAACCATTGTGGGGGTGGGGGGGAAAGCGAAAGAAACCTAAAATTCTCGGGACAGCAGCATTGTCCAAATTTTAATCTTAACCGTTCTATTTCATCAGAAACGATCTGTAAACAGGGCTTTAAGTGTAAAATACCGAACTTACCCTTTAACATATTCATTTGTACAGAGCAAATAGTATATATGTTTCATTAATACAAAAGCAGCACTTAAATTATATTCATATAATTATATATTCACATAGTTCATACTGTACCTCTTAGTATCATTACAGGGTGGTGTCATGATGGCGCCAGAATGCTTGGCAAGCCGTCTGTCTCTGTCACATCTCCTTAGTTTGCTGTCTGCTATTGCCTTTTTTATCAGTACATATTGTCAAGATGTCTCTGCTTTGCTCGTCTATGATCGTCATACACTTTTCAACATTCGAATAACTGTTGATATACTGACTGAAAGACATGACTTGGGAGACCGCTGGACCTCGAAACTCCCTCCCTTGCTGTCGGACATACCTGAGTATCTGCGCCGTTCACCTGCTGTTGTTCTTCCCCGCAAGAAACGTTACAGGAGACGGGGAAAACGCGGAGGTGCGCTGGTACGACTCAAGGCATAACTGGCGTCCACCTGTGTGACGTGTCATGATGGATGCTACGGTCCTGCTGTTGCTGGGCGTTTGCTGAGGATGAGAGATCGCTGGTTGCGTCCTGTTTTCCCCGACCCACAGATTATCTCCGAGGCTCATTTGCTGACGGTGCCATCTTCTCCCAGGCGGGCTCGATTCCACCGAGGTGGTGGTGTGGATTTTTCGAACCTGCGCCCGTTAGATCGTGTGGCGTCTGCAACCACAGCCAGTGATGATCAAACTCTTCGTTTGACTTTGTTTAATGTTAGATCGCTAGCCAACAAGACTTTTCTCCTCAATGACTTTTTCACTTCTCGGGAGTTGGATCTCATGTTCTTAACGGAAACTTGGCTCCATGATGGCGATCTGACGTCTTTCTCCGAACTTCTTCCTCCCCGATGCGGCTTCCTCAGCTCCCCTCGGATCACAGGTAGAGGTGGAGGGCTAGCGTCTGTGTTTAAGTGTATTTTTCAATGTCGAGAGATTCTGTTCGACAGCTGCTCCAGCTTTGAGCTGCAGTTATTCGAGTTAAATTTCCCAGTGATTGTATTATGTGCGGTGGTGTATCGACCCCCAAAGTTTAATAAGGATTTTATTCAGGACTTTGCTGATTTTGTGGCTTGGATTGCGTTAAAATACGATCGCTTTTTAATTGTTGGTGATTTTAATATACATGTATGTTGCGAATCCAGACCAATGTCTAAGGATTTTATTAATCTTATTGATTCTTTTGATCTTGTGCAGTCTGTCTCTGGTCCGACACACGAAAAAGGTCATACTTTGGACCTCATTCTGTCATATGGCTTAGATGTTGCCATTTGTGAAACATGTGACACTGGTATGTCGGATCATTTACCCATTGTTTTTACTATAGTTGTCCCCGGCTCTGACACTTTGACTGTTACTCCAGCACGCAGTGTGCGTTCCATTAACCCTCTAACTGCCTCACAGTTTTCTGCTGCCTTTAAAGACTCAGTGCTGTACAATCTTGAAGATTGTATTTTTGATGTGGATGAACTCACAAACCTCTTTGACTCTACCTGTGCTGAAATATTAGATTTTGTTGCCCCGCTAAGGGAAAAGCGCACTAAAACGCTATCTGAACCCTGGTTAAATGATCATACCCGCTCTCTCAGACGTGCCTGTAGAACGGCTGAGAGAAAGTGGAAAAAGGACAAACTTCAAGTGTCATTTCAAATTTTAAAGGACACATTACATAATTACCAGGGAGCGGTTAAATCCTCAAAAACAATTTTTTTATCTCACCTGGTTGCTAATAATAATCAGAGGCCTCAGGTTCTTTTTAAAGTGTTTAATTCTCTTGTTAACCCTTCTGAAACAGACTGTGTTGTCCCATCCTCTCTGTTGTGTGAAAACTTTCTGAAATATTTTATAGATAAAATTGCTGGCCTGAGTTTTTCGTCACCTGCATTTACTAGTGATCTCTCGGTTCCATCTTTATGCCAAGCTGTCTTCCAGCAGTTTGAGCCAGTCACATTACATGTTCTCTCTGACATAGTTAAGCAGCTCCGTCCTACAAACTGCCTGCTGGATAGTATCCCTGCCCGATTACTCAAAGATGTTTTTAACATTGTTGGTTCTAGTATTTTAAGCTTGGTTAACGCATCTCTCAGCTCAGGGTGTGTTCCCGTAGCTTTTAAACATGCAATCGTGCAACCTCTCTTAAAAAAGAAAAATCTGGATCATTCGGTCTTTTCTAATTTTAGACCAATTTCTAAACTTCCATTTTTATCTAAAGTCTTGGAGAAGGTAGTTTTTAATCAACTGCAATCATTTCTAGATGAATTCTGCCTTTATGAAAAGTTCCAGTCTGGTTTTAAACCCCGCCACAGTACTGAAACCGCCCTTCTAAGAGTATATAATGATCTTCTCTTAGCAGTTGATTCAGGAAAATCAGCTGTTTTAGTCCTTTTAGATTTGACCTCTGCCTTCGACACTGTCAACCACTCTATCCTTTTATCTCGACTCGAACAAAGTATTGGCATTACGGGTACGGCCCTGAAATGGTTTAAATCATATTTGACAGACAGGAGTTTTGCTGTCCATCTTGGGAATTGCTCTTCTTCTGCTGCACCTCTTTCTTGTGGGGTTCCCCAGGGTTCCATTCTGGGACCCATGCTCTTTTCACTGTACATGCTACCCTTAGGGTCCATTTTTAAAAAGCATAACATTTCCTTTCATTGTTTTGCAGATGATGTACAAATCTATTTGCCTGTAAAAAACAATGATAAGAACAACATCCAACCTTTGTTAGACTGCTTGAGTGATCTCAAAATTTGGTTGGATCAGAATTTTCTTTGTCTAAATGATAAAAAGACAGAAATTGTTGTTTTTGGTCGTGCGGGACATTTAAGTGAATGTGCAGATGCTCTCGGTACTCTATGTTCACATATTCGACCTTTTACCAGGAATCTGGGTGTAATTTTTGACAGTGCTTTTAAATTTGACAAACAAATTAGTTCAGTTGTTAAAACTAGCTTCTTTCACTTGAGACTTCTGGCTAAGGTCAAGCAATACATGCTACGCAAAGACTTTGAAAGAGTTATACATGCTTTTATTACGTCACGATTAGACTACTGTAACTCTTTGTATGCCGGATTGGAGCAGTCATCACTTCGACGGCTACAGTTAGTGCAGAACGCAGCAGCTCGACTTTTAACCGGGACCAAAAAACGTGACCACATTACACCGGTATTGGCCTCACTTCACTGGCTTCCTGTTTGTTTTAGAATTAAATTTAAAATTGCATTAATTGTTTTTAAAATCTTAAGTGGGTCGTCGCCTTCATATTTGACGGAGCTTCTACATGTCCACACACCTATCAAATCACTGAGGTCTTCTGACCAGATGCTCCTCGATGTGCCCCGATCTAGGCTAAAAAACAAAGGTGACAGAGCGTTTGCAGTGGCTGCTCCGAATATCTGGAATAGTCTACCAATTCATGTAAGGAAAGCTCAGACTACTGAAACATTCAAGTCCTTGCTTAAGACGCATTACTATACTTTGGCTTTTCAATTCTAGTTGAGCTTTGATATCTTGACTTGTTGGTTATTTGTTTGTACTTTGTGTGATATTGTCTGTATAATAATTAGTTTTTTTTTTCTTTTTTGTTGGATCTTGTAAAGCACTTTGGTCAATTATGATTGTTTTTAAATGTGCTATATAAATAAAATTGAACTGAACTGAACTGAACTGAACAGCCTGATGTCATCCTTTTGCTACTGTTTCAGTAATGTAAAAGGCTCTTAAACAGGTTAGTCTTAGAAGTTACTGACTGATCCTTTCTCACTGCTTTCTGAGACATGAAATAATTATTCCTGATATGATATGACAGTGAAATAGTCCATTGAGTCTGGAAACCTCACTATTGTCTACTGTTTTTGTGACATTTCAATGTATTTCGAAGTCACATGCTTTCACAGGTCTTCAAGTGCCTTATATGTAGTGCTCTGGTATATTTGCCATAGTTGCCATTTAGGGTCGGCTGCTTTGTCACCCTCTAAATCCAGTATTACTTGGAGTAAGCCATTTAAAAGAATGATATCTTCTCTCTATTGGACTGAATATATATATATACTTTTTTTATTCATAATATGCAAAAACATGCTTACATAAAAGAACAGGCTTTTGTGTTGATATATATATATATATATATTGTATATATTATTGCATAAATTATTGCATAAATGGTGTATTGTGAGACTAATTATTACTGTTAATATATGTACTATTATTGAAATTGTATTGAAAAAAATATATATTTTAGAAAAATGAATGAACCAAACATGAAAAAATGGCTCTTTGGTCAAAAAAGGTTCCCAACTCCTGCACTACTTTGCCCATACATCTTTTGAGTTGATTTGGTATGTTTCAATGGGCCCACAGTAATCATAATCTGACTGTGAGGTCCAGCACCAGTTGTAACTTTCACCATGTAGACCACAGGAGTGGTCTGAGCGACAGGGCTTGCCTCTATAGGTTACATCTACTTTTGGAGAGCAGTAGTCCCAGCCAATGTGTGGCCAAGTGTCGCACCAGTAATAATTTTTACTCTCATAATACTGGCACTCACCACCGCATTTATGTTGATCCTTAGTATGGTGGATATGTTCTGTTTCCATAATATTACCGATTTCAACGAGCCCACAGTATCCCCAAGAAAACCCACCAGTTTTGCACCAATAGTAGTTTTCTCCATTCTTCTCACATATACCACTGCACTTGTTATTACGGTAGTCGAAGTTTTCCTGAGGTGAACAGTACATTGGCTCAAAGTTTCCATTTTGTTTAGTAATCCAGCACTTGTAATCACCATCACTGAACAAGCAGGCTGTTTCACACTCGGTTCCGAGATGAGTGAAGTAAGTCTCACTAACACTTGTCCATGGTGAACAGAAGAGGAGGAGCAAAAAGAGAGAAGTGTGAACATACTCCATTATTTCTGTGAAGAGGAGAATAAAAAAATAGGAGATGACACGCTGTAATAACTATGCTCCGATGCCAGGTTTTAAGAATTGATCCCATACCCAAAATTCTGAGTATCAGTGGGTTTTTTTTGTTTTTTTTTTAGATCAATGTAGTATTTCTACACCTCTGGGTGTGTTGAACTGAAAATCCCTCTTTTGTGTATTAAAACACAAGCTACTTCATTATAAAGAAAAACAACAAATGAAAAAGTATATTATAATCTATAACAAAAATACTATCATAAACTAGCTAATTGGATAATTCAGCAGCAAAAGTTATTCTAGAAAAATCATGAGTGTACTATAATTGTAAAAAAATCTAAACATTTAGTGATAAAACATTTTGTGGGGAATAAGTAAAAGTCAATAAGTGTAGCACTAAATCTGGCAAAATGTTACACATTGCTCTTTGTATGAAATACATTCATGAAAAACAAAAGCTGTATTCATATAAATACATACTATAAAATTAAGACATTTCTTTTGAATTTATAGCACAGCTTTCTAATGAGGCTGCAACATACACTGTCAGAAATAGGGGTACAGTTGGAGTCCATTTCTGTCCCCTAAGGTACAATCTACACTAACGTGCCCCATAGGGCTTATTATTGGACCTCAGGGTACATATATGTTCCCCAGCATTAAAAGGTACATATATGTACCGTTTCTTTTAAAGGTTAAGGTACAATATCAAGAGACAGCCTCTGCTAAGCCAAATTTTTTATTATTATTATAATTTTTTTTTGTAAAAGTGGTTGTTTAAAGGTTTTAATGATACCTTAATTATTTAAGGTAGATTTTAACTTATCACTATATTTGAGTAGTCTTGAAATAAAGGAAATAAAAGTTGTGTAAGTCAATTTGCTGATATTAAATCATTATAACACAGCAAAAACTCTCCTGAGTGTTTATATGGCTCCAGACTCAAGAGTGTTAAAGTTAATGAGATAATTACGTGATTCATTAAGTGATGATTGACCATTACTGAAGACACCTGATGTTAACAAGAAGAATCACTGAAAGAGAAAATAAAACATTGTAATACACTGTTATGGTGATCAATGTTGTATCTGAGTTAAAACTGCCAGATGAACATAAGAGAACAAAGTTGATCAGGTGGTGTTGGTTATGTTTTGACATAATAATAATAATTATGTCATATCGACACAAAGCACTTATGTGCATCTCAAAACCAAACAAGTAATACGCATGTGCATGCTGTCACCGTTTTCACAGATTCAAGATTTTGAAGTTTACATGACAAACGATATCGTTTTCAAACCTCGTATTCATAAACTTGCACTTTGAAACCTGTTCCAAAGTTTGCATTCTCAGATCACTAAAACCCTGTTATCATGTAAATGAACAGCTAGAAAGTACAAGTTTTTTGTTTGTTTTTTAGTTGCAAATGGTGTCGTGTAAACTGCAAAAGGTGAATCTCTACAGAAACATTATTTGTCCTGATATCAATCACTATGTTAAACAGTTTTATAAATATATATCGTCTAAACTAGGACCATTAAATGTTAATCTAATCTTTATATTCAGTCCGAATAAAATAATAATATGATGTCCTAACTGCCTGTCAGTGTTAACCTATTATTTTTACAAATCCTCGCACACCCTGTTCGCCTATGGAATTACTTTTGGGCCAATAATAATGAACAAAACTTCCCAAGAAACTTATGAAAATATAAACTGAAACTGAAAAACATATGATTTGAATTTGATTCTGGTCTTTCCTGTAACAACATAACTGCATCCAAGACTTTCACTTTGATACTTGTGTAATTTTAAATGTTAGAAGATAATATGAACTAAAGGAAATAACTACATAAAATTATCAGCATGATAAAAAAAAAATGGCAACAAGAACATTCTTTGGGTGACATTTGTAATGAAATGTCCTTAGAGGTGTGTATCACCTGACAGCAGGCCACAATTGTAATTTTCATATTGTTTAAATTCCTCTTATTTACAGTACAGGCCAAAAGTTTGGACACATTACTATTTTTAATGTTTTTGAAAGAAGTTTCTTCTGCTCATCAAGCCTGCATTTATTTGATCAAAAATACAGAAAAAAAATTAATATTGTGATATATTATTACAATATAAAATAATTGGTTTTCAATTTATTATACTTTAAATTATCATTTATTTCGGTGATGCAAAGCTAAATTTTCAGCATCATTACTCCAGTCTTCAGTGTCACATGTGACATCCATTCTATCACACGATCCTTTAGAAATCATTCTAATATGATGATTCATTATGAGTGTTGGAAACAGTTCTGCTGCCTAATATATTTGATAAATAAAAGGTTAAAAAGAACTGCATTTATTCAAAATGAAAAATTTTTTTTATATATAAATATTCTTTATTATCACTTTTTATCAATTTAACACATCCTTGCTGAATAAAAGTATTGATTTATTTAAAAAAAAAATAAAGAAAAAAATTACTGACCCCAAATTACTGACCAGTAGTGTATATTGTTGTTATAAAAGATTTCTATCTTGAAAACATTTGCTTCTTTTTTTTTCTTTTCTTTTTTCTTTTTCTTTTTTTTATTCATCAAAGTATCCTAAAAAAGTATCACAGGTTATGAAAAAATATTAAGCAGCAGAACTGTTTCCAACTTTGATAATGAATCCTCATATTAGAATGATTTCTAAAGCATCATGTGATAGACTGGAGTAATGATGCTGAAAATTAATTCAGCTTTGCATCACCGAAATAAATGATCATTTAAAGTATAATAAATTGAAAACCAATTATTTTAAATTGTAATAATATATCACAATATTAATTTTTTTTCTGTATTTTTGATCAAATAAATGCAGGCTTGATGAGCAGAAGAAACTTCTTTCAAAAATATTAAAAATAGTAATGTGTCCAAACTTTTGGCCTGTACTATAAGTCATCATTAATTCTGATGGTGTAAATGTATATCATGCTAGCAATGAGTAGTGTGATGGCCATGGTTGCAACCTTGATTACCTGGTTGAAGTGAAACTTTCTTGGCGGCTGAATATATCACACACCTTTGCTAGTATTCTCTTTAAATTGTAACAGCTGAACCTAATCAGAGCCTAACATGCAAAATAATCATCAGGAATAAACAAATATTCTCCAAAAACATTGGACACTATACAATATTTTAAGTATTATATACAGTACTTTAATGTACAATTACACCTGAATAGACTGAATAGATCTCTTGTGCTCCTAAAAGCTTCTGTTGACTAAGTAGTAGCAGCAGGTAAATACAGATCGAATTAAAAAACAAACATAACTTAATATCACTAAAATGAAATAGAAAGCTGCGCTTACAGATGCTCACATCCACACATAAACAGGTGAAGAAGCTGTCAATCAAAAACTCAGTAGCCAATGAGAACACACTGCTGCTAGCCCCGCCCCCATGAGAGAAATGTGTCAGAACGGCGAACGAAAACTCAGCGAAAACTTGTAAATGTAAATGTAAACTCTGGAAGCGCATTTGTAAGTTCAGATCAGCAAAAGAAATATGAGAAATAGTTAGCAAAACATGCAGTGTATTAAAAACTAAGTAAAAAAATTTGCCTGCGATTTATTCTTTTTCAGTTTATATTAAACTTAAAAAGATTAAATCTTTTTCAAAGATATTTTATTCAGTTTTTTGAAAAGGTGCGTTCATTATTATTGACACAAAGGTAATTCCATATATTCACGCAGACATCATACATCAGCGAGATTCATGCTCTGCAGAGTTTGTACAGACAGACCTCAGTCACGGAGCAATATTTTCTATATTTACTGCGTGAAATATAAAACTTACAATAAACATTTAGCATTTTATTTTTTCAAAGAAAACAAGATGGAAGTAACAGAGTTAAAAAGGCAAGAACATAATCTTGCTGCACAAACTGTAAATAACTATTTTTAATAATGTAAAGAACTATTTTCTCCTTTTGTATTTTGCATTTCAACTCTTTCAAATAATCTTTTACTTTCAATTCTTAAGTACGTTTAATATATATATAAAAAAAATACTTTTCATACTTCAATAAATATCTCATACTTTTAAACTTCTACCAAAGTCATTTTCTAGTAAGATATCTATACTTTTACTCAAGTGTTTCAGGTACTTTATCATCCACTGTTATTCTACATGACCTTTTTCTTCATCCTAAACCTAAACTTAAATTAACAATTACATAACTATTAATAAGAAGTAAATTAAGAGTTTATTGTGGCAAAAGTCATAGTCAATGGAGTGAATATGTGTTCCCTATAGTGTTCAACTAGTCATTGTACAACAAATGCAGATGAACCTAAAATTCAAATTGGTGCAAAAAAAAAAAAAAAAAAAAAAGCAAGTAAGTTATATTTTGGTATAAATATGTAAGTTAGGATAGTGTTTTATCATTTTCACATTTCTGGCACAGACCTGTAAATGGTAACGCACAGACAAATTTGTCTGCATCACATTAAGTATTTTTATAAAAATGAGTACCATCTATTGTCTTACCTAAATAAAGTGTGTATGTCTACCCAAACATGTGAAGCATAAGAGCCATACTCACCAAGAAAACGTTTGGTCTTATCTGTGATTATCTTTTGGATTGGATGTGCTTTTATGTTGTTTTATCTGTTTGTCTTTCGTACAGGACTTTGCACTGAATGACACAGGGCCGGCCCTGACCAATTACCTGCCCTAAGATTTGAGCTGCCCCTTCTCCTCTTGTTATTGTGTTCATGAAATTAGACATACCCTTACAGAACACAAATATATGGGAATATACTGCAAAATATAATGCGATATATTACATCACATTTCCATATATGGGAAACTAGTGCTTATATTCTTCAATATACTGCAATATATGTTTTGACCATGTATGGCTATACAGGTGCTGGTCATATAATTAGAATATCATCAAAAAGTTGATTTATTTCAGTAAATTCCATTCAAAAAGTGAAACATGTATATTATATTGACTCATTACATGCAAAGTGAGATATTTCAAGCCTTTATTTGTTATAATTTTGATGATTATGGCTTACAGCTTGTGAAAACCACACAATCAAAATCTCAGAAAATTAGAATATTACATGAAATCACACAGTAATCACACAGTGATACCATGGTCATTGAACCAGGTGTTGGTTATTTTGGCAGTGTGGGCAGGTGCAAATCCTGCTGGAAAATGAAGTCAGCATCTCCATAAAGCTTGTCTGCTGAAGGAAGCATGAAGTGCTCTGGAAATGTCCTGGTAGACGGCTGCGTTGAGTGGACAGCACAGTGGACCAACACCAGCCGATGACATGGCTCCCCAAACCAACACAGACTGTAGAAACTTCAAACTGGACTTCAAGCATCTTGGATTGTGTGCCTCTCCATTCTTCCTTCAGACTCTGGGACCTTGGTTTCCAAATGAGATGCAAAATTTGCTCTCATCAGAAAAGAGGACTTTGGTCCACTGTGCTTTATTAAATCCAGAGTCAACGCAGCCGTCTACCAGGACATTTTCAGAGCACTTCATGCTTCCTTCATTTTGCAGCAGGATTTGCACCTGCCCACACTGCCACAAGAACTAAAACCCGGTTCAATGACCATGGGATTACTGTGTAATTACTGTGTGATTTCATGTAATATTCTAATTTTCTGGGACTTTGATTTTGTGGTTTTCACAAGCTGTAAGCCATAATCATAAAAATTATAACAAATAAAGGCTTGAGATATCTCACTTTGCATGTAATGAGTCTATATAATATACAAGTTTCACTTTTTTAACGGAATTACTGAAATAAATCAACTTTTTGATGATATTCTAATTATATGACCAGCACCTGTACACTGTAAAAACTAAAGGAGCCTCAAGTATCCTGTTGGATACTCAAGGAACTTCAAAATGTAATTTAGGTGCCTCAAAGCTCTTTCTCCTATAGCAGGGTTACTGGAAGAGCATTGACAATCTTTGAGGTTCTTGCTGGAACTTATGGGATCCTTTAAGCACTTTGTATTTACTTCAGAGGTTCTGGAGTCACCTTTTCATTATGAGACCTCGAAGTGCTTTGGGGGAAAATAGAGGAACTTGAATGCGATAGAAGGGTTATTGGAAGATCTTTTAACATTTAAGTGGTTCCTGGAAGATCTCTTAAGTTAAAGCCAGCATCTGGAGGAACCCAATGGTTCAGTGAGGCCTGAATAAGATTATTATTCTATTATTATTATTATTAGGCCTATCCTATTATTATTATTATTATTATAGGCTACTTAAGTTTGATTCAGTATACATACCCAGGTGAAAAAGACGTACTATTAAATGTATTAAAAATGTACTTGAGTGTGTTTTTAGTAGACCTACAATACAAATATACTTTAATGAAAAACGATATGGAAAACGATGCTGTACCTTTTCACTTTTCTAACTCTTTAAGTACCTCACACCAACTTGGTCCCATTGTGACATTTTTGACCACAAACGAAATTGCTGATCGTGTGAATTCATATTGAAATGACTGGAATTCACCAGTGAACATTCACAGAACAACAGATCATTTTACTGCACCTTAACTCTGTTTCCGGGTCGAAGCCTGTACTTCTACTTCCTCTATCTTGTTTCATGAGAATACTCAACAACCATTTATGGGAACTGTTGATTCAAGTCACACATTTAAGCTTTTCAAAAGCCATAGTGTACATTACAGTCTCCAGTCTAACGGCATCCCAGACTTAAACATTTTATGATTCAAAATAGCTGAATAACTAACCATCAGAGATTTCAGTATAGAGATAAAGGTTACAGCACAATGAGTGTATATTAGCACTGTTGTTTGTTTTTGGCATCTGATAGAGCTTTTGGACTTGGAAACAGTGATGTCAGACTAACCATCGTACTGAAACACAAATGTTTTAAAGTTAAGTATGATGGATATTTTTAATTAGTTCAAATGTAATTTTATTTACATTGATTTATTTAGTGGAACATATGTGTTTCCATGCATTTTGTTGAGATGTCTTTTCTTGTTTATCTATTGTACATACATGGTTGATTATTCATGTTGCTTATGTATTATACTATTTTTTTGTGTATTCATTGATATTAATCTGTAGTTAGCTTTTTTCCCCATGTGCATGGAAGTGTATGTATAAAAATGAATATCAAATATGTAATAAACAATTCTTATTTTGTATTTGGTTCAATTTGTTTATTATAATAGAAGTCAAAGGTAACCATAGTAACAACATGAAATTAAATATAAAAAAAAAAATGAAATTTGGTTCCTGGAGGCACCCAAAGTGGTTCCACACAGTGCCTAATATAAGAGTTCCTCAGGAAACCTGTGTGGTTCCTCAGAGAACCGCCCCTTTTTAAAGGGTGCCTAGAGGATCTACAGACGGTTCCGCCGGTGTGGCGAAGTGAAGAACCCCAAAAGGTTCCTCCAGGCACCTTTTATTTTTACAGTGTATATTAATGTACATAAAGTATTTATAAATGTAGACACAAATGTATGTTATACACATATATATACACACACATTCACGGAATATGTTTTTAGTCATTTCTAGTTCCCAGCATGCTTTGCTTCTGACTGTTAAAGAAGAGCAAATGTTATTTAGTTATTTAGCAAATGTTATATAGCTATTAAGTGTTATTTAATGTGTTTCGCTCAATATTAATATAGGGGGAAATCACGTATACTGATCACGTATACAATATTATGAAGTGTATTACTGAATATAAAATGACATACATTATGATATATTAGTAAATATTTTTTCACATATTTTCAATATATAAAAAGTGTCAATTCCTTATGTATTATTCAATATATTGGAATATATTAACACAATATATTATTCTGTATATTTTCAAATATACGGTTAAACCATATGAGAAACGGTTAATATATGGGAAACATAAGGGTATGGGTATATGACCCAAATCGACTTTTCTATAGTTAATAAACATGGTTCTCTTCATCTCAGTTGCATAAAATGTTGTCACTTTTTCTACATTATCTATCTATACACACACACAAAAACTGGGCTTGATTCAATTGTTGCAAAGGCATGTAAAAAAAAAAAAAGTTCACATTTCTGATCTTTGGGGTCAATATGAAAGAAATTAATAAATCCAGAATAAATCTGAAAATTTCCATATCACATTGAAGGCCTGGTACTAGAGCACAAATGCAATGTGGAATGAACATGATTCCATACACGCACACGCACGCACACACACACACGCACGCACGCACGCACGCACGCACACACACACACACACACACACACACACAGACAGACACAGACAGACAGAGAGAGAGGTGTGACTGCAATAGAGAGCATTTTTATTGAAATTGGCAAATAAAATTAATTCCAGCATTAATCTAAAAATGTTCACACATAAATGAAGGCCTGGTACTAAAGCACAAATGCAATGTGGAATGAACATGATTACACACACGCACATGCACACACACACACACACACACACTGGAAATATATGGTAATTACATTTACACTGGCTGAAACTACAGGGTGGGCCATTTATATGGATACACCGTAATAACATGGGAATGGTTGGTGATATTAAAGTCCTGTTTGTGGCACATTAGTATATGTGAGGGGGCAAACTCCTCAAGATGGGTGGTGACCATGGTGGCAATTTAGAAGTCGGCCATCTTGGATACAACTTTTGTTTTTTCAATAGGAAGAGGGCCATGTGACACATCAAACTTATTGGTAATGTCACAAGAAAAACAATGGTGTGCTTGGTTTCCACGTAACTTTATTCGTTCATGAGTTATTTACAAGTTTCTGACCACTTATAAAATGTGTTCAATGTGCTGCCCATTGTGTTGGATTGTCAATGCAACCCTGTTCTCCCACTCTTTACACACTGATAGCAACACCGCAGGAGAAATGCCAGCACAGGCATCCAGTATCCGTAGTTTCAGGTGCTGCACATCTCGTATCTTCACACCATAGACAATTGCCTTCAGATGACCCCAAAGATAAATGTCTAAGGGGGTCAGATCGGGAGACCTTGGGAGCCATTCAACTGGCCCACGATGACCAATCCACTTTCCAGGAAACTGTTCATCTAGGAATGCTCGGACCAGGCACCCATAATGTGGTGGTGCACCATCTTGCTGGAAAAACTCAGGGAACGACTCAGGGAAAAACTCCTAGATGAACAGTTTTCTGGAAAGTGGATTGGTCGTCGTGGGCCAGTTGAACCCGATCTGACCCCCTTAGACTTTTATCTTTGGGGTCATCTGAAGGCAATTGTCTATGGTGTGAAGATACGAGATGTACAGCACCTGCAGCACCGCCATAAATTAAACTGAGAAATTGAGATCTTCTTGAGATCTTCTTTAATGTGAATTTTACATAAAATGTTGCTATTTTAAATAAACCTATATATATATATATATATATATATATATATATATATATATATATATATATATATATAAATAATAATAAATAATTCGCTCCTGAGAAACGTGATAGCTGATAATACTGAAGGAGCTTATATATGTATACGGTGATGGGTGTCGTATTCCTATAGGTAGACGTGGATCAGCTGAGAGTCACTGATGCGAGCTTGACTAATGTGACCTACCAGAACTGACACTACACTTGATTTCTGTGAAATGAAAGGCTCAGGCAAGAGGACACAGCATGCCAGGCAAGTTGAAAAGTCCAATAATTATGAAAATAAGCACCAGTGAACTACTGTAGTAAAAAAAAAAAAAGCCGAAACAGGACTCTGAGGAGCTCTCAGGCTATATGTATGGTATTCTGTCTCCGAGTGGAGATGAGAGACGCACTTCTTCATCCTGTAACAAGTTATTGGATGTGGTGACATGAGCTGTAGATATAAGCTAGGGGATTTAATGGACGAGCTGACGGATATCCCGCTTTCTTAAAGGAACACGGTGACTTTTTGGGACTTTAGCTTATTCACCGTATCCCCCAGAATTAGATAAGTCCATACATACCCTTTTCATCTCTGTGCGTGCCGTAACTCTGTCTGACGGACCCACCGCTAGCCTAGTTTAGCACAAAGACTGGAGGTAAACGGCTCCAGCTAGCATACTGCTTAGAGCCCTGCACGGGGCAAAAAATGTGGTGTTCAAGCCCTAATCCGGACCCAGCCCGAAAACGTCTGCAGTTTTTCACCCGAGACCAACATCAATATCACTTTAAGCTCTCTCTGATGCGCGCTGTCTCTACTAGACGCACACACATACACACACGCTACTAGGTAACATTTTATTATAGGCCTCAAACATAACTACCACCACCGAAAATCATGTCCACAAATATTAATACAGACTAGAGAATAGACAGTAGACAGTTGTTACGTCCCAGGTCTAGGGTTCAGGAGAATAACATAAATAAACTTCGTAACACCTGACTTCTTGTTTACTTCTTTTTAGTCTTTTTGAAACAAGTTGTTCAAATTGGTAAAGGTCAGCACAAGACATCAAAAAGAAGCAAATTAGTTTCAGGGTTGGGTCAAAGTCAAAATAACAAACAAAAATTGGTTCTACCTTTGTTTTAGAAAAAAATTATTATCCTATCAAAGAAAAACGTTTAAACAAAAATACAAATACTAAACTGACTCCCTTAGCCAGAAACAAGAGAAAAAGTAATGTTTACAATAAAGAAAAATTGGCACCCCAACCCCTACAGTTTCCGTGCTGAAAACAGTGACATTTATAATTATTATTATAACAAGGGAAAACACTCAACCACGTTGAGTATTAAAATAAAAAAAAACGTTTACAGAAAACTTTCCAAAAGAAATGAGAAAAGAACAACAAACCGGGAAGGATAACGTGAGAGAAAAATAACTAACAAAGTAGGTCTATTTATAAGTCACTACACAGAGTTAATTCTCTTTCCAACAACAACACCAACAACAACAACAGTTTCAAGACAGCGCTATGAACAACATTTCTCTCTCTCGATCCACGTCTCTTCCTCTTTTTAAAAGATGCGCAGTCCCATCTTGACCAACCATGGGGCACATTACCAACACGTTCAATTAGGGCGGTGCAATCTGCGGGAGTGACAGAGTGAGAGAGAAAAAGAGAGAGAGAGACAGACAGACAGACAGACAGAGACAGACACACCATACACATATCTCATCATAACACAGTACAGACAGTAGAGAATATTATATAGCCAAATGTGATCCAGCAGTAAATAAAGATTTATGGCCCACCTTTTTTTTATGTTAAATAACTTTACTGAAGAACAATGTTTCAAAAAAACTCTTCGCCAACTGGCTAACCTCCATAGTATTTGTTATTCCTACTATGGAAGTCAATGGTTCTGGTTAACTATTTGGTTACTGACATTCTTCAAAACATCTTCCTTTGTGTTCAGCAGAAGAAAGAAATTCATACAGGTTTGAAACAACTTGAGGGTGAGTATAGGATGACAGAATTTTCATTTTAAAGTGAACTATCCCTTTAACAGAAACACACAGGCAGGGTGTGGAGGAAGACTGAACTGAACTAATTAACAGATTAACCAAACACAGACAAGAACAGCAATCAAAACAAACTGACAATGTGACAGTACACCCCCCTCCTGGAAGGAGTGTCCTCGCGTCGCTAAGACTTCACAGGGGTAGAAGAGGGGCATCGCTGGCAACTGAGGAGACCAGGGCGGCACCGGTGGTTCAGGCAGTCAAGGAGGATTGGCCTTCGTGGCCTTGCCATGGGAGTGGCTTGGCCACTATGACCGGGGACGTCTAGCCCACCCCCAGCACAATTTTTTTTTATCAATATATTTATTATTTTTCACATGAACAATTCACAGATTCAGTTCAGTATACAAGTGAACAATCTTTTCTAAACATCCTCCCACCCCTGTCCCACCCCCAAATAGACAGAACACTCAAATGGACAGTACTACAAGGCACTCAGCTGGTATGCAAGAGAAAGGTTTTCATAAGTTAAAGTAGAGAAGGGTTACATTATCACATCAGCATTTTCAATCAATGTGACACCTAAATTATTAATATATTCGATAAATCAGCCCCATATCTTTTCGAACATCGAAGATTTTTTCATATTAAACATCATCTTTTCAACAGGCACATAGGACGGAAGTTCTCTAAGCAATACAACATGACTGGGTGGTTCTTCTGATTTCCATTGTGTAGCTTTACGTTTCTTTGCTGCTATAAGAGCCATCTTAACAAAACGTAAATTCTTCCTTTGATCAAGTTGGAGGACCGATTCATCCCCCAGTAACATAAATCTTGGGTCATATGAAAGCTTAACCTGAATAATCTTGTCGATAGTTTGTATTCTATTTCTCCAATAGTTTTCAAGTTCCGAACAAGTCTCACGTGGAAATATTTTAAAAAAAATGTTTTACTGGAAGAGAGAACTTTGCTCTCAGTTGTTCAAATGTCACAAGTGTGTCCTCCTCATATAGATCTCCAAAGACGTGAATGCCCTTTGTGTACCAATATTGTATCACCCCATCTCTTAGTACCTCAGGGAGAGCTGGTTTGCAATGAAATGGAGTATTGTTGTAAACTGGTAATAGCCATTTACATTTTTTTCTTTATCTCAAACCCCAATTTACAAGTGTGTCTAATAAATGAGTTATTGACCTCCTACTTGACACAAGTCAGGGGAATGAATAAAGCCTTGTCTAGAGGTATTTCTCCTGCGTGATATTTTTCAATTTGCATCCATGCAGGCGGAGATGTACTATTCATCTGCCAAAACCATACCGCTCTCATTTGTGCTGCCCAGAAATAAAGCAAACAATCTGGGAGTTGACCCTCTGACGTCAGAGAGTACCAGTTAACCACGCCCTTGCCTGCAGAGAGATACGTCTCTGATGCACGCCCCCTCTCCACTGGGCTCTGCCTACTTTTCCAGCATTTTTCAAATATTGCCAGTGGGTGGAGTCAGGCTCTGACCAGGGGTTTAGTTACCCTTTAAACGTACATGGATTCTTTATTTGAAAAACTTTAATTAAAGCCTGATTTAAGGTCTCTGGTGATTCTTTTTTATGAATTGCCTCCGTATACATTGAAAACATCGGATCGGCTAATTTCGGATTTAAAAAAAAATAAAAAATCCATAGAGAAACCATCCAAACCAGGTGTTTTACCTCCAGCCAGTGTGATAACTGAAAAAATGAATCTCTTCTTTCTAAATTTCTTTCTCGAGTTCTTCTCATTATCACATAAGACTGGGATATCCAATTTACTTACAAACTTTTGGATTTCCTCTTCATCTACTCCTTGAGACTAAATTCTTGGGCAGAGCTATGGGTTTCTGGGCTGGAGAGGACTTTGAAGCAGGTTCAAGGGTAGGAACCTTAACTGGTCAGGGGCTGGAGCCGACACTGGACTCTGGTCAGGGGCTGGAGCCGACACTGGACTCTGGTCAGGGGCTGGAGCCGACACTGGACTCTGGTCAGGGGCTGGAGCCGACACTGGACTCTGGTCAGGGGCTGGAGCCGACACTGGACTCTGGTCAGGGGCTGGAGACGACACTGGACTCTCGTCCCGACACTGGACTCTGGTCAGGGGCTGGAGACGACACTGGACTCTCGTCAGGGGCTGGAGCCGACACTGGACTCTCGTCAGGGGCTGGAGCCGACAGGGGCTGGAGCCGACACTGGACTCCCGTGAGGGGCTGGAGCCGTCACTGGACTCTCGTCAGGGGCTGGAGCCGACACTGGACTGTGGTTAGGGACTGGAGCCGACAGGGGCTGGAGCCGACACTGGACTCTCGTGAGGGGCTGGAGCCGACACTGGACTCTGGTCAGGGGCTGGAGCCGACACTGGACTCTGGTCAGGGGCTGGAGCCGACACTGGACTCTGGTCAGGGGCTGGAGCCGACACTGGACTCTGGTCAGGGGCTGGAGACGACACTGGACTCTCGTCAGGGGCTGGAGCCGACACTGGACTCTCGTCAGGGGCTGGAGCCGACAGGGGCTGGAGCCGACACTGGACTCCCGTGAGGGGCTGGAGCCGTCACTGGACTCTCGTCAGGGGCTGGAGCCGACACTGGACTGTGGTTAGGGACTGGAGCCGACAGGGGCTGGAGCCGACACTGGACTCTCGTGAGGGGCTGGAGCCGACACTGGACTCTCGTCAGGGGCTGGAGCCGACACTGGACTCTCATCAGGGGCTGGAGCCGACACTGGACTCTGGTTAGGGGCTGGAGCCGACAGGGACTGGAGCCGACACTGGACTCTGGTTAGGGGCTGGAGTCGACAGGGGCTGGAGCCGACAGGGGCTGGAGCCGACACTGGACTCTGGTTAGGGGCTGGAGCCGACACTGGGCTCTCGTGAGGGGCTGGAGCCAACACTGGACTCTCGTGAGGGGCTGGAGCCGACACTGGACTCTGGCATGAAAAAAAAATCCATCAAAGTGCATCCATCCATGATTTAAGTGCTCCACAAGGCTATGCGGGGGTTAACAAAGGCCTTCTAAAGTGAAGTGATGTGTTCGTGTAAGAAAAATATCCATATTTAAAACTTTTCTGACTATATAATAAATAACTAGCTTCAGGCAGACGGCCATACACATCAATTTATGGCGAAAGAGTAACCTGACGCACAACGTAATTATCACCATCACGATCATCGTCACTGTCATTGTCATCTTCTAAGTCACTGTCACCATCTTCTTCACTGTCACTGTCATCATCATTGTCTTCACTACAGTTCCCATGATCCTCCTTGGCCCACACCTGCATCTCCTCTACTATTACCCTCACCTGCCAGTCATCATCGTCATCGTCACTGTCTTCAGCTGTTGTCTCGTTATCTTCTGTGTATTTAGTTCCTGCTTGTTTTCAGTTCATTGTTGGTGATTGTTTGTGTTAGTTCACACTGTTTTGCACCTTGTATACGAATTGTTGTTTGGATTAAAGCGTCTTGTTGTTTTGTTAACCATTTTGTTAACTCCTTTGTCCTCATTTGAGAACTCAGCGTGACAGAATCACCGACCAAACTACCTAATGGATCATGCGGTTCTTCTGATTCTCCTGGAGCAGGACCAGCTCTCTCTCTCGAGGCCCACACCATGGCTTTTCTCGACCTGGCAATCCTTACTTCCTTCCCTGACTTTTCATTGAGTGTTTTTTTTTTTTACACAGATTTCAATGGGAAGACGATGGCACGCCTGCCTGGTGTGGGACCTCGAGAGAACTTCGAGGCCTTCATTGAGTGGGTATTATTCCACTGTGGTTCTCAGTTCACGATCGGCCCTTCCAAAAGCGATGAACTTGAGACCACCTTTCCTGAGTCCCCTGTTCCTATCCTAGTCCAGAAACAAGAGAATCTTCACGTCATGTCTACCGAGCCTAAGAATCTTCACGTCATGTCTGCCAAGCCTGAGGGTTTAAACTTAATTGACTTTGATATTGATCCTGAGTTTCTTCACGTTATATCAACCAAGCCTAAGAATCTTCACGTCATGTCTGCCGAGCCTGAGGGGTTAAACCTAATTGACTTTGATACTGATCCTGAGTTTCTTCACGTTATGTTAACCGATCCTGAGAATCTTCACGTCATGTCTACTACGCCTGAGAATCCTCACGTCATGTCTACTGCGCCTGAGAATCCTCACGTCATGTCTACTGAGCCTGAGTTTTTTCACGTCATGTCTACTGCGCCTGAGAATCCTCACGTCATGTCTACTGCGCCTGAGAATCCTCACGTCATGTCTACTGAGCCTGAGTTTTTTCACGTCATGTCTACTGCGCCTGAGAATCCTCACGTCATGTCTACTGCGCCTGAGAATCCTCACGTCATGTCTACTGAGCCTGAGTTTTTTCACGTCATGTCTACTGCGCCTGAGAATCCTCACGTCATGTCTACTGAGCCTGAGTTTTTTCACGTCATGTCTACTGAGCCTGAGAATCCTCACGTCATGTCTACCGAGCCTGAGAATCCTCACGTCATGTCTACCGAGCCTGAGAATCATCACGTCATGTCTACCGAGCCTGAGCTTCTTCACGTCAGTCCTGCCGAGCTGTGACTTATGTCATGCTCGCCTAGCCAGAGACTGTTCACACCTGGTCAGCCGTGCCGCCTAAACCCTCTAAGCCTGTCCCCGAGATTTAAACCCCTTATTCCGCCCTATAAAATTTGTCCCGAAGGGACGTCTCCGCCATGGCCACCCAAAGAGACGTCTCCGCTTTGGCCACCCGAAGGGACGTCTCCGCCCCGGCCCCCCGAAGAGAAACGTCTCCGCCGTGGCCGCCCGAAGGGACCTCTCCGCCATGGCCGCCGAGGGGGCGTCTCCGTCGTGGCCACCCGAAGGGAAGTCTCCGCCTTTGCCGCCTGAAGGGAAGTCTCCGCCTTTGCCGCCTGAAGGGAAGTCTCCGCCTTTGCCGCCCGAAGGGAAGTCTCCGCCTTTGCCGCCCGAAGGGAAGTCTCCGCCGTGGCTGCCCGAAGGGAAGACTCCAGGACGCCTACCCCCCCTCCCTAGTTTTGCCATCTGCGGCGTGAGGTCGCGTCTGCAGGGAGGGGGGAGTACTGTCACCATCACGATCATCGTCACAGTCATTGTCATCTTCTCGGTCACTGTCATCGTCTTCTTCACGTCACTGTCATTGTCACTGACTGCACTACAGTTCCCATAATCCTCCTTGGCCCACACCTGAACCTCCTCTACTATTACCCGCACCTGCCAGTCATCATCATCATCGTCACTGTCTTCAGCTGTTGTCTCGCTATCTTCGGTGTATTTAGTTCCTGCTTGTTTTCAGTTCATGGTTGGTGATTGTGTGTGTAAGTTCACACTGTTTCGCACCTTGTATACTAATCGTTATTTGGATTAAAGCTTCTTGTTATTTTGTTAACCGTTGCCTCCATCGTCCTCATTGGAGAACTCAGCGAGACAGTAATGAAGAACGCGGAAGCGCAGAGGATAGAGTAAAACAAAACACCAGTCATGAATTAGACGTCTAAAATGAGAATTCTTTCAAAAGAAATGTAGGAGGAGCTTGAGTTTTTTGCCCAGTCGTTTTTTTTTTTTTTTTTTTACCACGATAGGTGTCAAAACTTACGCTACTCCTACATCCTACATCATACATGCATCACTGGTTACTCTCTTGGCGTAAATCCACTTGCGTAGGCCGTCTGTCGAAAGCTAGTTATTTAAGTCGTTAAAGTTTGAAATATGGATATTTTTCTTACACGAATGTGATGGGAGTGAATTATTGATGAATGTATTTTTGATACACATTTTAATGTTATATGATTGACTCCTCGATCAAATGACTTTTTGTACTATGTTCATTTCCTAACACCTGTGCATAGACTAATCAGTGACCTAGTGTCATAGGCTGGTTAAGAGAAAGGTGGAGACTGTGGCCCTTTAAGACCGTGTGCTTGAGAGACTGGAAACAGGTGTGTGTGTCGTCTGGACTGCGTCAATTACGTGCAAGTCTACATCCGGTTGAGTGTTTTAAACAGGTGCTGGCATCTGCGAAGAAACGCTGAACAGTGACCAAACGTTGTGCGGCTGTGCGGGAACGAGTGAGTCGGAGTACTGTGAAGACGGCGACGCAGAGCGATCACGGGCGCAGCTGTTGAGGATAAGTGAGTCAGCGATCGTTTGGAGACGGCAACAGTGGGCGGTGAGCACGACGGCGACGCAGAGCGATCACAGGCGCGGCTGTTGGAGACGAGTGAGTCAGCGTGTACAGAGTCGAGTGTATCAGCGGTTGCTGTTTGGAGGAGCGAATCAACGAGTGCTGGTCGGAGGCGAGTGAGACCGCGGTTGGTGAGACGGCGACGGAGGATTTCACAACGCTGGAAATTAACTAGACTGGGTAGTGGGAACTGCTACCCAGTCATATTGTGAGTACAACCCCAGTTGAAGATCGTCTGATGAATATTGTGTTGACCATTTTGCATCTAATTCATAATAGAGACAATTCATAATAGCGATAATTCATGAGACTAAGAACTAATTTCCAGTATAACTTACTATCCATAGCTCTTGTTTTCCTTTTGCTGTGGTGTGATTTATTTGGGTTGCAGTTAGGGGTGTGACGATAACCGCATCACCGCAATATCGCGTTGATGAGATGCCTACCGCGGTGTGAGGTCATCACCGCACGGTTTTTTTTTTTTGTTTTTTTTTTCTGCTGAAAGTTACAGGAGTGCATATGGTGTGTGATATGAACTATAGACACATTCATATTTTGCTTATAATTTACTGTATTCTGCGAGTCCCATGTTTAAGGGTTTCTGGAGAAAAAAAAACGCTTCCTGTGCAATGGAGGGAGTCGAGGGTCAGTCCGTTAAACATAGCTATGGGGCATTTATTTTATTTTTTTGTGTGTCTGATTATTATTAATTAACTGCTAGGTTTTGTGATGTTTACAGATAATGTTCAATTAAATACAAACAAACACAGGAATAAAAGACAAGCATAACGTAAACAGTTGGAGTTAGATTTTAATTGCAAGTAGCAATCTCTCTTATATGGTATAGGAAATAACAGTTGACGGCGCTAGCCGAATGATTAAAAAAATAGACACGAATCTAGTGTCTAAGCCAAATACTGTGTCGCCTTTGAGGCAGGTGACAATTTAGGGGAAGCCGGTGAATTTGGACAAGGCGCACAAAAGTATCCGTCTCGTGAGGAAATACCACTAACCAATAACTAGACCACATCTTAGAAAAATGAACCGTCCTGTGGCGTTTGCAGGACTTAGTGCAGCACACCTAACTTAGGTCGTCGACACACTGGCTGCGTGGCGTGTCCGTTTATATTTCGGCTTCCATGTTAACAGGTTAGAGCTTGAGAGAGCGTGAGACGCGCTTCTCAGTTGCGGCACGAGCCGCGCGGAAAACGCGTGCATGCCAGAAATAGAACCAACGCCTATTTTTCACGCGACACGCAAGCCTGTTGGAAGCGTTTCCTGGCAAAATATAATAGGAAAAGATGTTTGTATGTCATTTTGACATGAATACATATTAATAAATTACATTTTGATGTTTGAAAGTTAAGGTTTTGACATAAATGTAGATATAAATGTAATTTAAAAAAAAATTATCGATTTTCAAATATTGCACCTGTCAATACAGAACGAAATATTCTGTAGCCTATTTTGCCGTCAATACTGCCGAGTGCCGACGCTGTCTTTGCTGCTATATATTTATGTTTAACATTAAGTAGCCTAGGCCTTCCACAACTCTCTCCCCATATGTCGAATATATCACCAATGAGGCTTATATGTCACCTAGCAGCAGCAGCAGCTGTTTCTGGTGTGCAAAGACATAGAAAAAGAGACGCAACTGACACGCAACAGAAACGCCACATTCACACCACACAGCCAGTGTGTCAGACTACCTAATTAATAGTTAATTATTAATATTTACAATTTAATATAAATGTTAATTTGTTTATTTTTTTAATAAAGAATACTGCTTTATGATTATTCATTTCCATTGTCATTTACAAGCTACATGCGGTCTTGATCGCGTCTGCAGTGTGTGATGCGGCCGCGGGTGATTTTTCTTTTTTTTGGGGGGGGGGGGGGGGGGGGGTCGGTTAACCGCCAAACCGCGATATTTGTTGCTTCTTCACCGCGGTAAGAAAAAATCCCATACCGTCACAGCCCTAGTTGCAGTGTGTATTACAGGGTGTGGGTATTTGTGTGCACCTGTGAGAGTTGTAGTTAGCTTTTTCTTGCATTGGACTGGAGATACTGGTAGTTGTTTCTTATTTCTTTCTAGTACACTATAATCTCTGGATCTGTGGAGACCTACATGCTGAGACCAACCCAGGACATTTGTTCATTCACCATAAGGACATCATATCAGACTGTGCTGAGGACTGCATTCCTTTTGATAACTGTTTTTAATATTGAGATCATTTTATAGTCTAATAAAGTATTTTTGTAATTCGATCTATCTGTTGAGTGTCAATACTGTCCAGCCCTCAGTGAATGATTAACTTGGGTCCTGGGTTCCATTAAAACAACCAAGGTGGCGTAGTCGGCTACTTGTATTTAATCGGGGTTAGTACAGTATTGCTGGTTTGTGCAGAAATTATTATAAAAAGCCCCTTTAAATTATTCTTATTTTTCTGCGCTACAGCGCGCCACATCTGGCGTAGTCAGCAGGATTATTTGTTGAACCTGTGTGAGGGACTGAGGACGTTTTGACACTCACGTGGTAGACTGAACTAGGGTTTTGCAAAAATGTTAATGCCAGTTTTCCCTGGGGCTCCCTGGGTTCCCAAATTTAGTGGAATGGGTGGTGATTTGAGTTATGGGGATTGGAAGGAGCAAATGCAAGGACTTTTAGAGGCTCAAGAAATGAATGAAGCAAAAAAAGTCAAGATTTTATTAGGTGCTTTGGGTGGGAATGCAAAACGAGAGATAAGTGTTTTAGCAGAGGAAGAACATGATAAGTTGATTAAGATTTTTGACCAATTAGATGCTCTGTATGTTGGAGAAACCCCTTTGCCTGTTCTCCGGTCACAATTTTTTAGCTGCAGGCAGAAGTCAGATGAGTCTTTTAAAGCTTTTGTTTTACGGTTGCGAGAACTCTTTCGTAGGTTACAGCGGCGCAGCCCACAGGGAACCCTGGTGGAAGATCAGCTGAAGGAACAGCTATTGATGGGGATGGAGGATGGGCCGATGCAGAGAGCTTTGAAGACGTATGCCCGCCATCACGCAGAAGGGACCTTGAGCTGAACTGCATCAAGAGGCGTTATTGCTGGAGGTGGAGTATGGCCATGGAAGGTATGAGACTGCATGTGCTGCCATAAGCCAGCGTGATACACCGAATCCACGCCCATATAGGCCTGACTGGAAAGCTGAGTTAAAGCGTGAGATTTTGGAGGAAGTCAAGGGCCAGATTCAAGAGTTGACTCAGGAAGTGGTAAGAGAGCTGAGGAATTCTAACTGTGCAGCCCCTGTAAATCCCGCAGCCTCGCAACAGCCGACTTTTCCTGTGCCTAGGAGGAGAGAGTATCAGTCGATGAACCGCTGGGACCCTGATGGTAGACCCATTTGTCGACGCTGCCAACAACCAGGTCATATGGCCCGTCATTGTAGAGAGAACAGAGAGCCCAGACAAGCTTTAACCCTCTGGGGACCAAGCTGTTTTTGGGGTCCTTGAGATGTTCTGACATGCCTTGATATTTGTGCTTTTTTCAGTTATTTATAAACATGTTAATGGCAAAGGTGTAAATTCACTCTATATAGCACAAACAGGGCTACCATAATATGCGAGCAACGTGTATGTAGATGTTTGTATTTTTAAGAGAATAATGTTTATGCGTGGTTATTGGAAAAAAATAAAATGAAAGTTGCTGATTTAAGAACACAAAACACATATTAAATATGTGTCCACAAGACTTTTGACTAATTGATGTTGTCCCTTTGAGTTCTAGCTACAAAAGTATGTGAAAATCATCCTGCCTAATTATAAAACATAAAACACTACATTGATTTCAACATTGTAAAACAGTTTTTTTGTCAGAAGAGGTTTATGCGTGGGAGTGGTAATGGGTCATCAATATTAATGAGATTCAGACCAGGGGTGTGACATAGACGCTCCTAGAAGTGCTAATGGGCCATCAGGTGAGGCAGCCTGAACAAAGAATGAGGAGATTCAAATGTTTTGTTTTTCAATCTGTTTTATTGTAATTTTGTAAAAACAAAAGTAAAGGCAGGTATCTCACAGTAAATGCTTATGCCCCGTTGATGCGAGCTCTAAGCAAATCAAATGTGACCAAAATAAATAATCAGTCGGCTATAGCGATAAATAAACAAAAGTAAGTGAAAATCATCCTGCCTAATTATAAAACATAAAACACTACATTGATTTCAACATTGTAAAACAGTTTTTTTGTCAGAAGAGGTTTATGCGTGGGAGTGGTAATGGGTCATCAATATTAATGAGATTCAGACCAGGGGTGTGACATAGACGCTCCTAGAAGTGCTAATGGGCCATCAGGTGAGGCAGCCTGAACAAAGAATGAGGAGATTCAAATGTTTTGTTTTTCAATCTGTTTTATTGTAATTTTGTAAAAACAAAAGTAAAGGCAGGTATCTCACAGTAAATGCTTATGCCCCGTTGATGCGAGCTCTAAGCAAATCAAATGTGACCAAAATAAATAATCAGTCGGCTATAGCGATAAATAAACAAAAGTAAAAGGCAGGTCTTACATCTGTAAAATAGTGGGTAAATATACTCTTTCTGATTTCTGACTGTGTTGCTAAGCGCACTCCGAGTTGCAGGCGGAGGTAGTGATGAAGCTACATTCCTTTTAAAAAAGTTGAAGAATATTATTACATAAATATAACTATAGTAGCATTAGTCTATAATGAATAACTGATGTAAATAATTTTAGACGCGTGCAATAAGCCTATATGCGTGTCAATGGGCCATTACCGGAGAGGCACACCGCAAACATTAGCCTAACACATTTGTGCACTTCATTAACTGGGTATATTTACACATTTCAGCACATTTACACACATTTACAACTGATATTTGCGAGCATGCATCGTTAATGATAATGAGGCAGCATTTATATTGTAAAAGTTTATTACGATTAAATACCGTTCCAAATTATTTTACATCCTATCAGGACATATAAATAATCCCGCGGTATCTAAAGAGCCTATCCTTTAGTCGTACTTTTAAGAGTTAGGTGAACAGTCTCTACAAATTCGTATTTTATTATAAAGATAATAAGAATTATAAATATAATAAATCTCCCCTTCGTAGTATAAATCTACCTTTTTAGGTACTCTTCAACCATGTTTGCTATACAACAATAACCCTGTTATAAGTTGTTTCTTTAGCCAGGCGTATCAATCAATCAAACAATGCATACTGATTATTCACATATCAGAATTCATGCTCACCCTCCTTAGTTTTCCCCCCGGGTGGAGATCGTCCTGATCCAGGAAAGAAAAGGTGAAGCGTACTCAAAAATTCCAAGTTCCAGTCAGATGATTTAGAATAAATGTTTAACAATATTTATTAAAAGAATCAAAAATGAAAAGAATACTTGTTACAGAATATAATAGAGTACTTAGACTAACAGAGTAATATTAGCTAGGCTTTTACAGCTTCTTGCGCCCAGGAACTGCTGGCGTCCTGAACTGGAGATTGCAAGGATGAGCACTTATCCGTCTCCAGTTCCTTTCTTTTATAATCCAGATTCGAATACCTTTCGTCATATTTACTGTAAGGCAAATCACATGTACAAATGCTGATCCCAGCAAATGTCTTAACACTCTTATCAGTAGTTGCGTGATTGTCCAGTCAACGGAAATCCCCCAGGAGATACAATAGCTTCTCTGTATGTGTGGACAAAGACCCATGTCACTGCTCTCTCATGTGACTTTGAGAGTAGCAGCGATGGACAGAAAAACTTTTCATACAAAACAATTATCATTGAACAGTCATGTGTTCAAAAAGACCAAGAATTGCATCTGCAGCATTATTGGGTACAGGCTTTTTATTATGGCCCTTTCTGCGTTGTCGGCGAGTTTGAGGTATGGGTGAAGTGAATGAAATGCCTCTCTCAGGTGGAGCCTCGTGACTTGACTTCACAATATAGTCAAAATATAATCTAAACACCTACTAGGCCTACTTTCTAAAATAATTTCTAAATTCTATCTTTCATACATAATGATCTAAACATATCATTTAGGCTACACATACACAAATACAAATTTCCTAACCAAGGGGTAGGGGTGTGACGATAACCGCATCACCGCAATATCGCGTTGATGAGATGCCTACCGCGGTGTGAGGTCATCACCGCACGTTTTTTTTTTTTTTTTTTTTTCTGCTGAAAGTTACAGGAGTGCATATGGTGTGTGATATGAACTATAAACACATTCATATTTTGCTTATAATTTACTGTATTCTGCGAGTCCCATGTTTAAGGGTTTCTGGAGAAAAAAAACGCTTCCTGTGCAATGGAGGGAGTCGAGGGTCAGTCCGTTAAACATAGCTATGGGGCATTTATTTTATTTTTTTGTGTGTCTGATTATTATTAATTAACTGCTAGGTTTTGTGATGTTTACAGATAATGTTCAATTAAATACAAACAAACACAGGAATAAAAGACAAGCATAACGTAAACAGTTGGAGTTAGATTTTAATTGCAAGTAGCGATCTCTCTTATATGGTATAGGAAATAACAGTTGACGGCGCTAGCCGAATGATAAAAAAAATAGCCACGAATCTAGTGTCTAAGCCAAATACTGTGTCGCCTTTGAGGCAGGTGACAATTAAGGGGAAGCCGGTGAATTTGGACAAGGCGCACAAAAGTATCCGTCTCGTGAGGAAATACCACTAACCAATAACTAGACCACATCTTAGAAAAATGAACCGTCCTGTGGCGTTTGCAGGACTTAGTGCAGCACACCTACCTTAGGTCGGCGACACACTGGCTGCGTGGCGTGTCCGTTTTTATTTCGGCTTCCATGTTAACAGGTTAGAGCTTGAGAGCGTGAGACGCGCTTCTCAGTTGCGGCACGAGCCGCGCGGAAAACGCGTGCATGCCAGAAATAGAACCAACGCATATTTTTCACGCGACACGCAAGCCTGTTGGAAGCGTTTCCTGGCAAAATATAATAGGAAAAGATGTTTGTATGTCATTTTGACATGAATACATATTAATAAATTACATTTTGATGTTTGAAAGTTAAGGTTTTGACATAAATGTAGATATAAATGTAATTTAAAAAAAATATATCGATTTTCAAATATTGCACCTGTCAATACAGAACGAAATATTCTGTAGCCTATTTTGCCGTCAATACTGCCGAGTGCCGACGCTGTCTTTGCTGCTATATATTTATGTTTAACATTAAGTAGCCTAGGCCTTCCACAACTCTCTCCCCATATGTCGAATATATCACCAATGAGGCTTATATGTCACCTAGCAGCAGCAGCAGCTGTTTCTGGTGTGCAAAGACATAGAAAAAGAGACGCAACTGACACGCAACAGAAACGCCACACTCACACCACACAGCCAGTGTGTCAGACTACCTAATTAATAGTTAATTATTAATATTTACAATTTAATATAAATGTTAATTTGTTTATTTTTTTAATAAAGAATACTGCTTTATGATTATTCATTTCCATTGTCATTTACAAGCTACATGCGGTCTTGATCGCGTCTGCAGTGTGTGATGCGGCTTAACCGCCAAACCGCGATATTTGTTGCTTCTTCACCGCGGTAAGAAAAAATCCCATACCGTCACAGCCCTACCAAGGGGTGTAGCATATGTACACAAAAAAACAAAACAAAACATTTTTTGACGTTGAAATGGTACGAGATATTAAATTCATGGTATAGATATGCACTTTCATTAGATCGTGTTGAATATAGGTAGATATCAAATGTCAATACTCTGGATGGCAAGTCCACCCAGTATAATATGTAAGCTCATGTTTTGAATAGCTTGTCAACTAATGCAAGTAAGAATAAATACTTACTCATCCGAAATTCTATCCACGGCTGCATCAAGTCGCTCTTCAAAATACAAACGGTCGTCATCAGAGTAGTCGCGCTCCTCTTCTGATGAAAATCTGGACTCTTCGTCGCTAGTATCCAGGACGAACTGAAGGGCTTCCGCACCGGTGTACCGTGTCATCTTCCCAGCGCGCAGGTGACGAAATGATGAAACTTGAAGCGTTTAATGCATTTGCTTGGGGGCGTTTACCTGTTTTGCATAGATGGCTTAGCACATTATCTTGTGAATAGCGCGCTCTGTGAGTAGGCGTGAACGAATTAAAGTCAATGAGCTCGTAATGAGCTTGACTGGAATCGCTCTCTTTTTATACAGATTACAGAAGCTGATAATATTTGTTTTTTATATAAATGACTTCATTTAACAGATGCGATCTCAAGCTTTATGCCCGTGGGTCTGTTTGCCTGTTTGACTGAATTTTCGCGGCGTTATAGATCATTTTCGAACGCGTTTCAAATGGGAGTTTACTGACAGAGAGAAGGCAGAAATCGCATCATGTTAAAGTTTCTTTATTTGTCAAAAAGCAAAACACTTTATTTTTATTGTGAGTATACAGAAAAAAAATAGAAACTGAACAGGATCGATTGATGTATAACACGAAAATTAAAGATCAAAATTAACAGAGCATTTTGTGTTTATTTTTCATTGCTAAAAAAAAAAAACGAGCAAAACGCGCCGGCGCGTTTTTGGTCCCCAGAGGGTTAAACGAGAATGCCCTGTTGTAGAGGTCCAGACGACAGGGTTACGTGCTCCAACCGATAATCAAGGGACCCACTCCTTTATTGATAACCACTCCTTTATTGCTAATTGTCCTATAGTGGATGTTGTGATTCAGAATGTTCCATGTAAAGGACTGCTAGACACGGGGTCGCAGGTAACTTTAATGCGACAGAGTATGCTAGAAGAGACTTTTCCTAGCTATAGATTGGGTGATGCCCCTCTGTTGACACTAAGGGCCCTATCTTGCACCCAGCGCAATTGACTTTCTACACCAACGCATGTATCATTCCTATTTTGCACCCGCGCAAAGCACGCTTTTCCCTCCACAGAAGCACGTCACTAAACTAGGTAATGAACTTGCGCTCCCTGGGCGGTTCAGCGCAAAAAAGGAGGCGTGTTCCGGCGCAAACGTTCCTTCATGCTATTTTGCAGGTTTAGAAAACAGTTGTGCCACTAACCAGGAAAAACTAGTTTAAAGTCAGTGGCGCGTTGCGCATGTTATTCATATGCTATTTTAAGGACGCATGCCATAATCAATATAGCGTGTGCACAACGCGCATACACTTTGATTCTCTCATCTACACAGAAGCAGCAGTTTTCATTTTTGCAAATCATACATTATTACGATAGATAGATAGATAGATAGATATACAATTTATTATAAAAGCATACATCTAGCTTACACATTTACCCAAATTAACATACGCCTTTTTAACCGAAGTTAATTTGGGTGGGTTTCTCCATCCCCAACGTCCCTGAGAACGTTGCTCTCCTCGGCTGTGAACCGCTCCTGGCGCGCGCCTGGCAAATCCGCCGTTATAATAGGAATCCGCTATAGAACAAGCGCGCCTGCTCTTAAAGGGAATGTGAGATGACGCTCTGATTGGTTTATTTCACGTTACGCCCAAACCACACCTATGAATAATGAAGCTACTTCAGACCAACCCATTTTAGATTTGCGCCTGGCGGAAGAGTCATTTATCCCGCCGGGAAAATAGCAACAGCGCCAAGACCCGCCCACAAAGTTACTTGCGCTTTGCGCTTTGACACTTGTGTTTCAGATCGTTAAAATAGGGCCCTGAGAGCTGCAAATGGCCTAGAAATCCCTTATGTGGGGTATGCATTATTGGACTTTGATGTAGCAGGCATCCAACTTCAGGGAAGGGGCGTTGTGATCGTGAAGGATGAATTTTCCACTAATCCCTTAATTATTGGAATGAATGTTATCTCCTCATGTTGGAATGCTCTTTTCCAGGGCTCTTCTCAGTCTTTGTCATTTCAGAACCCTACAGAACAGCAGGTGTGGAAATGGGCCATGGCAACATGTCAACGCATTGCTGCTTGGACTACAGATGATGGGTTCCTGGGCTATGTGTGGCCAGCCAGTCGTCGCAGGAGATGGATTCCACCCCAGAGCGAGGTCATTGTGTGGGGCCGTGTTCGAATGGGCAGACAGAACCGCAGTTACTGTGGATTGGTGGAACCCCTGCTAGAGTCGGACGGCTTGGCCGCCGCCCGGACTGTGGCTATCGTTAAGGATGGTAGGATCCCTATCAGACTGTGTAAGTCCCTATCAGACTGACCCCACAGTCAGTCAGTGACTATATTGTGGACTTTCTATTGGTCTATTTGGATGATGTCATTGTATATTCCATAGATTTTGATACCCATCTTCATCATTTGGAGCGAGTATTCCAGCGGCTGGCACAGTATGGGCTGAAGTTGAGGCTGGACAAGTGTCAGTTCCTTCAGCAGCAAGTGAAATTCCTGGGGCATGTAGTGGACAAGACCGGCATCAGCCCAGATCCTGGTAAAACAGTGGCAGTACAAGAGTGGCCTGTTCCAACCACAATTCGAGAGGTGAGAGCATTCTTGGGCCTAGCTGGCTATTATAGATGGTTTATCGCTAATTTCGCTCGGCTGGCACAGCCTTTAAATGCCCTTTTAGTAGGAGTTCCAGTCAACAAGAAGTCAAATAATCATAGGATTGAGTGGACTGCGGAGTGTCAAGCTGCATTTGAAAATCTAAAGATGTGTCTCACTCAGGCTCCTATTCTAGCATTTGCTGATTTTTCCCTCCCGTTCGTTCTTTATACTGATGCTAGCCACCAGGGACTGGGAGCAGTGTTATCGCAGGTCCAAGATGGGCAAGAACGTGTGATCGCCTACGCAAGCCGCAGCCTCCACCCTGCGGAACGGAATGATGCTAATTATAGCTCTTTTAAGTTGGAGTTGCTAGCTCTAAAATGGGCTATGACAGAGAAATTTAAGGACTATCTGACTGGAGCTAAATGTACTGTTGTTACAGATAATAACCCAGTGGCCCACCTACAGACAGCGAGACTGGGAGCGGTGGAACAGCGCTGGGCAGCCCAACTGGCTAACTTTGACTTCACAGTGAAATATCGAGCTGGGCGTGAAAATGCTAATGCTGATAGTCTGTCCAGGTTCCCAGTGGATCGAATGGCTCCTATGGAGGTACGACGAGTTGAGGCAACAGAAGATGCCTGTGAGCTAGTCATTGACCTCCCAGATGTTGAGGAGTGGCGGAAGAGCCAAGGTGAAGACGAGGAACTTCAGCAGGTATGGAAGTATGTGGAGTCAAGTAGTGCACCCTCGACCATGGAGCGAGCCAATATGTCTCTGACGGTGAAACAACTCCTTCGACATAGTGTTAAGCTTGTGATTCAAGATGGTGTTTTGTATAAGAAAATGATTGACCCCAGTACCCATGAGTTTCACCTACAGATTATCTGTCCGGCCTCTAGACGGGAGGAAGTATGGCGAAGATACCATGATGCGTCTGCACATGCAGGAGTTTCACGGACGCTTTCCAGGGTCAGACTCCACTTTTTCTGGCCGAAGATGGAGGAGACTGTTAAGGGGTACCATCTGGGTTGTGTCGCTTGTGGCCTACAGAAAGGTAAGAATGAGAAGGCCCCCCTTAATCCAGTCCTGGTATCGTTCCCCTTAGAAGTAGTGTCATTAGACTTCTTGACATTAGGCCATCCAGCTGATTCGTGTCAAAATATTTTAGTCATCGTTGATTTGTTTACTCGTTATGCATGGGCTATCCCTACGAGCGATCAAACTGCTAAGTCAACAGTCAGGGCGTTGTGGGAACAGGTCGTCCAGACTTTTGGTTGTCCTTTGAGATTCCATTCTGATATGGGCCCAAATTTTGAATCCGCAATGATGAAAGTTTTGCCACTTGTACGGTACAGCTAAGAGCCGAACAACCCCTTACCATCCAGCCGGGAATGGTAGAGTAGAGTGAGTAGAGAGTAGAGTAGAGAGTAGAGGGTGAATAAGACATTACTGGGAATGCTGCATACTTTAGAGAGAGACAAGCAGGATAGGTGGCCAGAATTCCTCCCCGAGTTGATGCAGGCATATAATAACACCATACATGGGGCTACAGGGTTTACACCTTCATATTTGATGTTTGGCCGTTCCTTGCGGACACCAGTAGATATGAGCCTTGGAGTAGGAATAGAACAAACTACAAAAGATTTGACTGGGTGGGTACAAGAGCACCATAAAAAATTGAGTTGGGCTTATGCGTCAGCAAAAAGAGCCATGGATAATACTGCAACACTATCTAAACAGACCTATGATCGTAGGGCCAAAGCTACCCCATTGTTGGCAGGTCAGCGTGTTTGGGTTCGGGACCGAAATAGGCAGGGACGTGGGAAGTTGTGCAGTTGGTGGGACCCTACGCCTTATGTTGTACTGGAGACTTTGGGAAATACTGGACTGGTGTATCGGGTGAGACCAGAACAAGGGGGAAAAGAGAAAAGTTTACATCGCAATGCCCTTAAGTTGTGTTCTGCTGCTGAAGTAAGACATCCGGAACCTATAGTGCCTGAAGAGACTAGGCGACAGTTGGATCCCATGCCTTATAGTATCTGGGTTGCCTCAGAGCCTGATCATGTGAATGAAGAGAACCCAGTTAGACGTTCTGTACGTCCGAATTTAGGGCAACGTCCTGTGCGGTATAAATGATTTTAAGTAATCACAGGGACTGCTGATATTTTAGTGTGGGGGGATGTGATGGGAGTGAATTATTGATGAATGTATTTTTGATACACATTTTAATGTTATATGATTGACTCCTCGATTAAATGACTTTTTGTACTATGTTAATTTCCTAACACCTGTGCATAGACTAATCAGTGACCTAGTGTCATAGGCTGGTTAAGAGAAAGGTGGAGATTGTGGCCCTTTAAGACCGTGTGCTTGAGAGACTGGAAACAGGTGTGTGTGTCGTCTGGACTGCGTCAATTACGTTCAAGTCTACATCCGGTTGAGTGTTTTAAACAGGTGCTGGCATCTGCGAAGAAACGCTGAACAGTGACCAAACGTTGTACGGCTGTGCGGGAACGAGTGAGTCGGAGTACTGTGAAGACGGCGACGCAGAGCGATCACGGGCGCAGCTGTTGGGGATAAGTGAGTCAGCGATCGTTTGGAGACGGCAACAGTGGGCGGTGAGCACGACGGCGACGCAGCAATCACAGGCGCGGCTGTTGGAGACGAGTGAGTCAGCGTGTACAGAGTCGAGTGTATCAGCGGTTGCTGTTTGGAGGAGCGAATCAACGAGTGCTGGTCGGAGATGAGTGAGACCGAGGTTGGTGAGACGGCGACGGAGGATTTCACAACGCTGGAAATTAACTAGACTGGGTAGTGGGAACTGCTACCCAGTCATATTGTGAGTACAACCCCAGTTGAAGATCGTCTGATGAATATTGTGTTGACCATTTTGCATCTAATTCATAATAGAGACAATTCATAATAGCGATAATTCATAAGAGACTAAGAACTAATTTCCAGTATAACTTACTATCCATAGCTCTTGTTTTCCTTTTGCTGTGGTGTGATTTATTTGGGTTGCAGTGTGTATTACAGGGTGTGGGTATTTGTGTGCACCTGTGAGAGTTGTAGTTAGCTTTTTCTTGCATTGGACTGGAGATACTGGTAGTTGTTTCTTATTTCTTTCTAGTACACTATAATCTCTGGATCTGTGGAGACCTACATGCTGAGACCAACCCAGGACATTTGTTCATTCACCATAAGGACATCATATCAGACTGTGCTGAGGACTGCATTCCTTTTGATAACTGTTTTTAATATTGAGATCATTTTATAGTCTAATAAAGTATTTTTTGTAATTCGATCTGTTGAGTGTCAATACTGTCCAGCCCTCAGTGAATGATTAACTTGGGTCCTGGGTTCCATTAAAACAACCAAGGTGGCGTAGTCGGCTACTTGTATTTAAAGTCCCGTGAACCGGAAGTTGCAAACGACTTTTCTCCAGTGTTATGACGTATTTCCCAGTGAAACGGAATATTGAACAGAGGGCAGGGTTTTACTCTAGCGCTCCTCCTCTCCATCTCTGCTCATAGCAGACTAACGGTTTGAGGGGAGTGGTTACGCGTTGCCCAAACCAATTCCTCAAACCTACATCATCGGAGAAGGTCCTCCAATGCAGAGGGGAGGGGCATTTTCAGATTTTGATTAAAGATTACCATGGTAAAAAATTTTTTTTTTAAATATTTTCTTGCACGGATTAATTGTTCACCACAAGACTAGTAATATGCGCTAACAAAGTAAATAGGGTCAATTTTGATTTCATGGGGACTTTAATCGGGGTTAGTACAGTATTGCTGGTTTGTGCAGAAATTATTATAAAAAGCCCCTTTAAATTATTCTCATTTTGCTGCGCTACAGCGCGCCACACGAACGCATCACTTCACTTCAAAAGGCCTTTATTAACCCCCCCCCCCCCAGACCGTGTGGAGCTTTAATGATGGATATATGCACTTTTATGGACTTATATACAGCCATTCACTGCCATTATAAAGCTTGGAAGAGCCAGGACTTTTTAAAATATAACTTTGATTATATTCGTATGAAAGAATAATGTCATATTACACCAAGGATGGCTTGAGGGTGAGTAAATCATGGGATAATTTACATTTTGGGGTAAACTATCTCTTTAAGATACAAATGGAAATCATTGACTTATTGTCTTAGATTTGTTTTCAACGAAGTGTGTACTACTGTGTTTTCAAATAGCTAACATGACTATTTTAGCGTATACCTGCTGTCGTCATTAGCATTTGTTATGAGACAGAATAACACAAGTGGTTAATTCATTTACTTACACTTTCTAAATGATCTTATTAATCACAGACAACTCCTAAATAACTGGTTTGTAAATAATATAAAACTTATTTTACATTACTTTATCATTAATAAAGTGTGACAATACAATTATTTAACACATTATAGATGTGCTTTTAAGTCAAGAATAAAGCATTTAAAGCTGTATTTATAAACTGGTTACTAATGTCTATTAATGTAGAGACAATGCTTTACAAATGATGAATTAGCTATTTTCTAATGCTTAAAGGGATAGTTCACTTTGAAATAAATTTTTGATATGTTTTAGCTTACCTCAAGGGCATCCAAGATGTAGGTGTCTTTGTTTCCGCAGTAGTTTCAATTTTGATATTTTTAGGTCAAACCGTTCTTGTCTGTCAGTCATATAATGCAGGTCTGTGGTCACTGTCTCAAAACACAAGCACAGAGTCCAAATTAAAACTATTCCCCATCGTCCAAATGAAACAATTCCCCATCATAAGTACACATTGATGGCCTAAGACACGAAACGAGCGGTTTGTGTGAGAAACCGAACAGTATTTATATAGTTTTTAGCTCTTGAAAACAGCACACGTCCAAATGGTCTGACGGCGCGGGCGAGTATAGATGTATACATAGATGTCGCCTTGGCTACTGCAGTTCATTGGAACGAAACCGTAGCAAAGCGACATCTAGTGTATATATCTATGCGGGTATAGATGTATACACTAGATGTCGCCTTCGCTACTGCAGTTCATTGGAACGAAACCGTAGCCAAGGCGACATCTATGTATACATCTATACTCGCCCGCGCCGTCAGACCATTTGGACGTGTGCTGTTTTCAAGAGCTAAAAACTATATAAATACTGTTCGTTTTCTCACACAAACCGCTCGTTTCGTGTCTTAGGCCATCAATGTGTACTTATGATGGGGAATTGTTTCATTTGGACGATGGGGAATTGTTTTAATTTGGACTCTGTGCTTGTGTTTTGAGACAGTGACCACAGACCTGCATTATATGACTGACAGACAAGAACGGTTTGTCCTAAAAATATCAAAATTGAAACTACTGCGGAAACAAAGACACCTACATCTTGGATGCCCTTGAGGTAAGCTAAAACATATCAAAAATTAATTTCAAAGTGAACTATCCCTTTAACTAAATATTCATAGCATTCAGGTATTATAGTGCTACATAATTATTTACTGCACATTTGATATAAGTTACATTTAAATGTTATTCATGCAATGCACATCAATGTCCCCCTCTTTTTCTTTTTTCATGTAAAATTCTCTCTAAAATTGTAATGTAGCAAATGCATTTTCTGTAAAGCCGCTTTTAAACGATGTGTATTGTGAAAAACGCTCTACAAATAAATTTCAATTAAATTTTTTTTTTATTCTTCTTTGGTCTCATGCCATGGTGTTTCCCAAAAGCACCGTAAGCATTGGTGTCAATAGACTTCCCGATCAACCTTGGTTCACGATGCTTTTGGGAAATGCAGCCCTGCATATTGACACTGATAACAAGTTTAATGATAAGCAGAAAAGGAGCTGAATATTAACAACAAATCAAACTCTGTTAGAGGGGAGTTCAAATAATAAATTAAGGGAGCTTTTGAAGTAAACTTAAAGAGTTTATTCACTGGAGGTAAAGCTTTATTTTGGTCGCATCTGACCATCAAACCCAGTCCCACTGAAAGTTCCAGTAATGTCTGGTAAACATGAGATTGTTGTTTAATGTCATTAGGGCTGTCACAATATCAGATTTTTACACAACGTGACAAAAGAATTACCAAAAGAATGGTAACGGTATATTGCAATATCTATAGAAACCTTGAAACATTTTTAAAAAATAAAAAATAAACAATGCTATTTGTTTCTTTACTGTTTTTATTTTGTGTTTTGCTTTCTTTTTCAGCTAAATGCTAACCGTTTTTAGCTTAGCACAATGCCAAAATACACTTTATGAGAATAACAGCATATTTTACTCCAAAATCGTGTTTAGCTTAGCACAATGCCAAAATACACTTTATGAGAATAACAGCATATTTTACTCCAAAATCGTGTTATAGCTTCAATCGTGGTTAAAATAACTTCCTTCAGTGAACTGATGTGGCTCTTATCACAGAAGGAAGCAGAAATTATTTTATAATAATCTATAAAGTGATAAAGGCTATTTCAATTAGCATTGCATTAATATACAATGTAGATAACTATTGGGTTTCAACTTACTCAAATAATGTAATGAGACATAAAAATACAAAATAAAGCGGCTTATGATGTGATTTTTATATAGTTTTTTATATAGCTTATTCTCTTGACCATGGTGAAGATATTTAGACAGGTTTTCAACCCTGTTTTGTTTTTAGGCAGTTGAAGCGTAAAAATGAAAGTCAAAGTACAAATATTAGTGTTTTTAATCCAGTACAAACGTTTCTCACGCTCATTATCAGCAACTGTCACAGTTGCAACAAGAACAGTCCTCATGGTATTTTACAATACACACACAAAAAAATGTGGTTCATTAGTGATTCTTTGGAGTGGTTGAGGTGCTACAGTATATAGCACCGCTACCCTATAAAGAACCTGTTAAGCCCAGTATGGTTCTTCAGCGGTTCTTCAGTGGTTCTTTGGGGTGGTTAAGGTTGTATATAGCACCACTGCCATACAAAGAACCCATTAAGCCCCTGTATAAGTATTTAAAGTTCCTCTACTCTCTCTTAGTGTAATTGGGGAAATCATGAAAAAATGTCATTAAAGTATACTTAAAAAAAAAAAAACCTGTGTAATGCATGGCAGCACATGGTGCCCATCAATTAATTCAATTCAATTAAATTCAAATTTATTTGTATAGCGCTTTTCACAATACATATTGTTTCAAAGCAGCTTTACAGAAAGTGCATTTCAGAAATGTACATAGAGAAATACAGTTAGTTAATCATGTATTGATTTAGGGCATAAACATAAACATATCGCCAGTGTCGAGTCGTCTCTTCACTCTTCTAATATAACACCCAGGTCTTTTACTGTAGAGGATAAAGTAACAAGACACCCTTCTAAATTAAAGTTGTATTGTAAGAGGTTTTGTGGGCAGTTTTTTGGACTAATAAGTAATACCTCCGTTTTATCTGAATTTAATAGCAGAAAATTACACGTCATCCAGTATTTTATATCTTTAACACACTCTGTTAATTTAGATAATTTATTGTTTTCATCTGGTCGTGATTAAATATATAATTGAGTGTCATCAGCATAACAGTGGAAATTAATTCCATGTTTTCTTATAATATTACCAAGTGGCAGCATATATATTGAGAATAGCAGAGGGCCTAACACAGATCCTTGCGGTACACCGTAGTTTACTGACGTTATCTTCGATTTTTCCCCATTTAAGCAGACAAAATGGTAACGGTCTGATAAGTACGATCTAAACCAGTTTAATGCCTGTCCCTGAACACCAGTGTAATTTTGTAGTCGGTCTAAGATTATTTTGTGATCTATAGTGTCGAACGCAGCACTAAGATCGAGTAAAACTAGTATTGAGATACAGCCTTGGTCAGAAGCTAGAAGTAAATCATTTGTGATTTTAACGAGCGCAGTTTCTGTGCTATGATGCGGTCTGAATCCTGACTGAAATTTTTCATAGATGTCATTTTCTTGCAAGAAAGAGCACAGTTGAGCGGACACCACTTTTTCTAGAATTTTAGACATAAATGGAAGATTTGAAATGGCTCTGTAATTTGCTAGTTTATTATGATCTAATTGTGGTTTCTTAATAAGAGGTTTTATAACTGCCAACTTGAATATTCTTGGAACATGACCTAAAGATAAAGACGAGTTAATAATATTGAGGAGATATTCCACTATAGGTAACACTTCTTTCAGTAGTTTAGTTGGTATTGGATCTAATAAACACGTTGTTGGTTTAGATGCAATGATAAGTTTATTTAGCTCTTCCTGTCCTATAGTTGTAAAGCGCTGTAGTTTTTCTGAGCCCGATCTCACGGGAAAACGTACAAATTCTACGAGGTGGCTTATTCGTACGAATTCATACGACCTGGCTCGTACGAATTAGTACGATTTTTGCAAAATCGTACATATTTTACGAATTGGCCAATTCGTGTGAATTCATTCGAATGACCTACCCCTGACCCCGCCCCTAAACCTACCCATCACGTGGGTTTAGACAAATCGTACAAATTCGTACGAGCTAGGTCGTACGAATTAGTACAAATTAGCCAACTTTTTATCATTCGTACGAATTCATACGAATTGGTCGTGAGATAGCGTTGGTTTTTCTTGAGGGGCGATAATTGAGGCTGAATCATAAGACACCATTAAAGATTGTACATTTACAATTGTATTTCTGATGCTTTCTATTTTCTCAGTGAAGAAATTCATAAAATCATTACTACTACACTGTAACGGAATATTTTGCTCAGGTAACGTCTGTTTATTTGTTAGTCTAGCCACGGTGTTAAATAAAAACCTAGGTTTATTTTGGTTATTTTCTATTAGTTTGCGGAGGTGCTCAGCCCTGGCTGCTTTTAGGGCCTTTTTATAACGTGACATACTGTCTTTCCAAGCGATTCTAAAAACCTCTAAATTAGTTTGTTTCCATTTATGCTCTAAATTACGAGTTTCTCTCTTTAGAACATGCGTAGCACTGTTGTACCATGGTGCTTTAGTTTTTTCTCTAACCTTTTTTAATCTAATTGGTGCAACGATGTCTAATGTACTAGATAAAATGGTGCTCATAGTGCTAGTCATTTCCTCTAGTTCATCTGTTTGTTTGGGTTCACTGAGCAGCTGAGATAGATCAGGTAAGCTATTTGAGAAATTATCTATAGTTGTTGGAAGGATTGTTCTGCCTGGTCGATAACGTGGCGCAACATGACAAATTTCAGCGGTACGTAGTATGCAAGTGACCATGTAATGGTCAGTGACTTCATCACTTTGCGGTATAATATCTATATCGGTTGGATTGGTTCCATGTGATATAATTAAATCTAGCGTATGATTAAGACGATGAGTGGGACCAGTTACGTTTTGCTTGACCCCAAAGGAGTTTAATAAATCTGTAAACGCAGCCCCTAACGCATCATTTGAGTTATCTACGTGTTTGTAAAAATCTCCAACAATTAATGCTTTATCGACATTGACCAAAAGATCTGAGAGAAAGTCTGCAAACTCTTTTAGGAAATCAGCGTAAGGCCCTGGCGGTCTATATACGGTAGCCAAGGCTAAAGATAATAGGGATGTTTTTCTATCATCTAAGAGCGTAACATTTAGTACAAGTACTTCAAACGAATTAAACCTGTGACCTGTTTTCTGAGTAACAGTAAGAATATCTTTATAGATTATAGCAACACCACCGCCACGACCAATCAGACGGGCCTCATACTTATAACAGTATCCAGGAGGAGTAGACTCATTAAGACCGAAATAATCATTTGGTTTAAGCCAGGTTTCAGTAAGGCAAAGTACATCGAAACTATTATCTGTGACCATTTCATTTACAATAACCGCTTAGGTGTGAGCGATCTAATGTTTAAAAGACCTAGCTTTATACTGTAAACAAATTTTTTTTTGTTCACTAATATTGAGATTTTCTGGTTTAATCACAATTAGATTTTTCCTAGATCCTGCAGTAGATTTATTATTTGATCTCACTAAACGAGGAATAGACACAGTTTCAATATAATGTTCTACATTGGTACTTATATCAATTAAGTTTGGACAGCAAAGAGTGTGATTTGGACTTTGACTTACTAGTCATATGGTGTGTAGCGTCTTGGAGATGTTGTCGGACAGAAGAGCCGCTCCGATTCTGCTGGGGTGAAGGCCATCAGCACGGAAGAGCCTAGGTCGCTCCCAGAACAGATTCCAATTATTTACAAAGAGCAGTCTCTGTTCATTACACCATGACATTAACCATTCATTTAGAGCAAATAATCTACTGAACCTTTCATGTCCTAGTCGGTACGTGGGAAGCGGTCCAGACACGATGATCGTTGTTTCAGGCGATGTGCTGCGTACCGTCTCGATCAGGCTCCTGTAGTCCTTCTTCAGAACCTCCGACTGCCGTAGCCTGATGTCGTTCGTTCCCGCGTGCGTGAAAGCAGTGAGTGCGCACCTTACCTTTACCTATGGTAGCACGGACATGCCGAACGATGGAACTGCCGATGATCACAGCGTCGCGTTCCGTCTCGCGTAGAGGGGAGAAGCGGTTCCGGGTGGAGATCTCGAAGGCCGGGAGGGGCGGAGAGGTCCTAGCTCTGGTCCTTGCTCGCGTCTTCCGCTGTGGAATCACCCAGGGTCCATGGTGTTGTGTCGGTGCCGGAGTGAATGAAACCAGGGATGATCGCATCCTGGGCAGAGAAACACATGGAGTAGACGAGGTCGGAGTCAAAAGGTTACTAACCACTGACTTGTGAGCATCGGCGCGTGATGTTTCAAGCGCGGATCGGCGATCTCGTAGCTCGGCCTGTCTCTCTAGTAGGTCGCGGATCTGCTACTCCACGGATTCCAGCTCTAACTGCACAGAATGCAGCTCGAAGGTGTCCTCACCTGCACTCAAAGGTAACGTTAGACACACATCCGTTATATTCGCCATTATAGCGGATGTGCTATAATGGCGAATTATAGCTTTCAGGGTTACGGGTGTAAATAAGTCGATCGATAGGCGCGACCACGCGTGTAATGCTAGCGGGCTAAGGCTAGTAGCGGAAGTTCGAAAGGTTGGATATAAGTAGCGATATCAGAGCAATCCGATTGTTTTTTAAGGAGAATAGTATTCCAGATATGTTCACACGCTATAAAAATGAAAAAGTTTGTTTGTAAAAGAGTGTAAAGAAGAAAATCAAGGTTTCTGAATTAATTCGACGGAGCTCCAAACACAATGCACTCAGTCGCAACGCATTCAATTACCATGAATGAAATAACGGTTAAAGATATTTTAAACAGAAACAGCCAATGACTGGCAGAAGCGTCTGCAAAACAAAAACTAAAATTAAGGTAAAATATCACAATTTAAAAAAAGCAGTTACAAGAATTTCCTGGATTCATTTTGTGAAACACTCTGTAAAACTCTAATGCAGGGCTATTCAATTAGTTTCATTCGAGGGCCACATTATCAAATCGAAAAGTTGAGGTGGGCCGGTGGCGGTGGGTTGGTTTGGGGGTTTATCTTATTTATTGAAACATAACAGTTTCAATAAATAAGCTAAAGTAACCCTAAAGAAGTGTGGTATTTACTTGGAAATGTGGTACCCAACAGTATGCAAATATATAAAACCATAATAAATAAAAACTTGATAATTTACAGCTGTGTTAATACAACTATTTTCCTTGGAACAAATAAATTATTTATACAAACTTATAGCATTTGGTGAGAAATAATAATTATTTTATTAATAATAGTTATGCTTAAATTAAAATATTCTGACAGTGAGACTTGTTAACAGGCTCCCACTGTATAAAAAAATGCCTAAACACAAGTTAAAAACTATACGCACCTTTACAAAGAAACTGACATAATTTCATAACAAGCATTAAATATATATTCCTCTACCCACCTAATAAAACTAATGCAATATAAATCACTATATTTACTATTAAACTATATAATATTATAGTATATATTTACTATATTTATTTATTACTACATAGTATTCAATATAAATATTGCACATTTCTGCCCAACCATGGTAAATTACTACAGTAAATGTGGTAAATGTTTGTAAGGGTGATTAGGGGATTAAAAGTCTTCTAATTTCGTTCATGCCACAATGTTTCTCCTGCTTTCCTCATCAGTCTTGTTGGGAATGTTGAGGCTGTTTCATCCGATTTAATACTAATTAAATCATCGAGTGATTTGTGGTTTGTAACAGAAATGTTTCTGTCGAACTGAAACGCTTCCACTGGTTGTCGCAACGCTGTTTAATATTAGTGTGTCCGGGACCGGGAGTAAACGCAACTCCGCGCTGGGCCGTGTTTAAACAACTAGTGAAACAACTGAAAACATCGCTATTTGTTGTAACTGAACGAGAAACCGCTTCAGATGATTCAGTGACGGAGCGGTCCGAATGAATCCGAATAGTTTTAGACCGTTATGCAAGCGCGTTTAGAAAGAATCGAACCAAAAGAATGATTCACTCACGAATGATTGGTAGCCTATCGCTGGTTCAGTCGACACAAATTCGGGACACATATAATAACTGCTGAAATATTCACACGTAAAACGTTTCTCAGGTCAATCGGAGCGAAAAGAGGAGGAGGGAGGTTGGTACCGTCGGGCCCCATGGAGATGATTGGCGGGCCGCATGTGGCCCGCGGGCCGCCAATTGAATAGCCCTGCTCTAATTAACTCACTGCATCAGCAACTACACAGTTACTGCCTTTAAATAAAGCATAATGAAGCATATCATTAGTGTATAACAAATTATTTAAAAATATTAAAGCCACAACACACAGTGACATATGTTACGCGATCAGGTGTCATGTGTCAGTGTGTTGCGAAAATGTCAGTGACACATGCCACTATCCACTGGCACATGCCAATAATGTCAGTGACACATGCCACTATATCCACTGGCACATGCCAATGAAGACCGGATGTGCCACAGGAAGTGCCAATAGGCCTACCCATAGTGAGTCAGTGACATGTGCCATTGGCTTCTGTGCGTCAGATGCCAATGTCACTTAATGTTAAAACTGCTACTGGAACTATGCTGCACGATTAAGCCGTTTTTTGAAAAGAAAATCTGCAATTTCAACATGTTCCAGCATTCAGAATTATAGCCACGTTAATAGCGTTTGCAAGAAACCAAACCGTTTGTAAATCCGTCAAGATTTCAGCGAGATAAGAGGATTTGTGTTCGTGCTGATCACTCACCTTACTTCAGATACCACAGAGCTCGCCAGAAAGCTTCCCTGTGACAAGATGGCCGCCGGTGATGCTGGAAGTGACTCCGCCTTAAGACATCTAGCCTTTATATGATATCAAGAGCCGCGTTTCCACTGTCGGGCCAGGGCCGGGCCGTGCTAGTGCATGCCAGGGCCAGTCGCGTTTCCACTGTCACTTTCGGGGCTTGATCGGGGCTTACTCGGGGCCAACGGCCAGGATTTCTGGCCCGTCGAATACCTTGGGCCAAAGCGGGCCAGCTCGGGCTAGAGCAGTGGTTCTCAATCCTGGTCCTGGGGACCCACAGCTCTGCACATTTTATATGTCTCCTTTATCTGACACACCCAGTTCAGTTCAGAGCTCTTTCCTAACGAGATGATGATCTGAATCAGGTGTGTTAAATGAGGGAGACATACAAACTGTGCAGAGCTGTGGATCCCCAGGACCAGGATTGAGAACCACTGGGCTAGAGGAGTGGTTACCAACAGAGGAGGAGTTTACCGTTGGGAGACGGCAGCGCCGGATGATTCTGTCAGCATTAAAGACTTAAAAATAAAATAATTTAAATCGCGTTCATGTTTGAATGCCTTCTGTTTGTGATGCAAAAGACTATGCGCGCTAGCCGTTACCATAGTAAACATAGTAAACGCTTGAAGATGGGATTCACTTATTTCCAGGGGTTTCAGTACAGCGTAAAAATTGTGACGTTGTAAAGTAGGCGTTCCTCTAATTCCGAATTTGCATAGGTCACCGGTCATGCGCACTAAGTGTACGAGGATACATTGTTTATATACTGTCTCTATGGATACACCAACGGTCGGTGTTTTCTTTTTTGCCGCTAATAGAAACAAGGTTCAAATTGAGTATGTATGTCATGTCAAAGTGAATTATTTCAAAGTCACACACTAATATATTACACAATCGCGCCATTAAATCAATCTGAAATATTGGAATACACCATGGTCACACTTTTAACAAAATCCCCGGTCACACTTTTAACAAAAATATAAAATAAACTGTTTTGTAACTTATAGTAAAGGAAAAGTGGATGAACTTAACCTTTCTCTACTGACCAGAAATATTTGTCAACCCATCTATTAACAATATGAATAAAAGCGCTGCACTTGTTTACACTCATTGCATGATTCTTATAAGCCTATAATGTAGGCTACTGTCAGTTATTAAAATGTCATACATGTGCATCAGAAACCTGTGTGTATTTAAAGGGGTTTCACGTGAGATACCTGTCCTAACTGAGTTACATGTGCGTCAGATACCTGTGTGTGTGTGTGTGTGTGTTTACAGGGGCTTCATGCAAGATACCTGTCCTAACTGAGTAACATGTGCATCAGATACCTGTGTGTGTGTGTGTGTGTTTACAGGGGCTTCATGCGAGATACCTGTCCTAACTGAGTTACATGTGCATCAGATACCTGTGTGTGTGTGTGTGTGTGTGTGTGTGTGTGTATCTCGCATGAAGCCCCTGTAAACACACACACACAGGTATCTGATGCACATGTAACTCAGTTAGGACAGGTATCTCGCATGAAGCCCCTGTAAACACACACACACACACACACAGGTATCTGACGCACATGTTACTCAGTTAGGACAGGTATCTCGCATGAAGCCCCTGTAAACACACACACACAGGTATCTGACGCACATGTTACTCAGTTAGGACAGGTATCTCGCATGAAGCCCCTGTAAACACACACACACACACACAGGTATCTGACGCACATGTAACTCAGTTAGGACAGGTATCTCGCATGAAGCCCCTGTAAACACACACACACACACACAGGTATCTGACGCACATGTTACTCAGTTAGGACAGGTATCTTGCATGAAGCCCCTGTAAACACACACACACACACACACACACAGGTATCTGACGCACATGTAGCTCAGTTAGGACAGGTATCTTG